>NC_058082.1:190433718-191033718 GCF_014858855.1 Bufo gargarizans
TCACACATGTGGTATCGCCGTACTCGGGAGAAGTTGGGCAATGTGTTTTGGGGTGTCTTTTTACATATACCCATGCTGGGTGAGAGAAATATCTCTCTAAAATGACAACTTTGTATAAAAAAAAAAAGTGAAAAGTTGACTTTTAGAGAGATTTCTCTCACCCAGCATGGGTATATGTAAAAAGACACCCCAAAACACATTGCCCAACTTCTCCTGAGTACGGCGATACCACACGTGTGACACTTTTTTGCAGCCTAGGTGGGTAAAGGGGCACAAATTCTAAAGAGCACCTTTAGGATTTCACAGGGCATTTTTTTTTTTTTTTACACATTTGGATTTCAAAGTACTTCTCACGCATTAGGGCCCCAAAAATGCCAAGGCAGTATAACTACCCCACAAGTGACTCCATTTTGGAAAGAAGACACCCCAAGGTATTTTGTGATGGGCATAGTGAGTTCATGGAAGTTTTTATTTTTTGTCACAAGTTAGTGGAATATGAGACTGTAAGAAAAAAAAAAAATCATCATTTTCCGCTAACTTGTGACAAAAAATAAAAACTTCTATGAACTCACTATGCACTTCAGCGAATACCTTGGGGTGTCTACTTTCCGAAATGGGGTCATTTGAGGGGTGTTTCTACTGTCTGGGCATTGTAGAACCTCAGGAAACATGACAGGTGCTCAGAAAGTCAGAGCTGCTTAAAAATGCAGAAATTCAAATTTTTGTACCATAGCTTGTAAACGCTATAACTTTTGCGCAAACCAATAAATATACACTTATTGCATTTTTTTTATCAAAGACATGTAGAACAATACATTTAGATAAAAATTTATATAGAAATGTAGTTTTATTTGAAAAATTTTACAACTGAAAGTGAAAAATGTCATTTTTTTGCAAAGAAATTTAGTAAATTTCGATTAATAACAAAAAAAGTCAAAATTTCAGCAGCAATGAAATACCACCAAATGAAAGCTCTATTAGTGAGAAGAAAAGGAGGTAAAATTCATTTGGGTGGTAAGTTGTATGACCGAGCAATAAACCGTGAAAGTAGTGTAGTGCAGAATTGTAAAAAGTGGTCTGGTCATTAAAGGGGTTGTCCGGGTTCAGAGCTGAACCCGGACATACCCTTATTTTCACCCCGGCAGCCCTCCTGAGCCTGGCATCGGAGCATCTCATGCTCCGATGCGCTCCAGTGCCCTGCACTAGATCGCGCAGGGCACAGGCTCTTGTGTTTTCAATAACACACTGCCGGGCTGTAACTTCCGCCCAGCAGTGTGTTCAGTGACGTCACCGGCTCTGAGGGGCGGGCTTTAGCTCTGCCCTAGCCGTTTTACTGGCTAGGGCAGAGCCAAATCCCGCCCATCAGTGCCGGTGACGTCACCGGGCTGCCTGTCAGCCCCATAGAGAGCCCGGTATGTCACCGGAACTCAGAAAAATGCCTTTGCCCTGCGCGATTTAGCGCAGGGCAAAGGAGAGCATCGGAGCATGAACTGCTCCGATGCTCATGTCAGGGGGGCTGCCGGGGTGAAAATGGAGGGATGTCCAGGTTCAGCTCTGAACCTGGACAACCCCTTTAAGTGTGTTTAAGCTAGGGGGGCTGAGGTGGTTAAATGGACTATCCACATATTCTCTCAGTAGTTGTCATAAGATTCTCTGATATTCTAAATGGCATAATAATAGTATACATTCAGTTTCAAACAATTTTGGCCCCAAGCATATGTTGATTGGAAGTAAAACCTCAGTAGTTTATGTGATTTTGTATATATATATATTTGATACATAGAAGAAACGCATATGCGTTTTGCATGCGTTCCGCCCCCCCCCCCCCCCCCCTTAATGTATGTATTAAGGAATACCTCAATAATTGATATAGTTACACTTAAATTTCCGATATATGGAAAAAACGCATATGCGTTTTTTTCTAAATTTACATGAGTTTTTTTTCTTTTTTCAGGTATGGTTTACATCGCTCTTGTACTTTAATAAACATGACATTTTTGATAGTTTCCTAACAGCATTTTTGATGTTTTTGAAGTGTAAATATGTAGATATTGGGCGGGTGCCCTCCACCAAGGGAAGATCGGAGTGCTGGTAAACAGCCTGACTCCGATCTCCCATTGGCGAGGGGCCCCAGCCCGTTCTCACAGGAAGCCGAATAATTCAAAATCTGTATTTAAACCATCAGGTAATAGTGTTAAAATCATATATTCTTCTGGCCTCCTGTCTAGACATTTTCGCAATGTGAAATAATAGGACATGTTCTATTTTTTACGGACATACAAAAACGGAATGGACACGGAAAGAAAATACGTTTGCGTGCATGAGCCCTTACTCTCATTACAAAAAATGTCTCGCGACATTACTGCAACAAATGTCGTTGTGTAGCGCTAGCCTTCAGCTGTTTAATTTGTACTAGAAGACTGAAAGAAAGATATGTTACCAAGGTGCAGTCAGTGGAATCCTGACTTTTGGGTTTCAAATCCTCTATCGTAGGCAGTGATGTTCTTCTGCGTCCCTGATCTGTATATTGATGACCAAATGCCCAATGCTGTTACATATTTGCCGCTGGAGCACAATTTGTGCTGTGCCTCCATAATCCATTCAGCATTTATCACACCTACGGCAATTTGCCTTTGGTGTGATAAATGTAACATCCTTGGATGTGGTGAAAGCTGTGTTCTCATTTTCTCTTGTGATGAAGAATATGAAAATAAACCCTCAGCCCCCATATGTTGTAATATGCAGTAGGTGCAAATGTGCTCTAACCAATATATAGGTTACCTGTACCTATTTGAGAGAGATGAAATAAGAAAACACCATAAAATGTGCATTACATGTTAGCAGTATGGAATAAATCCAATGCAAGAACAGATAGTTAGTTATATTTTTAGTATATATTTTTGACTAGAAATGTAATAGTTTTTGTTTGTTTCAAAAGCTGCAACACATTTGTAAAAATAGCCATAGCAATACTGACCTGCTAGAGCATGAAGGCCAGAGGGTGCTCTTGAGTTTTAAGTTATGCTGCCAAGCTCATTAAATAAATGCTAATGGATGCCAAGGAGTGATACGTCAAAGTCAATTGGGAAGCTGATCAAAAGTGATTTATTTTCAGTTTTTGTCCAGGAGGTGAACTTGCCAGGGAAAGCAGATGCTTAGTATTGAGGAATTAAACCTTACATGGTGATAGTCATCTGTGTAATTTATGGAGGCCCTGGGTCCTTCTGAGCAGTGACTTAATAGGTGTTTCAAGTGGTGGACTTCTGCTAACTCTAACTTTTTGTTATTGTAGATATCCTGAAAGAGTTGGACGACTACTATGAAAAATTCCGACGTGAATCCGATGCAGTACAGAAGCGACGCCTTCTGCAGTTCATACAGAGAGCTCTTATTCGTAGCCAGGAATTGGGTGATGACAAGATACAAATAGTTAGCCAGATGGTGGAACTAGTTGAAAACAGGACACGACAAGTGGACAGTCACGTGGAACTGTTTGAAACATGTCAGGATCTAAACGACAGTACAAGTAATAGCAGCAAGAACACCCAAGAGAAGTCTAAAAGTGAGGCTCTCTCTCAGACTGAGAAAACCAGCAATAAGAGATCAAGGAGGCAGAGGAACAATGAGAATCGAGAAAATGCTACCATTAATCATGACCATGATGACCTTACATCAGGAACACCCAAAGAAAAGAAGCCAAAAACATCAAAGAAGAAAAAGAGATCGAAAGCTAAAGCTGAAAGAGAAGCATCACCTGCAGATCTCCCTATTGACCCCAATGAGCCAACCTATTGCCTGTGTAATCAAGTTTCATATGGTGAAATGATTGGGTGTGATAATGAAGAATGCCCAATAGAATGGTTTCACTTTTCATGCGTTGGACTCAACCATAAACCAAAAGGAAAATGGTACTGCCCTGAATGTAGAGGTGAAAATGAGAAAACCATGGGTAAAGCACTTGAGAAATCCAAAAAAGAAAGGGCCTACAACAGGTAGTTGACTAGCAGTTCCCAAGGGAAGGCTAAAGCATTGTATTTATTGCCCAGACACGCCTTGTGAAGGTGATGAGGGTGGCAAACCTTTTTTTGTATCCAAGTTTAGGGATATTCATGTTTATAGTGACAGCAATAACATCACTTTATCCCATCCCTTTGTCTAAGAACCTACCTAGTGAGCTGGTTTATTGTTCATGCCATGCATGTCTTCTCATGTTTGTCGTCTCGGTCCCTTTCTGGAGTAGATGGGGGCGGAGAACATATCAGTTATGGTGGATGTCTAATGCACTTCTAAAACGTTTAAAAGCACTGTGTCCATCCACTAGTTTTCTCACAGCGCATTGTCTTGTTTTCGGTTATGTTTTCACCACTACCTTATGGCCAGCAATTATGCCGGGTTATTTGATGGTAACAGCATATATCCCTAGAGATTTTGACTTTCTTCAAGAGCCACTGCTTTGTAATTTATTTCCGTATACCCCTTGTGAATTATAAATGTGACCCATGCTCTATGGATGCATTATTGGTCCATCAAACAGAATTTAAGACAAGTAGCTTATTTTTAAAGTGATGCAAAAATTGCATTTTACACGGCAAATATTTTATACTTAATTCTGGCCAGGGAACCAGAAGTGGCCATTTTAAAAATGATTAACAATGTTTTTTTATTCAACCAAACAGTGGTTTAGTAATGATTCACACAGATCAAGCTTTATACAGGCACAGGTATTAGTGAAGCAATCCTAATTTGTATAAATGTACATTTTAAGTGGCATTGCACTTGATGTATTATAATTGGAAATGCAGCTGAATGCCGTTGTATAGCTAATGTGCATTTCCTTCTGTATGTATGAAGATTGTACAGCTGTGATACTTAAAATAAATACACAGATCTATGGAAAGTATTTTTTTTTTATGAATGGTTGTTTTCTATGCAAGAATAGCACCAAAAAGAAATCAATCAGAACAGCAGCATACCATGTTACAGTTTGAAACCTCATGTTACATCATAAAACATAATGTGAGACATAACGGTATACTACAGTAACCAAAGGGCTGATAGTCCTGAAAGTAGCTTAGCAAGACGTGGACATAGAGAACATCCTATTAAACAGGAGAGGAAGTGGGGTGCACACCTAAGGTGTCATGCGGAAAACCAACACTGTTAAGCCCCCAAGTGTACAAGAATAAATATCAATGCTACATCCAGTGCTACATCCAGAAGAAAGGCTTGACTACATCAAAGCAAAAGTACATGGGGGGGGGGGGGGGGCACACCTTTATATTACATGACACAGGGAAAGCTATGGAGCAGACTCAGAAGCTGAGAACGATCCATACATGGCAAGTATCAAAAGTGCTCAGAATGGTGGTAAAAATAAAAAAAAGATGTATACCCCCGATCACCCTCTGCTGCCATTTTGATGCTTACTAGGTCCCCACTGTTCTTAACTTCCTGGTCCGGGCTTAACATGGAACCAACACAGTGAACGCTGTAAGGTAGCAAAATGTCAGAAAGGGAGTTTTTGGTGATCACTCTTCCTAAAGAAGTGATTAGAAGTTGGATGTACCCTAAAATGGTACCAATAAAAACTACAGCTAACCCCCTCACATATGCCGCTGCAGCCAATGAGGTTTCAGCAGTGGCGTGTCCCCAAACAGCATGTCTCTTGCTGCTTGGGGACACGTCACTGCTGAGGCCAGTTATTGGCTGTAGCGGCAGATGTGACCTTGTCCATATGTATGTTGACAGACTGGGAATGGAAGTGGAGTACAGAGATCTGGGGAACAGGTAAGCATGTTTCTCTTCACAGGCCCCGCTGGCTGGGGGTAGGATTAAAAAGAAAATTCTGAACAATCCTTTTAAAGTAAAATATGAATGCAGAAAAAAGCAAACAAGTAACACAAAAAATGCCCAAAAATGGACTAACCACCTAGATGAAAAGCTATCTATGTTGTACAAAGCAACCAATCACAGTGTATTTTTCTAAGGCAGGATATAAAATGAAAGCTGTGCTATCATTGGTTGCAGCGGGCATCAAAGACAGATCTTTCTTTTAGACCATTTCATAAACTTCCCCCAAAGTGTGAAACTGGCCTAAGGGTGCTTTCACATGCAGTTTTTAGTGGTGTTTGTCTGCACCTTTGTGCTTGCAATATCTCCTTTACAATCTGCATCCATTTTTGAGAGCTAAATTGTTTCTGTAGCACATTTACTCATGTACCTTGTTGTCTGGTATGGTGTCAAATGAAAAATGATGAAAGGCAACATCCTTCACTGCCAGGCTGGGATTAAAAAGCAGCCCTGCTACACAAACCCAATATATAATGTTAATCCGCTTATTATATCATGGGAAAACTTTTTGCGCCAGGTTGGTATCAGCTATTGGTCACGCCCCTCACCACTCCCTTTAATAAGAAAACCACGCATTCAACAAAAGTAGGAAAACAAAAGTCCATAATAGGAACACCTATTCACATGATCAAGGACAGACATAACATCAATAATAGTACCAAATGCAACAATACAGCTCAAAATACACCCCAAAGTCACATATACCACAGTGCAGCTCCACACAACAGTGCAGCACAGAATACCTCCTTAGAACTATCACCATATATCACATTCCAGCAAAAAAATACCTCCTCAGAAGTGCCAAATAAATACCACAGTACAACTACTGTGCTAACTAACAAGTTAGATTTTTTTTGGGATAAACTTAAGGGAGTTATCCTGGCAGTTCCCTGGTTTTCCCCCTTTAAAGGGGTTGTCCAATGTCATAAACAGCCCCCCCATGGGCCGGGCCCCTCACACGGAATATACTTACCCCGCTCCTGGTCTCCTCACTATACTGGGTAAGTATATTCTGTGTAAGGGGCCTGGCACATGGGATGGGGGGGGTTGCTGTTTGACATTGGATAACCCCTTTAAACCCTATACACGAATCTGGTCTTTGCTGCAGGGGAGCCACTAGACTGCTTCCTCCTGGAATAGTCCCTATGTAGTTTGAAGCTGAACCCTGCACGGGAGCCACTAGGCTGCTACCTCTTGGAATAGTCCTTGTGTAGTTGGAAGCTGACATACTGGGGTCAGAGACACCAGTACAAAGCACCAAGGGAACAGGCAATAATCGTAGTCGGGAAATGGTCGAAGGTCAGGGCAGGCAACAAGGGTTCAATACAGTAGCAGAGGTAGGTACACGGGCAGACAAATGGAACAGCCACTGGGGAAGCTGCCTTTACACCCTGAGATGGTCAGCCATAGGTTTGGGAAGATTGGGGTGCACGCGCTGCTCCTTTAAGAGCCAGGGAGTGAGCACCTTATGGTCAATGTTAGAAGACCAGGAAGAGGGGTGCAGACTGCGGCCTGCAGTTCTACAAGATAGACTGATTTCCAGCGGCCAGGCTTGTTGCAGATGGGCAGAGGAGGGCCAGCGAGTCAGACCACCGGATCTGTGAAGGTTGCAGCATGATAGAAGATGCAGGACCGTGGTGAGCAAGAAGTGCCACCGTAACAGTACCCTCCTCCTTACGCCCTCTCTTCTTTGAACCGGAACTTTGCAGAAACTTCTTCAGGAGAGCTCTGGCATGAATGTTCTGCAAGGGCTCCCAAGATCTCTCCTTTGGTTCAAACCCTTTTCAGTCAATAAACAAGGTGTGCCTTTAACCTTCCTCATACCCAGGATGTTCTTTCCACTGTACACACCTTCAAAGCTGACTGAAGAGGCAGCAGAAGCAGAATGTCTTAAGACTGGCCAGACCTTGTTCCCAGGTGAGAACCGTGGTGCAGGCATGTGTCTTTAGTCATCGAACTGCATCTGAGTTGAGGTCTGTAGAAGAGTGGCCCTAGTCATGCCAAATCTGCGAGAAGTTCTTTACAGAAGAGTCAGCTGCTGATACTCCAGAGGAAACTGCGACAGGAAGAGGCACCCATAGTTGGTGACCATACACAATGTAAAAAGGGGACTTGCCAGTAGCTTTGTGTGAAAGATTATTATATGAAATCTCTGCCCACAAAAGTAAAGTAGCCCAATCATCCTGATGAGCATGGTGAAGTGGCGCAAATAATTGGTTAAGATCTGATTTATACACCCCACTTGTCCATTGGTCTGCAGGTGGTAAGCAGATGAGAAGTACCATTTGACATCCAGAAGGTGGCAGACAGCTTTCTAGAACTTTGATGTAAACTGAACTTCCTGATCTGACAAGATTTTTGAAGGAAATCCATGAAAACTGAATGCAGAATGAACAATTTAGCTGGCAGATGGGAGACCAGACAAGGGCACAAGGTGGGCCATTTTAAGAAACAACCTGCCAGCACCCAAATGACAGGCAAATCAGTATTGAAGTCCATGGTGATATGCTGTCTAACGGGACTTCGGGCACAGGCAAAGGAAGACTGAAGCCCGCAGGTCTTTGTCTCTGGGTCTTGTTTTGGGCACAAGTGGTACAAGCTGAAACTAATTCCCAAATGTCTTTGGACATGGAAGGCCACCAGAAGTGTCACAATAAGAATTCGGATGACTAACGAGCAATACCTCTAGACCAGCACCCGTTTCCTCTTGGCAGAAGGGACAAAGGTTTTGCCTGCTGGGATATCCTTCACGCGGACAGGAACAACTGGTATAATACAGGCTGGACCTATAATATGCTGAGACTCTGCCTTTTGATCAGCAAGGTCAAAAGAACGGGATAAAGCAGCCACCTTGATGTTCTTTTGTGCTGGGTGAAAATGCAACAAAAAATTAAACACGGCAAAGAACAAAGACCACTGGGCCTGGCAAGGGATGAGTCGCTGAGCAGACTGAAGATTGGCCAGATTTTTGTGATTCATATAGATGACAATAGGTCATAGTAATTTTGTTTAGCGGAGGAGAAGGTCTCGGAGAAGAAACCTCAGGTGTACTTTTCTAGAGTCCCCTTTTTGTAAGAGTACATATGGCTCCAGCTCCCACAGAAAGGGGCGCCATCTTGGAGCATCGCAACAGCTGCGGTATAGGCAGCAGCAGCATTAGCATATGAGGCGCCAAAACAAACGGTGAAAGGTCCTCTTTAAGGGACTTCAAAGCAGACTCTGCCTTGTGAGACTATACTTTGGGATTGGCCCCTGGGTAAGAGTAAGAGCAGAAATTGGTGCCTTTTTGAGTACAGAAATGCAGGATAAACTGTCTTTCGTAGTTGGTGAAGACCTCTGACAGCTTCTCGGGATCCATAGAGATGCCATTGACAGAAATAATATGGCACAGGAAAGACCAGGGAGTCTTCTCAAAAAACATTTTCAAATTTGGTGTATAGCCGGTTCTCACACAGACACTGGAGGATGTTGTGGACATGTCTGCAAGTGGACAGATCTGGGGAGAAGACCAGAATGTCGTCCAGACAGACCACAATACAAACACAAAGGAGATCCTGGAAGATGTCATTCACTAGTTCCTGGAAAACCGCTGGAGTTTTACAAGATATAAAAAGATATTCATAATGTCTGTCTCGGGTGTTAGATGTGGTTTTCCACTTGTCCAAATCAGATTAAATTCAGCTTAGTAAAGATCGTGACACCACAGATTCTGTCAAACAACTCTATCAACGGCAAGGGTTACTTTATGGGTATTTTGTTTAGGCCACGGAAGCCAATACAGGGACAAAGAGAGTCATCCTTTTGAAGTAGAACCCAGCTTTCCTTAATGTATTGACACATGGCCTCAGTGTGAGGGAAGGAAAATGGGCAGACTCAGTCTTGTGGAGGAGTTGTCCCCAACAGCAGGTCTATAGAGCAAGCATAAGGCCGATGTGGAGGTTACGTCTCAGAATTCTTTTTCTCAAAGACCTCGTTGTAGCTGGTGTAAACAGGAGGCAACCCTTTATTTATTTAATTTACTCACTTACATAGAGCTGACATATTCTGCAGCGCTTTACAGACCTTATCATTGCTTGCTGTCTCCAAAAATTTCCGTATCAGAATGTCTTTGGAGTGTGGGAGGGAAACCCATGCAAACATGGATAGAACATACCAATTCCATGCAGATGTTGTCCTTGGTTGGATATGAACCTGGGACCCCAGCACTGGTAGGCACCAGTGCTAACCACTGTGCCCAATTTCAGATTTTGTGTGACAGATGGAACATGGAGAGGATATACAAACTGAATGAACTCTGTGAGAGCCCTCCCATCAATGGAACTCACCAAAAAAGGCTTCTCCAGGCACTAGACGTGTATTCGGTATTGGTTCACCACTGCCAGATGCAGGAAGTTGACCACAGGTCATTGGAGTGCCGGATCAGATGATCTTTTTCAGACAGCTTGACATTATCCACCTGTATGGGTTTTGAAGCAAATGTTGGAGAAGGACGAATCAGTGATCTCTGCAATGAAAGTGCCAACTGAGGAGATCTTCTCTTGTGAACAACTTGGTTGGCTTGTTCCTTAAACTGTAGATCAACGCGGGGGGCATCTCATGAGTCATGACCAGCGAATTCATCCTAAATACACCTTTACAGTTCCTCCCAAAACACATATTGCCAGACGGTGAGTTTGCTCTGGCGAAGTTGCAGTAAAGAGGTGTTAGCAGTAGAAGTATGTCTGGGTTCCTTGAAGACTCTGTGGAAGGTTGCTAGGAACTCTTGCAGATTCAGCTAGTTGAAAAGAAGGCAGTGTGAGAAGTGAATGGGACTCCTTGTAATTACACCTGCTTGCCGCTGCAATGTTGACGGCGAGTAGGTAAACAATTAAGGGACGGCAGCGCTCACATAAATGCAGCCTGCTCTTCAAACAGCTAATCGGCCTCGGATAGGAGGATAGGTCATCAATATTAAAATCCCAGAAAACCCCTTTAAGGACATTAGTCTTTGTGGCCAAACCACTACCTCTTGGAATTGTACTGATGTAGTTGGCAGCTGACCCACAGGGGTCAAAGACACTGGTGCAAAGCACCAAGGGAACACTCACAGTCAGGAAATGAGCTGAGGTTAGGGCAGACAGATTTCGTGCAAATCAGTGAAACAAGTCTGAGTTTAGGGCATGCAGCAAAGGGTCAATATGGAAGTCAGGCAGAGGAGGGTCAGAATCTGTAAACTAGCAGGGGTCAGTACATAGGCAGATAAATGGAATAGCACATCTTATGTGGGTCTAGTAGAGATACACCTATTGCCCTCCCACTGGGTAAGGTACCTTAAGTACCCTGAGGCAGTCAGCCATAGGCTGTGAAAGATTAGGGTGTGTGCACCGTATGGTCAGTGTCAGAAGACCAGGAAGAGGAGTGCAGGGTGTGGCAGTGCAGTGCAAGAAAATACACTGGATTCCAGCAACCGGGCTTGCTGCAGGTTGGCAGAGGAGGGTTGCAGCATGGTACGGGATGCTGTGCCCACCCTAGATAGCAGAATGGCGGTGGGCATGAAGCGCGATCATAACAATGTGCATCTGCTGTGTCATTTGAACAGATTTGAATTGGGGCCACTCCTAAGGGTGTTATCTATATAGCACTTTAATCCCTGTACAGGGATCTGTACACCGCTGTTCAAGTGAATGCTGACTCAGCTGGGCAAAAAATACATTGGTGAGGAACACCAAAGGAAACCGTTTTCAAGTAACAAGCTGAAGTCAGGGCAGGCAGAGTACATTTAATCCGATAATCAGGCTGAAAGTAAGGGCAGTGTAAGTAAATAGTAAGGTCACGGTACAGAACCAATGCTACCAGTGTTCCTTAGCCAGTCCAGTTAATAGAAAGCTATGGTTGCTCTAGGCTCTCCACCAGAGCTTGCTGCAAAGCCAGATGGACTTGGCTGCTAGGGACCCAAGTTTGGTCTGCAGATTAAGGTAGCAGGAAACTGGCGCAAGCTCACTAGAAGCAAACCTACCAAGGTGCAAAGAGTTGCAGACATACAGGGTCAGAATCAATAGTGGTGAGAGCCAAAACAGAAGATAAAGGGTTAATCCAGAAACTAGCCACAGTCAAAGTTCCATGAGAACAGTAGAATCCATTTTAGCAGATGAGTGTTTAAGCCAGAAAATAAGTCAGGATATCAGGATAATCAGTGGAAGCCAAATCAACAGATGAGGGGTTCACCCAGAAAACAAGCCAACAGAGGGTTAACAAGCAGGTGTAGAGATTCAAAGCACAGAAGTACAAATAGAGCCAGGACAATTGAATCAATCACAGGCAGTTGGCATTGACTGAGTAGCAAACTTAAATCCCCCATCTAGCCCTAGGACATTAAGACATGACTGGACAGTATGAGAGTCAGGCAGAGGTCAGGTCAGACAGCAAAGGATCAACTTTCAATAGGCAGAAGTCTGTCTCAGGTGATCAGAATGTATATAGCCCACCTTCACAGAGAAACTAGCATGCTAGAAACACTATTGCTCAGGCACCTTTCCACAGGGTAAGGTTCCTTCAGTATCCTGGGAAGATTAGAAACTGCATGGAAGAGGAAGTGTCACGGATGTAGTAGGGAAGAACACCAAAAGACAACAAGAAGGAAGGGAAAAAGGTCACCACATATAAAACCCTGTTCCTGGCCCGAACTCCTATCTGTATGGGCACCTCTCGATGGTAGAGATGCCCATACACAGGAACCTAGAAAACCCTGGTGGCCCTCGGATGCCCTAATGGTAATGACAGGGCAGTGACTACCCGCTCCTTCCCTGGTGAAGGAACCAGCGTCTCGCTGAGGCCTAGTAAACAACAAAGGTGGGGGGAATACAAAATACAACAAACGGAACACTTAACTTCTGAGGCTGATGGATGATGGATGAACAGGACTTCAACTAGAACCACACTCCAGCTCTTCCAAAAACCAAATGAAGCTATCCAGAGAAAAGAGTGATGGGTAATGTCAGACTAAATAGGGGGAGGCAAAGGTCACATGATCCACACCTGAACAGGAGGTGTGGACATACAAGCAACACACAGACAAAGTGAAACCAAAACCAAAAGAGGCTGTCAGATCACTAATGTGCAGATAATCTTTCAGACCTTCTAAAACCTGTCACCGGTGTGACAGGAAGTGAGCATGCCCTATTGGCAGATAACAGAGTATAGGCAGGAAGCAGGCCTACACGGAGTGGACAGAGCAGTACAACTTTTGTGGCTGGGCCTATCAAGCAGGAGCAGAAGGACATTTCTGGGTCCAGACCACCAGAGATCTGGAGCAGGAGTACAGGTGGCCATGACTATGGGGAGCAGGGAGATATCAGCGGGCACAGAGCACTGAAATAACAAATACCACAGTACAATACAAATCCACTTCCAGATACCACAGTGCAGCACAAAATACCTCTACTGTAGAACCAGCACAAAATGCTTCCCCAGCAGTGCCAACCAGATACTACATGACAGCTCAAAGTGTGCCAAATACCACAAAATACCTACCTACAGTTATCACCAAATAGCATGGCGCAGCACAAGATGCCCTTCCAGCAGCCCCAAATACCACAGTGTGCCACAAAATATATTTACAGCAGCACTAAATACCACATTATAACTCAAATACCTCTAAAACAATATTAAACCTGCCATTTGAACGCCCCTAGTGCAGTGGCACTAAATACCTACCTGAAATCATCATATACCTCTGTCCAGCCCAACAAACCTCCCCAAAAGCACCAAATTCCACAGCGCAGCACAAAATACCTCCCCTGCTGTGCCAACCAAATAGCACAGGTCACCACAAAATACTTCCCCTGGAGCACCACATAAATGAATGCAGCACAAAATACCTCCCCAGCAGCACCAAATACTTCAGTGCAACTCAAATACCTCTAAAACAGTATCAAACCTACCATTTGAATGCCCCTAGTGCCGTGGTAACCACTGCACTTTGCTTACTTCCTTAGCAGATCTGTTGAACACACCATGTGGCTGCGGCAGCCAGTCATTGGCTAGAGCGATAATGTCTGTTTAAGGGTCCATTGACACGTCCGTGGTGTGTTGCGGACCCGCAACACACCCGGCCGGCACCCACTATAGAAATGCCTATTCTTGTCCGCAGCTGCGGACAAGAATAGGACATGTTCTATCTTTTGCGGAGCTGTGGACCGGAAGTTCGGGCCTAAACCTGGAAGTCCGGGGCCGCGCTCCGCAAATGCGGAAGCGGAGAGCACATAGTGTGCTCTCCACTTCACGTCCGGGCCCATAGAGAATAAATGGGTCTGCACCCGTTCCGCAAAATAGGTGCGGACCCTTTTGCGGATGTGTGAATGGACCCTTAACAGTAGTTCACTGATATGGGATTACTTAAAGGACCAATTCGTAGCAATTGCAACAAATGTCATTACAGGGGCATGATGGTATCCCAATCCCACTGGCGGGTATGCAAATAGTGAAAGGAACACCATGTTTATTTGTATATCCATTCAGGGTCCACTGACCTGGTGTCCTTTCCCTCTTCTCCACCTTTTTCTCTATGTTTTTTCATCTTTGGATATTAGTAGGTGGCTATATACCTTAAGGCCTCTTTCACACGGGCGTTGCGGATTGGGGCCGGATGCGTTCAGGGAAAATGGTGCGATTTAGACACTAAAACAAGTCAGTTTTCACTGTGATTGCGTTCTATGTTTGCGTTTTTTCAGCACGGTTGCAAAACATTGTAATGCGTTTTGCACGCACGTGAAAAAAATCGGCATGTTTGGTACCCAGCCCCGAACCCGGACTTCTTCACAGAAGTTCGGGTTTGGGTTAGGTGTTGTGTAGATTGTATTATTTTCCCTTATAACATGGTTATAAGGGGAAATAATAATTAAAAAATAAATAAAAAATAAATAAATAATAATTTAACTCACCTTAATCCACTTGTTCGCGCAGCCCGGCTTCTCTTCTGTCTTCTTCTTTGAGGAATAGGACCTTTGATGACATCACTACGCTCATCACATGGTCCGTCACATGATCCATCACCATGGTCCCCATCCCGATCGTCTCCCAGCAACCGTGCGTGAAAATCGCACCGCATCCGCACTTGCCTGCGGATGCTTGCGATTTTCACACAGCCCCATTCACTTCTATAGGGCTTGCATTGCGTGAAAACGCAGAATAAAGAACATGCTGCGATTTTCACGCAACGCACAAGTGATGCGTGAAAAATCACCGCTCATGTGCACAGCCCCATAGAAATGAATGGGCCCGGATTCAGTGCGGGTGCAATGCGTTCACGTCACGCATTGCACCGGCGCGGAATACTCGCTCGTGTGAAAGAGGCCTAATTCTAAAGCCTCCCCTGACGAGTTATCAAACTAAACGTGGCATGTTGGGACTACTGCATTAGCGTTTACACTAGGTATACTGCTCAGGTTTAGGGTCAGGTATCCGGATGGGATCGCCCCTTTTGGGGTGGGTGCTCTGTATAGATAGGTAGGGCATTCCTAGCCCCTGCACTAAGGGACTGTATAGGGATAATTATTTCCCAATACAGCAGCTGACAAGATACTAGGACTCTTCATCCACTTGGGACCATTCCCCTGCCTATTGGAACTACCTTGCAGATGTACTAGGAATGGTAAGAACGTTCCATATTATCTTGACCAGACAAGGAGTGGAGCCCCACATTGGACATATATCTGGTATCATAGCCTTTATACCGATTTGATTTGGCATGGTTTGTTTTGTGTTTGTCATATTATGGTGCAGCATGCATTTTTAGTATCATTGTCTAGTAAAGGTTAAGTTTTATCTCCCCACCTCATTTTGAGGTTTTCTCTTTTGTCATTTAATAATTGGGAATCGCCCTACCGCGTTTCCCACATTACATATTGTTCCTTCTGTTAACCCCTGTTACATGATTGCAGGGTATCTGTGGGTTGCTATAGCAGCCTAGAGCCTAAAAATGGGCCCCAAGTATGCCATTTTAATACAAATAATTGTAAGTGCCTCAAAATGGTACAAAGAAAATCTACAGCTTGTTCCAAAAAACAAACCCTCACACAGTGCCATTGATAGAACAATATAAATGTTTTGGTCTTTGAATGCACAAAAGCTTTTTTTTTCAAAAATCAAATTATTCAGTAAAACATAAACTACACAAATTTGGTAAATCCATAATCACAACGTTCTGTAGAATAAAGTTTCAGGTCATTATTGCCACATGGTGAATGCTATAAAAAGAAAAGATACACAATGCCATAGTCTCACCTTGCATTACAAAAATGAAAAAGAGGGATTAAAAAAAAAAAAAAAAAAAAAAAAAAAGCCCTCACATGGCCCCATCAATAATAAAAAAAAAAAGAAAAAGTTATGGCTCTCAGAATATGGACCCCTAATAAAACAGCACCCCAAAGTTCAACTTGAGCAGACCTGATACAACATAAGTCTGTGCAGAATCACAGAGGCCCAGTAGGAAAAGTCGACCACCATCAAACTAAGAGAACAATGGTTCCTTATGCCTACTTCAAGTATTGTAAACTATTGTCATTGTTTTTAGTGTTACATAACAAAGGGCTTACATACTTTTTGCATAGGGGCACTTTGTAGTCTGTGTCTGAATCCAGATATCCTCTTAATCCCTTGGATACCAGAGTTTTTTTGGTTTTTGCATTTTCATTTTTCTTCCCTATCTTCCTTGAGCCATAACTTTTTATATTTTTACATATCCATATGAGGGCCTTTTTTTTGCGGGACATGTACTTTCTAATTCCACCATTTAATTTGGCATATAATGTAGTGGAGTAAAGAGGAGCTATATATTTAATTGATGATTTGAATCACCAAATTTTTAGTTTAGGTATATGGAGTGGAAATGGTGATTTATAATTAAAATTTAACCCGGTAGGAGACATCTCGTGTCTGGATGTATTCCTGCAACTAGTCACCACAGACTTGGGTGAACTAGCAGCATCAGGACCATCCAGCAATCTCTCAAGTAGAGAACAAAAAATCATGTCAAATCTAAAAAAAGACGAGACAGTCACGATTAAACCTTCAGATAAAGGGGGTAACATCGTCATTATGGATACGGGGGACTATTGTAAGATGTGTCTACAGTTGTTGAAAGACAAAAAAAACTATGGTATCCTTACCTGCAACCCAACAAACACCTATCTGACAGAGCTACGTATCATTCTAATAGAAGCCAAATTGAATAAAATCATCTCAGAGGCCGAATTTGATTTCCTGCTCCCCGATTTCCCAGTGACAGCAACGTTTTATAGTCTCCCTAAAATACACAAAGGGACAAACCCCCTGAAAGGACGACCCATAGTCTCAGGGATAGGGAGTATATGCCAAAATTTAGGCAAATATATCGATCAGATACTCCTTCCCTTTGTTACAGCACTGCCCTCCTACACACGGGATAGTATGGACCTCCTCAAAAGAATAGAGGGGGTTACACTTGAACAACAATCAATCCTAGCCAGTATAGCTGTGGAGGCTCTGTACTCATCGATACCCCATGAGGCAGGACTTAGAGCAGTGGAATACTATCTCAGCATGAGGGGTCAACAATTTGGTGAGCATAATCGTTTCGTCCTGAGAATCCTTGAATTCATCTTGACACATAACGTTTTTTTGTTTGACGGTCGGTGGTACCACCAGCTCAGGGGCACGGCGATGGGATGCTCTTGTGCACCATCGTATGCAAATCTGCTCCTGGGCTGGTGGGAGACCAATTACGTCTTCAGTGAAGGGATGTCGTCATGGACCGGGCCCATTGCATTATGGGCCAGGTACATCGACGACATATTCATTATTTGGAATGCTTCCGTACCAACCTTCACAACGTTTGTGGACAAACTTAATCAAAACACGCTGGGTCTACACTTCACCTCTGAGACAAATAAAAATTCATTACCATTTCTGGATATATTAATCCAGAGAAGTGCCTCTGATGAAGTGGTAACAACTATATTCAGGAAACCCACGGCAACAAATTCAGTCCTACATTGGAGCAGCAGTCACCCTCTACCCCTCAAGAGGGGTATACCACGAGGGCAATATCTACGCCTAAGACGCAACTGCTCCGAAAAAACGGAATTTGTCAAACAGGCGAAGATCCTGAGGGATAGATTCCTCTCCAGGGGTTATCCCGACTCAGTATTGAGGTCAGCATACCAACAGGCACTTGCGGCATCTCGCACTGAATTACTGGTCCCCAAAAACAAACCTCCAGATACTAGACAGAAGATCAGAGTAATTGGTACTTTTGATTAGGCAGCCAGTGATGTCAGAAACATTTTTCAAAAACACTGGCCCATCCTAATGATGGATCCAGATATCAAGGAGAGGATTTTCGACTATCCCCAGATCACTTTTAGGAGGGGTAACAGCCTCAAAGACTTCTTGGTACATAGCCATCACAATCCAACTGTCAAGGGCACTTGGCTGGATCGCAGACCATTAGGGTGTTTCAGGTGTAGTGGCTGCATAGCGTGCAATACGGTACAAACAGGCAAAGAGTTTGTTAGCATTAATCTACAGAGGTCTTTTAAGATCAATGACTTCATAAATTGCCGCACTAAGGGAGTCATCTATAGAATTACCTGCGAATGCCCCTTGGAATACATCGGCAAAACAAAGCGCGAACTACGCCGACGCATTGGCGAACATCTAGGGGATATTAACAACAAAAGAGATACAGCTGTATCACGCCATGTACATGAATACCATCATGGAGACCCCCGGAGTATTAAGGCTATGGGCATCGAGGTCGTCGCCCCCCCACTGAGGGGAGGAGACTGGGATCGCGTACTTCTACAACACGAAGCACGATGGATCCACACCCTACGTACCGCAGCCCCAAAAGGGCTAAATGAGCAACTATGCTTTGGATGTTTTATATGATAACCACTGTATAAGGAAGTGGATGGCACCCCCACACAGTAACCTGAGAAGCTCACCTAAAACCCCAATTACAGGCTACCAAAAATAAACATATTATATGCATGTCAATTTAAACCTCAAAAACATGCTACTAAAAAAGTATTAGATCATCCGTAGGACAAAAAATAAAAAGGTCATTAATGACTGTTGCGGACCCTCTAAAGGATCATCTTCCCATATAGAGGAATTGCTAAACTGGGCGCTGCGGCCCCTGCAGGCGTGTCTGAACCAAACTGACCAGAAACCTTTATCTTTATTATATTGCATCAAATGCCACTTTTAAATACACCGTATTTGCTATAGACGATGTTATTACAATGGCTGCCTCATAATGTCCCGGTTACCAGGCAACCCACAAAACACTGGCCATAGGAATGGATCTGTCTCGGGCCGATGACGTAATTCCAGGCCAGTAGGAATGACGTATCTTTTCCTGAACATGCTGGTATGTGTGTTCTTCACTTACAGCATAGACAGCGCATGCGCGGCGGCGTCGGCAGGTCCGCTGACGTCACCACGCTGCGCATCAAGCCTCTATCTGAGAGGACACCAGTTGTACTATGTACATTGTCTGCGCATGCATGAGTGCGTCGAATGTACCACAACGTCATCACGCTGCGCTCCAAGCCTCCCTCTGAGGCGAAACGATGTTCAAATAGAAGCGCCCGGCGTCCAGCAAGCAGGCTACATCACGGCACGGCCTCAGGACACACCGTGGCGCTTCAGGAGAAGGACGTGTCCATCACCAGGCCATCCTTTCATCATTGCCCCAATATCATGAGGCGAACAAGGCGCCCAGATACATAAGTGGAGTCTGGACAAGAGACTACCACTCTAAGGTATCAATTGTGTCAACCATTGCCAAGCACAACTGTGTTGATCATTATATCAAGACGGACACTATATGCTTGTATACTTTATTGCCCCTTTACGTGTGCCTATATGCCCCTGATGAGTGTTTTTACGAAACATGTATGTAGGGATTAGCTACACTAGGGCACAATAGGGCCAAGTAGCAATAAGGGCTAGGTTCCGGACGGGGTCGTTCTTATTAGAACGGGTGCTCCGTGGTTAGGATGTAAGGGCCGTGATAGTACCCATTATCTAGGGCTGTCTAGGTACCTCCGATGCACCTACACCACCGCCCAGCCCCAATTGCGTTAATTTATAGCTTATCAAGTGCTATTCGAACATCAACAGTAGCCAGAGGACCCTAAAACCCACTAACGGTGGGACCACTGGTCACCTTAGGTGCTGCCGAACATCAACTACTCCGTAGGTAAGGCTGTGCACCTTTTTATTTTTGTGTATCCTGTGTTATCATCACCTTCTTTATATCAAAACTAAAACACATAGGGACCGTATTCTATATAATGTAGTGGGAAGCAGGAAAATAATTGGGGGTGGAATTGGAAAACAAAAGCAATTCCTCCACCGTTTTACGGGTTTTGTCCCTACGGCATTCCCTTTGCAGCAAAACTGACCTGTGCCCTTCATTCTCAGTACGATTACGGGGTCAGTACGATTACAAAGATACCACATTCGTATAGGTTTCTTATGTCTAAAAATATATATTTTTTTTACTTCACCATATTCTGACCCCCATAACTTTTTTATAGTTATGTCTACTGAGTTCAGTGGGGCTCATTTTTTGTAGGATGATCTGTTGTTTTTATTGATACAATTTTGGAGTGTGTGTGTGACTTTTTGATCACATTTTATAACATTTTTTTGGTTAAGAGAAGCGATGGAAAAAATGGCGAATCGGTCATTTTGACCCTGGATTTTAATAGTAAGGGTGTTTTCGGACGCGGTGATGCCCATAAAGTTTATATTTTAAGTTATTGATGTATTTATTTTCTCTACGGAAAAGGGGGTGATTTAAATTTTTATATTTTTTACATTTTACGTTTTATGGTTTTGTAGCTCGTGTTTGAGGCTACAAGACTCTATATTGTTTTTTTATTCTGTACCATCATGTTTCATAAATATCCATGATGATATTAGAATTGCTCATTTCTTATGTTGGCCTGCCACCTGCTGGCTACAATAAGAATTTCAGCTCCAATACCCTGGGTCTCTTTAGAGACCCAGCGTATTGAAACCAATTACTGGCATCCGCTGCCAGTAATTGCACGAGTGGGCCCTTTGAATAATTTATTTTGGCAGGCCCAAGAACTTCAGTTTAAGGCCTCATGCACACAACCATATTTTTGATGTGTGTCCGATCCACAGTTTTGGCAGATCGTACTCAGACCCATTCATTTCTATGAGTCTTTAAAAAGAAAATGGACAGCACAAGGATGTCATCCGTCTGCTGTCTGCATCCGTGTGGCCAGGCCACAAATAAAAGAACCTGTCCTATTCTTGTCCATTTTGCGGACAAGAATAGGCTTTTTCTTTTACAGTGGGTCTGGCAAAAACTTAGAGATGCACAAAAATCTTAATCATATTTTGTGGATCCGCGATTTGTGGACCACAAAACGGATACGGTCGTGTGCAGGAGGCCTAAGGGTACTTTCACATTTGCGGCAGGACGGATCCGTCCTGCGGCTATTTCGCTGTGCCGCCGGACCGCCGCTCCGTCCCCATTGACTATAATGGGGACGGGGCGGAGCTCCGGCGCAGCGCGGGGGTCCACGGAGAAAGGGCGCCGGACTAAAATTACTGCATGTCAGGCTTTTTAGTCCGGCGGCTTTCTCCGTGCACCGCCGTGCTGCGCCGAAGCTCCGCCCCCGTCCCCATTATAGTCAATGGGGACGGAGCGGCAGTCCGCGGGCACGGCGAAATAGCCGCAGGACGGATCCGACATGGTGAACAGCCTGTCGGATCCGTCCTGCCGCAAGTGTGAAAGTAGCCTAACACTGAATATGGTGACACAAACCTTTTTTTAAATGTTTTTATTGTATAAAAGTAGTAAAACTATAGTATAGTAATGAAAAAGACTGTATACATTTGATATTGTAATCATCGGCCTCCAGAATAAAGTTATCATGTCATACACACATAGTGGATGCTGTAAAAACAAAACAGTTATGGAATCGATGTCAGTTGTTTTTAGACAATATAGAGAGAGTAATAAAAGAGGTATACGATTTCACAATCACACAATGATTTTACCATCATTGTTCAGATGATATTCGGTCACTTAAAGCCTGTCTGTCATTGATGTTCGATCTACCAACATCTATCGCATAACTAACGGTTTACATGATTATCTGTTTGACTCATCCTGCATATGACTTTTCTATGACTGCATCCATAGAAAAAATAGAAAGTTTTGGCTCTTGGAATATGGCAACACAAATACCGCTATGCATTTTTTACAGAAGACATTTATTGTGCAAAACCGGTAAAGTATAAAGAAAAATCCATTAACATTTGGTATCGCCTTCTAAAATAAAATGATTTATAATGTATGGTAAACAGCAAGAGAAATTTTAAAAATCAGAAGGAGAATTTTTTTTTTTTTTCTTACATTCTGCACACCAAAAATTATCAATAAAAATTAATAATCTCTACGTACCCCTTTTAGAGCCATTAAAAAAAGACAATTCAGACCCCTGCAAATGTAATGCAATCTCCTTATATTATCAATACAGTGTCCCCAAAGCTGTGCTTCACTTTAAATTTGGCTAGACCAGACAAATAAAATATCCTTTTCACTAATACTATCCAAAAGGAAAGGTTTTTCAGCTAACCTAAAGCCACCAGCCTCCCCCCCCCCCCCAAAAAAAATATACAAAATTAAAAATGGTGTTTTTATACAGAAAATATCAGTGGAAGCTATTAAAGATGAGGAAAAGAGGTCCACATGACAACACCAATTCATCTTAATGGCAACTTCATTGCATGAAATATACTCTTCACTAGTACTGGACCAGAAACCTGTGTGAAGGAAGACTTCCTATTGTCATAGCTGTTACAGATAGAACATAATCCACAAGTGAGGGTGGTCTATCATAACAACTTGCTAGACATAAGCTCTTTAAGTGCTTCACTCTTAACAAACTAGCTGTTATGAAAAATAGAGCCTTACATCATTTTCTTGTACATGGTCCTTTTGCAGGTCTATGAAGGTAGGCCCTCAGGATCAATTCCTCTGGTAGGCACAAGGAACTTCAGTCGACACTGCTGAAGCTGAACCAACCCAAAGTTACCTGATACTCTTCCTCCGTCTTATCCTGTTATATTGGGGTATCCTTTGATGGCCCTTCAAAACCCATTGATTGATTGGAGCTCTAGATAATTAACCCAATGGGGAAAGGCATGTACAGAACAATGCTTTAATTTTCCTGTTCTTGTGGCTGCCACAAGTCTTCATGGTCTGCCTGTATAGTAGCAGGAACTTATAGATTTAGTATTGTTGAAAGACTTCCTGTCCCACTGCAAACTATTCCCCTGTTGTTAAAACACACAGATATAAGATGTTTACAGGCGGCATTTATAAGCTTCCTATGGAAAGGAAAAAGACCACGCATAGCCTATGAAAAACTGACATGAAATGGGAGGGGGGCCTTCAACTTCCAAATATCGACATAACAACTTGGCGGCCTTATTCAGACACGCGGAAGACTGGGTATGGGGTACTTTCTACTTTTCGGCAGGCAACTTGGAACATCAGCTCGCGGCTCCTTGGGACCTCACAGCGTTATTACATACCAAACTGACAGACATCCCAACTAAAATTAAACAATCTCAACTGTTGAAGGACACTATAATGGAGTGGAAAGCTATACTTAAAATTTACAAATTACCTATTTATCTCACTCCTCACATGCCATTATGGACATTACCTTCCTTTGCACAGGGAAGAGACAACAAAATGTACCGAATATGGAGACAAAAGGGCATACACAAATTAAGTGATGTTCTAGATCACCAGGACCATACCCTAATGTCATGAGAGGACTGTCAAGCTAAATACCAGCTACACTCGTCTCATTTCCTTCCATATCAACAGTTACGGGCTTACTGCAGATCACAGTCTGAAACACTGGGGGGGGGGGGGGGGCGGAGAGACTACTCTGGTTATAAAAGTGGGGATTAGAGTTTTCTCTACGTGGGAAGAGGAGCTGGGTATCCCCAACTTAACTAAGCAAATGAGGGACGGTTACGAGTTTGTGAGAAAAGCCATACAAAACGAGCAATGGCAGGAATCACAGTTTCGGATTCTGCATAGGGCAACTTTTGCATTTAATCTCTCCTACAAAGATGCCCCGTCCCATTACCTAAGAAAGTGTCCAAAGTGCTCTCTCCCAAAAACCGGACTGCTACATAGTTTATGGGACTGCCCGTATATGAAAACTATTTGGTCGCAAGCAGTGGAATTCATGGAAAAATTTGGGGAGTAGAAGTGCTGCTTAAACCAGAGCAATGCATCTTCCAATATATACCAAAGGTAC
The DNA here is from genome assembly GCF_014858855.1 of Bufo gargarizans. Lineage (NCBI taxonomy): Eukaryota > Metazoa > Chordata > Amphibia > Anura > Bufonidae > Bufo > Bufo gargarizans. Next base: position 190,457,919 of record NC_058082.1, read on the forward strand.
AATCCGATATAGAAGGACCGGGGGTACCCGTTAAAGGGGCACATATACTACTCATGTCAGTGAAAAAGTCGATATTGAGACATTGGCTACAGGACAAACCCCCATCATGGGAGGATGTATTAGGGACAATGAAGCAGGTGCTCCATATGGAGAGGCTGGAAATGGAAAGACACAAAGAAAAAGAAGTGGGTAAATTCATTAAGAAGTGAAGACAATTCATAGAATCCACGTCTACAGATAAGGAAATTAGGGAACTGATTTCCCCCTTCACTTAGACCGCTTGGTATTTGGAGGCGCAAGTGGGAGGGAAGACGAGACAACCTATTTGAGTGATGAAGAAGGATTAAAATGAAACTGAGAAGAAATGTTATGGGGGGGGATTTTGTATTCTTTTCGAGGGATGTTATAAACTAGACAATGTAATCGAAGATCTGTACCTATCTACCAAATGTATACAGTTGATATTATTGTATATCAATTTACCCTGTCTGTTGAAATAAAAAGAATCTGGAAAAGAAAAAAAGAAAAAAAAACAGACTGCCTGTCCCATTGCCTTAATTCTCGGGTCTAAGATTCCCAATGGATGAACTTAATTTTTGTCTGCTCAACAGATTTGAACAATGGAGCAGTGTGTCAAGAAGAACCTAGAGAACAACCACTGCCCTCTATTAATGGCGTGCATAGGGGGAGGCAGTCCGCCCGGGTGTCAGGCTGTCAGCTGTACAGGGGGTGCTGCCTGAGCAGCAGCGCCCGGACCAATGTCTCAGCAAGGAAGGAGAGCTGTGATTCTCTTAGGAGAAAGGACCTTTGATGACATCATCACCATGTTACCAGTAACATTGATATTACTGGTCACATGGCTATGAGGTAATCAAAGGTCCTTTCTCTCTATCAGGAGTGTTGCTGCAGGAGAAGTTTTCCATAATTGTGGAGCTTTTTTTGTGAAGATTACATCAGGAAAAGGTGACAGGGGCTGTTATGCTATTATACTGTAAGATACTGTATAGTGTGGGGTGCTGTATAATGTTGGGTGCTGTACTGCTCTGCTGTATACTATGGGGTGCTGTATATTGTGGAGTGCTATTGCTCTACTGTATACTGTGAGGTACTGTATACTGTGGGGTGCTGTATACTATGGGGTGCTATACTGCTCTACTGTATACTGTGGGGTACTATACTGTATGCTATAGGGTGCTATACTGCATACTGTGGGGTGCTGTATACTATAGTTTGGTCTCGGTGTAACTTCTCCCTCACAGCCACCTTTTCGAATACCGCTAGATAGGTCTCAACGTCGTCCGAGGGGGTCATCTTATGGATCGCCGCACGGACAGCTCTCCAGGCATCGTTGACGTTCTGGGACGCTCCTGCCACTTATAACACCATGGCATGTTGTAATAGCAGCTGGTTGGTCTCCTGCTGCTGCTTGTTAGCCTCCATGAGGGCTTTCACGACCGCCTCCATTTTGTCAGGGAACACGGGTCATAACCTTGCCGGCTTGATATACAGGTCCTTCTAAAAAAATTAGCATATTGTGATAAAGTTCATTATTTTCTGTAATGTACTGATAAACATTAGACTTTCATATATTTTAGATTCATTACACACCAACTGAAGTAGCTCAAGCCTTTTATTGTTTTAATATTGATGATTTTGGCATACAGCTCATGAAAACCCAAAATTCCTATCTAAAAAAATTAGCATATCATGAAAAGGTTCTCTAAACGAGCTATTAACCTAATCATCTGAATCAACTAATTAACTCTAAACACCTGCAAAAGATTCCTGAGGCTTTTAAAAACTCCCAGCCTGGTTCATTACTCAAAACCGCAATCATGGGTAAGACTGCCGACCTGACTGCTGTCCAGAAGGCCATCATTGACACCCTCAAGCAAGAGGGTAAGACACAGAAAGAAATTTCTGAACGAATAGGCTGTTCCCATAGTGCTATATCAAGGCACCTCAGTGGGAAGTCTGTGGGAAGGAAAAAGTGTGGCAGAAAACGCTGCACAACGAGAAGAGGTGACCGGACCCTGAGGAAGATTGTGGAGAAGGACCGATTCCAGACCTTGGGGGAGCTGCGGAAGCAGTGGACTGAGTCTGGAGTAGAAACATCCAGAGCCACCGTGTACAGGCGTGTGCAGGAAATGGGCTACAGGTGCCGCATTCCCCAGGTCAAGCCACTTTTGAACCAGAAACAGCGGCAGAAGCGCCTGACCTGGGCTACAGAGAAGCAGCACTGGACTGGTTGCATGTCATTCAGAAATCAAGGTGCCAGAGTCTGGAGGAAGACTGGGGAGAGGGAAATGCCAAAATGCCTGAAGTCCAGTGTCAAGTCCCCACAGTCAGTGATGGTCTGGGGTGCCATGTCAGCTGCTGGTGTTGGTCCACTGTGTTTTATCAAGGGCAGGGTCAATGCAGCTAGCTATCAGGAGATTTTGGAGCACTTCATACTTCCATCTGCTGAAAAGCTTTATGGAGATGAAGATTTCATTTTTCAGCACAACCTGGCACCTGCTCACAGTGCCAAAACCACTGGTAAATGGTTTACTGACCATGGTATTACTGTGCTCAATTGGCCTGCCAACTCTCCTGACCTGAACCCCATAGAGAATCTGTGAGATATTGGGAAGAGAAAGTTGAGAGATGCAAGACCCAACACTCTGGATGAGCTTAAGGCCGCTATCGAAGCATCCTGGGCCTCCATAACACCTCAGCAGTGCCACAGGCTGATTGCCTCCATGCCACGCCGTATTGAAGCAGTCATTTCTGCAAAAGGATTCCCGACCAAGTATTGAGGGCATAACTGAACATAATTATTTGAAGGTTGACTTTTTTTGTATTAAAAACACTTTTCTTTTATTGGTCGGATGAAATATGCTAATTTTTTAGATAGGAAATTTGGGTTTTCATGAGCTGTATGCCAAAATCATCAATATTAAAACAATAAAAGGCTTGAACTACTTCAGTTGTGTGTAATGAATCTAAAATATATGAAAGTCTAATGTTTATCAGTACATTACAGAAAATAATGAACTTTATCACAATATGCTAATTTTTTTTAGAAGGACCTGTAGGACATACACCCGTGCGCGGGAAAAAAAACGGAAACTTTTCAGCCCTTAGGCCAGCCTCACTGCGTATGCCCGCTCCAAGCCACCAAATGTGGGGATTCGCTCTGGTAGGCAGGTTAGCGGACGCAGTAGAGAGGCAACGGACCAGGTTTTAAATTAATCTTCAGTGTTTATTCACACTCATAACATAACACAACAGTCCCTTTTCAGGCTTGGTGCTTGTTCACACACAGAAAAAACTAAATAATGTTCACCTGGTATCCTGGGTGTTAGTTCACACCCGGCTGAATGCTCAGCCTCAGAAAGTCCAATTGCAGGCTGTAAGGCAGTCTGCTCGCCTGACACACGGTCTTCAGACCTCAGCGCAGAGATCTCCACAGCTCCACTGTCAGAGGGAGGTAATCCACACCACCTGACAGTGCAAACTGCTTTTAAACCTGCCAAGACCCGGCCTGGAACGTGGGGAGCAGCCATCCACCCAGCACTTTGGCTACTCCCAGTAAAAGACGTCCCGGATCAGCTTTACAGCCATGCTGAACAGCTGAAGTGTCAGACTGCAATCTGCAATACTGACACTTCAGGGGGGAAAAAAACGTCTCTTACCTCACCGAGGCCAGGAACCTCGTGACACGTACCGACCATCAATGATGGCCCCTTGTTCCCTCCTACAGTGTTCAAACATCTGGAAAGCCAAGTTTGGTGTTTATATAGGCATGAACCTCTGTCCAGCAGCTCTGAATAATCGGGCACTGCCACACCATGTGAAAGAAGCAGCCACTAACGTACCCATAGCGGGTACATTGGGGACTAGGTAGTTTACGCATCTTAAATAATCTACCAGGTGCATAGTACACCCTATGTAATCATTTCAACTGTATAAGTTGGTCCCTGGCGCTGTGGATCTCCATGTGTGGCTTAGTTCCCTCACATGGTAGGCCTCTAAATCTTCCATATTGTGTTTCCACTTGGCAAAAGATTTGCCAAGTGGAGAATCTTGCTCAGCCATCAGTGTCGCATATAAAGTGGACACCGGTTTAGCTAATTGTGCTCTTCCCACCACCACCTCAATTGGGCCACATACCAGTCTCAGCGGACCTTTACCAAATTGAGTATAGCAGGCATGTCTGAGCTGGAAGTATATATACAGGCAGTGTTGAAGCAAATTAAATTCCTGCTTAAAACTTTTAAAATAAATAAATAGACCCTTGTCATAAAGTTGTGTAAGAAATTGCAGGCCTTTCTGAGGCCGAAATTCAAAGTCTGTCAGAGAGAATAGTTCTGATAAATCCTTATTCCTCCATAACGGCAAATACGGCGACCATCTCTCCCTACCATACCTAACTGTATGTACGCTCACCCACTTAATCCAGCCATAGTAGGGGTATAATGACGCGCTGCATAGGCTCCCTTCCTATACACTAGGTTCGGGAACCCACTAGGGCAGCTTCAAATACCACTGCTGGATTGCTTGCCTCAGCTCCGATCCGCCGCATAGCTCAGCTGTACTGCCGCATAGTAGAGAGAACGATTCGGCAGCGCTAGGCCTCCCTGCACATACAACGCCTGAAGGGTATGTCTCGTTATTCTGGGACAGAGTTTGCTCCATAGAAAGGGGGTAAACATCTTATCCATGAGATGACTCTTTGGTACCACCAGCGGTGTCGCTCTATATATAACAATTTAGGCTGGAGGATCATCTTTATAACATTAACACAGCCTATCAAAGTCAGTGGCAAATTCTCCTATGCCTCGATTTTCCTAGTAATATATTTCATGGTGGGAATTACATTAAGCTGGTAAAATTTTGCAGCCTCCCTATGAGTAATAATCCCCAAATATTTAAACTGCTTTGCAATTTGCAGTTTAGACTGCTGTGAAATATGAATAGGATAAAAATCATCTATCAGGCAGAGACTCGATTTAACCCAGTTCACCTGCAGACTAGAGAAACCACCAAACTCATCTACAGTGTCCAAGAGGGCATTCAGAGAGTTTCCTGGGTTTGCCAAGTATACCAACATGTCGTCTGCATAGAGGGAAAGTTTCTCAGTAATACTCGCCACCTCCCAACCTTCTAATGAGTAGGGACAAGGGCTCCATTATCAGTAGTTTTCCCCGGCATAAACCCCGACTGATCCACCCCCCTTTGCCAGAATTTTAACATTGAGATTCAGGAGTGAGATAGACCTGCAGGAGCTGCATTGGTCGAGAGGTCTTCCCGACTTATTTATCACCACAATGGTTGCCTCTGAAAAGGAAGGAGTTAAAGAGCTATGCTCAAAAGCATACTCAAAAAGCTTCCGGAGTCTAGTACCATGCTCCTTAGGGTCCATTCACACATCCGCAAAATGGGTCCGCATCCGCTCTGCAATTTTGCGGAACGGGTGCAGACCCATTCATTTTCAATGGGGCCGGAATGTGCTGTCCGCATCCGCATTCACGGACGCGTGAATGGACCCTTAGAGTGGAGTTTGTACCATTCAGCACGAAAGCCATCTAAACCAGGAGCCTTTCTCACTGCCAGGGATTTAATAGCCAGCTCAGTCTCAGCATCCGTGATGCGTGCCGCCAAGGCCCCACCATCTTATCGTGCAAGAGTGGGAAGTGCTATCCCAGCTAGAAAATGAGTTATATTTGCTGGAGTACAAGTGGTTTTAGAAGAATATAAATCAGAATAGTAGGAAGCAAATTGGCGACACACATCGCGGGGCTCAACCACCAGTTCACCTTGGTCAGACATAACACTAGTAACTACTGGTTGGGGGGTTTCTCAGGGAGCTAGTTATGCTAAAGCTGTACCATTCTTATCCCCATCAGAAAAAACTGTTTGCTTCTGGGCTAGAAGTTTCTTTTGCGTATAGTCAGTAAGGTGTAGGCAAAACTTCTCTCGCTGACTGTCAGCATAAACCATCATCTTCTATTAGTTTTAAACGGCAAAAGCAGTATGACAAACCAATGCAAACTGAGCTTGTGCATATGGCTGCATGGTTCAGGAGCAGCAGTGGAATAGGTGGAGGATAGGGGTTTGCTGTTATTGTCCATAAGAACTCATTCATTACACCTGGGGCACCATTTTATATTACAAATTATTTTATTATAAAAAGGCGTAAAACTCTGATCAAACTATTGGTGTCATATAATACCCTGTGTTAAGTCACACCCCAAAGACAAAACCCCCTTTTATCCACATAAACTTGGCTGGTATATTGTGCTGGGAAAGGTGGCAACTCTATCTACTGTACACGCTAAGCATTTGTAATTACTGTGGAAAATATGCATGATATTTTTTCACCAGTAGGTGGCAGTATAATACAGTTAGATGTTTTTTGCCATGCGGCCATAATGCTGCAACATCATTGTTTATATGGCTTTCAGTAGGTAATATACAGTTGCAAGAAAAAGTTTGTGAACCCTTTGGAATGATATGGATTTCTGCACAAATGGGTCATAAAATGTGATCTGATCTTCATCTAAGTCACAACAATAGACAATCACAGTCTGCTTAAACTAATAACACACAAAGAATTAAACGTTACCATGTTTTTATTGAAAAGTATGTGAACCCTTTGGAATGATATGGACTTCTGCACAAATGGGTCATAAAATGTGATCTGATCTTCATCTAAGTCACAACAATAGACAACCACAGTCTGCTTAAACTAATAACACACAAAGAATTAAATGTTACCATGTTTTTATTGAACACACCATGTAAACATTCACAGTGCAGGTGGAAAAAGTATGTGAACCCCTAGCCAGGCATGGCCAACCTGCGGCTCTCCAGCTGTTGTAAAACTACAACTCCCACCATGCCCTGCTGTAGGCTGCTAGCTGTAGGCAGTCTGGGCATGCTGGGAGTTGTAGTTTTGCAACAGCTGGAGAGCCTCAGGTTGGCCATCCCTGCCCTAGACTAATGACATCTCCAAGAGCTAATTGGAGTGAGGTGTCAGCCAACTGGAGTCCAATCAATGAGATGAGATTGGAGGTGTTGGTTACAGCTGCCCTGCCCTATAAAATCACTATTTTTGGTTGCTCTATATTACATTTTTGTGAGGTAAGGTTACCAAAAATTGAAATTCTGAAATTTCATCTCCATTTGCCATAAACTGTTGAGGAACACCTAAAAGGTTAATAAAGTTTGTAAAATCAGTTTTGAATACCTTAAGGCCCCTTTCACACGGGCAAGTTTTCCGCGCGGGTGCAATGCATGAGTTGAACGCATTGCACCCGCACTGAAACAGGACACATTCATTTCTATGGGGCTGTTCACATGAGCGGTGATTTTCACGCATCACTTGTGCGTTGCGTGAAAATTGCAGCAAGCTCTATTTTGTGCGTTTTTCACGCAACGCAGGCCCCATAGAAGTGAATGAGGCTGCATGAAAATCGCAAGCATCCGCAAGCAAGTGCGGATGCAGTGCGATTTTCACGCACGTTTGCTAGGTGACGATCGGGATGAGGACCCGATCTTTATTATTTTCCCTTATAACATGGTTATAAGGGAAAATAGTAGCATTCTGAATACAGAATGCATAGTACAATAGCGCTGGGGGGGTATTTTTTATTTATTTAACTCACCTTAATCCACTTGCTCGCGCAGCCCGGCTTCTCTTCTGTCTTCTTCTTTGCTGTGTACAGGAAAAGGACCTGTGGTGACGTCACTCCGGTCATCACATGGTCCATCACATGAGCCATCACCATGGTAAAAGATCATGTGATGGACCATGTGATGACCGGAGTGACGTCACCACAGGTCTTTTTCCTGTACACAGCAAAGAAGAGAAGCCGGGCTGCGCGAGCAAGTGGATTAAGGTGAGTTAAATGATAATATATTTTTTTAACCCCTCTAGTGCTATTGTACTATGCATTATGTAGGAGTTTCTACTCTAGGGGGGCTTCTAAAGGGACATGGTGTCAATAAAAAAGGCTATTGAGTTTTGTTTGGCTGTTAACCCTTGGTTTTTACCGGAAACGACGGATTGAAATGGAAAAAGGCCAAAAATAGCTGTTTTGGCACCATTTTAATTATTATTTTTTTGACCGTGTTAGGGTCATGGGGTATTTTTACTGAGGAGATTATTACGGATGCGGCGATACCTAATAAGTCTAATTTTTTACAATTGTTTAGGTTTTAGACTATATTATCTTTTTGGATAAGAGTCATTTTTTTCCGTTTTTTAGCCGATTGTATTAGGTAGAAGCTCATTTTTTGTGGGATGAGGGGACGGTTTTATTAGCACTATTTGGGGGGCTATATGACTTTTTGATCGCTTGCTATTACACTTTTTTTATGTAAGGTGACAAAAAATAATAATTTATTTTTATATTTTTGTTTTGTTTTACCGTGTTAATCTGGGGGGTTAGGGGTATATTTACAGAGGAGATTATTACCGACGCGGTGCTACCTAGTAAGTCTACTTTTTGTTTTTTTTAGTTCTCCCCCCCCAAAAAAATTTGGGGTGTCTCAAGTCTGAGAACCATAGTTTTTTGGAAGAGTCAGTGGCTAAGTTGGTGAAGGGGATTATAAATGTAGAACTCCATGGAAGTGTGGTACTCCCTGAAGCAACCAATAACGCAGATGATCAGGGCACGTGTCACACTGAGTGGTGGTGTCCTTCCGTATCCTCCTCTTGTGACACACTGCATTTTTTGGGGGTTCGTCCCTTCTTTCCAGTTTGGGGGACCACACCTGGAAAGTGTTGGCCAGGGACGATCCGGGCGCCTGCTCTTTCCCGGTCAGAAAAGATCAGGGTCTTGAGGATTGCCTCATAGAACTGGAGGAATGTCCCTGTGTTGCCAGCGCACTGGAACAGTACAAAAGAGTTGTACATGGCAACCTGCACCAAGTAGACCGCAACCTTTTTGTACCATGCCTTGGTTTTGCGCATGGCGTTATATGGCTTGAGGACTTGATCAGAGAAATCAACTCCTCCCATATACCGATTGTAGTCGATGATACAATCGGGCTTGAGGACCGTTGCCACGGTACCTCGCACAGGGACAGGGGTGATGCCGTTACTGTGAATTGTGGAAAGTACAAGGACATCCCTCTTGTCCTTATATCTGACCAGCAGCAGGTTTCTACTGATAAGGGCACTGGGTCTCATCCCTGGGGATAGGTACCTAGAGGGGGTAGGTAGGGAGGCCGCGCTGATTTTTCTGCACGGTTCCACAAGTGAACGTGGATCTGGCGGCGAGGGACTGGAACAAGGGGATACTCGTATAAAAGTTATCCACGTATAGGTGTTAACCCTTATCTATCAGTGGGTGCATAAGGTCCCACACAAGTTTCCCGCTAACACCCAGAGTGGGGGGACATTCTGGGGGTTGAATACGGGAATCTCGCCCCTCGTACACACGAAACTTGTAAATGTACCATAAGGTACTCTCACAAAGTTTGTACAGCTTCACTCCATACCTCGCTCGCTTAGAGGGAACATACTGGCGGAAAATGAGTCTCCCCTTGAAAGCAATGAGAGACTCATCAACCGCGACCTCCCTTCCAGGTACCTTAGGCCTCCATGAATTTGGATCCCAAAGTGATCGATGACCGGCCTGATTTTGTACAGGCGGTCATAGGCAGGGTCACCTTGGGGGGGGACATGCTGCATTATCTGCATAATGCAGGCATTTCTGGATGGCCTCAAATCGGGAACGTGTCATGGCCATACTGTAGAGTGGGGTCTGGTAGAGGACGTCCCCACTCCAGTACAGCCTGACACTGGGCTTTTTGACTAGGCCCAAAAACGTCCTCATCTCGGCTGCACTGACAAGAGTCCAGCCACCGTTCCTAGCCAAAAACGACCCCGGGTGTTGAGCGACAAACTGTTGGGCATACAGATTCGTCTGCTCCACCATCAGAATTACCAGTTCCTCACTGAAAAAAAGACGTATTCAGTGAAGTCCACTGTGTAAATCTGGATTCCTGATTCACCAACAAAATCAGGAATCGCGGGCTCAAAGTTCTCTGGGGTACACCAGACAAGTCCACCTGCAGGGGGCTCAGGTGGACTGACCTGGTGGGCCGGAAAACTAGTACGAGCCCCAGAGCTGCTCATACTAGGCTGGGCCACAGGGTCCCTAGCATGGGGGTCCCCTCGATCTGTCTGGCGGTGTCTCCGCCGACTTGGGTGCTCATCATCGCTTGATGATGAGGAGGATGCGGATGACAACAGGAACGTGGGGTCATCCTCATCCTCACTGGGGCTCTCGGACTCGGAGGCAAGGAGAGCGTATGCCTCCTCAGCCAAGAACGTCCGGCGGGCCATTGGGGAGTGTGTGTCTACGTGCGTGGAAAACTTTATTAGGTGTGCGTGTGTGTGGGGCACGGGTGTTCACGCACTTACCCTATAGCTATAAAAAAAGTAAAAAAAAAGTGTAAGAAAGAAAAAAATTATACAAATGCGCTGTGGGGCGGGGTGGGCGATGCGCTAACAGTGGCCAGACGCAAAGAGCGCATCCAAAGAAAGAATAAAAATAAAATGGAACCCCCAAAAAGTGTGTGTGTGTGGGGGGGGAGCTGCATCACCCCTGGGGGCCTGGGGGGGGGGGGGGTCTAGGGTCACACAGCTAACTGCTGTGGACCCCAGACACTCAATCAGGGGGGTCACAGACCAAAAAAGATATTTTTTTTTACCTAATCTAACCCTAAACTTGCCCTAACTACCCCTGCCTTCACCTCCCACTACCTGTCTGCCCCTGCCTGTCCCTGCCTCCTAAGGTGATGGCACCAAAAACTCACAATGTCGGTAGGCAGCGCGATCTCCTGCTGCTCTACCCGCTCCACGGACCGGATTGAGCGGGGAGAGAAGCGGTGGAGATTTAAACATGCCGTATGGGGACCAATCGCAGGCGATCCTGAGAGGTGGCGTGATCGCCATCTCACAGGATCGCAGGACGGTGATTGGTTGTGTATAATCACACCACCGATTACCATCCTTTCCGGGTTATTGGGTCATCAAAGACCCGAATAACCCGGAAACGCAGAAAACCACAGGTCTGAATTTACCTGCGTTTTTCTGCTTTCGCTGACATCGGGGGGTCACAAGACCCCCCTGGGCATTGATACAGAGTGCCTGCCGAATGATTTCGGCAGGCACTCTGTTCCGATCACCACAGGCGGCGCTGCGGTGATCGGAAATTCTCAGGACGTACTGGTACGCCCTGTGTCCTTAATTACCAGGACATCAGGGCGTACCAGTACCCCCTGTGTCCTGAACAGGTTAATGTACACACTCATACACGTACTTACCACATACATGGACGCACTTATAAACACACTCACCACATACATGGACTCACTCATACATGCGCTCACCACATAGCAAGCAAGGAGAACATTAAACAGCAGTATTGACTAGTGTTGCTGTGGATTCAGCACTGGGGTGACAGTAAATGCAGCAAATGCAACTCTGTAACTGCTTCCTACTCCTTCTATGTGCATAAATTGTAACCGGATCTCAAAACAGGTGTGCAGACCAATGTATGAAATACAATTTAGGAGTGAGGATAAAGTAAATTATAGGCGCTAAATCTGCAAATTCTAAGGTTAGAAATCTTTTTTTTTAAGAGAAAGCGCAGGGCCTGACTGGGACTGAAAAGCCGCCCAGGCACACAAACCCTCCAGCCCACATACAATATTGATCCCTCGCCATATTGAAGAAAAATAGTAGCATTCAGTGTGACAAATTTTGATGCATTTGGTCATGCCCTCACCACTCTTTTAAAGATGTATTCCAGGATTTTACTATTGATGGCCTAGCCCTAGGATAGGCATTCAATATCTGATTGGAGGGAGTCTGACACCTTGTATCCTCAGGATCGGTCCTCAATATCAAAACGACAGGGGGCCGACTCCCAGCACCTCTACGATCATCTGTCGAACAGAAAGCAACACTTCTTCATTGTTTACCTGCTCACTGTTGCAACTACAGCGGTGAGCAGGTGTAATTACAGCTCACCTGTCCCATTCACTTAGGAAGGAGCCGTCCCCTTGAAGTGAATATGGCGGCTCACCGCTGCAGTTGCGACAGTGAGCAGGTAAACAGTGAAGAGAAGGCAGCGCTCATAAGAAAGCAGCTTTCTCTTCAAAAAGCTGATCGGCTGGAGTGCTGGGAGTCAGCCCCCCGCAGATCTGATATTGAGGATAAGTCATCATTAGAAAAAAGCAGACAGCCCCTTTAAGATCCTTTTACATGAACAGATGTTTCAGTGCTATTATCAGGAATGAACCAAACGTTCCTGATAATTGCCTACTTGTCATTTACATGCAGTCACCTCCGCTGTATGGGGACAAGCAATGGCTACAGTGATCGTTGTCCCCATAGAAAATCATTTTTTCTGGGAAGCAGAGCTCTGTTACAGCAGTGCTACTGTACAGGAACAATTATTTTTGGTACTGGCAGAAAGACATGATCACCCGACAAACAATTGTTTGCTCGTTCATAGTGTGATTGCAAGTACCTTTTACACAGGCAAGTTATCAAATCCTGCCCCCTACGTCCACAGAACTGAACGCATCTGCATGTGCAACAGGGCTGACCCCTAGGAGCGATCGGGTCCCAGTGTTAGGGAATGGCAAGTGGTATGTTGTGGCCCTAATAGTTTGTGTCACGGTGCTTCTACCTGGATACTGTCGATCCCTGGGGTTAGGCTCCGTAGCAACAAAGAAGTTGTAGTTGGAGCAGGGGTGGACATACCGCCTGTACAGCCGGTTCAGCTGCACAGGGGCCCAGTGTGGGAGGGGGGCCCTTTCTTACCGGAGGCAGGGAAGCAGAAGTGATGATGAGCACCTTCATTATGGAAGCGCTCATCTCTATATTCATCTGTATCGCCGTCCTCAGGACAGCGATACAGATAAATGGTGCGGTGGGGCAGGGGAGAGGTGTCTCCCTTGCTCGTTCCTCTGATAGACTGCAGGCCTAGTGCCTGTAGCCCACAGATGACGTCATTGCGCTGGCTGAGCCGTGCAGCGCGGGACACAGGCTGGAAGAGGCCTGCATCACATGACTGAAAGCAGCATGGAGGTAAGTATGTGAGTTTATTGCTTTTATTATTTTTAGTATAGTATGGCAAGAAGGGGGTGGGGGCTTTATATACTGGCACAAATTATGGGGGGGCACTATGGAGAAGGAGGAAAGGAGCACTTTGGGGGCCCTATATACTGGCACATTATTGGGGGCACTATGAAGAATGGGGGAAGGAGCACTTTGTGGGCCCTATATACTGGCAGATTATGGGGGGCACTATGGAGAATGGGGGGAAGGAGCACTTTGTGGGCCCTATATACTGGCACATTATGGGGGGCACCATGGAGAAGGAGGAGGAGCACTATGGGGGCATCTACTGGAGGCCCTATATACTGGCACAGATTATGGGGGGCACTATGGGGGCATCTACCTGGGGGCCAATATACTGGCACACATTATAAGGGCTTTATGGGGAAGTGGGGGGGGGAACACTATGGGAGCATCTACTGGGGGCTCTATATACTGGCACACATTATGGGGGGCAATATGGAGAAGTGTGGGGGGAGCACTATGGGGGCATCTACTGGGGGCCCTATATACTGGTACGCATTATGGGGGGAACTATGGAGAAGTGGGGGGAAGGAGCATTATGGGGGCATCTACTGGGGGCCCTATATACTGACATGCATTATAGGGGGACACTATGGAGAAGTGGGGGAGAAGAGCACTATGAGGGCATTATATAGGGGCATTCAATACTGGCACCCATTTTGGTGCCACTATGGGGAAGGGAGGAGAGCAGCATTATGGGGGCATCTATGTGGGGCACTATATAGGAGTATTTTATACTGACAGAAATTATAAGGGCACTATGGGCACATAAGCTCAACTTTTGGCACTAAGTGTTTTTTGTAGTTGCACACAGTACGGGTCATTGGAACACATGAGGGCAGTCTGGGGACATTGGCTCTACTGGGGGCACTAAGAGGAGTTTTTATTTATTTTTTTATTTATTTTTTCTGCCATACAACGGGGCATTTTTTGTACTGATGTACATTATAAGGGGGCGTTTTTCTACTGTCACACATTATAAAGAGAATTATTACTGTCGGGGCATTATGGTGGGCTTTATTACAACTGGGGGACTATGGGAGCATTATTACTTGTGGGACACAATTACTGTTGGCACTGTAGGAGCACTATTACTACTAAATGCACTCTGGCAAAGAAATAATTACTATTGTTGGGACTTTAAGAGCACTATTACTGTGGGGGCACCCTGGCACAGTATCAGCTTAGCAGTTATTTTGGGGGGACATTATGTATACAATATTAGTATCAAGGGCACTATTTGCTGGGTGCAGTTATTTTTTAGGGCATTGTGTTCCAATAATTATTGAAGTGGGCACTATCTGTGTGTAACTAGTATTTTCAGGGGATTTATCTGTTTCTGCAGTATAGTTTTGAGGCGAAAAGCTTCTCAGTATTGGGGGTGCATGATGGGATGTTAATTGGAGGATGATTGAAAAGTAGGAAACTACGATGTCTGTCAAACTCTGCAGAGACATGAGATGGCTGAAAGAAATCATTATGGTGGTCTGGTCTGAATGGAGAAGATGAAGAAAGAGAACATCTACATCAAAGGAGATGTCAATGGATGTAAGAGGTATGTGGCGCTGTATTAGGCTACTTTCCCGTTAGTGTGCATGTTATGGGGTGAATACTAATACCCACTTCCATTATGGAAGTGTTCATTAGTACAGTAGGACTAGGGAGCAGTGAATACAGCGTTCCCTGTGCTGGCTCTGTACTCACCGGTCCCTGCAGATCTTACCTGCACCTTTCGCTCCTTTCAGCCTTTGCAAGGCAAAGGTTAAAAGCAGCAACAAAAAACAGCCCTTTTCAGGTAGTTTTTGTGGCGTTGGTTCTCATTCCAATCAACTGCAAATTTTCTGCCACAGAAAATCCACAGTGGATCAGACACCTGTTAACTTACCCTGAGGTTGAAGTCAAGCCTTGTAGTTGTATTTTTACCCACAGTTTGTCATATAACTGCATTGTGTGAATAAACCCTAACTATAATGTGTTGGTAATATACGTAGCAAGCAAGCCCAGCATTTTTGAATCTGGGATAAAGCCTAACACCAGGGAGCAATAGTATCCGGGTAGGAGCACCGTGACACAAACTATTAGGTCCACAACATACCACTTGGCATTCCCTAACACTAGCACCTGATCGCCCCTAGGGGGCAGCCCTGTTGCACATGCAGATGCATTTAGATCTGTGAACATAGGGGGCAGGAATTGATAACTGGCCTGTGTAAAAGGTGCTGGCAAAAATTACAGATGCCAGATGGACCACATCCATATTTTGCTGGTCTGCAATTTGCAGACCACAAAATACATACAGTCACGTAAATGCACCCTTAGTTGTAGGAGGGCTGTTAAGCTAGCCCAACATTTTTGAATTTGGGAAAAGGGCAGCAGGCCCAAAAATTTTAAATTACAAAATTAACTCAAAAGTGTATTGAACATATAGCCTGTTAAAGAATATTGTTGAATGTGATGAGAAAAGATGATGATACATTTTGGGAAAATTTTTCAGTAAAAAAAATTCTAGAATCACAAGATTATAATACAAGGTGAGCCATGTAAACAAGAGCCACATTTCCCTTGTGTGGTTTGTACATTGGGCATGTGATCCTAGCCTGGGGTTAGAACCCGCAGCGCATGCGGTAGTTTTGTAGCTAACAAGAGATTTCCCATCTCCTCATTTAAGTTGTGAAACATGTACAGCCTCCACCGCACAAGATTACTCCTACGCCGTGAAGTCTTCTGGGTATATCACTTCCAGACATTGGAACTCAAGGGACTAAACCGTGAATATGAAATAAACATACTGTTACAAGAAGTATTCAATAACTTTTATTCATAATCTTTATTTATAGGTTATTCTGTAATATATAATTCATGATAATAACTTTTTGTTTTTTAAACGCTCAGCGGCTTCATCTACGAGATGCCGCGCTCTGCAATTTAGATTTACCATATCCTTTACATTTTTCCTTGGATTCTTTCCTTCCACTCCTTTGCCCCCCACTGTTTCTTCTCATTCTTTCTGTTTCCTTTTCTCTCTTCTACCTGCCTCTACTTTCCCTCATTCTTCTCTCCCCCGATTCCTTTTCTTGGTTCTCTTTCTTCCTTTGCTATACATTTTTCTATATATTTCTTTCTTGTTTCTTTTTCTCTATTCAATTTCCTCTCTTTCACTGATATGTCAATTCTCACACACTCTCTCCTCCACACATCACATTATGCAGAATGATAGAGGAGCAGAGCTACACATCACTATATCACATGACCGGTACCTGTTCAAGTGACGAAGCAGGATGCAATAACATCATGGCGTCCTTCCTCTCCTCCCATTAATGAACAGCAGAGCATTCATGCTTATTAAGGAGCATGCATTCTCATCACTTCATAGAGTAACAACACAGCCATCTCCTGGGAGCAGATACCATGGGCGTAACCTCCCTATAAAGAGGGCCATTCTCCTGGGCCCTAAATCACATCCTCCAGGTGAGTGCTGCATTATCTATACGTGGCTTCTTCCTATTACCAGCACACAGCTTGCTTTACCATACATGTTATTAGCACAGCACTGCGTTATGCAACATATTGTACTTATCTAATGACACATTACTTTCCCTCGGACATGGTCATCTGCCATCTGCCAAGGTAACCTACCACTCGCAGTACCTACCTCTAGACTTCATTCATCATTGTTTCCTCTTTTCCTGTGCGCCATCCAGGGTGAATTTACATATATGATTTTGACCCATAATAGCAGCTCATACATCTGGCCTGTCATACTCAGCTAAGAGTACCATGAATGTTGTATTCATGGTATTTTGCTGATATTTATGTTCATAACTTATTTCCTTAATGGGCTATACCCCTACTATATATGAAGCCAAGAACTCTTTTCCAAGAGACCCGCAATAATGTGTATTTGCATATTTGTGTAATAGTACAATTTAGTATATATCAACTACATACAGTCTGCAATGAAGTGTAGCCAACTTGAATATACAATTGTTTGTTAAGGGGAATCTGTCACCCGTTTTATGGTGTCCTGACTAAGGGCAACATGAACTAGTGACAGATCCCCTTAGCAAAATGCTGGGTCACTTTGTTTAATTGACCTAGCCAAATCTTGTGCAAAACAGATCCAGCGCGTGCTAAACGAGTCCTCACATTCGTGAGCTCCTGGTTCCTGGTTCTCCTGCCCACCTGCTACTGATACATATGGAGAGAAAAAACTGTCACTCACAGGCAGGTGGGTGGTGAGAGCCGTGAGCTCAGGTATATCAGGACTCATTGGCATGTGCTGGAGCTGTTAGAATCTAGCAGCATAAAACTGGTGACAGATTCCCTTAAGGGTCCATTCACACGTCCGTAGTGTATTGCGGATCCGTAAATTGCAGATCCGCAATACACCCGGCTGGCACATTTAATTTAGAGAACATGCCCACAACTTTGAAGAAGGTTATTTTTTTTATTGTAAAGCAAATAGGACAAAATAACATAAAAAGTCAATGTGTATAACTATTTACCCCCCTAAAGTCAATACTTTGTAGATCCACCTTTTGCGGCAATCACAGCTCAAAGTCGCTTTGGATAAGGCCTCATGCACACGACAGTATTTTTTCACGGTCCGCAAAAACGGGGTCCGTAGGTCTGTGACACCAATGAGTTAACTACAGGGGAGGGGGGCCCACTGGACACCAATGAGTTAACTACAGGGGAGGGAGGGGGGCCCACTGGACACCAATGAGTTAACTACAGGGGAGGGAGGGGGCGGCGGCCGCACTGGCCACCAATGAGTTAAAAGCAGGGGGGGGGTCTGCCCCCTGCTGCCTGGCAGCACCTGCCAGGCAGCAGGGGGCAGTCATGTACACAGTTTTTCAGTATATTCTAACCTGAAGCGTCCCCATCACCATGGGAACGCCTCTGTGTTAGAATATACTGTCGGATCTGAGTTTTCACGAAGTGAAAACTCACCTCTGAAAAAGCTTTTATGCAGACGGATCTTCGGATCCGTCTGTATGAAAGTAACCTACGGCCACGGATCACGGACACGGATGCCAATCTTGTGTGCATCCGTGTTCTTTCACGGACCCATTGACTTGAATGGGTCCGTGAACCGTTGTCCGTCAAAAAAATAGGACAGGTCATATTTTTTTAACAGACAGGAAACACGGATCATGGTCTCGGCTCCAACGGTCATGTGCATGAGGCCTAAGTCTCTATGAGCTTGCCACATCTTACCACTGGGATTTTTGTCCATTCCTCCTTGCAAAACTGCTCCACCTCCTTCAAGTTGGATGGTTTGCGCTTGTGAACAGCAATCTTTAAGTCTGACCACAGATTTTCTATTGGATTGAGATCTGGGCTGTGACTAGGCCATTCCAACACATTTACATGTTTCCCATTAAACCACTCCAGTGTTGCTTTGCTTTAGCAGTGTGTTTGTGTCATTGTCCTGCTGGAAGGTGAACCTCCGTCCTAGCCTCAAATCACACACCGAGTGGTACAGGTTTTTCTCAAGAATATCCCTGTATTTAGCACCATCCATCTTTCCCTCAACTCTGACCAGTTTCCCAGTCCCGGCTGCTGAAAAACATCCCCACATCATGATGCTTCCATTACCATGTTTCACTGTGGGGATGGTGTTCTTTGGGTGATGTGATGTGTTGGGTTTGCGACAGACATAGTGTTTTCTTTGATGGCTGAAAAATTCTATTGTAGTCTTATCAGACCAGAGCACCTTCCTCCATACATTTTGGGAGTCTCCCACATGCCTTCTCCCAAACTCACAACGTGCCTTTTTGTTTTTAGCTGAACGTAATGGCTTTCTTCTGGCCACTCTGCCATAAAGCCCAACGCTATAGAGCGTACGGCTTATTGTCGTCCTATGTACAGATACTCCAGTCTCTGCTATGGAACTCTGCAGCTTCTCCAGGGTTACCTTAGGTCTCTGTGCTGCCTCTCTGATTAATGCCCTCCTTGCCCGGTCCGTGCGTTTTGGTGGGTGTCCGTCTCTTGGCAGGTTTGCTATTGTGCCATGTTGTTTCCATTTGGTTATGATAGATTTGATGGTGCTCCTGGGGATCATCAAAGATTTGGATATTTTTTTATAACCTAACATTGACTTGTACTTCTAAACAACATTGTCCCTTACTTGTTTGGAGAGTTCCTTGGTCTTCATGGCAGTGTTTGATTAGTGATGCCTCTTGCTTAGGTGTTTCAGCCTCTGGGGCCTTTCAAAAAAGGTGTGTATATGTAATGACAGATCATTTGACTCTTAGATTGCACACAGGTGGACATAATTTCACTAATTATGTCACTTCTGAAGGTAATTGGTTGCACCAGAGCTTTTTATGGGCTTCCTAACAAAGGGCATGAACACATACACACACGCCAATTTTCTGTTTTCTATTTGTAAAGAATAGTTTTATTTATATATTTTTCTCATTTCACTTCACCAACTTAGACTATTGTGTTCTGATCCATAACATAAAATTCTAATTAACAAAACATTGAACTTAAGGCTGTATACTTTTGCAAGGCACTCTACATCTGGTTGGATCACGAGTAAAGCATGAATCTGCTTCACAACCATATAAAGATAGAATATGTGGGGATGCAGTTTGCCGACGGAAGAAGGTGGCCGCTTGAAAGTGGAGCTCAGACACAGCAGCAGCAACTTTACCAGCATTTAGACCAAAAGCGCCTGTTTCTGCCTAAAGAAACTTACCCACATAACTCCATGATGATGAGAGGCAAGAAATCCCTGAATGCACAGGGAAAGCTGGACTTTTTCTTTGACAAGGAAAGAGCCCAACATGGTGGCGGGTCCCCTACATCCTCCCACTCTGGAGGCTCCACCGCTTCGGCTAAAACAGAAACCTGAGAGCTCGGGTCGCCGAGAGCTGACTCCTCACCTGCCAGATCAGAAAAATCTTCCAACTCACCGAACAGTTTGGTTCCAGTGAGCTCGCACACCACACCAGAGACGTGGTGCACACGCCTCATGTGCTGACCGCTGGAGCATCTACTTCAGTCACCCTAGTTTTAAACAGAGGCCTCACTTTTTGGAACAGACTTTGGATCCCTCTGCCTTCACTTTATCGGCTGTCCTGATGTGCTCAGGAGAAATAGCAACGTTGTTGCTGGACTTTCCCACCACTGACAACCCAGCATCTGGAACTCTGCTAAAAGACATGCTAGTGGCCTTCGGAGAAACTATGCAGGACAACCTGGCCTTATTGATCACCCTGCTACAAGCCACAGTTACAGAGCTTGCCTCCAAGATGGAGCATTTAGAAGGTAAGATGGGAGAATTTGCAGAATCCCATAATCATCTTATTGATGAACACAACGAGCTAGCGGAGGAAATGGAAGATATAAAACATAGGCTGATTGACTTGGAAGACCGGTCTCATCGAAATAATGTGAAGCTTAGAGGGGTCACAGAAGAGGTGGCTCCGCAAGAGCTATGTGCCTACTATGTGCTATGTGCCCAGGCTAAATAAATCTTAATAACCAAAGCCAGGCAGAAAGGCACTCTACCTTCGCCGTATGAGGAGATCAGACTCTATACCGACCTATCGGCGGCAACATTACAGCAAAGAAGAACACTGGCCCCTATTACAGCAGCTCTCAGAGATCAAGCCATTATATACTGGTGGGGCTTTCCGACAAAGATTCTACTATACCATAATGCGACTCTCCATATTATCGCCTCTGTGGAGGAAGGAAAGCGCTTGTTGCAATCCTGGAATATCCTGATACAGGATCCATCTCAGGGTAGATACGCATCACCAACCTGCCTCCACCAGGAGTGGAGAGTGGTGACGTCTAAGTGTAAATCCAAACCTTGACTCATCGCAATGCTGTCCTGTAGGTGCAAGTCTTCCTGTCTGGTCTAGAAATATAAGTTTTGTTGCCCCCACACAGCTAAAGTCGGCATCTTGAACCGCCAACTAAAGACTCATATGTTTCTTTTATGTTAAATTTCTTTCCATTGTTTATCCTTTTATTTTTGCACTAATTGTCTTTTCAGCACACCATGGGGTCTATACCAGACAACAAATGCTAGTGTTAAGGAACAAACCCTTGATGTAAAGGGACTGAACAGTCCACAAAAAACACTCATTTATGTGGAGGGAGTTTATGGGCTTGAAGTGCAACATATTCAGTGCTTAAGAAACACACTTAAAAAAAAAAAAAAAGATGCGCACCAAATTCACCATAGCTCCTTTGCATTTATACTGCAATCCCATTACTGCAAAAAGCAAATGGGAGTTCTGCTGGGAGTTGGGAGCTCAATAGCATTCCAGCCGGTTTCAACAGTGCTGGACCCCAACGGTAGATATATTGTCTTGGTGGGATTGTTGAATAATGTGACATATACCCTAGTGGCTGTGTATGCCCCAAACAGGCAATACCTATCCTTCCTTACTAAGCTGTCAAAGAGAGTAGACAAGGTCAAGCAGGGTCATTTGTTGTGGTTTGGGGATTTTACCCCCTTAGTAACCACCCATTGGCCTTTTTACATAAGTCACTAAGGGGCCTTAGGCTGGGCCGCCGCTTTTTCACATGAGAGCCATGCCCCTGCTCTAACAGCCCAGACCAGCAGGAGTACCGATCCAGGCTGTTTAACACTTTACATACCGCGGGCAATGGCATATGCCGCATGTAAAGTGTTGACAGAGGGAGCGGACTCCCTCTGTCTCCCATCGGCACCCCGCAAATCCGATCGCGGGATGCCGATGTCTGTGAAGGCTGGGGTCTCGTGTAGGCCCCAGACCAGCCTTTAGTAATACCCAGCAGGCTGCGCCTCTCTGGCACAGCCTGCTGTTCAATGTCAGGATAGCACTGATATTAAAATGCAGTGCACTATAGGGATAATGCATTGCATTTTAAAATCAATCAGAATGTTGTCTGTTATAATCCCCTTGTGGGACTATTAAGTGGTAAAAAACAACAACATTTATTCAATAAAAAAATTACACTTTTTTCCATTGAAAATACGATTTTCAATAAAAAAGATTGCAAAACAAAAAATCTCCCCCTTATGTTTGGTATTGCCGGGTCCGTAACGACCAAAACTTCATAAATGGCAGACCATCCATTAACGCTGCGGTTACTTCAACAGTAGAGGTTATCACTAATGTTGATCGAGCATGCTCGGCCGATCACCAGTTCGGCTCAAGCATCTCGATGCTTTGTACATGGCAGTATTCAGCCGAATACTGCATGTGCTCGAGCGCAATGCTCGAGTCTCCTCCCCCCACGTTTGTTGGCTGCCCTTCACTGTAATTCCGTAGCCATGTTGGTTACTGGCATTATAGTGATTGGCTGGCCGGAACACGTCATCGGGTGCAAAATAGCACCCAATGACACGTGTTCGGCTCAGTGTTAGTCAGGGAGAACTGTGCTGAAGAAGAGAAAGATAGTGTAGGGAGTGAAATTTTCTTTTTTTCATTTGAAAAACTTGTCAGAGACCAAAAAGTCCTTTTAACCCCTTTAGGACACAGCCTTAAGGACCAGGCTATTTTTTTGCAAATCTGACCAGTGTCACTTTAAGTGGTGATAACTTTAAAACGCTTTTACTTATCCAGGCCATTTTGAGAGTGTTTTTTCGTCACATATTGTACTTCATGACACTGGTAAAATGAAGTAAAAAAAAATAATTTTCATTTATAAAAAAATACCAAAAATAGCAAATTTCCAAGTTTCAATTTCTCTACTTCTATAATACATAGTAATGCCTCCACAAATAGTTATTACTTTACATTCCCTATATGTCTACTTCATGTTTGGATCATTTTGGGAATGACATGTTAGTTTTTGGGGACGTTACAAGGTTTAGAAATTTTTCAGAAATGTTCCCAAAAACATTTTTTAGGGACCAGTTCAGGTCTGAAGTCACTTTGTGAGGGTTACATAATAGAAACCACCCAAAAATGACCCCATTCTAGAAACTATACCCCTCAAGGTATGCAAAACTGATTTTACAAATGTCGTTAACCCTTTAGGTGTTCCACAAGAGTTAATGGCAAATGGAGATGAAATTTGAGAATTTAAATTTTTGGGCAAATTTTCAATTTTTATCAATTTTTTCCAGTAACAAAGCAAGGGTTAACAGCTAAACAAAATGCTATATTTATTGCCCCGATTCTGTAGTTTGCAGAAACACTCCATATGTGGTCGTAAACTACTGTACGGGCACACGGTACGGCGTAGAGGGAAAGGAATGCCGTATGGTTTTTGTAAGGTAGATTTTGCTGTAATGGTTTATTTACACCATGTCCCATTTGAAGCCCCTGTGATGCACCCCTAGAGTAGAAACTCCATAAAAGTGACCCCATCTAAGAAACTACACCCCTCAAGGTATTGAAAACTGATTTTACAAACGATTTCTGGTTTATCTATATTACATTTTTGTGAGGCAAGGTTACCAAAAATAGAAATTCTGAAATTTCTCCTCCATTTGCCATAAACTGTTGAGAAACACCTAAAGGGTTAATAAAGTTTGTAAAATTAGTTTTGAATACTTGAGGGGTGTAGATTCTTAGATGGGGGTCGCTTTTATGGAGTTTCTACTCTAGGGGTGCATCAGGGGGGCTTCAAATGGGACATGGTGCCAAAAAAAAGGCCATCAAAATCTGCCTTCCAGAAACCATACGGTGTTCCTTTCCTTCTGCGCTCTGCCGTTTGGTCATACAGCAGTTTATGACCACATATGGCGTGTTTCTGTAAACTGCAGAATCAGGGTAATAAATATAAAGTTTTGTTTGGCTGTGAACCCTTGCTTTGTTACTGGAAAAAAACTAATTAAAATGGAAAATTTGCCCAAAAATTTGCGCTTGCAAAGTCAATTTTTTTGACTGTTAGGCCTCTTTCACACTACCATTTTTTTTTTCCGTTTTGCAGTCCGTTTTTTGCGTTCCGTATACGGTCCGTATACGGAACCATTCATTTCAATGGTTCCGCAAAAAAAACGGAATGTGTTCCGTATGCATTCCGTTTCCGTATTTCCGTTTAGTTGAAAGATAGAACATGTCCTATATTTGGCCGCAAATCCCGGTCCGTGGCTCCATTCAAGTCAATGGGTCCGCAAAAAAAACTGAACTCATACGGAAATGCATCCGTATGTCTTCCGTATCCGTTCCGTTTTTTGCAGAACCATCTATTGAAAATGTTATGCCCAGCCCAATTTTTTCTATGTAATTACTGTATGCTGTATATGCCATACGGAAAAAGGGATTGGAACAACGGAACGGAAACGGAACCACAACGGAAGCAAAAAAACGGAACAACGGATCCGTGAAAAACGGACCGCAAAACACTGAAATGGACATACTGTAGTGTGAAAGAGGCCTTAATCTGAGGGGTTGGGGGGGGATTTTTATAGAGCAGATTCTTACAGACGCGGCGATATCTAATATGTCTACTTTTTATTTATTTATGTTTTTCACTATATTATCTTTTTATAAACAAAAAATAATAATTTTTGTATCTCCATAGTCTGAGTATTTTTTTTTTACCGTGTTTATTAGAGGTTAGCTAATGGGGTATTTTTATAGAGCAGATTCTTATGGACACGGCGATACCTAATATGTCTACTTTTCTAATTTTATTTATGTTTTACACTATATTATCTTTTTATAAACAAAAAAAAAAACATTTTTCATCTCCATAAGTCTAAGAGTCATTATTTTTTTGTTTTTAGCCGAATATCTTAGGTAGGGGCTAATTTTTTGCGGGATGAGAGGACGGTTTCATTGGCACTATTTTGGGGGGCATATGACTTTTTGATCGCTTGCTATTACAATTTTTATGATGTAAGGTGACAAAAAAAAATTGGCACCGTTTTTAATGAATTTTTTTGAACGTGTTCATCTGAAGGGTTAGGGGGGGGTATTTTTATAGAGCAGATTCTTACGCACGCGGTGATACCTAATATGTCTACTTTTTTTATTTTAGTTTTACAGACCGCAACTTTTTTGTACCATGCCCGGGTTTTGCGCACATCGTTATATGGCTTGAGGACTTGATCAGAGAGATCAACCCCTTTCCATATACCGATTGTTGTTGATGATACAATCGGGCTTGAGGGCCGTTGCCGCGGTGCCTTGCACAGGGACAGGGGTGATGCCGTTACCATGAATTGTGGACAGTACAAGGACATCCCTCTTGTCCTTATATCTGACCAGCAACAGGTTTCCACTGGTAAGGGCACGGGTCTCACCCCTGGGAATAGGTACCTGGAGGGGGTAGGTAGGGAGGCTGTGTTGATTTTTCCGCACGGACGTGGATCTGGCGGTGAGGGACTGGAACAAGGGGATACTAGTATAAAAGTTATTCACATACAGGAGGTAACCCTTATCTAGCAGTGGGTGCATAAGGTCACACACAAGTTTCCCGCTAACACCCAGAGTGGGGGGACATTCTGGGGGTTGAATACGGGAATCTAGCACCTAGTACACACGAAACTTGTAAATGTACCCTGAGGTACTCTCACAAAGTTTGTACAGCTTCACGCCATACCTCGCGCGCTTAGAGGGAAGATACTGGCAGAAAAGGAGTCTCCCCTTGAACGCAATGAGAGACTCATCAACCGCGACCTCCCTTCCTGGTATAGGCCTGTACAAATTTGGCCCCAAAGTGATCGAGGACCGGCCTGATTTTGTACAGGCGGTCATAGGCAGGATTACCTTGGGGGGGACATGCTGCATAATGCAGGCATTTCCGGATGGCCTCAAACCGGGAGCGTGTCATGGCCGTACTGTAAAGTGGGGTCTGGTAGAGGACATCCCCACTCCAGTAATGCTTGAAACTAAGTTTCTTGACTAGGCCCATGTGTAGCACGAGGCCCCAAAATGTCCTCATCTCGGCTGCACTGACCGGGGTCCAGCCACCGGGCCTAGCCAAAAAGAAGCCCGGGTGTTGAGCAACAAACTGTTGGGCGTACAGGTTTGTTTGCTCTACCATTAGATTTACAAAGTGGTCACTGAAAAAAAAAAAAGACTAAAATAGTCATATTCAGTGAAGCCCACTGTGGAAATATGGATTCCTGGTTGGCCTACAAAATCTGGAATCACGGGCTCAAAACGCGATGGAGTATACCAGACAAGTTCACCGGCAGGGGGCTCCGGTGGACTTAACTGGTGGGCCGTAAAACTAGTACGAGCCCCAGAGCTGCTCGTACTAGGGTAGGCCACAGGGTCCTTAGCATGGCGGTCCCCTTGCTCCGCCTGGCGGCATCTCCGCCGCCTTGGGGGCTCATCATCATCGCTAGATGATGAGGACGCGGATGACAAAAGGAAATCCTTGTTCTCACTGGGTCATCCTTGTTCTCACTGGGAATCTCGGAGTCGGAGGCAAGCTGGGCTTATGCCTCCTCGGCCGAGAACGTCCGGCGGGCCATAGGGGAGTGTGTGTGCGTGTGTGTAAATCTTTATTCAGTGTGCGTGTGTGCGGGGGCACGGGTGTT
Organism: Bufo gargarizans; assembly: GCF_014858855.1. Classification (NCBI taxonomy): domain Eukaryota; kingdom Metazoa; phylum Chordata; class Amphibia; order Anura; family Bufonidae; genus Bufo; species Bufo gargarizans. The sequence goes on from NC_058082.1 coordinate 190,484,528, forward strand.
CGCGAACTTAGCCTAAACCTAACAGACGGAAAAAAACGGCCGAAGTTGATCAGCGGTGGGGTGTGCGATGCGCTAACAATGGTCGGACGCAAAGAGTGCCGGACCACAGTCAGCATACGCACACAAAAAAACTGCTTGCGTCCCAAAAATGTTGTGGGGGGGAGGGGGGCAGGGGGCAAGCTGCAGCACCCCTGGGGGGTGTCTAGCATACAAATGTCCTTACCCCAGGCATTTAATTGCAAGCGCAAATACCCAGCCACTCACCCACAGGCCATAGCACTAAATGTGCAACTTTCCAAATTACTGGCCCTGGAAATGTTGCCATTTAGGCTTGTGGACACTGAGGCCTTCCGCAGCCTGATGTCGGCTGCCTTCCCTCGTTACGCAGTCCCCAGCCGCCACTATTTTTCACGGTGTTCCGTGCCCATCTTACACCAGTATGCGTCCCGTAACATCACCCATTACTGGGAAGGTCCACATAACCACTGACACATGGACAAGTGCTTTTGGCCAGGGACGCTACATTTCCCTGTTGGCACACTGGGTGAACGTTGTGGAGGCCGGGATAGAGTCGTACCCTGGGATAGCACAGGTGCTACCCATGCCAAGGATTGCGGGCCCTACTTCCATTAGGATTTCCGCCACCACCTACGTTAGTGGCTCCAACCCCCACTTCTCCTCATCCACTTCCACTTCAGAATTATCCTCTTGCAGCATCAGTCAGCCATCAATCAGTAGCTGGAAGCAGTGTAGCACTGCAGCGGGGAAGCGTCAACTGGCCGTGCATAAGTTGATCTGCTTAGGTGACAAACAGCACACCGCCGCAGAGCTGTGGCAGGGGATAAGAGACCAGACTGAGCTGTGGCTCTCGCCACTCAACCTAGAACTAGGCATGGTTGCGTCTGATAATGGCCGTAACTTGGTGGCGGCTTTGGAGCTCGGCAAGCTCACAGACATCCCATACCTAGCCCACGTGTTCAACTTTCTTGAACTCAGCAGTTTCTCAAAACCAACCCCAATTTGCCTAAGCTACTGGTGATGGTGCACTGCGTGTGTGCCCATTTCCACAAGTCATTGACAGCTTCCGCCGGTCTGTCAATGCTGCAGGAGAACTTACAATTGCCAGCTCACTGACTGTTGTGCGACGTGAGCAGGCACTGGAACTCGACGTTCCACATGTTGGCCAGGCTTTTTGAGCAGCAGAGGGCAGTAGTGAAATACCAGCTGCAATATGGTCATCACCTTTCCAGGCAGCTTCCGCTCTTCACAAGCGAGGAGTGGGCATGGATGTCTGACCTCTGTGAGGAAGAATCAACACATGTGGTGAGCGGTGATAATGCTATTATCCGCGTCTCCATTCCACTTCTGTGTCTACTCAAACGCTCGCTACTCACAATTCAGGCGGACGCTTTGCATGTGGAAGGGGTGGAAATGGGGGAAGACATTACACAGGGCAATAGCCAGACCACTCTCAGTTCGTCTTCTCAGCGCAAATTGGATAATGATGAGGATGAGGAGGAGCAGCAGACGGTTGCCTCCGCTACAGAGGGTAGTACCCATGGAAGTTTAATTCCATCTGTTCAGCGTGGATGGGCAGAAAAGGAGGAAGACGATGAGGAGATTGAGAGTCATCCTCCTGATGACAACAGCGAAGTCTTGATGACAACAGCGAAGGCACACATGGCTGACTTTTTGTTAGGCCCACGCGTTTTAAGCATTTTGGACAACACTGATTACTGGTTGTTCAACCTTCTCGACCCCCGCTACAAAGAGAACTTCTCATCTCTCATTCCTGTGGTGGAGAGGACGGGCAAAATGGTGCAATACCAGAAGGTCCTTGTGGAAAAATTGCTCCAAAAATTTCCAGCTGATAATGCTGTAGAGGGTCAGCTCACCTGCAGGCCCTCGCATTAAATGTTTTAGAGAGTCAGCTCACCAGCAGGCCCTCAACTATAATCTTTTAGAGGGCCAGTAGGCCCTTGCATATAATGTTTTAGAGGGTCAGCTCACCAGCAGGCCCTCACCTACAATCTTTAAGCGGGTCAGCTCACCTGCAGGCACTCGCATATAATGTTTTAGAGCAGGCATGCTCAACCTGCTGCCCTCCAGCTGTGGCAAAACTACAACTCCCAGCATGCCCAAACAGCCTACAGCTATTAGCCTACAGCAGGACATTGTGGGAGTTGTAGTTTTACAACAGCTGGAGGGCCGCAGGTTGAGCATGACTGTTTTAGAGGGTTAGCTCACCAGCAGGCCCTCACCTACAATCTTTTAGAGGGTCAGCTCACCTACAGGCCCTCGCATATAATCTTTTAGAGCTGCGGTGTCCAAACTTTTTTCGAGGAGGGCCAGATTTGATGAAGTGAACATGTGCAAGGGCCGATCATTTTGCCCAACATTCTTTGAACCATTAAAATTACATGCAAATTAACTATTTTATGAAAATTTTATTGCAAACGGCATACCTTTCATTTTGTGACTTGGATGACAAATCTAAACAGGTGTTAAATCACTCTGCCTTCAATATAAAAAACAGGTGGCAGAAATGTGTCGGAAACAGTACATTACAAGGTTGTCTGTTAACTTTTAAATTCCAAAAATGTGAACAGGAACATAACACCAAGTATACACATATGTTCAAATATATTTATAACTGATTGACCAACTGACATTTAAGGGAACCTGTCATCAACTTTATTCTGCCCATACTATACTAAAGGCAGAATAAAGTAGAGACAGGTGAATTGATTTCAGCACTCTGTCATTTATAAGTTAAAAGTAAGTGGTTGCCGAGAACCAACATTACAATCATTGCAGACTGGGCCTGGAAAAGTCACCGCTACCTGAGAAGAGTCATGGTTATTCATAGATTCCTGCTCTCCCTGCCCACCTGCTGATGACTGACAGTCTAATACCTAGTTTTCTCCCTTTCTCTCTAGGAGAGAACTGCCAATCATCAGCAGATGGGCGGGAGAGCAGGAGATTATGAATAACCAGGACTCTTCTCAGGTAGATTTGACTCTTTTCCAGGCTCAGTCTGCAATGATTATGATGGTGGTTCTCAGCAACCACTTACTTTTAGCTCATGAGGGGCACACTGCTGAAATTAGCATTTCTTTCACTAATTTATGCTGCCCTCAGTGAGATTAGCATAAAGTTGATGACAGGTTCCCTTTAACTGAGATTTTACAACGTATTCATCTCAACTGAAAAAAATCTTGCCTGCACTAATGTGAAGGGTGAAACTGAGATCTTGACTGCAGCAGATAGGCTAGATCTGGTTCAAAGGCTGTGGTTTTGATGCACAAAATATCACGCGAGAGTCACTTAGTCTTGTCCGCATGCGATTCTTGTTAAGGTTCATAACAGAGAATGTCTTCTCACACAAATATGTTGAGCCAAACAAGCTCAGCATTTTCTTTGCCAATGTTCGAATCTCTTTAAAACGGCTGTTATCCAGTTGGCTGTAAAATTTCACAAGAGAGAGCTGTTGGTGCCGACTGCGTAACTCACTGTCACAATACAGGTCAATGAGCTCGAGCTGCAGCTGATCTGGAGCATTGTCGGGGTCAACAGAGAATGGAGAGGAGAAAAGGGTGATCTCCTTTTCAATAGCTGCAAAATCTTGAAAGCGCCGTCTAAACTCCCCAGCAAGAGATACCATGTCTGCTGCATACCTGCTAGTTTGCACACTGATATCATCCTGTGGAAAACTGTTCATTATTTCCTGCAACGCTGAAAAATGAATGGTATTGGGCGGTGTTTGTGACAAATGCTTTTGGAAAAGTTGCAGCTTTGTTCCAAAGGCTTTGAGGTGTGAATAAAGCTGGTTCACCGCTGCATCTTTGCCCTGAAGACTCGTGTTCAGTACATTCAGATGCTTTGTTATGTCGACTAGAAACCCTAAATCAGCCAGCCAAATAGGATCAGATAGTTCTCGCATCGGTTGTCCCTTTGTTTCCAAGAATTCTCCAATTTATTTTCTTAGAGAGTAGAAACGCTGCAGTGCAGACCCTCGACTGAGCCATCTTACATCGTTATGATATAAAACATCTTCTAATTCAGCCTGGATATCCAGTAGAAACTGTTTAAACTGGGGTGGCACAGGGCTCTAGAGCGAATAAAATTAATGGTCTTTAGCACTGGTTTCATAACATGGTCATATTTGAGATGTTTAGCACAGAGAACTTGTTGATGAATGATACAATGCAGTTTAATAGCTTTGCCTCCTTCTTCGATCACCTTGTTACAGATTAGGGTTGATAATCCACTTCGTTCACCAGCCATGGCAGGTGCCCCATCAGTAATTATCCCAGTAACTTTGTTCCAAAGCAGTTTCAGGTCATCTATGGCAGAACTAAGGGCTCTTTCACATCTGCGTTATTGTCTTCCGGCATAGAGTTCCGTCGTCGGGGCTCTATGCCGGAAGAATACTGATCAGGATTATCCTAATGCATTCTGAATGGACAGTCCGTCCTTCAGGATGCATCAGGATGTTTTCAGTTCCGGAACGGAACGTTTTTTGGCCGCAGCAAATAGCACAGCATGCTGCACTTTTTGCTCCGGCCAAAAATCCGGAACACTTGCCGCAAGGCCGGATCCGGAATGAATGCCCAATGAAAGGCATTGATCCGGATCCGGCCTTAAGCTAAACGTTGTTTCGGCGCATTGCCGGATGCGACGTTTAGCTTTTTCTCAATGGTTACCATGGCTGCCGGGACGCTAAAGTCCTGGCAGCCATGGTAAAGTGCAGTGGGGAGCGGGGAGCAGCATACTTACCGTCCGTGCGGCTCCCGGGGCGCTCCAGAGTGACGTCAGGGCGCCCCAAGCGCATGGATCACATGATCCATGCGCATGGGGCGCTCTGACGTCATTCTGGAGCGCCCCGGGAGCCGCGCGGACTGTAAGTATACCGCTCGCCCGCTCCCCACTACTACTATGGCAACCAGGACTTTAATAGCGTCCTGGCTGCCATAGTAACACTGAAAGCATTTTGAAGACGGATCCGTCTTCAAATGCTTTCAGTACACTTGCGTTTTTCCGGATCCGGCGTGTAATTCCGGCAAGTGGAGGACACGCAGGATCCGGACAACGCAAGTGTGAAAGAGGCCTAACAGAAACAAATAAATCTGTTACTCTTGTTTGGTCCTTAAGGCTCTGGAGGTCAAGTAGCTCTTCAGTCACATTCACAGGCTATTGAAAATAAGTCAAAATCAACTCCTTTTGACTTTAACTGTCTCTTAATATCTGATGAAATTTCTTCTACTCTCCGTGCTACAGTGTTACGAGCCAGGCAAATGTTGGAAAACTCTGACTTCTTCTCGGGACAGATATTCTGCACCATTTTCATAACGCATAAAGTCACCCTCAGCAAAAGATTAGCAATTTTTAGCAATTAACGTTGCTACCTCATAGCTAGCCCTTGTGGCATTTTCATTTGACTCACGGGCTCTTGTAAAAAATCGCTGTTGTGACATTAAAACAGCTTCAAGTTGCTTCACCTGGTCACTGCGGTCGCGCCCTGTTAGCTTGTCGTATGTGCTGTGTCTCGACTGGTAGTGTCTCTTGACATTAAATTCCTTATTAACAGCCACAGTCTCTTGGAATATTAGACAAACACAGTGATTCCGTATTTCAGTGAAAAAATATTCCACTTTCACTTTCCACCTGTCCTGAAAGCGCCGTCCCTCACTGTCAACTTTTAGTTTCTTATTTGTAGTTGCCATTATAAAAATTGGCCAGATAGGGAGAAGTTATTTGTAGAGAGTACTAGGAGCACAATCAGATAATCAGATTCTAGCCCAGTGACGTACAGTGAGGGGTTAATGAAGGGTATGACAGCTTGCTACCACTGATTCGGATTATGCCCCCTTTTCTGCTTTAGTTCACAGCCCAGCCTGCAAGTGTGTGTTTTTTTCCTCAATAGATTCAATAGCTCTTATGGTCGCCCTGGCCTTGTGGCTGTAAGTGTGTTTGATTATGATGTTTGGACCTGGAACTCAGCACTAGAACGCAGCCAGAAATGTTTTAATACATTTTTTCTTCTACATTTGTGACCTTCACACTGTATAAATGTCCTCTGGGGGTAATGTGATCCGTGGAGGTAGGAGACCTCAAAAAAATGCTACTTAACCGATCACAATTATATTTTATGTGCAGTATGACATTTTGGCCGATATTCTGGCCTTACAAGAGAAGAAAAGCCGGGATCTCGCGATGTCCGAGATCTCGTGACATCTGAGATTTGGGCTTTCCTTCTCCCTGAGCCCAAATCCCGCGAGATCTCAGACGGTGTGAGATCTCGGCTTTCCTTCTCGTCGCCGCGAGATTTGGCCTTTGCTGATGCAGCCTCTTCCCGTGAAGCTGTGGGCTCCCGGTGACTGGTGAGAGGGGCCGGAATACCCATAATTTAATCAAACCTCTGGGGGGCTGTTTCACTCCGCGGGCCGGACTTTGGACATGCCTGTTTTAGAGAGTCAGCTCACCTGCAGGCCCTCGCCCATAATTATTTCAATGGTTAGATAAGCAGCAGGCACTCACCAATAATTTTTTGAATGGTCAGCTCGGCAGCAGGCACTCGCCCATAATTTTTTGAATGGTCAGCTCGGCAGCAGGCACTCGCCCATAATTTTTTTGAATGGTCAGCTTAGCAGCGGGCACTCACCCATAATTTTTTTCGATGCTCAGATGAGCAGCAGGCAGTCGCCCCTAATATTCTAGATGCCCAGCTCAGCAGCAGGCTCTCACCTGTAATGTTTTAGAGGGTCACCAGCAGGCCCTTGCTCCTAATGTTTTTGAGGGTCACCAGCAGGCCATCAATCATTTTTCAAGGGTGTAAGATGTCCTCCTTTATGTGTAATAAACAGTGTATTGGAGTGCCAGTTCCTTGTAATATTTGGAAGCCCTTTTACTTAGTGCATAGGCTTTATGAGTGTAGGAGTCCCACTACCTGAACAATTGTACCATAGGTTGTATCGAAGTGCCTCTTTCGTATAATTTTTGGCAGCACTTGCACATTATACACAAGTAAATATACAGGAAAGAATGTTTTTTTAATAATTTTTTCTCTACAATCGATTTTATCTTCGGTTTGGTGCATATTACGGTCAGTCTGTAAAAGTGGCACACTTCTTGGACAACATTATTCCTAGCAACGACCTGGCATTCCAAGATGTATCCAGACATCCTCCCCATGCTGTTCTCGAACCATTTTGGTGGTGTTTCCATCAATTTTATGACATTTTCTAATGAACCAGACACCCTCCCCTCTTCAGAGCAGGGGGTTCCTGGTTTAATGCTCGGGTTCTCCCATTGACTACCAAGCACCCGAGCATCTCAAGGTGTTCAACCCGAGCATTTTGGTGCTCAATCAACACTAGTTATCACATAGTCCGACCATGCTGTGGTTACCCTTATTTTGAAAGATGCTTACCTGATAGATACTGTCCTCTTTGGCGTATGAATACATACTTATTGAATAACATCAAATGTCACGAAGAGGTACACTCTGCTTTAAAGGAGTACTTTCTGACAAATGTACACTCAGTATCTAGCCATTTCCCTGTGTGGAATGCCCACAAAGCTTTTATCTTGAAGATCGGCCACAGGACCAAACGAGACAGGAAACAAACATTTACAGACCTTCTAGCCAAGATACGCTAATTGGAGTCTTTAAATAAGAGATCCCTCTCCTCTATCCGAACCACTTAACTGCCCCGTGTCCAACTTAAAGAACACATGCTGTATCAATCTCAAAAAGGTTAAAGCACAATACTATTTGCAAGATAAGGCAGGGAAAATTCTAACCAATAGACTTAAAAAGAAGGCTGTTAAATGTAAGATAACTCACCTCAAGAGCGCATCTTCCCCAGTCCCCATATATGACCCTTATAAAATGGCGAATTAATTTAGAGCCTTCTACTCCTCATTATATAATTTGGAGACCCTGAACCCTTCTGCTAGCCCACCTACTTGAGGTCCCTCCACTTACCCTCCCTGTCAGAATCCCAAGTAAACTCTTTAAATCAACCCCCCCCCCCCCACCTTGGAGGAACTCTCCCTAGCAATTAAATCCCTACCAGCCCATAAGGCCCCTGGCCCAGATGGGATTCCTAACTTTACTAGCAATTCCAAGATGTCCTGGCACCGCACTTATTGAACACCTTACAACACGCAATAGAGGAGGGTGGCTTCCTGAAAGAAATGTTAGAAGCAGGTATTGTTACACTCCCCAAACCTGGTAAATCCCCAGATGTCCCACAAAATTTTAGACCCATCTCCCTACTAAATTGTGATGTGAAAGTGTATGCAAAAATCATAGCCAACCGTTTAACGGGTATGCTCCTGATCAATGCGTTCGACAGAGTCAACTGATCCTTGCGTTCGACAGAGTCAACTGATCCTTTGCCTTTTCCGCCCTGCAACACATGGGGATTGAAGGGATGTTTCTGCGAGCCATTAAAGCACTCTACTTCAACCCTTCAGCTTTTCTTAAATAACACGCAGTGTGACCCATTCAATATTACAAATGGGACCAGGCAAAGATGCCCCCTCTCCCCTCTAATATTTGTACTGTCCATAGAACCCCTGGCACAAGCCATACGATTAAACCCAGACATCCAAGGAATTAAGATAGGGGGTCGCATACATAGCATCTCGCTATATGCGGAAGATATAATCTTGTCTCTATCTAACCCAGGAGTAGCCTTAAAAAAAAAAATCTATGGCACTCATTAAGACATTTGGAGAATTGTCATATCACAAACTTAAAGAGGACCTTTTATCGGTCCAAACATTGTAAGATAACTATCAGGCTGTGTAGAGCGGCGCCCTGGGATCTCACTGCACTTACTATTATTCCAGGTAGCCGTAACTATGTCCTCTTCTTGCATACTATGTCTACTGCCCTGAAGTCCAGGTCTCAGACTGAGCTTTCCTGGGTGGGGTGAATTGCAGCCTTTCAAATAATGACTCTGCCCAAATTGCTGTACTTATTTAGAGTCCTCCTGATTTTAGTTCTTAATTCCTTTTTTGTCAAAGCCTCCAAAATACTTAAATACTTTATTTGGACTTGATGTAGACCAAGAATGGCAGCATCACTTCTACAGAAAAGGAAACAATGTGAAGGTCTAAGTCTGCCAAACCTTTATGATTATTATTTAGCTACGCAGATACATCAGGTAAAGGGCTGGTGGGTAGATACTAGCAAACATTGGGTACACATTGACTCTATTGCAATCGCCCCAGTCTCTCAGAGAACAGGCTTAATGACCTCTCTCCTTCCAATGACCTCCTCCCAACTTTAACATTAACCCTTTCTCATGAATGCCGCCTGACAAAACTGGAAAAAATTCCATGACTTGACATGCAGATCACCAACCACCATTATGAAATGGCTTCCACTTGAATCTTTAGATCTCCTTGTCCTTGACCTAAGTTCCTGGATATTTTCAGGGGTTATAAAAGTGGCACAACTAGTATCACCTGAGGGGTTATATCCTTTCTCGGAAGTTCATGACCGGTTCAATAATTCTCACAGACACTGGGTCCAATCAGAGGGATCTGCAACAGCAAAACTGAGCTGTCATTTACTAGTGGTCTAATCACGACAACAGTGTCTTCTCTAAGGCTCATCTATGTTATGCTAGGGGACAAGAAGACCTTTGAAAAATCCACTTCATTCCTAACATGGGAGACAGAACTTGATGAGACTCTCACAGCCCTAAAATTGGCAACTCAATATCCGAGATGTGCCTCACATTTTGAGTCTTGGATGAAAACCGAAAACCGTCCTTAGAAGGCACTTTATACCAGAAAGAATATCTTGTGTTCCCTGGATCATCCCATCTATGTTGGAGGAACGGTGGAGGTAGGGGAACCTTAATGCATATCCTCTGGTCCTTTCTGCTAATAACACATACAGTGAAAAATGGCAAAAAAAAATCATATTTAGCATGGCTGGATCTTAACAAGGTTCCAAGTAGAGCTTCAACATGCAACAAGAAGAAATGAGAGTGAGACAAAACATTTTTTGAGCATTCAATTAATTAAAAATAACGATTAAACTGAAACAGGCTGTTTTTCAGCTGATCAAAAGTTTAGGACCACACTTCCCCCAAAAAAAACTAAACCCCCCCAAAACAGAAATCCAACTTCCAAACATGAACCCAGTAATGAGTAGCTCCGCCGTTATTGTTCCGTTTTGTTGCACTGGAATAGCCTTATGCTATAACTACTATGATTTAACATTTACATGTTCTCTGTTGTTACTATGAACCTTTAAGAATGTACTACTTTTGTATGCTCTACCTAAAAATATAAATTTATTGTTCATAAAAAATATTAAGAATGTCATGTAACAATCACAAAAATTTGTGCTTACACAGTGCCAAGATCTGCTTTTTTGCTGGAACCACTCCTACGAGGGGTGTTTAAGAAGTTATGAACCTGAATATGAAAACATTTTCTGAGAAAATTGAACTTACTACTTTTTAATGTAATCCCCCTTGACTTCAAGACACGTATTCCACTTCACCTTCAGTGATTGGATGCCCTCAGAATAAGAGACTTCTTGCTGCTGCAGGAACCCTGTTACCAACGCTTTGACTGCATTATCATCAGGAAATAGTTGCCCACCCTGGCACATTGTCGTACACCTGCTGACAACTTCCCACAGCGTTTGTTTGATTGCCTCACGTAATGCCTTCATTGTTGACGCATATGTGTCTCCAGTGATTGCAGCCTTGTGTGGCATGAATTCTAGTAATAAAACGCCTTCTGTATCCCAAAAAACTGTTGCCATGATCTTTCAAGCTGACTACTGCGCACAACATTTCTTTGGAGTTGGGGACCCATTGTGCTTCCATTACATGCACTCTTGTTTGGTCTCAGGATCATGCTGGTGGACCCATGTTTCATCACGTATAATAATTCGAAAATAGAAATCTCCTGGATTTTCTGTAAGCATATCTAAAATTCTCTCGGTTAAATTGCTGGCAGCAAGTTTTTTGCCGTGGCAACCACCAGGAACTGACCTTTGACATAATCAAAACATGAATTATACTGGAAACTATGACAACTGAAATTCCTAATACATGAGCTATAACACTGACTTTGACCTGATAATTTGATACAATCATGGCCTCCAATTTATAGCACATTTCCTCCGACGATACTTTGACAGGTTGACCTGAACAGGCAGGTCATCTTCAAATTATTTCTTACCCCATTTAAACTGCTTGGCCCAAAACTTTACTTGATAGTAGTGAGGTGCATCATCACCATATACAGCAATCATCCTTCTTTAGGCTTTTCTTCCTTCGTAAGGAATTTAATCACGGAACAAAGCTCCAAATCCTTCACTTTCTTTGTAGATTTGTACTGTACTGCACTTGCCATCCTGTCACTTCCAGTGCCTTTATCAGACTGAAGTGCTACTGTGTGTGTTGCATGTCCAGACATGTCTCAACCTGCACACTAACAGAACATGCCGGGGTAGATAACTTATTGAACACCCCTTGTACCATATTAGAGTCAACCTGTCACCTCTTCTGACATTTGTTAATTAGTGACTGCTTGTAATCCCATGCAAGCACATCTCTGAAGCATATATTCTTATGATTCAATAGTGCAATTTCGCTATTATTTCTGCTAGAAGTGTATGAATGAATTGGATACCACTTACAGCATTAGGTCAGTGTCATCTAATACATTCCATAACTGTAAGGGTTACATAGCATCATAAATCAATATAATGCTATGTGACACTGGCAGCGCTGGATGTTCAGGCCGGGTGCTTCGCTGCAAGTCTGCAGCGAGACCCTCGCTCATGTGCAAGGGGCCTAAGCCCCCCTTTCCCAGACGTTACTCCACTCTCTATATGACCCCTTTATTGGAGTAAGGCCTCATGCACATGATCATATGTATTTTGCACTCGCGGTTACCGACAAAATGGACAAGAATAGGACACGTTCTATGGTTTTTTTGCGGGCCGACAGAATGGACATTTTTGCAGCTCCCATTGAAATAAATGGTTCTGAATCCAATCCGCAAAAAATATAAAACGGATGGAAAGCAAAATTACAGTTGTGTGCATGGGGCCTTACTCAACAGGCTAACCTCGCCCGCTTTCCCAGTTAGAAGTGAAAAAATGCTGCATGCTTTTTGCACAAGTCTGTCCAAAATGTCACAAAACTCTATTTTGTGGCTTTTTGATGCCAGAATTCTGGAGGGTTTCATAAATTGCATCCTAAGTTTCACACATGGAGGCTGTAATAGGGTGTAGACATGGGGGAGGTTTCAGCATTGTATCATGGCCTAGAAGCTTTAGCTAGGAGACTTGCCACCTATTCTAATTACCATATGCAATATTCTATAATCCAATCTAACATTATGTAATACCTACCACCAATAATATTTAAAGCAGCTCAGGTGACTGAAGACGTTTGCATGTTTATTTCAGCATTTCATTACTGAGCATAAAACTGAGGGGGGGGGGGGGGGGGGGGGCACACAAAAAAAATGCAAAACAAAAGCTTTATGCAGTAGCTTAATTTTTTTATTAACACAAATCTCAGGGCACATGCTTCCCCTCTGCAATGCTGAACTGTATATAAACTGAAAAACAATCAATGAGAAAAAGTCAGTTTCTGCGTAAAGAAAATGTGTATGAGCCACTAACTCAGAGGAGAGGAAGTGTGTTTAGAACACCGAAATTTAGCATAACGAAGACTGGACTTACAGTCTTATGTAGTCAAACACATGGCTTGATATATTTTTCATTAAGGTCTCATTCATATCATCCATAAAAAAAATAAAAAAGAGAAAACAATGTAAAGCAGTGTGTTCAGTAAAGTACACTGTCACAATCCAGGAGATGAGTAAGTGGCAAAATTAGATGTAACAAAGCATTTGCAGCAAATGTTGATACTCGGGGGCTTTACACAAATACAAAATGAAAATGATTTCAAGCTGGTTATAAAGAAAAATGTACAGACAGAAGCAATGACAAAACGGGTCTAGATACAATGCAACTTTGTTCATGCCTGGTCCTGTTTGTGGCTTATACAGAAAAACAATGATCAGGACTTAAGTGAAACAGCACATAGATCCAAATGAAAGGTCACCTGCTTTTCTGGAATTGGTACAAGCTGTCATTATTGAGCCTATACTCTTTTCCACCCAACAACAGTTATATTATTGCAAAGTACAAATCATATTCCCTCGTTCAACCGTAGACAGTACAAAGGTCTCTAGAAAAAAAAAATATCAGCTACAAACACAAAAAGACCTCTTCACAATAAAAACCTATATAACGAAATGTCAAGTTTACCTTCAGCAGAAAGTATTTAAACATTAAAGAAATGGAAAAGCTTCACGTTTTAGAAGCCATCTTTTCAAAAATATACACTAACTCTTTAAATTCAACTTGAATTGATTCCCTTTTTCTTGCTCTAAGAAAGTTTCAAAAAGGTAGCTTTTTGCTATTTCTTAACTTGTTTGGTTAAAATAGGCTATTAGAAAAAAAAAAAATGGAATGGGTAGGCTAACAGTATACACCTAGGATGGGGCGAGTAGAGTTAGGGCAATCTTTCCTATAGGGGGAGAAAAAAAAAAAAAAAAAAAAAAAAAAAGACTTCCTAGATTAAAAAAAGAATTCTAGTTGCATTAAAAAAAAAAAAAAAAAAACATTTTAATGCCTAAAACTGAGTCATATTTGACAAAGTGGAAAGAAACAAGTATTTTTTTTCATAGTGTGACAGTGTTGCTCATGCCTCTTACACTGTCACATATAGTAACATCTGGACGCCCATCTTATGGCGCACTGTTTTGGAAGCTAACAGCTTGTAACTTGCATACATATCCTGTTTCTGAAAGTGCTTCTTAGTTTCCATAAGAAACTCTTCTGTGTGCAGTCATTTATTAAAAGCTGTCAACTGCAACTGGCTACATAGGGGCAAACATTTCAAATAAAATAAGAATTGTACTCAGTTATGTTGCCTGTTTACGGCGCTGCAGGTCTCAAAGTGAAGTGGGTCCTTTCCACATAGACAATCAGTAAATCATAGTGAAGATCAAATAATCCAGAAGGCATGCAAAAATAAAGGCAGTCATGCACAGCGTTCAGATATAGACTAACATCGAAACCATTAACAGGGATTCCTTTGGCTTCCACCTCTATCCTTCTATAGGGACCAAAAGTTGCACAAATAGTGAAGAACCACCAACAAAAAGTACAATAAAAAATGTATTTACAAAAGGTTTGTAGGCATATCAAAAAGCTGCATCAGCCCTCGTGTCTCTGCCCGACCTAGGTTTCGCTTCACCAGGGGCACAGACACGAGGGTTGATACAGCTTTTTGATATGCCTACAAACCTTTTACCTTTTGTGAGTATAATCAATTATTTATTGCACTTTTGTTGGTGGTTCTCCACTATTTGCGCAACTTTTGGTCCCTATAAAAGGATCAAGTTGGAAGCCAAAGGAATCCCTGTTAATGGTTTCGATGTTAGTCTATATCTGAATGCTGTGCATGACTGCCTTTATTTTTGGATACCTTCTGGATTATTTGAGCAGCGCGGTCTTCACTATGATTTACTGATATAGGCAAACATGCTGACGTACAATTTTTCCCACGCAATTAGAAAAAAGTATATATAAATGGGAGACAAAGATAATTTTCTTTGTAACAGTTTGCATTTTAGATGCCAGGTTTTAGGAATAAACTGGTTAACCTTTCTTGCACATGGATATATAACCATTAAAATCCCTGATACTGGTGAAGTGTGCTTATGAATGTACTTTTATATCTATGTTCAACATTGACCGACTCAGAATGTTCCCGAAGACTACTATACTCTGGTAAGCTTTCAGCAGAGTCTCCAAATCCATGGTAATATCCATACTGTAAGATGTCAGCAGCCCCATCACCCAAAGAAGGCCTAGGATTCACCCAACTACTAGGGCTCCCATTAACATGCAAAGAGCCGCAGGCTTGAGGACTGATGGCATCAATGTTATTTTCAGCAAAAGTCCCATGCTCATCAGGGCTCTCTGTCTTGCCATTTGTGACCGTGACATTGTTGATTTCTTGAGAGAACTGAAGGCATTTTGCAGAACTTGTTTCCATGTCTCCAAGGGGTGCATTAAATCCATTAGTTGCTTGTCCATTTGTTAATGTAGTGGGGCTACCATTCATATCTGTATCAAGAAACAAACCTGTCACAAGTCTTGAAAACTCTTATAGAAAGCTGTAACTGTGTGTAACAGGTTATGGCCCATGTCTACAAATTGTTCAGGTATATAAATAGTATAATCGCATTAAACTGCTGACTGAACTGATTTAGCTTCTTCCATTTATGGCTTGATCTATTGTCTAATTATTCAAGTCAAATTTCTAGGACCCGTTTTTGTTCAGGGAGACAGGGGAAGACTCCAGGGGTTGTCAACTTCCAAGGCCAAACAACCCCTTTAACTTTTTCCCTGCCAAGGATGCATCTTACATCCTTGCAGGATGGCTGGATCTCAGGCTGAAAAGGTCCGTGAAAGATATATACAGCTTCAGCTTTCATTCCTAACCAAATTTCTAAATGCTCTAACTTGCAACTCATCTTGGCCAGAGCCTCAATCATATTTTAAAGTTGAGATTGTCAGCTGTAAAACAAGACCTGGCATAAATTTTTAGCTGTTACATAGCCAAAGATAAGCCAGCAGAAACTGGCACTACACTGTTCAGCCAGCTGAGATGTCAGTCAGCCAACGTGGAGGAGGAGAGGCGCTTCCAGCAGGGGAGTGCGGACAAGCTGCATAAAGAGAGACGCACAGTCTTCTCTCGCATGTGTAGCTGTACATTTCCCCAAGGGGAGAATAACATGGATTTCTGTCATCAACCCCCTATACTCATGAATCAGAGAGCATACTTGTCCTCTGTCACATATTGAAAAGGGGGGGGGGGATTAGTGCTTGCTCATCTATTCATGTCTCTCTGCCTAATAATACTGTTTAATGACGTCATGTCCCATACGTTTACCAAAGCCTGGATCACAGCGCCAAATAAGCTGCACCGCAAATACACAAACATCAATAAAGCTTATACTGTCCATACCCTTTCTATGGAGTAAAATATACAGACTGCTTTTCTAGTGACACCTGTTACACACAGCAATAATAGTGATATCTATTATCACGAGAGAAACATCTAATCCATTTCTGACAGATGGAAAAAAAAAAATCTGTCAGAAGACATTTTTGCTCATTGACTGTTGCAAAAAATGATAGTTTTGAATTACTGTAGGTATACAAATATAAAAAACAGTATTCAGACAGGTGTAATACAGGGACTTTTTTGTAACAATATTATGGATACAGCACCTGGACCTCTTGCGGTTCATCAGAACTAGAAGTACAGAGCTCTAACTTATTTTCTGATGAACTACAGGAGGTTCAGATCTTGTGTGTATAACATGGGAGTAATAGAGTACCCATATTACACCATTCTGAAAATGTCTTGCGAAAAGTGGTCATGGAGGCTGTATACATTGATGACATATCCTTAAGATGGTCTGACACCCAGCAATCCCGCTGATCAGCTGTTTGAAGAGGAGGCGGCGCTCCGTGCGAGTGCTACTACCTCTTCAATACACTGCTCATCGTCTCGGAAGCACAATGTAATTACAAGTACTTGCTCAATTCACTTGAATGGAGGGAGTACTTGTAATTACACTACACCACCGCTGCAAGGGAGCCAAGGTGCAGAGTAATGAAGGGGAAGCAACGCTCTAATGGAGCGCTGCCTCCTCTTCAAACAGCAGATCAGTGGGGGTGTCGGACCTCCACCGATCAGATATTTATGACCTATCCTGAGGATAGGTCATCAATATATACTACCTTCACAACCCCTTTTGCATTTCTTTAACACATGAGGCACATCATTTATACATATGTGTATGAACTGAAATCTTAGTTTTTGCAGACTTCATTTTATTTGCATAAACACACAAATAAAATTTTAGTCCTATTTCTATTATTTTTTGCTACAAAGCTGCATGAAGGTGGTTGTTTGTATTAACTATTAAGTTATTTTTATACAAGGTATCTTTTGCACACAGTTTTTTGCTGTATACAGTATACATTTTTAACAAATATGTAGATCATATTTTTTACATGGCGTCTATTCCAGTTTCTTAAGAGCACAAGCTTTTGTTGATGTATGGGCTTGTAGTAGGAGATTGGCATACCTTAATATATTACGTTGTTTTTATGTTCAATCCGCTTTGATGCGAGTTTTCGGGGCAAAGGCTTGGTTTGATGCATTTTTTGTTAATCATTTTTTTTGTTCAAAAGTTACCTGAAGGTGGACACGGATGTCAACTGTGAAGGTAACTGCAATTATGAGGTGTGCTTTCAAGAAATATATAGGTTATTGGGGTGCACTTTTAAATGACTGTAATCCCTGTGTTTTATAGGTTGCCACTTTTTCTAGCTTAAAATCAGATTTTTTGTTTTTCCAGTTCTGGTGATTTTGTTTGTAAATTTAGGCGTAACTGGACTGTATGTAAGATGTGTGAGCCATATCATTTTCTGCTTGGGTCACACTTTTTACCCCCCAAATATCAACTTTCATAAAAAAAATAAAACATTTACTTTGACTCATAGTTTCATAAAGGATGTCCATGTGTGTATAAAGTGATGAGTGGTATTTAACAATGTGCTGGGTGTCTATTTTCAAAATATATATTTAGGGAGGGGGAGAAAATTTTAGTATGATTTTTTGGGCTATCAGAGGTGCAAGATGTCCAAACAACTCTGGCAGCAAAAGGGTTACAATGTACTGCACAGTTTGTTTCTACTGGGGAGCTCACATGGACTTTGAATCTTCCCTCTACAGATGAGAGAATAAGGTTTTCTGCAATTTCCCACATATATTACTTTAACTACTTTAAACAGCAGTATATGTACATATTCAGAAGACTGATTAAAAAAAAATAAAAAAAATTCTACCTCAATAGATATAATGATGGCAAACTAACATATATGTAATGCCTGTTCCAACAAAATGAAGCCTAGACCCACCTTCCAAAGGATTACACTGGCTGGAAATTAAAGTGCAACTCCAAGCAAAAACTGAAAGCAGCTCAATTTAACTGGATTCTTTCACCGTATCCACATTAGACCAATACACAAACGTTTTAAACCAAAACAGGCGCACTCCAATTTTGTACCCATTTTAATAACCACAACATTCATACCATTAAAAGCAAATGTCCAATGTGTATATATACTCATAAATTTACAGCTTGTTCCAAAGAAACTGAAGAAAATTACATAGTAGTAGTTGGAACCTGGAAATTGCATAACAGATCTATATAAACAGATCTATAATACTTTAAAGCAAGTACTGTATAGTTTAATGCTCCTTTTTTACCCGGTTATATAGATCCCTCCGAAAGTCTGTATTATGTTTTAGAACATATGAAGTTATGATACAATCAGAAGGATGATAGAGATACCATTACTTCATACATGAAAGCTTTTAGAAATAAGCATATTGGCTGATGCAACGAAAAGGCGTTTGCATTGGAGACACTGTGCAAATATTATTTACTGGGCTAACAGATGCGTTCTCCTGTGGTTTCAGATCTTCAACCAGTTGTGTGTTGCAGCATCTGTCAGAAAACTGCCCAATCCCACCTGATATCTCGGAGTGATTTTCTACATGCATGCTCTCGTCTTCTACCCCTCCAGCCAAATCAGCCCGGATATAAATGCTGCCTCCTGAAAAACATTAATGCAAACAAAGTGAATGAAAGGAAAAATGCAACAAACAAAACCAGCACACTTTCTGGCTTTACATTTTAACAACACTGTTGGCAGGATCCACAAAGCATGTCTAAGCACAGTTTAGAGAGGACTCGGCCCCGACATTATCATATAACTAGCTGGCTGTGTAGGGCATACTGAAGGTATGTTATAACGCTTACCATGTTTCCTACGCGCCGCTCTGGTTTCCCACCTGGTATTTAAATCATACCAATGGTACAGGGAGGAGGAGACAGCCCTATTTCTCAGGAGGCGTCTCCTTCTCCCTGGCGGTGATGCTTTCCGCTGCGATTGGGCAGCTAACAGCCATGGAGGAGACTCCCCTGAAAAAAAAAATTACATACCAGGCAGGAAACCAGAAAGGGGGGGCAGAGCGGGTGAACAGAGCAGCGCATAGGAAACATACTAGGTGTCTTAACATCCTTTCAGTATGCCCTACACAACCCGCTAGTTATATCATAAGGTCAGGACCGGTGAAAGGTCCTCTTTAATCTCTTGGTGCCAAATGATGTGCATTTATGTCACCTGCAGGTTGTATTTGCTGCCGTATGTGTACATGTACATAATTAAGTTTATGCTAGCACATGAGCAATGAAATCCTATATGTGCTGTGGACTTCGGCAGTCTGGTCAGGCATAGAAACATACTGCCAGAATTCACTTTATCTGGTATATATGCAGAAAAGCAACCGGACAAAAAAAATATACTACTCGACTTTTTCCAGCCAAAAGCCAGCATACATACCAGAAAGTGGCCGGATCCCATTACAGTTAATGTGAATCCGGCGGTGCATGGTGGTGTCCAGCTATGCTGGATACAGTGAACGCTGGAAGTCTGTTCCTTCACAGGAACAGACTGCCGGAGTTTACAGCGCGTATGTAAACCCAGCCTAACATTTAAAAGGCAGATCACAAAGCAACCTGCCACAGATCGCAAAGGGCAGCACAAGTGAGGGCTCATTCACATCATAGCTTTCCATTCTTCTGGTCCATCCCAAGAACAGAAAAATAAAAATTAACTAATTCTAACTTGGGCTCCATTCACACATCCGCAATTTTATTCCGCATTTTGCGCAACGGAATTGCGCACCTATTTACTTCTGGGTCCGCATTTCTGATCCGAAAAAAAAATAGAACATGTCCTATTCTATTAGTGCCGGCGATGTGCGGTCCGCATAATGCGGAACGCAAATTGCCAGTCTCCGTGTTAAGCGGATCCGCAAAACAAACACGGATGTGTGAATGGACCCTTATTTTTAGGCATTTCACGCATTAAGGCTTTTTCGCTTATTGTATAAAACTGATGTCTGATGGAACTGACACAAACTGATACAACAAGACGATCAGTTATTTTTGACTGATCAGAAGAATGAAAAACTCAACGTAGATGTGAACATATCCTTCGGTTAGGTGCACACCACCTGACTGCTATACAGTTAAAGCTTTCTTCACCCCATCTGTCACTTAGGGCCCATTCACACGATCGTATGAACAGATCCGCAACCGTTCCACAGTATCGAATTGGGCAGCAAAAGATGCGGGCCCACAGAAAAATGTAGAACATGACCTATTCTAGTCCACAATTGCGGACAATAGGCATTTTCTATGCTAGTGCTGGCCATGTGCAGTCTGAAAATTGCGGAACGCACACGGGCCGGTGTCCGCAATTTGCGGATCTGCAAAACACTACTTAAAGCTACTTTCACACTTGCGTTCGGAGCGGATCCGTTTGGTGTCTGCACAGACGGATCCGCTCCTATAATGCAGACGATGGGATCCGTTCAGAACGGATCCATCTGCATTATATTTCAGAAAAAATTCTAAGTGTGAAAGCTAGTCAGACGGATCCATCCAGACTTTACATTGAAAGTCAATGGGGGACGGATCCGTTTGAAATTGAGCCATATTGTGTCAACTTCAAACGGATCCGTCCCCGTTGACTTACATTGTAAGTCTGGACGGATCCGTTTGGCTCCACACGGCCAGGCGGACACCCGAACGCTGCAAGCAGCGTTCGGGTGTTCGCCTGCTGAGCGGAGCGGAGGCCAAATGGTGCCAGACTGAGGCATTCTGAGCGGATCCGCATCCACTCAGAATGCATTGGGGCTGTACGGATGCGTTCGGGGCCACTTGTGAGAGCCTTCAAACGGAACTCACAAGCGGAGCCCCGAACACTAGTGTGAAAGTAGCCTTAGAACAAAAAAAAACAAAAAACAGATCCGATATTTTGAGCATCAGTCACGATCAGTTTGTTTCACTTCTGTCACTGATCAATTAAGGGCCGACAATTAGGCACTCATTACCGATGCACCGCCGATTACTCGATGAACGAACAAAACACTAGTTCATCGGGTAATTGTCCAGCACAAAAGATCATCGTTCCTTCAAGACAATCTGCTAGATCGTCATCCCATGGAAAGGGACCATTATTTTTGACGCAAGCAAAAGTCCTGCATGCAACTGATCTATGATAGAAGTGACACAAACTGATAACTGATGCTCAAAAAATGTAAAAAAATAAAAATAAATCAGTCATTTTTAGTGCAAACTGATATCAACTGAGCACAATTGATGCTTAAAATAAATTTTTTATGTGCCTCCTACAAGTCAGAAGAACGGAAAGCTTAAAGAGGACCTTTCATCAGAATTAAACTTCTAAAGTAACTATGTAGGCATGTAGAGCGGCGCCCAGGGACCCCCCTGCACTTACTGGTATACCTGGGCGCCGCTCCGTTCTCCGGTAATTGCCTCCGGTATCTTTACAGTTAGGCTCCACCCAGGGGAACCTGCCGTCGGCTCCTTCTCCCATGCTGCAGCGCTGGCCAATCACAGCGCTCAGCTCATAGCCTGAGAGAGAGCTGAGCGCTGTGATTGGCCAGCGCTGCAGCATGGGAGAATGAGCCAACAGCAGGTTCCCCTGGGTGGAGCCTAACTGTAAAGATACCGGAGGCAATTACCGGAGAACGGAGCGGCGCCCAGGTATACCAGTAAGTGCAGGGGGGTCCCTGGGCGCCGCTCTACATGCCTGCATAGTTACTTTAGAAGTTTAATTCTGATGAAAGGTCCTCATTAACAGTGATATGAACTTAGCCTAAGGCAGGGTTCACGTGTGTAGTATATTCCAGCACTTTGATCCGCCATATACAGTACAGACCAAAAGTTTGAACACACCTTCTCATTCAAAGAGTTTTCTTTATTTTCAGGACTATGAAAATTGTAGATTCACACTGAAGACATCAAAACTATGAATTAACACATGTGGAATTACATACATAACAAAAAAGTGTGAAACTGAAAATATGTCATATTCTAGGTTCTTCAAAGTAGCCACCTTTTGCTTTAATTACTGCTTTGCACACTCTTGGCATTCTATTGATGAGCTTCAAGAGGTAGTCACCTGAAATGGTTTTCACTTCACAGGTGTGCCCTGTCAGGTTTAATAAGTGGGATTTCTTGCCTTATAAATGGGGTTGGGACCATCAGTTGCGCTGTGGAGAAGTCAGGTGGGTACACAGCTGATAGTCCTACTGAATAGACTGCTAGAATTTGTATTATGGCAAGAAAACTTTGAAAGTGTCCCCAAGTGCAGTCACAAAAACCATCAAGCGCGACAAAGAAACTGGCTCACATGCGGACCGCCCCAGGAAAGGAAGACCAAGAGTCACCTCTGCTGCGGAGGATAAGTTCATCCGAGTCACCAGCCTCAGAAATCGCAGGTTAACAGCAGCTCAGATTAGAGACCAGGTCAATGCCACACAGAGTTCTAGCAGCAGACACATCTCTAGAACAACTGTTAAGAGGAGACTGTGTGAATCAGGCCTTCATGGTAGAATATCTGCTAGGAAACCACTGCTAAGGACAGGCAACAAGCAGAAGAGACTTGTTTGGGCTAAAGAACACAAGGAATGGACATTAGACCAGTGGAAATCTGTGCTTTGATCTGATGAGTCCAAATTTGAGATCTTTGGTTCCAACCACCGTGTTTTTGTGTGACGCAGAAAAGGTGAACGGATGGACTCTACATGCCTGGTTCCCACCGTGAAGCATGGAGATGGTGTGGGGGTGCTTTGCTGGTGACACTGTTGGGGATTTATTCAAAATTGAAGGCATACTGAACCAGCATGGCTACCACAGCATCTTGCAGCGGCATGCTATTCCATCCGGTTTGCGTTTAGTTGGACCATCATTTATTTTTCAACAGGACAATGACCCCAAACACACCTCCAGGCTGTGTAAGGGCTATTTGACCATGAAGGAGAGTGATGGGGTGCTGCGCCAGATGACCTGGCCTCCACAGTCACCGGACCTGAACCCAATCGAGATGGTTTGGGGTGAGCTGGACCGCAGAGTGAAGGCAAAAGGGCCAACAAGTGCTAAGCATCTCTGGGAACTCCTTCAAGACTGTTGGAAGACCATTTCAGGTGACTACCTCTTAAAGCTCATCAAGAGAATGCCAAGAGCGTGCAAAGCAGTAATCAAAGCAAAAGATGGCTACTTTGAAGAACCTAGAATAGGGCATACTTGTTTCACACTTTTTTGTTATGTATACAATTCCACATGTGTTAATTCATAGTTTTGATGCCTTCAGTGTGAATCTACAATTTTCAGTCATGAAAATAAAGAAAACTCTTTGAATGAGAAGGTGTGTCCAAACTTTTGGTCTGTACTGTATACTAATATTAATAATAATTATTACTATACATGCAATTTTTTGGTCCATCCAAAAGCCAGCATATATGCTTGAAAGCGGCCCAGTCCCATTACATTGAATGGGGATCTGGAGGTGCACGATGGTATCCAGGTATGTCAAAAACAGTAAACTCTGGCAGTCTGTTCCTCTTCCGCATATGTGAACGCGGCCTAACTCCCATGTCGCGTGTTTATAAAAACTGCTGTTTACAATTTGTTACACAAAACAGTGAAGTAAAGTAATTTCTGACCTTCAGTTCTAAGCTTCTTGATGGCATAAGCCTCCAAATCATTGAAGGAACGCTTGCGACTTATTGTGCCTCCATTAAAATGATTAGGGGAGTTGACTTGGTGGACTCCATTTAAGGAGTTGCTGTAATAAAAACCGTTCAGCTGACTGTTCTGGAGGTTAAGGAGAAACTGCGCACACTCTTGAAAGCCCTGGGAGTGTGCAAGGTCAGCCGCTGTCAAGCCACTGGCATTCCTAAAGCTGCATAACAAAGAAGTGAATTAGATACCAATTTTGCATATGGCGAGCCCTCAGTGGCTAACTATCTGAGGACTAAGCAACCATACATCATACATACTGTAAAGATCTATAGTTTCTTTAATTTTATCTAGCCAGGCCTTTCCTTTTCCAGAAGATTTCAGCTATATGTAAGTTACGTAAAATCTCCTTTAAGCATAAACATTTCTAATTCTAAAGAAAATACATAAAATGATAAATGTTTTCTAAACTCCTTTTAACGATACAAAAGTCTTAGAATCTCTAAAGCATAAAAACAACTGTCTGCTATACCTATGCTACAATCTGACAGCAGAACGTCTATTTCTATTACCTAAGGCAGATTGTCTGTGGCATTTCCCATGTCTTGGTTTGTTTGAAAAAGGGTTTAGATCAAATGCTGGGGGTCACAATATGTTACACAGAGCTTGTAACTCCTACTGGTTGGAAGCTGGGCAGCACACACAGGACACCTTCAAGCCTTTGATGCTAAGCATGTCCAAGATCACCCACATCTGGAATCTAACAAGGATTTTATCCAGTGCCATAGTTATATTGAGAAGGCCATCTAAATCCGCCCGTCATTCTGGCTAATCAAGACGTAGAAAAGGTTGAGAGTAAAACTTAGTAACCTCAAGAATAACCAAATAACCATTTATCGACGACCATTGATTAGAATGACTTTAATATCCACCACTGCTGGAAACCAATTGCACGGCCAAAGCGAGCCAAAAGCTGCAGATCAATGGTATGAAAAGGAAATGGTGCAAAACATGACTTAAAGGGAATGTGGACCAAAATGTTTTTTTCTGCCAGTTAAAACCGGATAGCAACAAATACTCATTTTTTTGTCTGTTTTTATTTTCTGATTTTCTGTACAGGATTATGTTGGCTGCCATCTTACCTGAGCTGCTCTCACTAACATTTAGAGATATGCTTTACGGCAGCTACATGGGCCATAGACACAGTGGATAGGAGAGGACCTGAAAGAGTTTTCATGCACTACCAGTGCAGAGGTCAGGAGGGAGTAGATAAGCTGTGATCACCATCTATTGTAAATGGTGGCTCCTGTGTTTATATATACATACACACACACCCATTCTGCCATTGTAATCCTGTCAGTAATGATAAGCAGATAACTGCAGTAAAATGATCTGTATAGACCAAAAAGTGACACATAATATTAGACCTAGTGGCCAATGTAAAAACTGCAGGCTTTAATTTTTTTTTTCAATGTAGATATTGACATAGAACATGAAAAACTAAAAATCATTAAAAAAAATCTATAAATTAATGTTTTTAGCTTAAACACTTGGTCGTTTTCTGATGACACATTCCCTTTAAGCAGTTCTACATAGGGCACCAACATGTATTCCATATAGTAGGCATTTACTTCGATGTGCGTTACTCTAGAATGGCCTTTATAATTTTCATCTTAAGTTCAAAGTGATTCCATTCAATAGGGCTTTAAACCGCATCACAATGAATAAGCCAGTGATTTTTAGTTTCTAATTTAAGTATATACTATGGTAAAGCTACAAGAAAAAAATTACAGCTTTTGATCCAATCTCTAAACGCGGCCCTAAGTCCCACTACCAGGATCCCATTCTAGATATAGGAGCAGATCTCAGAGGCCCATAGATGAGATGAGACATCTCCTTTCCATTCATTTCTATGACTATCTCTGGAACTACCGTAGAGATGAATGAAGCAGCAGTGTGCATGCCCGACCTGCCCCTCCATTCATTTGCAGGTTCTCGGGAATGGTGGTGGTCCCAGCTGTAGGACCCCCAGCAATCTAACAGTTATACCATATCATGTGTATAGGAGATATAACAGAAAGTATAGCATTTGAGAAGTTATAACGTACAGTCTAGCATCATATTAGAAGCAATGCCCATGGTTAAAGACTTTAAATTACTATTGGTTTCAATTATTAGCGAGTCAGAGTAGCAGTTCATGCTTTAAAGAGGCTTAACGTAATGTAATTGGTAAGCACAGCCAATGGTTGGCTATGAAGCATAGGTTTTGGTCACTGACTATACACAAATAACAGACCCTTTTCTTCCCATCCCCGGTTAAAAAAATTAAATAAAAAGATTCTTGTATGTCTAATTTTTAGTTGCACCCAGACATGATGGACTAAAAATACAATCCTACATTATTATGACCATCCACACAAAAGCCTACAGGCTTGATCAGGGAAATCACAATGCAAACTAGCTTCTTAGCGTTTTCAATCATGTACTCAAACAGAACTCAGGTTTTACACCGTCACATGGTAGGTTAACAGTGTGCTTCTAGGGGTATCTCCAAGATACTTAGAGCATATAGAAGAGGCAATACAATGACATTACAATTCCCCACACACAGGTCTATGCGAGGCTACAGCTGTACACACCTTTTACTACATGAAATGGTAAGAGCGATAAAAATACAAGTAGCTGCGCAGGGTAGCTAATAAAACAAACTGCAACAAGCACAGAAGAAAGCAAAATGAAAAACAAAACAACCAGAAGCGTCCATGATGAATTTGGGGGAATTGGACAATTACACAGGGTTCTGGAGGTCAGGAAATCTGAAGGATATTGTCCTTGTTGTGGGCCTACAGAATAAAATGTTATATTGTGTTTGAGGTTCTCTACTATGGGCACATCCGCCCACAAGAGCCCCTTTTAGCTGGTGAAAGTTGTACTAGCCTTGCCACTTTGGAAACATCCAGTTTACACACAATTTCGCAGTGTTCTCCCTGGTGATGTCATTGGGCTAAAACACTGCAATTAGACGTTAGGTAAAAGTCTATAGTAAAATGAGGAAGTGTCTAAATGCATAAGGGGAAATTTATTATGCTAAATACGCCACAGTTCTGGCTTCATCTGCTCCAATAACTGGCATACCTGCTTTATGTCCCATTGATTATGCATATAAGACACATACTGCACTCTGTACTACAAGGGGCCATGGTATACAGGAAAAGGGGATATCCCCAGGACAGGAAATCAGTATATGATTGGTAGGGGTCCAACTCCTGGCACCTCGCCGATCAGCTGTTTGAAGCTACTACTTCCACAAAATTAAGGCTTATTCACATGACCATGCAGTGTTTTGCGATCCGCAAAACATGGATGCCGTCCGTGTGCCTTCTGTAATTTGCAGAACGGAACAGAACAGAAGGCCCCTTATAGAGAAGCATATTCTTGTCCGCAAAACAGACAATAGGACATGGCTCATATTTTTTGCGGGGCCACAAAACAGAGCAATGGAGTGCTATCCGCATCTTTTGCAGCCCTGTTGAAGTGAATGAGTCAGCACCCGAGCCGCAAAAAATGCGGCTCTAATGCAGAACCAAACCACGGTCGTTTGAATGAGCTCTTACACTGTTCTCTCGGGGACGCAGTGTAATTACAAGCGCTTTTTTTATTCACTTGAATGGAACAAGCACTTGTAATTACACATAAAATGACACTAAGTAGTGCTCGTACGAGCGCGGCCTCTATTTCAAATAGCTTAGGTTAAGTTCACATCACGCTTTTCCCATGAGTTTTAGGTCTACAAAAATGTATATGTTAAACGGATACCTCAGACTGATGCCATACAGTGGCATCCATTCACTGCAGAGTTCCATTTTACAAAAAAAAATAAAAAATTCTGTTTTTTACCGGACTGTGCAGGATACAAGAACATGGTGTGCTGTGTTTTTGTATCCTTTTTTTCCCCTAACATATACGGCAAATGAAGGCATAAAACGTGATGTGAACCCACCCTTATTGGCAGAGGTGGCAGTAGTAGCCCCCACAGATCAGATACTGATGCACTATTCCGAGGATAGGTCTTCAATATGTACTGGCTGCACGACCCCTTTAAGTTGCACCAATGTGTCAATTATGGAGCAAAGGAAGCTAGTGTAAAGTCATTTATCATCCGGTATAAGCCAATTTGATAAATTTGCTGCATCTTTACACTGTTTAGTTGACTGAGCTCATTGATTGCTGGGTATGCAGCGATGGGGAAGGCAGGGACCTGTCTCTGTCTTCTCTATGGGGGGACATGCTGTCACTGATAGCAGGCTCCCCACTCCTGCAGCTTTAAAACATCATGCAGAAATATGTGCTGACTGCCGTCAAGATGTACAGTTGTGTTCAAATAATAGCAGTGTGTTTAAAAAAGTGAATAAAGCTCAAAATCCTTCTAATAGCTTTTATTTCCATACACACAAATGCATTGGGAACACTACATTCTATTCCAAATCAAAACATGAAAAAAAAATAAAAATAATAATTAGACTAGTTAAAAAAAAAAAATAGCAGTGTTTGTATGCTTCTTTACAAACTCAAACATTCACTATATAAACTAAAAAATGTTTGGAGATTTTCCTTTCCTTTGAATAACTTAAAACTAACATTTAGTTGTATAACCACTGTTTCTGAGAACTGCTGTACATCTGTGTTGCCTGGAGTCAACCAACTGCTGGTATTCCAGCCCAGGATGATTGGACTACATTCCACTCTTCTTCTTGGTTTTGCCTCAGAAACTGTATTTTTGATCTCACCCACAAGTTTTCTATTGGATTAAGATCTGGGGATTGGGCTGACCACTCCATAATATCAATCGTGTTCGGTCTGGAACCAAAATGTTGCACGTTTACTGGTGTGTTTGGTTGTCGTCTTGTTGGAACACCCATTTTAAGGGCATTTCCTCTTCAAGTACTCTGATGTATTGAAACTGATCCATGATCCTTGGTATGTGATAAATAGGCCCAACACCGTAGTATGAGAAACATCCCCATATCATGATGCTTGCGCCACCATGCTTCAGTCTTCACAGTGCACTGTGGCTTGAATTCAGTGTTTGGGGGTCATCTGACAAACTGTCTCCGGCCACTAGACCCAAAAATAACAATCTTACCTTCATCAGTCTACAAAAGGTCTCTTTAGGCCAGACAATGTGCTATTTGGCAAATTGTAACCTCTTCAGCACGTCTTTTTTTCAACAGTGGGACTTTGCGGGGGCTTCCTGCAGATAGCTTGGCTTCACATAGGCATCTTCTAATTGTAACAGAACTCACAGATAATTTTAGACCTTCTTTGATTGTTGGCCGAGTCCTTGCCATTTGGCTATTCTTCTATCCATTCGAATGGTAGTTTTTCGCTTTCTTCCATGTCTTTTAGGTTTTGGTTGCAAAGTAGCCCATCATTTTCTGCACTTCATTCTAGGTTTTCCCCTCTCCAACTTTTTAGTCAAGATACACTGTTCTTCTGAACAATGTCTGTAACGACCCATTTTCCTCAGAATTTCAGAGAGAAATGCACTGTAACCAGCATGTACAACATTTGCTGCCTTCCTTAAATAAGGGCAATCATTGCCACCCGTTTATTAAAGAATGAATGACCTCACTCATTGAACTCCACACTGCTATTATTTTGAACATGTCCCTTTCAATTAGTGATTCAATTACACAGAATCAGCAGCATGCCATGACTGTTGGGTCTGTTGAATTTATTTTACTCTACTACACCTGCTAGTAAATTATTTGCCATGTAGAAATATCATTTCTACCAAAAACAGTGATTGATCAGGTTAGTGATGTCTGACTGCTATTATATTGAAATGGTTAAAGAGGAGTGTCTCATGACATGTATTTTAGTAACTATTGCATTCCCTATGAAATCACTGTGAAGCCTATTTCTTATTATATATGTTGTAAGATTTCTCTGTTTTGCCAACTATAAATTCATAAATAAACTGACAATGGGTGTTACCTTTTCCCCCACTGCCAGCACTTATTGGACAGCGTCAGACGGGTACACACCTCCATTTGTAGAGTTATTCATGAACTTCTAGTAGGAATAACAGATGTACAACATATGAATAGATGCTCTCAGATTGTCCTTTCATGAGGAATACACCTGCGTCCTTCCAGATTCCTCCACGGCATCTCCCCGACGTGCAGATCACAACATACGGCATTGGTTGGGTGGGGGGGGGGGGTGTAGGTCAGCGTCGTGGCCTGCTATTGGCAGCAACCCATCCCCCCCCCTCCCCCCCTTAGATGTTGTGATCTGAAAGGGAGATGCAGTGACAGCCATGGAGGAATCTGGAAGCGCACAGGTGTAGGTGGCCAGGTAAGTATTCTCTGTATGTTTGGTCCGCAAAATGCCGAACGCACATTGCCGGTGTCAGTGTTTTGCGGTAGTTGTATTTTTTCAACAGCTGGAGAGCCAAAGTTTGCCCATCCCTGGCCTAGGGCTGTAATGGCTACCCTCCGGCACTGCAGCTGTGGTAAAACTACTCTCAAGATGCACACTTCTATTGACAGTTCTCAGAAATCTATAGAAATGAATAAAGCATGCTGGGAGTCGTAGTTTCACCACAGCTGGCGTGCCAGAGGTTAGCCATCACTGGCCTAGGGCTTTATACTGTTAGAAGATTTGTGACTGTATATTTGAACTGTCTCATAATCCTGCTACTAGCAACGAGTTAGTATAAGAAGTGGGATATAGGATGGTTTTCTTCCACAGATGTGTCACTGACACGGAAATGCGGACAAGGCCTTAGTTTAAACCACAAAAATGTCCAAAATAGGACATGCACCGAGTTTCTCAGATCGGGCCAAAAAAAAATAAAAAAATTCATTAAACCTGTGAATAGCCCCACTGATTTGTGTGGTCAGTGTGCTGTCAAGTTTTTACAATGGACAGCACCTGGAAGAGAAAACCAGTTTTTGTGGGAAAAGGTTCTGTATAAAAAGTACTTCTATTAATTTCTGCTCATTCTGAGGTAAGGAGTCCACTGTTCTAATCAGTAATTTCTGTATACACATTTATATGACTGTCATTGAGTAGAGCAGGCAATTAAATGTTAGTGTCCTTCTAAAGGAGACAGGGGTTGTAAGTCAAACTGAAAGTGCAACACATACAGTACAGACCAAAAGTTTGGACACACATTCAAAGAGTTCTCTTTATTTTCACGACTATGAAAATTGTAGATTCACACTGAAGGCATCAAAACTATGAATTAACATATGTGGAATTATATACATAACAAAAAAGTGTGAAACAACTGAAAATATGTAATATTCTAGATTCTTCAAAGTAGCCACCTTTTGCTTTGATTACTGCTTTGCACACTCTTGGCATTCTCTTGATGAGCTTCAAGAGGTAGTCACCTGAAATTGTTTTCACTTCACAGGTGTGCCCTGTCAGGTTTAATAAGTGGGAGTTCTTGCCTTATAAATGGGGTTGGGACCATCAGTTGCGTTGTGGAGAAGTCAGGTGGATACACAGCTGATAGTCCTACTGAATAGACTGTTAGAATTTGTATTATGGCAAGAAAAAGCAGCTAAGTAAAGAAAAACTAGTGGCCATCATTACTTTAAGAAATGAAGATTAGTCAGTCCGAAATATTGGGAAAACTTTGAAAGTGTCCCCAAGTGAAGTCACAAAAAACATCAAGCGCTACAAAGAAACTGGCTCACATGCGGACCGCCCCATGAAAGGAGGACCAAGAGTCACCTCTGCTGCAGAGGATAAGTTCATCCGAGTCACCAGCCTCAGAAATCGCAGGTTAACAGCAGCTCAGATTAGAGACCAGGTCAATGCCACACAGAGTTCTAGCAGCAGACACATCTCTAGAACAACTGTTAAGAGGAGTCTGTGTGAGTCAGGCCTTCATGGTAGAATATCTGCTAGGAAACCACTGCTAAGGACAGGCAACAAGCAGAAGAGACTTGTTTGGGCTAAAGAACACAAGGAATGGACATTAGACCAGTGGAAATCTGTGCTTTGATCTGATGAGTCCAAATTTGAGATCTTTGGTTCCAACCACCGTGTTTTTGTGTGACGCAGAAAAGGTGAACGGATGGACTCTACATGCCTGGTTCCAACCGTGAAGCATGGAGGAGGAGGTGTGGTGGTGCTTTGCTGGTGACACTGTTGGGGATTTATTCAAAATTGAAGGCATACTGAACCAGCATGGCTACCACAGCATCTTGCAGCGGCATGCTATTCCATCCGGTTTGCGTTTAGTTGGACCATCATTTATTTTTCAACAGGACAATGACCCCAAACACACCTCCAGGCTGTGTAAGGGCTATTTGACCATGAATGAGAGTGATGGGGTGCTGCGCCAAATGACCTGGCCTCCACATGTATTAATTCATAGTTTTGATGCCTTCAGTGTGAATCTACAATTTTCATAGTCATGAAAATAAAGAAAACTCTTTGAATGAGGTGTGTCCAAACTTTTGGTCTGTACTGTATACAGACGCGACATTGGACATGTGCATCATTATATTCTAAAAAAGTGGCAAGGACATTGAGCACTGGCCGTTTTGTGTTTAAAACAAGGAAATTTTGCAAAAAAGGAAAAATTAAACAGGAAAAAAATGACTGACAGGAAAAGTGAACATGGATCGTTATATTTCCTTAAGATTTCTCTCATGTGTGTACTAGGCTCCAGAATATATATCTATCTCTTCTAGGGACAGCTGGATGAGAAATAAGACATCGAGCAAAGCTAATAGTAGTTTGCTAAGGGCTTTGGTAAGTCTTGTTTTGGGGCCTGGATCTTAATGGAATGATGGGCAGGCTGGTAGTGTGGCCTGTCATCCCTATCCTGGGCAGCACAAGTTTGCTTTGTAAACTCAAATCCAGCTAATTCCTGGGCTAAATGTGCACCATGGAGTGAAAGGATCTGAGCAGACAGAACCTGTCTGAGGAGACCGTTACTAAGGTTGCTATTCTCAAAGTAGACATCTACCTCTGGTGAGGTAACCTGTGTAATACCCAAGACCTGGGGGTACTACAACTGGTTTGTAATGTCATATTTTGTAATATTCATGTCACATTTAATGCAATACACTTTGTTTACCAGCAGATGAGGGTACAGTTGGCAGTGTTTGGCATCAGGAATGGAACTTACCATTCTATTCCTCCCCTCTTGGTAGGAGAGGCCTAGTCTGACTTCCTACCAAGGGTAGGGCAGAGGTAGTTGGGGTCAGTTGAAGCTCAGAATATAAAAGCTAGGGAGCATGCAATCCATCTTCCACTCCTCCAGGCCATGTGGACGACGGATGCAGCTCACCTAGGTCGTAATTGCCCCATGGACACTGCATTCTCCTAGGCCACTACAGCGTATTTGAGTCAGCAGACTGATCACGCAGTCAACCCATCAAGGCTATGCTGCAAAGTGGTGGATGACACGTTCAGACACCATCGGCAGTTCAGGACAGGCATAGTTGGAAGCCTGCATTATACAGTGGACAGCTACAGGTGCCAGAGTAAAGCCAAAGGGAAGGGAATCCAGATAGAGACAGCATCAGCTAGCAAATTTCAAATTATCAACTCTGCCACATTGCCAGCCACCATACCCCATCAGGGAAAGAACTTGTACTTTGTACACACTGCTGATGAATGTGCCGCTATCCGTTTTCCACTCAGTAAAGGAAGACATTTGTTCAACCATCTCTGCCCGATTCCTTTCATCACCTTTTTCACTGCATCAAACCCCAGGGAATTATGGCCTACGTCTCATCATGGCCACTACCACTCGCATCCTGTGTGCCGGCTCCTAAGGGGATCAGTGCACATGTTAATGTAATTTTGTTAGAGTCGTGGGAAGTAGGCTACTTGTATAGTCAGGAAAACTTTAATATTTTGTTAGTGCTCAGCTGAGCAGTGATCAATTTGTGTTTTGGGCCTGAACTATAAAGGCTATACATTTATTTTGTGCAACAAAATGAAGTACTAGCAAACCCTGTTTGAAATTGACTTCTGTATCTCTGACTGCATTTGATTCCATTTGCCTACCACTACAGAGCTAAATTCCCACATATGGTATCTTGGCTGCAGGGGAAGAAAAAACAAAACCAAAACAGTGTTAATGAGACATACATGCACTTAAAAGGCCTGTGCCTGTTCATGTCCTAGGTTAAAGCGGCACAATAGCTGACTAAAGAGGCAGCTGAAATGGAGGAATTTACAAACACCGATGCAGGCTAATACCCTGCAGTAAAATCCACAGGACAAGAAAAATTGCCTATTTGAAAAGAAAATGTCTGCTCTAGACAAGGCATTGTATGCTCAGCAAGGTACTAGAGGGAGCTCTGGAATACAAGTTACCAAAGGAGAGCTACCAACTACATGGAACACAGTACAAGCCGCACTTCAACCCACCAATGATGTGCTAGCATATCTTGTGGTCTTCAAGAGATTAGCAAAACGTAAGAACTTACCAGCTAACCAGTGGGCAGACATAGGGGCACATTTTTTATTTTTTAGAGTGGGGAACCACAAAAGGTATACTACGATTTGGGTGAACACAACAAGATTACTCAAAAGATCCATGCCCGATGCAGTCTGAATATGCATGCTGGTCTGGTGCACAGATTTTCCTACTCAGAGCCTGCCACCGCAGTCACAGATGCATAAGCTTATTCATCTTGTAA
This sequence comes from Bufo gargarizans, assembly GCF_014858855.1. NCBI lineage: Eukaryota > Metazoa > Chordata > Amphibia > Anura > Bufonidae > Bufo > Bufo gargarizans. The sequence goes on from NC_058082.1 coordinate 190,518,982, forward strand.
AGAAGAGGTTACAATCCGAGGGAACACCCCATCAAATTGACGATAGTGTTCTTAGACACATTCTTTAGATCTCTGCCTCCTAGAATTCAACACTGGGTCAGACAAGTTGAACTTACAAACAGTAACCAATTTGTGAACTTCCTGAAAAGATACAGGGCAACAGGGGAGCTACTCCAGGTGTCTTCTGGATGTGCCAGCCCCAGGGACAGCAAATCATTCAGGTTAACTGGTAATACTGTACCAACTGTTAGAGATTCAAGAGATGCCTCAAGGAGGGGGAGGCTGGAAGAGGGAGGAAGCACCCATACCTTAGTCCAGACTAGGGTCTTGAAATAGAGACTGAAGCCACATACGATGTTGGCGATGCCATAAACTTGGACAAATGGCTGCCAACTGTCTTCCTTATGACTGAGCCAATGGAACGCAACAACTCTAGATGAGTCTCCGTTTGCACGACCAGTTTATTCTGCAGACAGTCAGAGGCTCAAATGTGTACTGTGTCGATAGGAGGTTGTGCAGTCCACACACTGTTAGACTCTGGGAGATTAGTAACCTTGGTACATAGCTCTCTAGTAGACCTTGGGACAAAGTGGACATACTGTTGGAGTACTGTGCATACATGGCGACAGATGATACATTCTCAATAGAGACGCACTGTGGGTAGTTTCATTAAGTTGGTTTGATTAAGGGTGCATTAACACTGTTAGTGTTTTATCAGAGATTTCTATTAGTGATTGTGAGCCAAAACCAGGTGCGGGTCAAATACACAGAACAGGTGAAAATCTCTCCATTATACCTGATCTCTGTGCATGCTTCACTCCTGGTTTTGGCTCACAATCACTAATGTAAATCACTGACCAATAATTGACAGTGTGAACGCACCCCAAATCACCAATGCACATTGTGATACTGGGAAGAGACTTTTTATTCTGGGACTCTGCAGGGAAGAAATAACGGTTACTGAAAATGGGCTGAAGATAATGTGTGCCCTGAGATTAGCTCTGAACCATTTGACCCAGTCTGAGGTGCCAGAAGTAGGGGTGACCCTTGCAGTACTAGCTGGCGATACTGAAGAGAAGGAGCAAGTTCCTGACATGCCTGAATTAGAGGTATCACATGAAACAGCTCAGCTGAGAGATACCACATTGTTAAAAGATAAAAATAATGTGAAGGTGATAAATGGTGTACAATATTCGGGCACTGACCAAGAGTTCCCCCTTCATGGAATTTAACCAGGATCTATCGTATCGTGTAGGCAAAACCTGAGGGGAAATTGTTGAGAAAAGTGCTCCAAATGTATCGCATAGTGGCCTTATATCTGGCCTATAAACACATGCTGGGGGGATACAATGGATGTGAAAAGATGCAATAGCTCATACCCTGTTTATGTCCAGGGGTTGGTAGAGAAGTACTACTGTTCATCTAACTGCTCTTGTGTCACATTTCAGAAGTCATTTGGTACCACTGCCCATTAGAGAGGCACCATTTGAAAGGGTAGCAATGGATCTGGTTGCCCTGAGGTCGAATCTGCTAGTGTATATCAGTATATCCTGCTTGTGACTATGCCACACGTTATCCATAAGTGGATCACAGAACTCCTTTCAAAGTCATTAAAGAAATATGTAGATTCTTGAAAATTAAACATCTGCAGACATGTGTAACACCCTCAAACTGATAACTTGGTTGAAAGATTTATTAAGACTTGGAAGGGCATGTTCAAAAAAAAAAAAAAAAAAAAAAAAGGTTAGTGAGGATGAGAAGCACAGGTATTGTCTTTTGCCTTGTTTAATGTTTGCAATCTATAAAGTACCACAATCTCCACCAGGTTTTCCAAATTTTAGCTTGTGTATGGCAGGCACCCAGTCTCCTACACATTGCTAAGGAAACTTGGGAACAGAAGCACACAACCTACCTATAAAAGTATTACACAGCATAAATACTCTTTAGAGACAGAATTGCTGCTTTTATGCTGGTAGTCAAGGAACATTTAGAGCAGGCTCAAGAGTCTCAAATCCATGTCTACATGGTAGGCTTAAGTCAGAACCTTTAAACCCAGTAATCAAGCATTTGTACTCCTACCCACCGTAGAGAGTAAATTCCTGGCTAAGTAGCAAGGGCCATATGAGATTGAGAAAGTGGTAGAAGTAAATACTAAAGTAATAAGGAAAAAAGTTACACCAGTTAACTACTCAAACAATGAAAGAATAGAGACTGAGCATCCCTTGTGGTCTTATCCCAGAAGTGTTTACTGTATATCAGAGTTCCTATCCAGCTCAAAAGCAGGAAACAAAAGTCTTATGGTAGATTGTGTTCTCAAAAGTTACTTGGGCGTACCTCAGGGATTAGACATTACCAAGCCACAGGTATGAGTTCATTTGAAACTATACAGAGCACGTGAAGCTTGTAGACATGCCATGCCATATCTGAAAAGGTCAAATAGATGTTGCACCTCGGGGTTATTGAAGAACCAGAGCAAATGGTCAAGTTCCAGTGTCCCGATTCCAATACCGATTGGTATGTTTTGTGTAACAGTGCTCTACAGAGCACTAGTGAGACCTCATTTGGAGTACTGTGCGCAGTACTGGAGACCATATCGCCAGAAGGATATTGATACTTTGGAGGGAGTTCAGAGAAGAGCTACTAAACTAGTACATGGATTGCTGGATAAAACTTACCAGGAAAGATTAAAAGGACCTTAACATGTATAGCTTGGAAGAAACACGAGAGGGGATATGATAGAAACTTTTAAATACATTAGGGCAATTAAGGTAAAAGAGGAGAGAATATTTAAAAGAAGAAAAACTGCTACAAGAGGACATAGTTTAAATTAGAGGGGCGAAGGTTTAAAAGTAATATCAGGAAGTATTACTTTACTGAGAGAGTAGTGGATGCATGGAATAGCCTTCCTGCAGAAGTGGCAGCTGCAAATACAGTGAAGGAGTTTAAGCATGCATGGGATAGGCATAAGGCCATCCTTCATATAAGATAGGGCCAGGGGCTATTCATAGTATTCAATATATTGGGCAGACTAGATGGGCCAAATGGTTCTGATCTGAAAACACATTCTATATTTCCGAAAAATTAATGAAGTTTGATGCATATCAAATGCCAAGATTTCAAAAATTAATTGAGAGACTTGGCCGTGCTAGATATTTCTCTACACTTGACCTAACAAAAAGATACTGGCAAGTGTCCCTTACTGATAATGCTAAAGAGAAAACTACATTTGTCACTCTTCATGGTCTATTCCAACATTTTGTTTTGCCTTTTGGGTTAAATGGGGTTCCGGCAACTTTCCAAAGGTTGATGGAAATATTCCTTAAAGCCTATCGTAGATATCCTTCTACATATCTGGACAATATTATCCTTTTTAGCAACGGTTAAGAAAGTAATTTGCCAAAAAAGCAAGAGGTACTAGATTCCCTCAGGACAGCATGGTTAACTGCACACCCCCAAGAAGTGTGCTTTGGTCTTGAGAGGGCAATCTATCTGGGGTCCATTATAGGAAGAGGCGAGTTAAACCCCAGGTGAATGAAGTGGAAGCCATCTAAAACTGGTCACAACCCTTAAAAAAAACAAAAAACACAAGTATGGGCTTTTTCAGAAATTGTGGGTTACTAACAAATTTCACTAACATAGCAGCACACTTGTTATGGTCAAGTTGAATGCAGAGGAGGCATTTCAGGAACTGTCAGTTCGGTGTAGACAGCCAATTCTAATTATGCCTGGTTTTAGGAAGGAGTTTGTTGGCCAAACTGATGCCTTCAATGAGATTAGGTGTAGTCCTATTGTCAAATGTGAATGTTTGGGCCTAAGTGGGCTCTGAAATCAGAGTTACTTGTTGGGCCAGCGTTTTATCCTCTTACTTGGGGTATAATAAAATCTTCCAGGGAAAGCTGGATGAGATATAAAAGAATCCAGGAAGGCTGAACAAATCCTGATTTCAGACCTGGATTTTTCTGGAATGATGGGTGGGTTACTAGTGGGGCCTATCATTCTCTTCCTGGCCAGTACAAGTTTTCTTTCTAACACAGTCCAGTGCACTACTGGGCTATTTAGCACTAGGGAGAGATAGAGCCATCTGGGAAGACAGAATGTGTCTGGAAAGACTATTTGCTAGCCTCATAATGGGCATCTACCCCCGGTATGAGGCCACATACATTAATGTACCACTATACAGCCAAATCAAACAAAATTCAAAAATAAATAAAAAATTTGATACATGCTATAAAAAAAAAAGACAATTTGAAGATTTTCGGCAGACATAAAGATGACTTAAACCAGTAGGATTACAACATTGTGTAACTATTGTTATAGTGATAACCCCAGTAAATATTTTCATTCTATCTGGTTGACAAACCAAGAAACTCTACATGGCAATCTTACATTTTTATAAATAAGAACACTAGTTTTGTTACATATGTAATTTAAAGGATGTTACGTAAATGCCATCAGACAATTTTAGAGGACTCTCACACCTTACTCCCTAACAAAATGTAAATATCTAACCTTCACATAGCTATTATTAGTTAACAGATATGGCTTACACTGTATATTAGGGTAATATATGCATGCAAGTCTAAAAATTCTAGAACTGAATTCCTAAATTAGCATTAAAACCAATCACCGCAACAAATACCTCAACAGTATGCCTTGTGTGCAGAAAGGAAGCGATACTGAACACTCATTGCCACAACTGTAAGGTTTTCGGAGAAGCACCTGTGGCAGTTTCAGCAGTTTCTATTTGGGATGCTCCCCTTTCTAGGATTACTTGAAAAAATCAAGTCAATTCGAATTACGTAGCTGTAAAACATTGACACGTGTAGTTTTTACAGTTTTTTTTTGTTTTTTTCAAAAACCGTCTAATTTAAAATAGGGAAATGGCAAGTTACAGAAAAACAGAAAACTGATCATGTAAGTGATCACATATCTGTATCCAACATTGAAATGACATTGACATAAATCCCAAAAAAAGTGTGACAGAGCCCAAGTTAATATTGTGGTTTGTAGACCATTGACCATAAAAATAAAATTGATCATATGATATTTGGGCTCCTAGCTGTAGGATAAAAGGTTTATGAACTATGCTGATAAAATCATTTGTTAGGGAATATAGGTAAATGTATTGTTAAAAATCACAATTTAGGGGTAACTGCTGTTAAATAAGAAAGTCATTTATTGTAAGAAGTGACCGATATGTTGCAGTTTGACAAAACAAATTTGACTTTCATCAAAATGCTGCAAAAATGGCAATTGATTCCCAAAAGGCAATATGATTTGTGTGAAGTGTGAACAAGTACTGTACAATGTTTAGACTATGTAGCCAAGAACATAACAGGGAAAGACAGGGGGGGGGGGGGGGGGGGGGAAGACCAAACAAAAGATAAAAATGGAGACTTCTGAAGGGAAAGAAAAAACACTCAGTGTAAGACATAAAAATGTAAAGAATGGGGGACTAATGCAAGATAAAAAAAAAAAAAAAAAAAAAAATGGGATTGAAGTTGTGATGATGAAACTCTAAAGTTAAAAGATTTGAGCACAATGAATAAGAGCGGAATAAGGAAAAGATCGTACACCAACTATCCCGAAAATTTCCAAATCTAAACCTGAATAAAGGAAAAAAAAACAAAAAACTGTATTATCCCCAATGCTAATGCAAGTGCAGTTCGTAATGCTCTTATCAAATATATAGTCGACTAGTTAAACTTTGTGATATTATAGTACTTGTAGGGACAAGTACATTGTACAGTGCTGTAAAGATCAGACAGGCTCAAGTCCAACATGGCATTGGCCAGTCCCCATGGATGGTCTTCACCAAGATCTTATCGCTACTTGAATTTGCTCCTCGGTAATTTCATATAGTGTGTGTTGCAAAAGGACACATTTCACAAAATATGGAAAAATGAGTTAAATAAAATAAAAAAATAAAAATAAAAAAGTCTTAATTCAAGCAAATACTATTGCTACAGCTTTCACTTCCAGCTCAGCAACAACGTCGTAAAAAATAGTCCTTACTACCGAAGTCTTTCTCCGCTGTTACCTTTTTGAAGATTACAGGGGAGCACAGTGACTTAATTTCTGCAAGAATTCTGTAGAATTTTTTTTTGTGATTGAAAATGTAAAAAATAAATAAAATAAATAAATAAAAAAGGAGCGTGCACAAGTATATACAATAGTGTTAAAAAATAGCAGCGTAAAAATAAAATAAAAATGATAACCTATTTCCATATATGCAAATGCACTGGAAATACTACATTCAATTTCAAATCAAAACACTAACACAATTTACCCAGTTTGTGTTAACCCTTTACAGAAAGTAAAAAAGGAATATTATGCGGTTTAAAAAAATAGCAGTGCAGCATTTTTCCTTAAAAACTTAATGTATGAAATGAAAAAATGTTTGAGATTACACTATGAATTACTGAACTAATATTTAGTGGCATAACCATGGTTTCTGAAAACTGTTTGTGTTGCATGGAGTTGACCAGGCATTCCAGTCCAGGGTGATTAGACTAGATTCCACAGTTCTTCAGCATTTTTGGGTTTTGCCTGATAAACCACATTTTTTAGGTCGCCCCACAAATTCTCTATGTGATTGAGGTCAGGGGATTGGGCTGCCACTCCATTACCTCAATCCTGTTTGTCTGTAACCAAGATGTTGTTCGCTTACTGGTGTCTTCAACATGGCAATGATTCTAAAGACACCCATTTCAAGGGCATTTCTTCTTCTTCATGGGGCCGATCTATTCAAACTGACCCATGATCCTTCATATGCGATAAATAGCCCCAACACCATGGTATGAGAAACATAGGATTTTTGCACCACCATGTTTATTCCGTGCTCAGTGGTTGTCTCACATATTGTCTGCGGCCACTAGACCCAAACAATTTTGCTTTCATCAATCCATTTCTAGTCAATGTGTTCCTTGGTAAATTTTAACCTATTCAGAACACGTCTTTTTTGTAGGGACTTTACAAGGAGTTGCTGGAACCTTGGCTTCACTGAATCACCGTCTGACTGTAGCAGTATTCACTGGTAACTTCAGATTTCCTTTGACCTTTCTGGAGGTGATCATTGGCTGAGCCTTTGCCATAGTTCCCCACTTCCTCCCACGTCTTACAGATTTTGGTTGCCACTGAGGCATTTGAGATAGTTTTTCCCTCTCCAATCAACTTTGTAATCAAAAGCATGTTCTTCATCAGAACCATGTCTGGAACAACCCATTTTCCCAGTATCTCAGAAGGAAATGCACTAAAGCTAACATGTGCAACATTTGCCACCCTCGTGGCCAAAACTGGCACCTGTTATTCAACAGATTAAATGACTTCACAAATGTAACTCCTCACTTCTATTATTTTGAGCACGCCCCTTTGAATTATTGATTCAATTACTTAGAACGAGGGGCGCGCATGTCCTAATTGGCGGGTCTGTTTTTACTCCGTTATACTTACAAAAGAATTATTTTCTATGTAGAAATACTACATTTTCCAAAACCATTGATTATTCAGGTTAATGATGTTGGACTGCTATTTTTAACACTACTTTCGGTAGTAACCAGCATTGCAAACATAATTTGGGGGCATGCAAAGACCATCTGACTGGGTTTCCACATTGTCACCACAGGGATGTTATGTGGTAGACAGCCCAGCAGTTTTCCACAAACTGCAGCTGTTGTGTGGCAAGTACATTTGAAGCAGGTTGTCTTAATGTACTTACCGCAACACCGTGGCTCCTCACAGTGTAACAGTTTTGGGGATTAAATGGCCAATATATATATATATACACACACTGTACAAAGTATAATTCTGTAAAACGTCTGAGGGCTAAAACTACGGAAAAAAAAACCAAAGAGGAAATGATGACATGGGCAGTGCGCTCTCTAGGAACAAACACTTGTGCTTGTATGGTTTCATTCTGAAAAATAATTTAGATAAGAAAGTGTAGACAGAGTGGGAGTATAGAGAAAGCAAGACATGAAAAAATGGGGGAGGTGAAGGGGAAATAAAGTTACCAGGACACATTAAATAAGATTGTATAGTATTGTTCACAAAAATAAATTAGTTTCTTTTGGAAATCAATGATTGAAGAGTTTCTTCCCTGGTTGTTCACAGGGTTAAATGTACGCTTTGCCACCAAAGGCAGCTCTAAGGAACTGAACAGGAAGGCAAAGTCATCCCCAGTGCTACAAGGATGGAGCTGCTCAAACAGAACTGGCAGAAGCTCCATCCAGTGAGTGATAACAGCGAGCAGTCTAAGGGCTGAGACTCAGCTGTGAGGAAATACGCCATACCTGCTTGACCTTAAGGCCTCATGTGCACATGACCATACCAGTTCTGCTGCCCGGAAAACACGGATCTGCAAAACATGGGTGAAGTTCGTGTTTTTTTTTTTTTTTTGGGGGGGAGGGGGGGGGAAACCAATTGACTTCAATGGGTCTATGGTTCACATTATGCAGCCTAGAATAGGACATCTTGGCTATACTTTTGTGGAACCGAACAACGGATGACATCTGTGTGTGGTAGGTTTTCTTTTTGCGAACCCACAGAAATGAATGGGTTTGTGTGCGATCCGCAAAAAAGGTAAATCGGATAGGAATACAAATACAGTCGTGTGCATGAGGCCTAAGCCACAGTTTCTCAGAGGCACTTCAGTAGCAAAACGTTATCAGGGTCTTTATTACACTGTGTCCACTGCATGTGCTACCACCATTTACATCCCGCTGCAGATAACTAAACCTGCACTGCATGTCATCTATTTTGGCAGTGTTGAGATGTAATTTTGTCTGCATTCACAAATTAATTTGCCAACTTGAATGCCTACAAAATAATTTAGGAGCATTTAATTTAGAACTGATCACACATAAGAGTATGTTATCTTGAATGAAGACGGTCATTATGACAGACCTGTTTAAAGAGCACCTTTCAGCAGGATCATCCCTGTTAAACCAGACATACTGCAGAATAAAACAATCTATTGTTTCTAGCTTACACCGCTGTGGAGATATCATTACTTTTAGGTTTATGCTAATTAATCAGTTCGAGCACCGAGGGGTTGGTCGTAGCGCTAGGAGCACTGCTACAGCTACTCACTGTCTTCTGGTGCCTGAGCTCTAGATTGGCTGCAGCTTGCTGAGCAGTGCAGCTTCCCAGTGCGCTGGCACAGATGACACAATTCTTACTGGAAGAGGAGGAGTCAACGAATTCAGGGGAGGAATGCTTCTAGATGGAATGATGTCATTGATACCTGCGCACTGTGAATCTGATCTGCTAGGCCAGCAGCAAGAGATCTAGAGGACAGGCACCAAAAGACAGGGCAAGACAAAATGAATGGGAAGAAGGGGGGAGGACTATAGTGGGCATCGAGGCAAAGCTGTAGCAGTGTTCTTAGCACTACAGCCAGACCCTCAGTGCTCAGATGTAATGACATCTGTGCAGCAGTACAAGCTAGAAACAAAATAAATATATTGTTTTAATCAGTATGATCAGGCAGTATGCCCGAGTTATGCTGACAGATGTTCTTACAACATTTCATATAATTCTTCTCAGCCATTTAGCAGCTCTGAAAAAGACCATGTAACATCCATCCAAGAACGCCCCAGAAATAGGAGCTACAGACTGCACCACAGGATCCTTCTCAGAGCTGCCGACTGCCTGAGTGAACACATAGGATACACCACAGAATCATGAAGAGCTTTGTCTTCAGTTCCTGTTTGGCGGTTTTGGGGGCTCATTTAGTTAACCGTACTTAATTGTAAATTGAAATTGCACCCTCTACAATAGGGAATAGCAGTGAATCGGTCAAGCAGAAGACATGCTTGACCGCCATCAATTTAAAGAAGAGGAGCAGGGGCCCCTATTTCAGTGATCATTGGGGGCTCCAGCTGTTTAACCCCCACCGATCAGACACTTGTCTTAAGGGGACAACTCCTTTAAAGGGGTTATAAATGAATCATTTTCATATTAAAACTACTGAAAGGCTGCAAATAGCTCTTTTAAAGCGATTTACAGAGGTTATAGTATAAAAACATCCTTTCAGAATCTTTTGCTTCTGTATGTCCCCCTCAGTGCTGCTGGGGGCATAAACTAAAGAATATAGGTCTCCTTTCCCTTCTGACAGATGACAATACAGTCCCTTCTTAGCACCCCTGCAGAAGTCTTCTCAGCTATACTGCCATGCTACGGCAGAAGCTTGGTGCTTACCTGGCAAGAAAGCCATTTCTGGTGCAGAAAGTTATTTCTATTGGCTACTTTGCAGTGAATAGAGGGTCATTATGCAGAGAACTGGCTGTGGGGAGACTGACCCAGTATGCAGCACTGGTCTCATTAGGTGGACATAAAAAATGCTATACATATTGGACACCATTTGGTTCCATACTATGAATGTATGTTCCAGTGGATTGATTTTCAACAGCCAATGGCAAATATTCTTTATGTTTTATGATCAATGATATTAATATTGGAACAACCCCTTTAACCAGCTCTTAAGAAAAGGGCATGGTACATCAAACATGTAATTTATCCTTCTGGCATCAATATTATGTGCTGGATTATTTTCTTAATCATGACTACTTAAGACGGTCAAAAGAACTAAGAATCTAGATGAGTACATGAAATTACCTTTCCCATTTTTGTCTGCCAGGCAGTTAACAGGTGGGGCTTGGTCAAGGAAGCGGGCCTGCATTTCTTTGTCTTCTACTGCAGACAGTGGGGGAAGGCTCCTTCTGCAGCCAGTTATCTTACAGCCAAACATTGGAATTTGGGAAGGGGAAAAGCGTTGATGAGAATTACTGTAATAATTCTCAGTTTCACAATATGAGAGAGTGTAAGATGAAAGCACCGTGTAGTTTCTATATTTTGCGCTCCTTTAACGATTGTGTCAAAATACAAATTTTTTTTACTTTTGTGGCGTTACTTTTTCTTTTGCTTAGAAACAGGACTGATTTACATTAATTTACCTCTATAACCTGATGATTCATAAATTCAACTGCTCTACATAGAACCATTTGACCATCTATTATTCGATAAATGTTAAGCAAAGACACTAATAATGTTGATACCTGAACAGTTTGCAGCATAAAGTTGAAAAAGTAAAAAAAGAAAACCCTTTGCTTTAAAGTCACATGACTGCAAATATATACCGGTCACTGTTGGGATTTGTATAAGTAAATACTTCTACTTGAGTTGGTAGGAAGCACTTTAGAAGAAAATCTATAAAACCTTCAAGACAAAAATGGTTAAACAATGTACATAAAACAGCACAATAATGTATCTATGATGTTACTAATACAGAAGGCATTAAACGGGTATTCCCATCTCAGACAATGGGGGCATATCGCTAGGCTATGCCCCCATTGTCTGATAGGTGAGGGCCCCACCTCTAGCTGGAGTGTGAAGTCTGACTTTGGAGGCTTTCATCCAGCCAGGATAGCAAAGAGGCAAGTTCGCATTAATCCTTTGGGACTGGGAATAATCCAGCTAATAACTAGTTAATCCAGATACCCAGCAACCCCTGCAAACCTGGTATTTGGCAATTTGCACTATAACAACTATTGCTTGCATGTTTTATTAATGAACTGGTGTACTTCGGGTGCTAATTACTAGTGAACTGTCAAGGGTCTGCGTGAGGAAGAGTCTGTATCTGGCATCAACTACTAATTTTCATCTACTTGTGAACTGATATTTCAAGTGTTAACTGATAATGAACGGTTGACGATTTGTGTGTTTGAGCTTGGTCTAATTTTAGCAATTTTACTGACTAAGACTCACATTGTTCAAAGGGACTTCTACTGTTATATCTTTATTGGATTGGTCCGAGTTAGTGCAATTGTAACAATGGTTAAGAAGGAAGATGACAAAAAGAAAATGGGGGAGAAGTGGGGAGGGCAGAGGAGATCCGGTGCCTAGGGCTCTCCTAAACAGGATATGTCTAGAACAAAAGTAGATCGGGATGGTAAATTAGATAAGATTCCTCCAAGCTCTGACTCTTATAGCGAATAAGGGACAGACTAGATCCAATACACAACCACAAAATGCGGATGAATGTATTGAGGATACGGAGGACTTGGATGTGACGTTACCATCCCCAACAGATCGTTCACAACCTCCCACATTAGCAGACATTATGTCAGCTGTGAGTAAATTAATAATGTGTTGGAGATGGTAACGAAACATATGGGAGAACTGAAATCTGAACTACAGCTTGATCAGAGGTGATTGCAGAAAAATCAGGGAGAGAGTAAATCTTGCAGAACAAAGAATAGGTGACTTAGAAGATCAAGTTCAGGGAATCACTAAAGATCTTAAAATTTTTAAAGTGGAGAAGGATGCTAATAGATTTGGAAGACAGGGATAGGAGATCAAATATAAGATTGATGGGGATACCTGAAAAGATGGAGGGTGTAAATTGGATGCAGTACATTTAGAATTGGATTACTGAGGTTGTGGGGGAGGAACCCGTCTAATTTGTTTACTGTTGAGAGAACGTGTAGGATACCAGAGAGGAATGCGACGGGTAACTATCAAAAGGACAATAATAGCAAAAATTACTCTGTTTAAGGATAGAGAAACTTATGCGTAGAATATCAGTATTTCCGGATTACTCATCTACTACTCAGAGAGAGAGAGAAATGTATTGATGTAAAACGCAGACTTCGCCGTGCTGAAATGTATCCTGCTAAACTTAGTAGTGCATAAGTAAGAGACTTGTTTTTTCCTCCCCACAGGAAGTGAATAAGTGGATGGAAACTTTGGGACTAAGTGAAGGGGGTGGAGGGATGGGGGAAAGCAAGTTAGAGATGGGCTTTTTTTTCTTCTCTTTTTATTATTGTTTTGTATTTAATATAAAGGATAACAACAATAAAACTTTTGCCATGGAATGTAAGAGGGTTGGGAGATAAGTTGAAGAATTTTGCAGTTGTTAGAGTTAGCTGTAGATATCTCCCAGCTATATTTTGTTTAATGGAGACTCATATGTTAAGGGACAGATTGGGTCTTTTTAAAAGGAAATGGATAGCTCATCAGTTCCATTCTGTTTATAGTGGGTATAAAAGAGGGGTTGTTATTATTCTTTCACAAAAATATACCATGCTCAATTTCCCCCAAAAATTGATGCAGAGGGGGCGATATGTCTGTGCATGGGCAGTTTGAGAATGTAAAGATGTGTTGATATTTCACCACCTTATAGGCACGAGGTGTTAGAACTAAATGAGTTCCTACTGGATAAAAATAACTGTCCACTATTATTGTTGGGGGATTTTAATTGTACTATGGATGAAGAATTAGATAGATTAATAAAGAAAGATAAGGTTAAAAAAAAAAAAAAAAAAAAAACACAGGGACTACTCCTTTAGAAAAGCTAATCAAAGAGTTTGATTGGTGGGACATATGGAGGATTCATAATCCGCCAAAGAGACAGTTTTCATGTTATAGTAAAACATATGACTCTCTTTCCAGGATTGATATGGTATTTGGAAATCAGGTGACTCTTCAGAGTAAAGTGACAGTTTCATATGAGCCAAAGTGCATCTCAGACCATTCTCCAGTTTTATTAAAAGGTATGCTTGGGGGGGGGGGGGGGGGGGGGGAGAGGATACTGCTCGTAAACTCTATTTGGTTAATCCTATATGGCATGGCTTAATGGGTCATGAGGAGCAATTAGAAAGAGATTTAACCTTCTCCTTTGAGATAAATAAAGATTCAGCTGAGGTAAATATGGTCTGGGATGCATCCAAAGCTTTTGTGAGGGGGTTGCTAAATAAAAAGATTATGGAGTTAAAAAAGGCTTTAAGGAAAAGGAAGATGAATTAAAATTAGCAGTCAAAAACCAGGAGCAAAAGATGACCACTCAAAAAGCGGAGGAAACAAGAGAAGCTTGGTTGCAGGCGGTAAAGGAGTATAATAATTATCTTAGAGAAAAGGCACAATTTAGACGCATTTGTTACATCTAGAAGATATTGGGAAGGGGACAGACCAGGTAAGTTTCTGTTAAGGATGGTTAGAAAGATGGAAACAGCTGAAAATATTGCGGCGATTCGTGATAATGGGGGTATAATACATAATGAACCAGATAAGATAATGGGTGCATTTAGGGAATATTCTAAGAACTTGTACTCCATACAGATTCAAATAGATTATAGTAGGTTGGCAGTTTTTTTTGGCAGTTTTTTTGGGGTGGGGTATTGATATTTCTAAACTTAGCCTTGATCAACAGGCAGATTTAGATCGACGCATTTCATTAAACGAGGTACTTTCAGCAATAGCGGAAACACCACTTGGTAAAGCTACAGGCCCAGATGGACTACCTGCAGAATTATATAAGAGATAGAGAGTTCTGGGCAAATAGATTAATGGAGGTCTTTACATACTCAAAACAAGTGGGCCGCTTACCTATCTCAATGAGGGAAGCAACAATGAACGATGATTGTAAGATATTGGCCAGAATCTTGGTGAAGAGATTGAAGGGGGTAATCACAAATTTAGTGCACAAATATCAAAGTGGAATTATCCCTGGAAGATCTACAACTTTGAACCTTTTTAGAATCTTCGCCAATATTCAATAGGCAGAGAATGATTTAAAGGGGTTGTCCGGGATCAAGATTTTTTTAAAACCAGTTAAATTACTATTAATAGCAGTTTGAAGGTCCCCCCAGATGTTTTCAGATATTTTTACACTTCAGCAGGGCTCCTACAGTCCCCCACTGATTGTTTACCTTTCTGTTTATGTGTGCGGTAACTTCCTGCCTCAATGCTTTCTGGTTCCCAGCGCAGCTAAACGCCTCCTTCCTTACTAAGAATGCGCCCTGCTCGGCGAGGGGCGTGGCTTCGCGCTGTGAATAATTAGAGGCTGGCTGTGACATCACCGGGCTCCTTGTGAAGCGGAAGGAGAGGCTTCGCTATGCAGAAAGGGACCTGGTACGTCACTGACTGTGATAGAAACTGCACTTCCGGCTGAAAATTTGTGAAGTGAAAAAGGGCCATCAGAAATGTCTGGTAAGAGAAGGACAGGCATGAATGTAATATTTAGGGGACCATTGTACATGTAGACCCATGTCCCCAATCCCGGACAACCCCTTTAAGTTCCCGCTCCATTCTGTTATTGGATGCGACAAAAGCCTTTGACAGCGTGGATTGGTTTTTTTTGTGGGAGGTTTTGGTTCAATTTGGTATAGGTTTGAGAATTTATAAGGTGGTTGAGGATTATTTACAGTGATCAGAAAGCAAGGATATCTCTTAATGGCCAGTTGTCTGAAAGGGGTGTGAGACAGGGTTGCCCTCTCTCTCACCTACTTTATGCTCCAGTTGTTGAACCATTAAGATCAGAAAGGAATTAAGGTTTGGGGGGAGGGGAGAGGACAAAATATCACTTTATGCAGATGATTTTTCTTCCTCTTGGTGATACTAATAGGGATTTAAATTATGTTATGGATATAATGTGAGAATTTGGTAAGCACTCAGGTATAGTAATACATCGGAGTAAATACATTTTACTCCCGTTGAGTGATAAGGTTGTGGTAAGAGATAACAATTTAAAGATACTGGACCCTCATGATAGTTTCAAATATCTGGGGATAAAAATAGCAAATGATCCTTCTAGATTTATAGAGTTGAATCTGACGCTGATGTTTCGGAAGATGAAAGGAGGATTAAGATACAGAATAAACTCCCTATAAATAAAGCAGATAGGATAGGTCTGACAAAAATGGTCTTGCTGCCCTAATTACTAAATACCATTAGGAATTGCCCTATTTGTTTAGGAAAGCCAGTTTTCAGAGAAATGGAGAAAATGTTTAATGATCTATTGTGGGCGGGTAATCGAGTTAGGAAAAAAATAAGTTGGTTTACGATCAAGGAGGAAGAACGGATATAAACCTTTATTATTGCATTGTTAATGAAATGGGAGCAGGTGGACGTCTTACAATATTTGGTGCGTAATAGTGAGGGCTTATAGCCAAACATGTTTGCATTACTTGAATCTGAACAATTGTATAGTAAGGGAGTATATAGACTGCCAATGGTAGAGTGTTTGGTGAAGGTTTGGGTCACAGTTAAGATACACTTGGGTTTGGCGGGAACCACATGAATGACTCCCTTATAGTATAATAGGACAATGGGGGAAAACTACTTTTGTTGGTGATGCCAAGTATTGGACAACAAAAGGATTGTGGTATATCTATCTATATATCCATCTATCACAGTATATAAAGGAGGGGAATTAAAGTCTATGGAAGAGTTATTATGGAATTTAGAAGCGGATAGTTGAAAATATCTAAAGAAACTCTCCCTATCTGCAATCTTTAAAGGAATTAAAAATTAAGAAGATGATGGTATTATGTTCACATGAATTGATGAATTTTATTTTTTGGTGGAGAGGTAATTATAGATTTGTTTCAATTTTATATAAAAAAATTAAGGGATAGAATTAATAAATAAAACCACAGAAATAAGATAATAATGCACTTAGTAAAGTAGATGCAAGCATTATATATGGACAAAGTCCTCACTCTGATATGATAATATCTGAGACACTTAGCCAATATGTTTTGATCAAAACACATCTGAGCCCGCCTACCAAGCGCCAAGGTGGTCTCAGGTCAGGCGGGTCCTACGCTAAACCTACCTAAGCCATTGGGCTTCCATGTTCAGGAGCGCAGACAGTGCTTGCTCCTCCTCCCATTGGTTGCTTGATGCACATGGAGGTGACTAGGAGCAGCACACCATATGTGCGGCGTCTGCGCTCCTGAACATAGAAGCACAATGGCTTAGGTAGGTTTAGCGTAGGACCCGCCTGACCTGAGACCACCTTGGCGCTTGGTAGGCGGGCTCAGATGTGTTTTGATCAAAACATATTGGCTAAGTGTCTCAGATATTATCATATCAGAGTGAGGACTTTGTCCATATATAGTGCTTGCATCTACTTTACTAAGAGCATTATTATCTTATTTCTGTGATTTTCTTCAATAATATGGCCAGGGACATCCGCACATTTGTATATCATATAGTGCAGGATGTTTTTCATCTTAGTGTTTTTGTGATTTTTTTTTGTCTATATAATTAATAAGGAGGTGAGCTGTAAGAGTAAGACTGCATGGGAAATCCTTTTTTTTGGCTCGCCTATTGGTGGCCAGAAGATGGATGAGAACTGATGTACCTACTGTGAAGGAGTGGATAAATATGATGAACTTGTACAGATCCATTGAGAAAGCAGGTTATATTAGGAAAAACAAAATTCATAACAGGTTATGGAGGAAATGGGAGACTTTTACTGACAAATCTACCTGCTGATTAAGTAAAGATAATTTTTTTCTTACTCTAAGGTGGGGGGTGGTGTTAGGATGGTCGGTAGGGGTATATGTATAAAATATTTATGCATTTTTATTTTCTTTTATGATGTTTTAATGTATGTACATACAAAAAAAAAAAAAAAAATGTACATAAAACAGCCCCCATTGTCTGATAGGCGCAGGTCCCACCTCTAGGGCCCACACCTACATCGAGAACAGATCCCTGAAACTTGTTGAGGACACACTGCACAAGCGAAGCTGTCCTCCATTCATTTCTATGGGGCCGCCAAAAATAGCCTAGCGCTGGCTGAGCCGAGCGGTAAGCATGGTGCGCTCCCATTCACCTCCATGGGGAGAGTGTGATTAGTGGTGGCCGGACCGGGGAAAACTCAGGGCCCTCCGGCCACCACCTTTTC
Organism: Bufo gargarizans; assembly: GCF_014858855.1. NCBI lineage: Eukaryota > Metazoa > Chordata > Amphibia > Anura > Bufonidae > Bufo > Bufo gargarizans. Next base: position 190,536,677 of record NC_058082.1, read on the forward strand.
CGCTCCGTTCTCAGTGCAGGTGCGGGTCCCAGAAGTGGGACCCGCATCTATCAGCCAATGGGGGTATATCCTAGAGATATACTCCCATTGTCTGAGATGGGGATACCCCATTTAACTTGTTTCTAAATGTAATTTGTGCGAGTTAATATAAAGCACCATGCACTATTTGGTCAGTAATGTGTAGAAATAACACAAGCCCAAGCTTGGGCTCCACATGAATCTACTCATTTATTGATAGAGAATGTCTATGTGTAGTACTTGATTGGCCTTAAAATATGAAAATGCATTAGAAATCAAAATAAAAAGGCACATACTTTATTTGGGCTCCATTGGATACAAGGGCCTTAAGGCAGTCCATACTACCAGCCCTTGCAGCTTTGTGGACAGGGGTCTCACCCACATAGTCCTAAAAAACAAGAAAAAATATAAGTGAATAAATAAATAAAGTAAACATCAGAATAATTGTTTGTTTTTCTAAAACTATACTGACTAGTTCCAAAACAGCAGGGAGAATCTATGAAGCCCTGTAAGCTGTTTCTGGAGTAAAAAAAAAAAAAAGAAAAAAGTTTTGAGGAACGCTATCTGATCGGCAGGGGCCCGACAACCCCTTTGATTAGCTGTTTCTGAGTAGCTCCTGGCACTGTACTACCCAACTCCATCCATTTTGTAGTGGATGGGGCTGGTAACTGCAGCGCTGCCCACACTGGAATCCGTGGCAGTTGTCGATCAGAAGGGGCTGCAGAAAGTGGGGGTAAGTTCACACTTCCGTTAAATGGATCCAGCAGGCTATTCTGATAGAGAGCAGCCTACCGGAGTTCACCAGAGCCGACCTAGCCAGATACTGACGTTCACTATAATGGGAACCGTTCATTTTCCGGCAAAAGTGCTGGTTTTCGGACGGATTCCTGCAGGATACCATTAAAGTCAAAGGGATCCGGCAGTATCCAGTTAGGCTGGATCTGGTGCACTCTGGCAGGCTGTTCTCTGACAGAGCCGTTAGATGCAAGTGTGAACCACCCATTAGGGAAGGTTTTTTTCCACAGTTTTAGCAGCATCCCGGCAGGTTAGATCTATAACATAACTAACAACCCCTGCAAGCATATAGGGCACGTAATACAAATGCCTGATCGGTTCAGGTCCTCCACTGTCACCCTTGTGTATCTAGAGAATGGAGATCTAGTAAACCTCCTTAAAGAGGTTCTGCACTTTGCTTAAACTGATAATCTATACTCTGAATAGATCATCAGCACCTGATCGGCAGGGGTCCGACACCCAGGACCCCCGCCAATCAGCTGTTTGAGAGGGCAGCGGTGCTCCAGCAGCACCACGGCCTTCTCACTGTTTACCACCAGCCCACTGACGTCACGACTAGCATCAACTGGCCTGGGCGGGGCTAAGCTCCATTCAAGTAAACAGAGCTTAGCCCCGCCCAGGCCAGTGATACTAGCTGTGATGTCACTGGGCCGGCGGTAAACAGCTTATCGGCGGGAGTCCCGGGTGTCAGACCACTGCCGATCAGATGATCTATCAAGAGGATAGATCATCAGTTAAAACAAACTGTAGAACCCCTTTAAGTGTGAACTGTTCCCAACTCTCCCAAATGGCCAGACTTGAGCTCGAATTACAGCTGCAGTTTTTTATTTTTAGCCAAAGCCAGGAGTGCATCCAAAAACAAGAAGATAAGTATAAAGGAACAATGACTGCTTTGCTTAAACTATGAAAAACTCACAAAAACTGACTGCAAGTGTGAACATTCCTTTACAGCTGACTACATAGGACTATAACCGACATTCATTAGCAGTCTACATGATCGTGGTACACGGAGGATTTAGGCACTTTTTGTCACTGCACATTTAATTAAAAAAAATAAGAAGACTGGGAGAAAACCATTTCTGGATAATTATCCAACATCCATTGCTGATCTCTTGGTTACCTGTTTATTTACATGGGCACCTGCTTGAATTAGCCATACCAGGCAGTGTGGATGTCCCCCAAACGCAGCAATGTGAGCTGGAGTTTGAGCAAAACGAGTTGTGCTGGCATTAACAGAACAACCTGCTCCTACCAACTGTACCAGGCACTCCAACTGTGAAGATAAGGCAGAAACGCCAGCAATTAATACACAGAAATGATAGAGTCAATACAAGTGCACCTTAAAACCTACAATTTCAAGTGACGTCTGTGAGCTGGTGGCAGGTAAATGAATGAGACAGCCCTCTGCCAGTTAAGGGGTATTCTAGTTAGGCCTCTTGCACGCAAACTTTCCCCGTTTACGTTCCATCTTTGCGTTCCGTATACGGAACTATTCATTTCAACGTATCCGCAAAAAAACTGAAAGTACCCCGTATGCCTTCCGCATTTCTGTTCCGTTCAAATATAGAACATGTCCTATTATTGTCAGTATAACGGACAAGGATAGTATTGTTCTATCAGGGGCAAGCTGTTCCGTTCTGTATTTTTTGCGGATCGCAAAATACTGAAAAAGCCATACGGTTGTGTGCAAGAGGCCTTAGATTGTTATCCTCTAACCACAGGATAAAGGAAGAACTATTAGATCTGTGGGGGTCCCACCACTGATCACAAGAACAGGGGACGCATACCCCCTGAAATAAATGGAGCTGCTAGTCGCACATGCCAGTGTCCGCTCTATTCATTTCAATGGGAATTCTGGAAATAGCCAAGTACAGCGCTCCACTATCTCCAGAACGCCCATAGAAATGAATGGAGCGGCCTCATGCATGCCCAACTAGCTGCTCTGTTCATTTCAGGGCGGCTGCAGGGCCCCAGTTTTCGTGAATGGTGGGGGTCCCAGTGGTAGGGATAACTTAATCTAACCAAAATACCACTTTAAAAAGGAGTTTGTTTTAAAATATTGATGACCTATCAAGAGACTCAGGATAGGACATCAATAACAGATCGCTGGGGTCCAACTACCGGCACCCCAGTCAGCTGTATGAGGACACCAGGTTCATTGGTCACATGGCTAGATGCCACTCAGTCCCATTTAAGTGAAAAGGCCTGGCATAGCCGTAATTAAACGGACTGCGCCAATCTTGTTAGGGCTCAGTCAGACGGCCATAAGTATTTTGCGCAACACACTGAGCCAGCACTGTATAGAAATGCCCATGCACACTCTCTCTATAATATATATATATATATATATATATATATATATATATATATATTTATTATCTGCGGAACAGAACTATGTGTGCCGTCTGCATCTTTTGCCACCCTATTGAAACCAATGGGTCTGCGGAATGGATACGGACCCATACATACAGCGGTCTGAATGAGCCCTTAAACCGAGAGGAGACTGGCCTCTTCAAACAACTGACCAGCAGGGGTGCCAGGTGTAGGACCCCAACGTTCATATATAATACCTGGAAACCCATTTGAATAGCCTGGTTTCGGAGATTTCGCTCACAGGATATCAAAAATGTCTTCATGAAACCCATTTCCTAACCTTTGTTTCCAGATAACTGATAGAAGATTTGTAAAGAGATTTTTACCAATCATGGCAGCGATAGAGGTACCTCCAAATTTTAGGTCAGAGATCTCCAAGCTAAAATTTACAGGAAGAAGGATCCCATCACAGCACTTCTGTAACCTCCATCAGCCCCTAGCTGTAGGAGAAAGGTGGGATTACATGGAGCCCATTCACATGAGTAGGTAAAGAGACAGCACAAGTCACATGGAGTCTGCCGGCAGCTAATCAACCCAGGGAGCGCTCTTCTGGAACCAGACGCAAACCCGAAAGGCAGGATTCCAACCTGTCGCCTGCTGAATGGTCTAACCTCCCAACAATCACATTAAAGCTGGAAAACATTCCCGAAAAAGGTCACTTCTTTATTGCAGATTTGTAATGTGTGCCAGCAAGATCTACTTCAGACACACGACTCAGGTGACGGCATGTTTAACCCCTTAGTGACTTGAATTCATTTGAGCCTTAAGGACCAGTAATATTTTCCCCCTCTGTGTTCCAGCAGTAATTTTTTTTATGTTGCAGTTTTTTACTAACGATTTTGGGGTAGGTATAGTTTATTAAATAACCTACTAGTATTTTAATTTTAGAGGGAAAAATTAAACAGCAATTTTAAAAGGGTTTTCCGGGATTTTTATACTGATGACCTCAGGATACATCATCATCATTATCTGATCGGTTAGCGTCCTACACCCAGGACCCCCGCCAATCATCTGTGTTGAGGAAGCAGCGAAGCTCCTGCGCCTTCTCGCAGCTTACCAATCACAGCGCCGTACATTGTATAGTGGCTGTGCTTGGTATTGCAGCTCTGAGCTGCGCCTAGGCCACGTGAAAGATGATCATGTCACTGGCCTAGGAAAAGCAGACAGAAGGCGTGTGAGCGCCGGTGCCTACTCAAACAGTTGACCAACAGGGGCCCTGGGTGACCCCCACCGATCAGATACTGATGACCTATCCAGAGGATAGGTCATCAGTAAAAAAATAAAAATTTGTGGAATTTATTTACCGGGTTACATATCTCGGGATTGGTAGCTAGAGGTATGGGCCTGGTCTTGTTTTAAAGCCGACAGTCCAAGCTTTCAAACAATGCCCGAATCACAGCATTATCTCCACTGCCTCGGAAGATATAGCCATTAGTCTCACGGCCTTCACTCCAAACTCGATTTCTAACAGATACGGGCACAGATATAATCCTTTTTACCAATGTTTAGGATTGCACCGCCAGGGAACGCCCACTCAAGAGCAGTGTTAGCCATGCCCATTTTAGACCCAGGACAGCCCTGGCAAACTCAGGACAGTTGGCAACTATGCAAATATGGATCACAAAACTAAGTGAAACGTTGCAACTAGTGTTGAGCGAACTTGTGTTTTACGTTCAGTGTCTAAAGTTTGGGTTATCGAAGAATCGACGGACCATAACGGAATTTAGAATCCATAACGGGATTATTCGATAACACGAACTTTAGAGGCCGAACTTAAAGGGAGTCTGTCATCAGCATTTCACGTTTGTAACCCTTCCCATAGCTTTCTAGCATGCTTACAGTTAATAGAAACATTACCTTTAGCATCAATCCTGGACTTATAAACCCGTCAAAAACATCATTGTAACATATGCAAATGAGGACTTGCAAATGCCCAGGGCGCGGCGTTACCCTTGTAGGTGCCCTGCTAGCTCAGCCTTTTCTTCGCCCCTTCCTTCCCTCTGCCTGCCCATCCTTTCCCTCTGACCACCTATCTACTAACTTGTAGTTTCGCCGAGATCCCGCGCCTGCGCACTCAGTCCGTCGGCGCATATGATGCCCATTCCTTGTACGGCATCACAGTAATTAATGCTAATGTGCCGGCGCATGCGAATTAATTACAAGGAATGGGCATCGCAGTGCAAATGACAAAGCTGAGGCGATACGCGCGTCGGGGTCTTTTGCCTGTCCTGTACCTGTTGTCTCTGCCCTCCATCATGTCTCATGGTATGCTATGATTTTCCATCGGATATCCACAAATGAGTTTTGTTCACAGCCTTTATTTGAAGGTCTGGTGCATGGGGTCTCATTTACTTTGAGGATCCCATATGGACATCATCTTATGTCTATATTTCCACTTGTGAAACATCAGGATCCAGCACTTGAGACTCATCCTGCAGCTATGCACTAAGGTGATGATCACAGCTATTATTATTTTTTAGTGGTATGTATTTTATACCCCTCCTTTTTTCTGTGAATCACCATACGGCATACTTTATACATACCTTACATGTGTTCCAGAGACACCGGCCGGGGGACTGCGGCATCCGGGGTTTTCTGCTGACTTCAAACCTTTTTTGTTATCTTAAATATCCCAATAATTATGAATTGTTTACCATTATGAAATAAAATATATTGGGCATTCATTTGTTGTTTGTTAGACAACATTTTAGGTTTATATAGCTGTTTTCTTGTTTGCCCTAGATCACGGCATTATAAGTGAGGCTTTTTTCTTGTTTGGTTCTATGTGAAATGCTGATGACAGACTCCCTATAAGACACAAGTTCGCTCAACACTAGTTGCCACCTATTTGGATCTCATGCCACAGTCATTTATCTGTGTGATCTACACATACTAAAGATTAGACATTTATGGACTATTCCTGCTGCATATGACGTCGGAGTTACCCTTTAGCTGAGAAGGAACAGATAGTTTCCTTTTCTCTGCACAGCCCTTCACATTAGCAGCTACCAGGAGTGTGCCCATTTTTCGGCATACCCTAACCATATGGCATCAGTGTCCCAGATGGGAACACCCCTGAAGCATACACCCTCTAATAAACTTGGCACAGGTCGAGCAGCAGTGAGGCACACTGTCCTCAGCACAACCTGCGACTGTCTTGTGCTCATACTGTACATTGATTACTTTTTTCTCTCAGAATCAATGTCCAGCCCATGTGAATAGACATGGAGCCCCGGACCGCTGTGGAGAAGCAGACACTAGACCGCAGCGTTTCCCGCCCGTGTGTAGTCAGACCTCCCACCTTTGTTCTCTAGTACTGGAAGCCCCTCCCTCCTCTGGCAGCCGCCACGCCCACTCCCCGCCCCCTTTTCTTTGTCTCTGGTCCCTTCACTTGTCATCCCGCCTCCATACAGAACGGGAAGGAGCTGGAGAAAATGGCGCTCTCTCCTCCCACTTTCCATCGCCTCAGTGATTGTCCCGCTCTACGCCAGGACACACAGCCACCCCTCCCCCCTTCCTAAACGTCACCTTCCCGAAGTGAGCGGCCCAATGTATCGGAGTCCAGCCGTAGCACGAGTCTTCCTTCCCGAGCTGCTGCGCGGTGGGGCCTTGAAGCAGAGACTGAAGGCAGCCGAGGTCTCCATCCCTGCAGGCCCGGTGTAGGGGAAAGCGGAGGTTCAGCAGCTCCTCGCTGGAGAAGCCGGGCTCCGAGCACACCGACATCATCATTCTGAGAGCAAGCACCAGAGCGCACGCAGCCAAACACACACACACACACCGGGGCTGGGGGAGGAGCAATGCATAGCCCCGCCCACTACTAACTCACTGCCGGGGCGGGCGCACGGTGGCATGGCACTGTGTACACGCACCGCATAGCCACGCCCAGTATGGTCATGTGACCAGTCCTAGCCATCGTTATACTGGAGTACGTTATAAAGAAGTACTATAGGAGGGAAAACGCATGTCATTGTCACAATAGCTTCCATTCCATGCGGTTTCCGGATGGAATCTTTTTCCACGTCACCTTTACACATGGTCACTTGAAAGATTCATTAAATGGGAATCTTGCACAGAGTTGAACATTGCTGCCACATGACAACATACTGGGGGAGATTTATCAAACTGGTGTCAAGTAGAACTGACAGTTGCCCATAGCAACCAATCAGATTCAGCCTTTCATTTTCCAAAGGAGCTGTTTAAAATGAAAGGCAGAATGTGATTGGTTGCTACGGGCAACTAAGTCAGTTCTACTCTCCCCCAGTATGTACTAGTGGCCTACCAAATCTCCCCCTTTGAAGGCAGATAAGGATCAGGCAGTTGAATTTCAACATGTCTGATTCTTTTGTTCTCAGTCTGGCAGCTGCTTACAATATTCCCCTCTCTCAATGAAATCTGAGTGGGAGTCAGGAGACACATACCGTATTTTTCGCCATATATGACGCATTGGCCCATAAGACGCACCTAGGTTTTAGAGGAGGGCAATAACAAAAAATATTTTTCATTACAACTCAGATCAGACTGATAATCAGACCCCCACTGTTACTCAGACCTCAGCTCAGAGCCCCAATGTTAATAAGACCCTCAATCAGACATCAGCTAAGACCCCAATGTGAATGACCCCCAATCAGATCTCAGATGAGACCCCCATACCTTATATCAGACCCCCATGCTTTAGATCAGACCGCCATACCTCAGATCAGCCCACCATGCCTCATTTGATCACCCCATACCTCATTTGATCAGCGCCCATGCCTCATTTGATCAGCCCCCATGCTTCATTTGTTCAACCCCCATGCTTCATTTAATCCCCTTTATATCTTATTTGATCAGCTCCCATGCCTCATTTGATCAGCCCCCATGCTTTATTTGATCAGCCCCCATACCTCATTTGATCAGCCCCATGCTTCATTTGATCAGCCCCATACCTCATTTGATCAGCCCCCATGCCTCATTTAATCCCCTTCATATCTTATTTGATCAGCCCCCATGCCTCATTTCATCAACCCCCAGCCCCATTTAATCAGTCCCCAGCCTCATATCAGCCCCTATGCCTCATTTCGATCAGTACCCAGCCTCATATCAGCCCCCAGACTCAGATGACATAAAATAAAACACTTCTTCTGCTCAGGACACCACCGCTCATCACCTCCAGTGCGATCTTCTTCCTCCTGCCGCGGCTGAGCTATGATATGACGCACACAGCATGAGGTCACAGAGCGCCCTCACGCTGTGCGCAGCCGTCAGCCGAGGACCAGGAAGCGGTGAGTACAGAGTCTTCACCGCTTCCCGGTCCTCCGGTACTAATGAGCACTTCCATAATAGAAGCGGCTCATTAGTATTCACCCCATAAGAGATTTTTCTCCCACTTTGGGGCAAAAAAAAACTGTCTTATGGGGCGAAAAATACGGTACCTCCCAACTTTCTAAAATAAAAAGCAGTATAAGGGGGAGTTCACATCACCGTTATTGATCCGTCAGAAGAACAGAAAAAAAAAAAAAAAGATCCTGTGCATCAGTTGTGCACATCTGGCATCCGTTTAAGCCATGCACTTCTTATTTTTATGTTCTTCTGACGGAACAGAACAGTAATGTGAACTCCCCCTTAATTAGGTTGCAAGTTCACAAGATCTTGGAAACTACAACTCTCAGCATGTGCAGCTTTCAGGACAAGTTGTTTCTTTGGAACCTGCACCTATCTGGTGGATGCAGTGAATGGAGATGTGGTCACACATGGGAAGATCAGGAGGATAAAGGGGGTCTTGATATCTGCTGCACCACCGGAGAATGGGTTTAAAGGGAGTCTGTCCCCAACTTTTCAATAATAAAACTACCAGCAATGGCCATCAGTACACGGTGTACGCATTCTCAACATATCTGCATGTCATTACCTTTGGTGGAGGATTACCTCAGGGATAAGTTCTGTGCAGGCGCCGAGACAATAATCCAAAGGGAAGGTAGTGCGCAGGTGCCAGAAGGGCAGAAGAGGGCACTTGCACAAGATGTCATGGCACATCACCGTAACATCAGGGGGGGAAGTTAGGGGAGGAATGAACATTGGGGGAAAGCGGCAGGCCTGGGCACATTGAAAGGAAAGCCTGTCCAGCTGGGCACCTGGGATCCTATTTGCATATGGATGAAAGTTATTTTCCTGGACATTGACTGAACACCCAGATGACATACAGGTATGTTGAGAATGGCCATTGGTGGTATTAGTGAAAAGTCGTGGACAGAATCCCGTTAATATAGGACAAGGGGCACTCCGTCATAAATTAAGTGCATCCTCCAGCAGTCTGGGCGCCTAGAATGAAATCTAGTTGCTGGCGTAGATTTTCAGTCATTTAAACCAGAGAACTGGTGTAACTGATGACACATCTGTGGGGGATGCCATGCCATGCCCCTTTTTGGAAAGTAGTGAGGGCAGCTTAAAAACACCATTTGCAATTTTGCGCAAATGGCATTTGAAAAGCTGCAAACCTATGGTTATCAATTGTTTGACTCTGGTTTAATGCAGTGTGGGGTTGTGAAATTAGGGAAATCACAGGACCTATAGATGTTACTGATATGCAAATGATTAAAAATGGAAACAAAATATTCAAAACATCCTGTTTTATTCAGTATTGCATATAAACAGAAATACATTCACTTACACACCTTGGCATGCTATCATTGAGGTTATTAATGGTTTCTTGAGGAATGTTCTGCCAGTTGAATGTACTTGGGCACGCAAATCATCAAGATCCACTGCTGGCAGCTCCCTTTGCAATTGCTGACCAATGACGCCCCAGATGTGCTCCTTGGGAGACAAGTCCAGAGATGCTACAGGCTATGGTAGCACATTTACGCCAAGCAGGGTGCTCACAGTGGCATGAGCAACATGCAGCCTGGCTTTGTCCTGTTGAAAAATGGCTTCTTGAACACTTTGGAGAAATGACCCTACCACTGGTTTAACAACCAAATCAATGTACCCCCAAGCTATTATTGTACCTGAAATAAAGACTAGAGGGGTCCGGCTGCCGTACATTATGCCACCTCACACCATAATCACAGGAGTAGGACCGGTGTGACGTTCCCTTGTGATGGCCTCTTCATGGTGTTGTTCCTGTAGTCTCCAGACCAATCTCCGGCTATTAATGTGTCCAAGACAAACTGAAGAGGACAGACCACCTTTGAAGCCTACATTGCTGTCTTGCTGTGCACCATGATAGCCTTTGAGAGCGGCACTGGCAGATCCAGGGGGGGCAACGGGGCAATTGCCCCCTCCGCCCCCCCCCCCCCCGAGCTGGTGGCGCTGCTCAGAAGTGGGGGGTGGCTGTGGCAGGGCACAGGGAGATGAGCGCTTCCATTGTGGAAGCGCTCATCTCCATATTCATCTGTATCGCCGTCCTCAGGACAGCGATACAGATGGATGTGCTGCGGCGGGCCAGGGAAGGGAGAGGCGTGTCCCTTCCCTTTTTCTCTGATAGGCTGCCGGCAGCCTATCAGAGGGCGGCGCGATGACGCCATCGCGCCGCCTGAGCCGCACAGGCCGGAAGAGGCCTGCATCGCATCGCTGACATGGAGGTATAAGTGGTTTTTTTTATATATGTGTACAATAGTTTTACGGGCACATTGATGGGGGGTTCTTATTTCTGGCAAATTATTGGGGGGCTCTTATTATTGGCACATGATGGGGGGCTGCTTTTATCATTGGCACATGATTAGGGGGGCTCTTATTACTGGCACATGATTGGGGGGGCTCTTATTACTGGCACATGATGGGGGCTCTTATTACTGGCAAATGATTGGGGGGCTCTTATTATTGGCACATGATTAGGGGGGCTCTTATTACTGGCACATGATTGGGGGGCGCTCTTATTACTGGCACCTGATGGGGGGCTCTTCTTACTTGCACATGATGGGGGGGCTCCTATTACTGGCACATGATGGGGGGTGCTCTTGTTATTGGCACATGATTGGGGGGCATCTATAGGGGCACTTATTACTGGCACATTATTGGGGGCACTTATTACTGGCACATTATCAGGGGCACTTACTGGCACATTATTAGGAGCACTTATTACTGGCACATTATTGGGGGCACTTATTACTGTGCACTTCTTACTGGCACATTATTGGTGGGCACTATAGAGGCATCTACTGAGGCCATAAAGAAGGGGTATTTTATATGCAGGGCTCTGTACAGTAGCATTTTATACTGGGACATATTATGGTGGGTACTATGGGGGGGAGTACGGGGGGCACTAAGAAGGGGTATTTTATACTTGCAAATTATGGGGGACACTGAGGTTATCTACTGGGGCACTATATATGGGGCATTTTATACTGGTACATTATGGGGGGCACTAGGAGGAAGGGGGGAGAGTAGCACTATGGGGGCATTTACTGGGGCCATTATATAGGGGTATTTTATACTGGCACATTATGGGGACAATAGCTCAACTAGGGGCATTACAAGGAGGTATTTTTTGCACGGTCACATTATAAGGAGAATTATTACTACTGGGGGGCATTATGGTGGGCTTTATTACTCCCCCATGGTATGACCCCCTAGTCGCAGCACCAGCCTCTCCCTGCTCTGCCATCCCTCTGCCCCTTCTCCAAATCCTTATAATGAAATCTTTCTCATTAGGATAAAACACAACATCAGCTCCGCCAAGCCCCCTAACCAAAGTGTTGAAGTGGCGTCCGAGATCCCCAAAGGCCAAGTAACTAAGTTTTTATGTGGAATATGTTTATGTTATACACATATAGCGTACACTGTGCAACACAATATACAGTATACCGCTACACTGTGCCACACAATATACAGTATACCTCTACACTGTGCCACACAATGTACAGTATACCTCTACACTGTGCCACACAATGTACAGTATACCTCTACACTGTGCCCCACAATGTACAGTATACCTCTACACTGTGCCCCACAATGTACAGTATACTTCTACACTGTGCCCCACAATATACAGTATACCTCTACACTGTGCCCCACAATATACAGTATACCTCTACACTGTGCCACACGATATACAGTATACCGCTACACTGTGCCCCACAATATACAGTATACCTCTACACTGTGCCACACAATATACAGTATACCTCTACACTGTGCCCCACAATATACAGTATACCTCTACACTGTGCCACACAATTTACAGTATACCTCTACACTGTGCCACACAATATACAGTATACCTCTACACTGTGCCCCACAATATACAGTATACCTCTACACTGTGCCCCACAATATACAGTATACCTCTACACTGTGCCCCAAAATATACAGTATACCTCTACACTGTGCCACACAATATACAGTATACCTCTACACTGTGCCACACAATATACAGTATACCGCTACACTGTGTAGTCTGTTCTATAAGCACCATTGTTTTGTGGCGGCAGACAGAAAATAATCTGGAAGTGCCCCTCCCGAGACCAGGTTCTGGATCCGCCACTGGAGAGCGGTGGTGAGAGGTCAGTGCAACACCTGTATCTGGACATCCCACCCATAAGCCCAATGTCATGCAAATGCCTTCTGGTGGTTTGTGTGGGCACTGTTTGCCACCCCAGGGTTTGGATGTGACATCCAATTTCACTTGCAGTACAGAATGGATCACTACACGCCATTCATCTAAACAGACAATCCGTCCGTGCAGAGGCTTACGTCTGCGCACCTCCTACTGTCATTCCAGTTTAATATCATTTTTCCAACCACTGGGACACACAACGTTGAACAGTGATGACATCTCAGGCTAGCTGCATAGCAATCTGCCGGAGTGATAAACGAAGGTCTCTCAATTCATGTATTCTGTCCCTCGAAATTTGTGACAAGGGGCGATAACTGGAAGATCAACGAACAGGAGACCGCAGAATCATCACACACACAGCTTGATCTGATTTTTTTAGGTTTCATGTGGCTAAAAAAACACTTTGCGTTCAATTTGGCTTTTATGCCTCTCCCACATGCCACAGGTTGGAGCTAGGTGCTTGAGAATTTGATCATCTGCAGATCTTAGCGACATCTGCTACTCAATTTGCAGAACCTTATGGCTTGTCCTTCTTGGTGTTTCAGTGTTAAGGAATGTATCCTATAGATAGATAAGACAATGGGAAGGTTAATGACGGAGGAAATGGGTGTGGCCTAAGATGCGACACAGTTCTGGCATAACATTCGGTCTCAGAGTAAGGCCTTATGCACACGACCGTTGTTTTATTCCGTGTCCGTTGTGCCGTTTTTCATGATTTTCTGCGGACCCATTGACTTTCAATGGGTCCGTTGAAAACTCGGCTAATGCACCGTTTGTCGTCCGTGATCCGTGGTTCCAGTCCGTCAAAAAAATATAACCTGTCCTATTTTCGCAGAAAACGGGTCGCGGACCCATTCAAGTCAATGGGACCGCAAAAAAAAACATGGAGGCACACAAGATTGTCACCCGCGTCCGTTTTTTTCCTATCATTTGCATGGCAAACCTGTCTTAGATTTTTTTTTTACTTTTCTTCATGTCTGGTGGTCCTCCAAAAATAAAGGAAGACACACGGAAACAAAAACTGATCACGGAACAACGGAACTCCATTTTGCGGAACGGAACACAACAACGGTCGTGTGCATGAGGCCTAAGGGTCCATTCACACGTCAGTATTTTTACCTTTCCAGATAAACGTTCCATTTTTTTGCGGATCCGTTTTTCATTACAACCTTCTGTTTTTTTTAACTAAAGTGCTTCCAAATCCTTTCCGTTATTCCGTTCTTTTGGGGGGTTTCCATCCATTTTCCTGTCAACGGATCCGCAAAATCGGATGACATTCGAAAGGTTTTGTGCATGTCATCCGCATTTATGCGGATCCATTGACTTGAATGGACAGCGGACCCGAAAAACCGACAGAAAGTAGGACAAGCTTAATTTTTTTTCAGGATCCGCATACTCGAAAATAGGAAAACGGAACGGATTCCATGATTCGGACAGCACTACGATTGGTGTCCGCATTTTTGCAGAGGCAATTGAAATTAATGGATCCGAAAAAACGTTCCAATTTAAATCGGAATGGAAACGGAGTGTTATAACGGATGTGTGAATGGACCCTAAGGCTACTTTCACATCTGCGTTGTGCTGTCTGGTTTTGAGATCTGGCACAAGCTCTCAAACCCGCAGCACAACGCTTCCGTTTTGTCCTCACTAATTGTCAATGGGGACTATACTGAACAAACTGCGTTTTTTTTGTGCAGTGTTTTTGTTTGCGGCATGGAAAACTGAAGAAGCCGGATCCAGAACAAAAAAAACAAGTAAGTCAATGGTGCTAGATCCGTACAATGGTTTTGGAGAAATAATTATTTCAAAATAATACAACCGGATCCATTCAGAAAGCATGCGGCCGGTTGTATTATAATAACTGAAACGTTTTGCTGTGCTTTTCAGATCCCATGCCGGATCTCAAAACCGGACAGGAAAAATGCAGATGCGAAAGGGGCCTAAGTCAATCAATAGTTGTATAGAGAGACCCAAGTGTCTGTCCCTGCACCAGACGTATCCTCCAGCCTGAGCCCCTGTGATAAATCCGGTGCAGCTTACACCATCTACAGGACAAGGACAGATAGAAGCTGCGATAAGGGGAGTCGGTGAAACACCGCTCAATTGAAAAGCGCTTCACGTGAGAGCAACAAAGCAGTAACATTTTATCATTCATAATAAGAGAGTGCTATACAATGTATATAACATAACAACTGAAACAAATCATCAGATATCCACATTGAAAAATGGATGTAGATTGGGAACATTGATCAACTATATTTGGAGGAAGCTTGCCTAATTAATTATTCTATACATGGATTCATGAATCAGATCGAACTGCTCCATTATACTTTTTCTTTATATATTTTTTATATTATTCAGTAATAATCACGGACATTGATTTCCTCATATCAATCATGCATATTGAGTTATGAACGTTTGGACTCCAACAATTTTACAATCATGATTATTGATTAAGGGTGCAAAAGGAATCATGAAATATTAACATCATTTTGGGACATTTTCTTTGGGAGGGACGTTTTATTCAGGTGTATTTTATTGATATATATAATTCCGGAGTTGAAATGAAATAATAGTGGTATTGATAATACATTCTTCTTTTGGATTCAGCAGTTTTATGGTTTTTGGATTGGATGGACTCCTGTCCTTCTCAGCTATACCAACTACACCGAGTAGGACAGGAAAACCACCATATCCAACGACTCATGTGAGATTCGATTCTTAAGTATAAAGGAGGCATTTTGATACATTGTTTATATATGACAGAGAATCAATACGGTATCCTCTAAAAGGGTTTCTACCATCAGAAATGTTATGTAGCTGACTGATATAGCGATGCGCTAATGTCAGCAGTACATAACAGTGTGTTTTTTACCTTTCTCCCTGCAGCCGTTCTGATAAAATAAGCACTTTTATAATATGCTAATGAGCCTCTAGGTGCTATGTGGGCGTAGAATCAGCACCTAGAGGCTTCGTCTGCTCACCCTTTATCCAGCCCAGGTCCCCTGTTCTGCCCGCCCCACTGCTCTTGATTGATGTCACGGTTCGCAGCATCGCTGACGAAATCGTGCGCCGTTCACTTCTGTATTCGGTGCAGGCGCAGTGAGCGAAGGACGCTCTCCTGGTGCCGGCTTCCTCACTGTGACGTAGTCGGCGTAGTGAGAAATCTGGCACCAGGAGCGCATCATTCACTCACTGCGCCGTATACAGAAGTGAACGGCGCAGGCGCGGGATTTCGTCAGCGATGCTGCGAACTGTGACATCAATCAGGAGGAGCGGGTCGGGCAGAACAGGGGACCTGGGCGAGATAAAGGGTGAGTAGACGGAGCCTCTAGGTGCAGATTCTACGCCCAGATAGCACCTAGAGGCTCATTAGCATATTATAAAAGTGCTTATTTTATCAGAACGGCTGCAGAGAGAAAGGTAAAAAACACACTGTTATGTACTGCTGACATTAGCGCATCGCTATATCAGTCAGCTACATAACTGTATTTCTGATGGTAGAAACCCTTTAACTGTATAATAGTGTAGCTATCCCTGTCCTCTTGGGTTGCAGAGATAATTATCGTGCGCACCACTGTTGCTGAAGCGGACGTGAAAGAAGAAATCTATGTGTTGGTTTTATTAATAATATTTTTTTATATTTTTTATGTTCTATATTCGAGTGTAATAAACTATTTTTTATACAGTCCCGGTGACTGAGTGCCTGTTAGTCCACTTGTTATATATCTATCACTCCACTAGCGGCGCACCGAAGTCCAGTGTCCAAACAGGTTGAGCCACTATATTTCTATATATCTTTTCCAGATTTAGTAAATCCACCACGTTATATGGATTTTCATACATTCACTATACTGTATATACTGAACATTCATACATACATCAGCGCTACATAGGGGAACCTGTCAGATGAATATGACAGGAGAGAAGTTGATGCTGTAAAGGAAGGACCGGCACTCGCACTGGTTTCTTTATGCAGAATTTAATTTCAGTCACTTATTCATTCATAGTGACGCGGCGTTTCAGCACTAACATGTGCTCCAAGGAAGACACGCTCACAGGTACGCAACAGAACTTAATATTGAACCTATCTTCTAAGAATTTAACTCCTGTGCAAATGAACCTGTTAGCGAAAGGCCTGTCTTTCAGTCCCACAGGGACTTTGGACACATTCACTCTGGACATGGACTTGCAACGCTTTTATCGCAATATGCGACTTAAAGCCCATTTCCATAAGGAGAAGGAGGACACTGACCAGTATGTCTCCACAGACTGTAGTTCACTAACAGCTAAACAATTTAATCTTAAGATTAAGAGTAATTTTATGCCTCCCAAAACACACCACCCAGTGGAGACCTTCATTCACCTGGTACAAAAAGATGTGGATACACTATTGTTACAGTTTAGACAAGGGGGCTTTAAAATTAGAAACAATTTAAATAGAGAGGAAACATCTGCACTCAAACACATGTTGGATGACAATTCTCTTATCTTTAAGCCCGCTGATAAAGGGGGTGCCCTAGTTGTACTAGATAAGGAATACTATATAACAGAAATCCTGAGTCAATTGAGAGATATCAACACATATCAAAAAATAGACACTGATCCGGTTTTTCGTATTAAAGGTCTCATTCAGAATGTTGCTGATAGGGCCAAAGAGGATGGAGTCATCGATGCCAAATTAGGAGAATTCCTGATTAATCAGTACCCAATCACTCCGGTGTTTTACACCTTACCCAAAGTACATAAATCTATGACCACTCCCCCAGGGCGACCCATTGTGGCGTCGACTGACTCCATCCTCTCTCGTCCAGCAATCTTTCTAGAAAAAGTGTTGACCCCTTTGACTCAAATGTCATCATCATATATACGTGATACAGGTCATTTTTTATCTGAGATTCACCGTTTGACAGTAGATGGGGACTGCATATTAGTCACATTTGACGTATGCAGTCTCTACACTTCCATAACGCACGAAAAGGGACTTGCAGCCGTTGCAGAACTGTTAGATGTTAGCACATATATAAAAAAGAAAAAGATTTTTTTCTATCACTTTTGAATATAGTGCTTGAACAGAACTACTTTCTATTCCAAGATTCTTTTTACCAACAGCGCCGCGGGACCGCGATGGGATCGAATGTCGCGCCGCCGTACGCAAACAGCTATATGTCATATTTTGAGAGTCATTTCGTTTATCCTGACCCACTGTACACACAGCATTGTATCTTTTGGCGCCGTTTCATCGACGACATTTTTTGCGTATGGCGGGGTGACATTCGATCCCTCACGGAGTTTGCCATGCACCTGAACTCAATCTGGACGGAGCTACAATTTGTCATGCATCAAGACATGGATAAAATTTCTTTTCTAGACACATGGGTCCTGAAGGGGAAAGAGGGTCGACTATATACTGATCTGTTTACAAAAGAGACGGATCGCAATAGCTTACTTGCGTTCTCCAGCAGTCATCCGGTCTCTACAAAGAAATCGATTCCCTTTTCACAATTTCAGCGGGTCAGGAAAATTGTTAGCAATACTGAAGTCCGTGAAACTAGGCTAGAAGAAATGGAGAAAATTTTTTTAGCCAGAGGTTATCCTAGGCCACTCCTACAAGAACAGAGAAAGAAGGTAGACATTCCTGAAAAAACCAAGACAGTGAAGCAATCACGCATCCCACTGGTGGTCAAATATCACCCATTGACCCAACAACTAAGAGGCATTGTCAATAAGCATTGGCATACAATCTCAAAATCATACCCTCAGATTGAGGAATTTCAAAGACCCCCCATGATGTGTTTTAAAAGGGCTGATAATATCAAGGATAAAATAGTCAGAGCCGACATTGGTAGCAATAAGCGAGATTTGAGACAGAGCGTGTTATCTTCTCCCAGACAGGGTACATTCCCTTGTCTGAATTGTGTGAATTGCTCAAGCGTGATCAAGGGGTCTTATCTCTCACACCCACATTCTGGGGAGAGAATTCCCATAAGAGGTGTGTTCACGTGCGACAGCAGATTCGTCGTATACATTCTAAAATGTCCCTGTGGACTATTATACGTGGGGGAAACCTCTATGAGGATCAAAGACAGGTTGAGCAAACACAAGTCCACCATCAGGAAGGGTAATTTATTGCTCCCTATACCTTATCATTTCCATGAGAAGAAACACACAATAGCACAATTACGTTACCAGGTGATTGAGGGTGTACCATTACCTCGCCGTGGTGGTGATCGAAATAAATTACTCCTGCAAAAAGAAGCATATTGGATCCATCGTTTACAAACGATGGATCCAAAAGGCTTGAACCGAGAGTACAATATAAGTGGTTTGATATGATGTTATATATAAAAAAAATTTTTTGTTTTATTTTCCAGCGGAATTAATCATGGGACTCCTCTCATTGTTAAAAATGGAGACACATGGAGCTTTCTTATCTATCCTTGTATCTTGTCAGGGGGGAGGAGCCAGTGGTATGACGTCAGTTCCTCTATTTTTTTCTTTTTTCTGTTATTTAAGACATGTCTTGAGGATAAGTTTGTATAGTCTGATGAAAGCACATGTTAGTGCTGAAACGCCGCGTCACTATGAATGAATAAGTGACTGAAATTAAATTCTGCATAAAGAAACCAGTGCGAGTGCCGGTCCTTCCTTTACAGCTGTAACATTGGGATGCCTGCCCGTTGACACGTGCACCGCCGAGCAACTTTACAGAGCAGTGCCGGCCATTTCACTTTACATAGGAGAGAAGTTGATGTCTGTGATGATGCTAATGATTTGGAGCAGGATTTCTGAGTAAAAAGAGTCAATCCTGACAGGACTCCTGGGGGAGACAGAGTCCTGATTGCCCAGCCCCCACACAGTGACTGAGCCTTCTCGGTACACACGCTGAAACGTGGAGAGCTATCAATCACTGTGGATGGGATAATCCGGACTCCACTGTCTCGCCTAGGAGTCCTGTCAGGATTAGCTTCTCTCCTTCTACTAGGTCCTGCTCTCAGATAGGGCAGCAGAAATCACCTGAACGCGTCCCTTTAGCCCTAAAAATTAGCTTGTCTGCGATCCTATGGACTGGAGCTGTCACTGAATGGTTAAAATCAGTAGTGTTAGAAAAAGTCACAGGGGGTCATTTATCATGGGACTTGCAACTTTTTTAGTCGTAAATAAAGTTCTAAGGGGGTCATTTATCAAACTGGTGTAAAGTAAAACTGTCAGTTGCCCATAGCAACCAATCAGATTCCTCCTTTCATTTTGGTCAGCTCTTATGGAAAATGAAAGGACGAATCCGATTGGTTGCTATGGGAAACTAAGCCAGTTCTACATTACACCAGTTTGACAAATGACCCCCCTAAGTCTCTTTTTTGTATGCCGTGTTCAACAGTGCAGTGGGACGGGTGCGTGTTGCCCCAGCAAATTTACTAACATTCGAACCAGGGGCTGGAGTCGTTTTTACGCCACAGACTGCCGTAGATGCGCCTAGATGCAGGCTTCATCATAAATTACCGTATCTTACTGCAGTGTAGGGGGGAATCTAAGACCATTGTAAAAAGCCGGTCTTAGTCACCCTCACAGTGTAGCCCAGGCTTTACACAGAATGGCCTCCAACAGCAGCATCACATAAAAGTGACTTTGCTGATATTACACTGATTCATCGGTAGTAACACTGCTCGCTGTCATTGGCAGCCGGTGCAGGGAGTTTTCTCACTGTGTATCTCGTGTTGCCATAACATGGGATTGGCTTGGGTGTTGTTTTTTTTTTTTAGCTTGCAAGTTATTATTAAGAATTCCCTACATGTCATCTCTGCAGAGTCTTCTTTGATTAATGTAATTTAATATGTGTTATTGCACGTTACGGTTCTGTATTTTTGGCACTATCTTCATCTATTTTATATTATTTTGTATGATAATTGTATTTATTTTACTTTGTACATTATGTTTTAGAGGGTCTATTCACATGTGCCATTTTTGACATGGATTTTGCCACAGATTCTGTGTCAGATCAGGCTACAGCTCACATTCCAAGCATGTGAATGAGTTTTCGGTAACTCCGTTCACATGTAGCAGAAACACTGTCGATTCGTCTCATTGATCGACTATGGGGCTAATATCTTCTTACGGATCTGCTACACACCCACAGCACAGGCAGTAGTATAGTGGGACATGTCTCGTCAAACTCAAAGTGACAGGTGCCCCGCCCATTTATTTTACACCATAACCCCACCCAGATCCGCCCATTTCTCTCCCCTCGCCGCCCCAAACCACGCCTAAATGCCTCCCACTTTTATATGATTTTCATATCATTTTATAAGCTTTAATATAAATTTTTTCTAAAATCACTCGTAAACATTTTTAATACACTTTCAAAAGGTATTCCTTTAGCTATACAATGTAAGATATAGATGCAGTAATGGCCGCGGACCGAACTAGCGACGTCCTGTATTTGTCTGTTTTGATACCTTATAGTCTTAGTATTTTTGTATACAAATTTTCTAAATTCAGCAGAAAATAGCTGACTCGACGGCGACAATCCATAACTAGCAAAAAATATAGATACGTCAGGCTGTAATATAATTAACATGCAGTGTCGTCCCCGCTTATACGAATTGTCCGTATTTACAATGTAGGCCGCCGGGCGGTTGATGATTTTATTTTTAGGTAATAAATCGCACGGCTATACAGCTTTAAATATGCGATGAGCGTGAAAGTCGGTTTTAATAACACGTGTAATTTCATAATTAGTCATTTTTATTGAAAATCATAAAACTTCCCTTCTATTATTTATTTCAATAATGTTTTCATGAACTGAATACACAATCATGTTAATAGTGTTTACAACCGGCTCAGCAAATCTTATTTCAGATCTGAGATTTCCGCTTTTTACTAGCGAGAGATGACCGCTGGGTTCTTGATCCTGCGATAAATCAAAAGCGAACAATGTGTAGCAGTTCAAAAATACGGACCGGTCCACGGATAAAGCGTTGTCAGCTTTATGCTTTCCCGAAATATGCACGAGTGACATATATATTCTCGAACCGCTGATTCGTCTTGGAAATTAGGTTGAAACCGTCCAAATATAAGCCAGCATAATTCACATTATAGTGGTTGAAACACAAAGGATTTCTTTGGTAATGACCTGAAAATGACTCGTTGTCCACAAACATTAGTATTACTGTTCTCGGTATGTTCCCTAGAAAAAGATTCTCGTGGTTAGATATGCGAGTAATGGCTGGTATACTATACACTTTAAGCGACGCGCGATCGACCGAATACTTTGCGTTAGCAGTTAACAGAGCGCGACTGTGCCCAATTCTCACAGCGGGCGATACTTGTACTCTTTTGAGAAACAGGGAAACTTGCTGTATTTGGACTTTAAAATGGGGCACCTCGGCGGACATAAAGTCTTTGTTTCTGGTAAATTTTATCTTTAGATCTAATCCGTTCAGTATTAACTTTGGTTGATTAAATATATCGGCGTAAATGGGTCCCATTAATTCCACACTTCTAGAGTGAGCGGTATATTGCGCTCTCTTGGCGAAGCCGACATTACGACCGTCGAGAGCCCGGTCATCATGATGGCTGCTAAAGTTTGAGAATTAGAATTTATTAGGGCCTCTATATACGGTCTATACGTATAAAGGTTGTCGCTTCTTGAAATCAATGTGTCGCTGAGCGTTATGTCCAATTGGTTAAAGAGGCTTGCGATAGGGTAGTTAATAAGGGCTACGTGGGAGCCTGTCAGGTATGGCTGTGTTATCGGGACTAACGATTCTGCAAACGACGTGTAACAGAGTTTTATTTAGGTTGTAATAATATTCACCGCTGCCCGAGATGAAGAATTCCAAAAGGCGCGTTGTCGGCTATTGCGGCGATCGGCTACATAAAGCGATTTTTCAATGCTTGTTTGCGTAGGCGGTATTTGAATGATATCCAGCTCTGATTTGGTGTACTCGGCTGACGCGTTATGTACAAAAGCCATAGCGTTTGATTAGAAGATGTCGCCCAGTGAACGACTTCTTGTTTTCTGGCAACGATGTCTCTTAGGTGGCAATACTTTATTCTTAAAATGTGGCAGGGCTATGGCGTCGCGGACGCGCTTTCTTTTCCACGTTTTCTTGCACAACGCCGGAGCCTTCCTGCGTTTGCGTAGGCCTATTTATTCGATCCATAAAGGCAGTCGACGCTGTAGCGACAACATCTTTAGCTATATTTCTAGCGGCCATTTTTACATGCGGTTTTACAAGTTCTACGCCTTTTCTGAATAGGGGAACAAATCGTCGGAACAAACCACGAAATAAACCCGCGAGACCAGAACCGTACATTAATTAGTCGCTGTCAAACCCTTTCAAACCATGACCGGCTTGCGTTATGTAATAATGCTTATATGCCTCCGGGTCGCCTTACACTCTCTGAGACAACATTTTAATACGTCGTCGCAGCGCGAGGTCTAAAGTGTAATCGTACGATAGTTTTACCGTATTTGAATACCGACTTTCACGCCCGTCGCAAATTGAAAGGTGTATTTCCGTGCGATTTATTACCTAAAAATAAAATCATCGACCGCCCGGCGGCCTACATTGTAAATACGGACAATTCGTATAAGCGGGGACGACACTGGATTTAAATTATATTACAGCCTGACGACGTATCTATATTTTTTGCTAGTTATGGATTATCGCCATCGAGTGAGCTATTTCCTGCTGAATTTATAAAATTTTTATACAAAAATTCTAAGACTATAAGGTATCAAAACAGACAAATCCAGGACGTCGCTAGTTCGGTCTGCGGCCATTACTGCATCTATATCTTACATTGTATAGCTAAATGAATACCTTTTGAAAGTGTATTAAAATGTTTACGAGTGATCGTGTTGTGCGCTCCTTTGTAGCGAAGCGCATGAAACAATTATGTATATGCTGTTGTAGTTACACACAAACTTGTCGTTTCTGGGAGGGGTTATGGTGCAAAAAAGGGGCAGGCACCTGTCACTTTGAGTTTGACGAGACATGTCCCACTATACTACTACAGGCATTTCAGATATCCGAGTTTCATCCTTTGGTTTATGCCGTTGTGAAAAAACAGGTCTGATGTTAATCTGACGTTTACCAGTTTGTATTAAGATGATCACAGACATTTTGATTAACAATCCTAACAATTTTACAATTAAAATGCTTCTCCTGACTCTCCCTGAGACCACAAAAACGAATCCGCAAAAAATACGGATGACATCAGTGTGCATTCCGTATTTTGCGGAACAGAACAGCTGGCCCCTGATAGAACTGTACTATCCTTGTCCGTAATGCGGACAATAATAGGACATTATATTTTTTTGTGGAAAGGAAATACGGACATACAGAAAAGGAATGCACACAGAGTAACTTCCGTTTTTTTTGTGGAACCATTGAAATGAATGGTTCCGTATACGGTCCACAAAAAAAACGGAACGGACACAAAATGAAAATGCGTTCGTGTGCATGAGGCCTTATTAAGAGGAGGCTGTCACAGGAAAGCAGTATGTGGAGCCTGCA
Source organism: Bufo gargarizans (assembly GCF_014858855.1). NCBI lineage: Eukaryota > Metazoa > Chordata > Amphibia > Anura > Bufonidae > Bufo > Bufo gargarizans. Next base: position 190,560,917 of record NC_058082.1, read on the forward strand.
GCGTGGCTGCACATAGTGCAGATTTATGTGGCATAAATCAGCATCAAAACAGCACAGAAATCTTCACTATTTATTGTATTTTTATGATTTTTCGCAGATCTCAGTCTTCCATTGAAAAGGGTGATATCCGCACAAAATAAACGCAACAGTTGACATGCTGCAGATTTCAAAATGCGCACAGCAGGTCAGTTTCTGCACCAAAGGAAAAAAAGCTAAGTGTACAGTCATGGCCAAAAGTTTTGAGAATTACGTAAATATTGGAAATGGGAAAAGTTGCTGCTTAAGTTTTTATAATAGCAATTTGCATATACTCCAGAATGTTATGAAGAGTGATCAGATGAATTGCATGGTCCTTCTTTGCCATGAAAATTAACTTAATCCCAAAAAATTGCTGTCATTAAAGGACCTGCTGAGATCATTTCAGTAATCGTCTTGTTAACTCAGGTGAGAATGTTGACGAGCACAAGGCTGGAGATCATTATGTCAGGCTGATTGGGTTAAAATGGCAGACTTGACCTGTTAAAAGGAGGGTCATGCTTGAAATCATTGTTCTTCCATTGTTAACCATGGTGACCTGCAAAGAAACGTGTGCAGCCATCATTGCGTTGCATAAAAATGGCTTCACAGGCAAGGATATTGTGGCTACTAAGATTGCACCTCAATCAACAATTTATAGGATCATGAAGAACTTCAAGGAAAGAGGTTCAATTCTTGTTAAGGCCTCTTTCACACTTGCGTTGTCCGGATCCGGCGTGTACTCCACTTGCTGGAATTACACGCCGGATCCGGAAAAACGCAAGTGTACTGAAAGCATTTGGAGACGGATCCGTCTTCAAAATGCTTTCAGTGTTACTATGGCACCCAGGACGCTATTAAAGTCCTGGTTGCCATAGTAGTAGTGGGGAGCGGGGGAGCAGTATACTTACAGTCTGTGTGGCTCCCGGGGCGCTCCAGAGTGACGTCAGAGCGCCCCATGCGCATGGATCATGTGATCCATGCGATCACGTCATCCATGCGCTTGGGGCGCCCTGACGTCACTCTGGAGCGCCCCGGGAGCCGCACGGATGGTAAGTATGCTGCTCCCCGCTCCCCACTACACTTTACCATGGCTGCCAGGACTTTAGCGTCCCGGCAGCCATGGTAACCATTGAGAAAAAGCTAAACGTTGCATCCAGCAATGCGCCGAAATGATGTTTAGCTTAAGGCCGGATCCGGATCAATGCCTTTCAATGGGCATTCATTCCGGATCCGGCCTCGCGGCAAGTGTTCCGGATTTTTGGCCGGAGCAAAAAGCGCAGCATGCTGCGCTATTTGCTGCGGCCAAAAAACTTTCCGTTCCGGAACGGAAGACATCCTGATGCATCCTGAAGGACGGACTGTCCATTCAGAATGCATTAGGATAATCCTGATCAGTATTCTTCCGGCATAGAGCCCCGATGACGGAACTCTATGCCGGAAGAAAAGAACTCAGATGTGAAAGAGCCCTAAGAAGGCTTCAGGGCGTCCAAGAAAGTCCAGCAAGCGCCAGGATCGTCTCCTAAAGAGGATTCAGCTGCGGGATCGGAGTGCCACCAGTGCAGAGCTTGCTCAGGAATGGCAGCAGGCAGGTGTGAGCGCATCTGCACGCACAGTGAGGCGAAGACTTTTGGAAGATTGCCTGGAGTCAAGAAGGGCAGCAAAGAAGCCACTTCTCTCCTAAAAAAACATCAGGGACAGATTGATCTTCTGCAGAAAATATGGTGAATGGACTGCTGAGGACTGGGGCAAAATCATATTCTCCGATGAAGCCTCTTTCCGATTGTTTGGGGCATCAGGAGAAAAAGCTTGTCCGGAGAAGAAAAGGTGAGCGCTACCATCAGTCCTGTGTCATGCCAACAGTAAAGCATCCTGAGACCATTCATGTGTGGGGTTGCTTCTCATCCAAGGGAGTGGGCTCACTCACAATTTTTCCCCAAAACACAGCCATGAATAAAGAATGGTACCAAAACACCGTCCAACAGCAACTTCTTCCAACAATCCAACAACAGTTTGGTGAAGAACAATGCATTTTCCAGCACGATGGAGCACCATGCCATAAGGCAAAAGTGATAACTAAGTGGCTCGGGGACCAAAACGTTGACATTTTGGGTCCATGGCCTGGAAACTCCCTAGATCTTAATCCCATTGAGAACTTGTGGTCAATCCTCAAGAGGCGGGTGGACAAACAAAAACCCACTAATTCTGACAAACTCCAAGGAGTGATTATGAAAGAATGGGTTGCTATCAGTCAGGAATTGGCCCAGAAGTTGATTGAAAGCATGCCCAGTCGAATTGCAGAGGTCCTGAAAAAGAAGGGCCAACACTGCAAATACTGACCCTTTGTATAAATGTCATGCAATTGTCGATAAAAGCCTTTAAAGCGTATGAAGTGCGTGTAATTATATTTCACTACATCACAGAAACAACTGAAACAAAGATCGAAAAGTAGTTCAGCAGCCAACCTTGTGAAAACGAATATTTGTGTCATTCTCAAAACTTTTGGCCACGACTGTACATAAGATTTATCTAATCTCATATTTTGCTGGAACTGTACAGCGCTGCGGTTTTTCCACACAAAATCAACGTGGAAAAAACACACGTAGTCCGCACTGTATGAACTTTTAGGGTATGTCCACACGGTCAGCTTTCCTGATGCAGTTTTGGAAGCTAAAACCAGGAGTGGTTAAAAAAAGGTCATACATGCCCTGTACACTTTTTCTCCTTTTATGATCCACTCCGGATTTTGGCTCCCAAAACTGCATGCAGAAACATGACCATGTAGCTGTACCCTTAGGCTATCGGCACACGGGGGCAGGGTTTCAAAGAGTTTCAGGGGGACAGTTATCAAAACTGGTGAAAAGTAGAACTGGCTTAGTTACCCATAGCAACCAATCAGATTCCACCTTTCATTTTCCAAAGGAGCTGTGAAAAATGAAATTTGGAATTTGATTGGTTGCTGTGAGCAACTAAACCAGTTTTCCTTTTCACCCCTCTGTGCGGATTTCTCTTTCTGCACAAAAATTCACATATGTCAGACCTCTTTAATATGAGTGATACGGATTGTATCAGGATCCATTGAGGGAAAACCGATTGGGGGTCATTTATTAAGACTGGCAATTTGGACATCAGTCTTATTCCTCTGGGCTGGCGGCGGATGCACCAAAGTTTTGTAGAGGTGCAGGCCTCTATATAACTTTGGCACTTGGTGCCGCCGGCCGCGTGACATGGTTTAAACTATGCTAGCTCCCTTGCTGGCGTAGTTTAAGACCATTTTCACACCATAAACTGCAGTCGAAAATTATGAATGAGATGGGCCGGCAATGAGGCCAGGGAGGCGAATTCCTCAGGCAGCACCAGGTAGGGTCAAGAGGGGGGCAGCAGAAGGGCCATGGGCAATGAGAGCTTCCATTGTGAAAACGCTCATCTCTACATATTCAATTTCATCGCTGTACTCAGGAGAGCAAGACTGTTGAATGCCACGACGGGCATGGGAGCAATGTCTTCCTGCCCCACCGTTTTCTCTAATAGGCTACAGGAACTAGGACTAAAACCTATCAGAGGTGTCATCATTATCGCTCCGCCTGAGCCGGGCTGCACAGAGCTCAGGGCACAGACCAGAAGAGGTCTGCGTCCTGCACCACATCGCTGACAGCAGAATGGAGGTGGGTATTTGAGTTTATTTTTATTTGGCAGGACACTGTCGGGCCACAATGGGGTGGGGGTGGGGGTCATTCGTTTTCAACTGGAGAAAGCACAATGGGAACTGTAAAAAGGAGCATTTTAGTACTGGCATACATTATAAGGGGGCCACTATGGGGACATCCGTACTACTGGGGGCACTAAAATAAGGTCGTTTTTTGTACTGACACAAGTTATCGGAGCATTTTTTGTAACTAGCGCACATTATAAGGGAGCATTTTTGTACTGGCACACATTCTAAGGTGGCCACTTTGGGGACATTTTTTCTAAAAGGTTTTTGTTTTGTACTGACACACGTTATAAAAGGAGCATTTTGCACTGGCACACATTGCAAGGGGGAATTATTTAACTGGTAAACATTATAAGGCAGGCATGTCCAAACTGCGGCCCTCCAGCTGTTCCAAAACGACAACTCCCAGCATGCCTGGATAGCTTACAGCTATTAGAGCATGCTGGGAGTTGTAGTTTTGCAACAGCTGGAGGGCCGCAGTTTGGACATGCCTGTTATAAGGGGTCATTTTTTGTACTGGCACACATTATGGCCCCTTGCAGACGAGCGTTCCTCCCGCAGCGAGCCCGCAATGCAGCTCCCGGCCTGACCTCCCAGCGCTGCCGGGGGTCACATAGCATTATATTGATTTATGAAGCTATGTAACCCTTACAGTTCTGGAAAGTATTGGATAACACTGGCATAATGCTGCCAGTGTTATCCAATACATTCCAGAACTGTAAGGCCCCCTTCACACGGGCGTCGCGTGCATTGCGGGAAACCCGCGCGAGTAGGTACGCAATTTCAGTCAGTTTTTTCCGTACGAGCGCAATGCGTTTTGCACATGCGTGAGAAAAAACTGGATGTGATACCCAGACCCGAACCCGGACTTCTTCACTGAAGTTCGGGTTCAGTGTTCTGTAGATTTTATTATTTTCCATTGTAACATACTTATAATGGAAAATATTAGCATTCTTTAATACAGAATGCTAAGTATAATGTCAATTGAGGGTTAAAAAATAATAAAAACATTACTCACCTCATCCACTTGATTGTGCAGCCGGCATCGTCTTCTTTCTTCTTCTTTCAGGATGTGCAAAAAGACCTTTGATGACGTAATCGCGCTCACAAATTGCGCGATCAAGTGGATGAGGTGAGTTAATTTTTTTTATTTTTTAACCCCTCAAGGCACATTTTACTATGCATTCTGTATTAACCACTTCAACCCCGCTAGCTAAAACCCCCTTCATGACCAGGCCACTTTTTACACTTCGGCACTACACTACTTTCACCGTTTATCGCTCGGTCATACAACTTACCACCCAAATGAATTTTACCTCCTTTTCTTCTCACTAATAGAGCTTTCATTTGGTGGTATTTCATTGCTGCTGACATTTTTACTTTTTTTGTTATTAATCGAAATTTAACGATTTTTTTGCAAAAAAATGAAATTTTTCACTTTCAGCTGTAAAATTTTGCAAAGAAACCGACATCCATATATAAATTTTTCGCCAAATTTATTGTTCTACATGTCTTTGATAAAAAAAAACAATGGTTTGGGTAAAAGTTATAGCGTTTACAAACTAAGGTACAAAAATGTGAATTTCCGCTTTTTGAAGCAGCTCTGACTTTCTGAGCACCTGTCATGTTTCCTGAGGTTCTACAATGCCCAAACAGTAGAAAAATCCCACAAATGACCCCATTTCGGAAAGTAGACACCCTAAGGTATTCGCTGATGGGCATAGTGAGTTCATAGAACTTTTTATTTTTTGTCACAAGTTAGCGGAAAATGATGATTTTTATTTTAATTTTTTTTTTTCTTACAAAGTCTCATATTCCACTAACTTGCGACAAAAAATAAAAAATTCTAGGAACTCGCCATGCCCCTCACGGAATACCTTGGGGTGTCTTCTTTCCAAAATGGGGTCACTTGTGGGGTAGTTATACTGCCCTGGCAATTTAGGGGCCCAAATGTGTGAGAAGTACCTTGCAATCAAAATGTGTAAAAAATGGCCTGCGAAATCCGAAAGGTGCTCTTTGGAATGAGTGCCCCTTTGCCCACCTTGGCTGAAAAAAAGTGTCACACATGTGGTATCACCGTACTCAGGAGAAGTTGGGGAATGTGTTTTGGGGTGTCATTTTACATATACCCATGCTGAGTGAGAGAAATATCTTGGCAAAAGACAACTTTTCCCATTTCTTTATACAAAGTTGGCATTTGACCAAGATATTTTTCTCACCCAGCATGGGTATATGTAAAATGACACCCCAAAACACATTCCCCAACTTCTCCTGAGTACAGCGATACCAGATGTGTGACACTTTTTTGCAGCCTAGATGCGCAAAGGGGCCCAAATTCCTTTTAGGAGGGCATATTTAGACATTTGGATCCCAGACTTCTTCTCACACTTTCGGGCCCCTAAAAAGCCAGGGCAGTATAAATACCCCACATGTGACCCCACTTTGGAAAGAAGACACCCCAAGGTATTCAATGAGGGGCATGGCGAGTTCATAGAATTTTTTATTTTTTTGCATAAGTTAGCGGAAATTGATTTTTTTTTGTTTTTTTCTCACAAAGTCTCACTTTCCGCTAACTTAGGACAAAAATTTCAATCTTTCATGGACTCAATATGCCCCTCACGGAATACCTTGGGGTGTCTTCTTTCCGAAATGGGGTCACATGTGGGGTATTTATACTGCCCTGGCTTTTTAGGGGCCCTAAAGCGTGAGAAGAAGTCTGGAATATAAATGTCTAAAAATGTTACGCATTTGGATTCCGTGAGGGGTATGGTGAGTTCATGTGAGATTTTATTTTTTGACACAAGTTAGTGGAATATGAGACTTTGTAAGAAAAAACAAACAAAAAAATATATATATTTCCGCTAACTTGGGCCAAAAAAATGTCTGAATGGAGCCTTACAGGGGGGGTGATCAATGACAGGGGGGTGATCAATGACAGGGGGGGTGATCACCCATATACACTCCCTGATCACCCCCTGTCATTGATCACCCCCCTGGTAAGGCTCCATTCAGACGTCTGTATGATTTTTACGGATCCATGGATCGGATCCGCAAAACACATGCGGACGTCTGAATGGAGCCTTACAGGGCGGTGATCAATGACAGGGGGTGATCAGGGAGTGTATATGGGTGATCACCCCTCTGTCATTGATCACCCCCCTGTAAGGCTCCATTCAGACGTCCGCATGTGTTTTGCGGATCCGATCCATGTATCCGTAAAAATCATACGGACGTCTGAATGGAGCCTTACAGGGGGTGATCAATGACAGGGGGTGATCAGGGAGTGTATATGGGTGATCACCCCCCTGTAAGGCTCCATTCAGACGTCCGAATGATTTTTACGGATCCATGGATACATGGATCGGATCCGCAAAACACATGCGGACATCTGAATGGAGCCTTACAGGGGGGTGATCAATGACAGGGGGGTGATCAATGACAGGGGGTGATCAGGGAGTGTATATGGGTGATCACCCCCCTGTAAGGCTCCATTCAGACGTCCGAATGATTTTTACGGATCCATGGATACATGGATCGGATCCGTAAAACACATGCGGACGTCTGAATGGAGCCTTACAGGGGGGTGATCAATGACAGGGGGGTGATCAATGACAGGGGGTGATCAGGGAGTGTATATGGGTGATCACCCCCCTGTAAGGCTCCATTCAGACGTCCGCATGTGTTTTGCGGATCCGATCCATGTATCCATGGATCCGTAAAAATCATATGGACGTCTGAATGGAGCCTTACAGGGGGGTGATCAATGACAGGGGGGTGATCAATGACAGGGGGTGATCAGGGAATCTATATGGGTGATCACCCGCCTGTCATTGATCACCCTCCTGTAAGGCTCCATTCAGACGTCCGTATGTGTTTTGCGGATCCGATCCGTGGATCCGTAAAAATCATACGGACGTCTGAACGGAGCCTGACAGGGGGGTGATCAATGACAGGGGGGTGATCAGGGAGTTTATATGGGGTGATCATGGGTGATCAGGGGTTCATAAGGGGTTAATAAGTGACAGGGGGGGGTGTAGTGTAGTGTGGTGTTTGGTGCGACTTTACTGAGCTACCTGTGTCCTCTGGTGGTCGATCCTAACAAAAGGGACCACCAGAGGACCAGGTAGCAGGTATATTAGACGCTGTTATCAAAACAGCGTCTAATATACCTGTTAGGGGTTTAAAAAAATCAGATCTCCAGCCTGCCAGCGAGCGATCGCCGCTGGCAGGCTGGAGATCCACTCTCTTACCTTCCGTTCCTGTGAGCGCGCGCACCTGTGCGCGCACGTTCACAGTAAATCTCGGGTATCGCGGGAGGACGCGTATATGCGTCCACCCAGAAGAGCAGGGCCGCCGGCAGGACGCAATCCTGCGTACGGCGGTCCTGTAGCGGTTAAGAATGCTATTATTTTCCCTTATAACCATGTTATAAGGCAAAATAATTCAGTGAATAGACTTTAATGGGGTCCAGCGTTGCTCATCCCTATCATCTCCTAGCACTTGCTTGCGGATGCTTGCTATTTTCACGCAGCCCCATTCACTTCTATGGGGCCTGCGTTGCAGTGAAAAACGCAGAATATAGAACATGCTGCGATTTTCACACAACGCACAAGTGATGCGTGAAAATCACAGCTCATCTGCACAGCCCCATTGAAGTGAATGGGTCCGGATTTAGTTTGGGTGCAATGCGTTCACCTCACGCATTGCACCCGCACGGAATTCTCGCCCGTGTGAAAGGGGCCTAAGGGTTACATAGCATCATAAATCAATATAATGCTATGTGAATTCCGTCAGTGCTGGGAGGTCAGGCCGGGTGCTGCGATGCGGACTCGCTGCGGGAGGAACGCTCATCTGCAAGGGGCCTATAAGGGAGTATTTTTTGTACAGGCACACATTATAGGGGGAGTTATTCGTTCTGGGGGCATTATTAAATCGGGGGCAAAATGAGGGACATTATTAAATTGGGGGCACGGTTAACAAATAGTGCATTCTGGCAGAGAATTATTACTATTGGTGGGACTTTTGGGAGGACTGTTACATTGGGGGGTGTGCCGGCATACATACATAATTCCTCTGGGTAGCCATCTTATATGCTTCTGGCCTATGTAAAAAACCAGTGAACTCTCTTGAAGCCTGGGTTACCTATGATATAGATGGACACTTTTATTACCACTACTCTGTAAGGCCAGCAATAAAAGGTCATAAAAGCTATACCAGGCCCAGCTCGCTGTCAAGCCTGGCTGGAGCGTGACGTCATTAATTTCCAGGTCTGGTTTGAGGAGAGCTAATAGCCCTTAATTAGCTCTGGGCATAAAACCAGTCCACTTTCATATTTCATTTATGAATCAACTTATGCCCTTTCTGACACCAGATCCAGGCTCTACAGAGTATTGTGGTTAATTGGGTATCCAATATGACTAGAGGATGTGATTCCTTAGCTGACCTATGGGTGGTAGAAGAACTACAGGTCCCAGCATTACCGTGTGTGGTCTCATTCTGTAGGTAAATAAATAAGGATCGCAAATATGTATTCTGTATAACAATATGCCGATGTATCAAGGAGATACGGGCTTAAGTATAATCCTCCTTGTAGGAACTGAACTTTGATGGGGTCATAAAACACTTGGGGGCAATCCCTAGGATTGACAGTCACTCTGCTGCCATTGGCTGACAGGAGTAAGTCTCCTGCCCATGGCAGAGTTCATAAAAATCCATGCACAAGGACAGAGGAGAGAGACCCATGGAACATCACCAGACACTTAATTGGACATTGACGGCATATCCCTGTATCAGAAGAACTTTGAGGGTCTCCCCTGATACATACTGAAAAGGGGTTTGCAAGGATTCAAAAAGGACATATGAACGACCATCTGAAACCCAGAGAAACTAAGTATTCTTTCATCTTTTTCCCTTTCATTTGAACTGTCGTGATTATTTATATTGTTATTATTATTCTGTAGATTTATAGTCATTTTCATTAGACTTGTATGCACTGCTTTTTACCGCTTATTAAAGATTATAAAATCTAAGTGGCCAAGTCTTCCATATTCTAAGCTGCTGAACAACGTACCTTGCCTTTGAAGAGACGTTACCAGGTAGTTAGTTACATTGCATTTAGGAATTGTAGCTGGGGGTGATTGACTGCGGTTGGTCAGTAAGTGACATCCGGTTCATCCACTGATCTGTGTGATAGTGAATGACCCGGATAGTCGGCTCGTGGACCGGGAACCCACGTGGTGGCAGTTACCGAAGTGTAGTGGGGGGTGTTAGCCGAGTGGTAATACCCCGGTCACGTGAGGTCTCTGTGTGTGCGCAGACTCCGTCACAGACCACTACGTCACAGCTGTGGGATCCGGAGCGGTCGGATCCATAGTTCGTGACAGGGGGCACCCTGGCACAGTATCAGTATTATCATTGGAGGACACTATGTTTACGGCATTATAAGTTTCAGGGACACTATTTGCTGGGCACAGTTATTTTTTAGGGCACTGTGTGCCAATAATTATTGAAGGGGAACTATCTGTGCGGTACTAGTATTTTCAGGGGGATTTTCTGTTTCTGCAGCATAGAATTGGGAAGCACAGAGGTGGCAGATGGGTTGTTCAGAAGGAGGGGAGGAGGAGGTAAAAGTAGGAAACTAAGATGTCCGTTTGTCAAACTCTGCAGAGACAAGAGATTGGTGCTAAAAGAAATCATCAGCGGTCTGGTCTGAATGGAAGATAAAGAAGGTATGTCTTGGAGGGAAGGGGTTTGAGTAAATTCGCCTCAGGCAGCAAAAATGCTAGGTGCACCCCTGCCAATAATCCCCACAAACGATTGACATGCTGCAGATTTACGGCAGGTCAATTTCCACATGGAAAAAAATCTCCAAAGTATACGTCAGATCTCATTCACTTTACTGATATTGTATAAGGGTATGTGCACACAACGGAATTTGAAAACACATTGGTTTTGGTGCTGTTTTGGCACTTTTCTTTTTTCAGCATCCTACTTTTTCAGCTTCCCATTCATTTCAGGGCTCGTTCATACGACCGTGCGTTTTTTTGCGGTCCGCCCGTGTGCCTTCCGCAATTTGCGGGATGGAACAGGAGCCCATTATAGAAATTACTATTCTTGTCCGCAAAACGGACAAGAGGACAGGACTCATAATTTATGCGGGGCCACGGAACGGAGCAATGGATGCGGACAGCACACAGAGTGCTCTTTTGCGGACCCATTGAAATAAATGGTTCCATATATGGACCGTATGCAGAATGCAGAAAATGGCCCGTATACAGAACAAAATTACGTTCGTGTGAACGAGCTCTCAAAGGGATAATCAGTATGGATTCTGCTCCAGGACAGAGCATGCTGTTTCTTTTGTCAACGCTATTTTTTTCAGCATGTTCTGCTTTCCATTTAAATGAATGGGAGGATCTTTAGAGGCATTTTTGGCACAAAAAATACATTACAAACCGTGCCAAAAACCATTGTGTGAACAGGCCCTTAGGATATGTTAAAACAACAGATTTGGAAAAACTGCTGATTTTTCCAGGGCGTTTTCAAAATCCATCATGTGAACATACCCTTATGCGTCATTCACACGTCAGTGTTCGGTCAGTGGTTTCCATCAGTGACACAGAACAGGAGCAGATCTTTCCCTTATACCTTATGTCTGTGGAGGCTCCACTCCTGGTTTGGGCTCACAGTCACTGATGGAAATCACTGACCGAACACTGACGTGTGAATGAGGCATTAGCCCACCTGTTTAATCTGCTGGAGCTTGTGGTTCCTCCTCGATTCTGCTCCATCGCTTTCCTTTCTTCTGTCTAGCACCTCATATACCCCTCCTGGCATTGTCACAATTCTCCGTTCCTGGCCTCTGGCTAGCCTGTAACTGTACTTCTGGATCATCCCTTGGCCTTATGCCTCCTGCCCGCTTTTCGGTTCATTAACCCTAGCTTAGTTCCTGACCTCACCATTGTGTCTCTGGGGCTACGGTCACCAAACTGAGACTACTCCAAGAACTGCGACCTGGAGATTTAATGCATCAATTTAAAGATCCCGGTATAGGGGGGGCTAAAGGGTAAATACCAGTTAATCCATTAAACTCCATGTCTCGGTTTGGTCAGAGCAAATCGGATTGCGGCTTCGAGGGTCCTCTAATGCTCCTCTCTGACACGTGAACCATAACAGCTTCTAGTACGATACGTTTCATTATACTTTTATTTTCTATACAGAGGGCAAAATCAAGATGTGAACAGTCCTAAATCTGCCGTTAATTTATACAGCCATACCGCTACATAAGGATCCTTTGGATTTTACTATGGAACACATTTTTGCAGTATGTCTCTAAGCTACTGTCATTTAAATGAATACAAAATCAATTTACAAATCTTCTTTCTATACCCGGCATAAAGCACTGAGCCTTGAGAGAAGTGTAGCTTCCCAATGTGCGGCCGGTCATAGGAGCTGGCACCCTTCCCAGACTGACCTTTTTAGTTTTACTGCCGCTAGCCTGAGCTAAATTTAGAAATGAGGGTATGATGTCATTTCTGCAGAACAACAAGCCTCGTTCCGCTCCCTCACCAGCAGATGGCCGTTGTGTTGCTCTCTTCCCTTTCCAGGCGAGGGGTAGCCCAGATTTACAATCTCAGACACACAGCTCTACACCTTTACTGGATGTTTTATATAGCGGTAACTAGTATATGATGTGACTAGTCTGCCGTGTAACAGAAATAGTCAGGCGGTGGGATCTGTAGTTGTGGGATGTACCTAGCAATGACTGAATGAGACTCAGACCCTGATGCGATATCCTTATACAAGGGTCTATTCTGCTTCAGGCCACCATGTAAACATTAGTGTGTCACGGTACCTTCTGTGACAGAGGTTAGAAGATCGGAGAGACTGACTGCTCGTGAGGTTAAGGGCTCGTTCACACAACCGTGCCGTTTTTTGTGGTCCACAAATTGTGGATTTGCAAAACACAGATGGCGCCCGTGTGCCTTCCACAATTTGCGGAATGGAACAGGAGGCCTATTATAGAAATGCCTACTCTTGTCCGCAAAACGGACAAGAATACGACAGGGGCCACAGACCGGTGCAACGGATGCGGACAGCACACAGAGTGCTGTCCGCATCTTTTGCGGACGCATTGAAATGAATGGTTCCGTATACCGACCGTATGCGAAACACAGAAAACGGCCCGTATACGGAACACAAAATACATTCGTGTGAACAAGCCCTAACTGACAGTCTCTTGATTCTCAGTGTTGTGGTTTGGTAATGAGCACACCTCTTGTTAGGTGCAGCCCGCGGTCATTACTGCATTCCCTACTTAGTTTGGTCTCACACGTCATACCATGCGGTTGATATTCTCTGCTTGGATTTGGAAGAGTTGGTGTGTGGACCTTACCTGTGTTCCTGCTCATCCATTTTCTATAAGATAAGTTGTACTGCTCTTTGTATTTGGTTGTTCCTCAGGGAGACGCTGGTTCGTTCACCTGGGAAGGAACCAGTAGTCTCATTCCCTGCCACTACCTAGACCATTTCAGGGCTCCTAGGGTCTAGGTTCCGGCGTATGTATTTTCCCACCTTCAGGGTCTATACATACTGACAGGAGTCAGGGCCAGGTTTAGGGGCTTCCTAGGAGGTGACATTTTCCCTCTCCCTAGCCTTGAGACCTAGTTCTGTGTCCCACCCCTACCCTGTATTCGTGACATAGTGCTGAGCAGGGCCGGTTCCAGGTTCATGTGGGGGCCCTTGGGCGATAAATACATAGTGGGCCCCTTGTGGTATTTTGCACGAAGCCCACGACAAGTGGGGGGGGGGGGGGTCATACTGTATGGAGGGGGCACTGGTGGTCATTATACTGTATGGAGTGCTACTGGGGTCATTAGATTGAATGGGGGCACTGGGGGGTCATTATACTGTATTGGGGGTTCTGGGGGTCTTACTGTATGGAGGGCCATTGGGATTATTATACTGAAAGGGGGGCATTAGAGGTCATTATACTGTATGGGGGGAGGGACTGCGGGTCATTATACTGTGTTAGGGGCCCTCATAGTATAATGACCCCCCAGTGGCCCCCTCACACAGTATATTGACTCCCTCAATGGCTCCCTCATACAGTATAATGGCCCTCCAGTGGCCCTCTCACATTATGTCATCCTACAGAGTGGCCATCCTCTCTATGTCACCCTGTAGAGTTGCTGGGTCCTCCACATCACCATACAGAGAGGACCAAAGGCAGCATACATGTGTGGCATTAGGGGGTGCACAGATTTGCAGTTTTAGGGGTCACCTGTGGGCTCAGTAGGGTCTTCGGTTCACGGTTCGGTTCGCTCTGGACTTCTTTCTTCAGGGCGGTGATATCTTCTTCTCTCTCTGCTAACAGCGGCGCGTTAGACTCTAGCGGTTGCCTAGGTAACAGAGGTGTAGAATGCACCCAGAGGTAACGTCATACATATTGAGATACGCATGGCATTTGCCGCCATCTTTGACAAGGGCAGAGAAGGCGATTTAGGACACCTACTTTATCTCTATTGGCTGTGACCCTCAGTGCATATGATGCGTGTGAAAGGCAGGGTCTAACCTGACCCCGCCTTAATAGGCGTCTCCTCCATCATTTCATCAGACAGGTGGAAGATGGATGCCCTGAAATCTGCTGGGAGAGGGATAATGAGGAGCCCGAGCCTCGGCCAACACCCACGGCACCAGAGTAAGGGGAGGAGGAGGGTGTGTGATTGTCACGGTGCCTTCTGTGACAGAGGTTAGAAGATCGGAGAGACTGACTTCATAAGAGGTTAACTTGGTTCTCAGTGTTATTGTTTGGTAATGACCACACCTCTTGTCAGGTGCAGTTGGCGGTCATTACTGCTTCCCTATTTAGTTTGGTTTCACACTTCATACCATGCGGTTGATATTCTCTGCTTGGATTTGGAAGAGATGGTGTGTGGACCTTGCTTGTGTTCTTGCTTATCCATTTTCTATAAAGATAAGTTGTACAGCTCTTGTATTTGGTTGTTCCCTTGTGCTTGTTGTTACTAGGCCTCAGGGAGACGCTGGTTCGTTCACCTGGGAAGGAACCAGTAGTCTCATTCCCTGCCACTACTTTTAGGGTATCTCAGGGCTCCTAGGGTTTAGGTTCCGGCGTATGTATTTTCCCACCTTCAGGGTCTATACATACTGACAGGAGTAAGGGCCAGATCTAGGGGTTTCCTAGGAGCTGACCTTTTCCTTTTCCCTAGCCGCGAGGACTAGTTCTTTGCCTTCTCCCTTCTGTTGTCTTTCTGGTGTCCCTCCCCTCCCCATTATTCATGACAGTGATATACCGGAGTGTAAGGAGGAAACTGTGATACAGGAGTGCCCCCCCCCCCCCCCCAGGAGCAATAGGCCCTGGAACTTGCCCGGGTATGCCAGGTGCTGGCGCTGGCCCTGGTGCTGAGGCCTATCCGGCAGGAATGGAAGCCTCTGGGCAATTAAGTATATGATTGTACGCCTTTACAGTACTTTTATATATTTTAGCTCTATACATGACTAAAGTGCACACCATTAACAATAATCACAAGATGGTAGAGATAAACCTGTGCACAGTATACTTCCATTATTATTATAGTAGACAAATTTAGGTTATGATTGTCCTGCGGGGCACTGTTGCTGTTTTTGTGGGTACAGTGGCAAACTGTTTTCCAGAAAGATGATTTGGTAAAAAATGTTTGAGAAATTTGGTGTTTTCTTTTACTTTAACCCCTTTCTGATGGAGCGATTTTTCGTAGTTAAATTTTTATTTTATTTTTACTCCCTGCCTTCTCAGAGCCAACTTTTAATTTTTCTGTTCTGTTGATATATGAGGGCTTGTTTTTTTTGCATCATAAGTTGTACTTTCTGATGACAATATTTAATAGTGCATACGATGTAGTGGGAAGCTGGACAAAAAACCCACAATTCTGCCACAGTTTTATGTTTGTTTTTTTTACAGTGTTCCCTACAGTGGCGGATCTAGAGCCTGGTCTCGGCAGGGGCACTTCCAGATTATTTTCTGTAGGCCGCTACAAAACAATGGTGCTTGTAGAACAGACTACACAGTGTAGAGGTATACTGTATATTGTGTGGCAAAGTGAATGCTATATGTGTATAAAAAACATTTCACATGAAAACTTACAGTTACTTGGCTTGGCCCTTGGGGATCTCGGACACCACTTCAACACTTGGCTGTGGCTGGGGGGCTCGGTGGGGCTGATGTGTTTTATCCTAATGAGAAAGATTTCATAATAAGGATTTGGAGAAGGGGCAGAGGGATAGCAGAGCAGGGAGAGGCTGGTGCTGCTACTAGGGAGCTCATACCATGGGGGAGTAATAAAGCCACCCCTAGTAGAAATAATTCTCCTTATAATGTGACAGTGCAAAAAATACCCCCTTGTAATGCCCCAGTTGAGCTAATGTCCCCATAGTGCCCCTATAATGTGCCAGTATAAAATACCCCTATGCAGTGCCCCCATAGTGCACCTCTCTCCCCCCTTCCTCCTAGTGCCCCCAATAATGTACCAGTATAAAATGCCCCAGTAGATGCCCTCAGTGTCCCCCATAATTTGCAAGTATAAAATACCCCTTCTTAGTGCCCCCCGTAGATGACCCCATAGTACTCTCCTCCCCCCTAAACACTTACCTCCTTGGCAGCAATGCGATACAGGCCTCTTCCGGCCGCTGTCCTGTGCTGTACGGCTCAGGCGGCGCCTGCGCCGGCCTCTGACAGGCTGCCGGCACTAGGCCGGCAGCCTATCAGAGGAACAGGGAAGGGACATACCTCTCACCTGCTCCTCCGCACAACCTTCTGTATCGCTGTCCTGAGGACGGCGATACAGATGACTATGGAGATGAGTGCTTCCACAATGGAAGCGCTCATCTCCCTGTGACCCGCCGCCCCCACCTCTGAGCAGCTCTATTTTTGGCGGCCCCATAGAAATTAATGGAGGGCGGCTGCGCATGCGCAATGCACCCTTCACCAGTTTCAGGGCTTCGTTTAGGAGACAGGTGCAGGTCCTTCATGTATACCTAATATCTAAAGAGTTGTGTGAGGACTTTTTTGCAGGGCGATCTGTGGTTTTTATTGATACAATTTTGGGGTGTTTATGACTTTTTGATCACTTTTTATGCAATTTTATTTGGGAGGTGAATCTACAAAAATATGGCTAATCCATCATTTTGATTTTTTTCCCCTTACAGCATTCACGTTTAGATTTTAATAGTTTGAGCATTTTAGGATGTGGCAATGCCTATGATGTTTATTTTTTATTGTTTATTTTTAATATGGGGAAAGAAGGGAGATTTGAATTCATAATCTAATTTTTGTAACATTTTAAAAAACTTTTTAAAACTACTTTTTTTTTTCACTTTTTTTTTTAGTCCCCCTGATGACACTTGAACATGCGATCATCTGTTCGCTTCCCCCATAGACTACAATGAATTACCACAGGCAGGGCTCCATAAGAACTTCACTGGCATGCCTGGGATCCTTCAGATGGCACAAGGCTGCCATATCAGCTGAATGGCTCCCTCGACCTCTCAGATGCCATAGTCGCAATTGATCATGGCATCCGAGGGGTTTAAAGTCTGTGATTGGCGTTATCGCTGATCATTGACTTTGCCTCCGGTTGTCTGCACTTGAAAACAGCAGAAAACCATCAGCTATGGTGCCACTTAGCTCCTGAGTGGGCGCCATCTTTAGAGATCTGACATCCGCAGTACACATATTTTGGATGTTGGGAAGGGGTTAAAAATAGTACTTTTGTCTAAAGATGTCACTCCACTTTTTAAGACCCTTCTTCCCACAGTAGTGAGATATTTCACATATTTGTGACTTTTTGAATTTGTTAAATCTTGCGTATACCTATTCTGGAATATGCCCATTTTCCCAACCACTTTAAAAAATGGGCAAGTGTGTTAAAAAATCTGCAAAAAAACTAATATATTTGAAAAAATTGTGTGTGCCAAAATTTGTGACTTTATTTTTTACACCAGAAAACGGCCATACTAGGCTTTATAAATAGCCAACCTCCCCCCAACACCACCACCACCATTGTTTTCATGGGACCTCAGAGTTTGAATCTAATGTACTGTGTAGCAAGGCCAGGGGACAGGAAAAGTGGTGAAAGTTAGCATGGCACATAGTCTTCTTCCTCTGAGTATTTGTAATGAAGATAGGATAATTGTTTTGCCCTCAGCCAGGATGCCAGGGAATCTTGCCACTACTGGGTACAAAACTGCCTGCAGAGGTTTCTGTTAGGGTCCATTTACACGTCCGCAAAATGGGTCCACATCCGTTCCACAATTTTGCGGAAGAGGTGCGAACCCATTCATTTTCAATGGGGCCGGAATGTGCTGTTCGCATCCGCATTTGCGGATCCGCACTTCCGTTCCGCAAAGAAATAAAACATGTCCTATTCTTATCCGCAATTGTGGACAAGAAAAGGCATTTTCTATGAGAGTGCCAGTGATGTGCGGTCCGCAAAATGCGGAACGCACATTGCCAGTGTCCGTGTTTTGCGGATCCGCAAAACACATACGGATGTGTGAATGGACTCTTAAGCTGCATTTACATGCAAGGGAATGTTGCCATGTTTCTGCATTTCTGTATAGGCCTCCAGGTACATGACAGTATTGTCTTCTCCTTCTGCAGCCTGAAATCAAAGTCCCTTTTCAGGAATACACAAATCTGCTTCTAGGTAAGACAAGCCACCTTCCCCCACATCATCTTTTTCTCCAAGCCTTACAGTCTTATGGGACATTTAACAGGTATAGCACCGACAAGGCACCTAATTTTATAAATGCCTAGACTCCATATGAATAGAGGGAGAGAATAAAGGCACTTAACATCTGGAGTATAATGAGCATAGTCAGCAGAACCGTGAAGAATACCAGCATAGATGGTTTAAATAGTTCTACCTGAAAAGGTAGGCACTTTTCTTTTCTTCTGTTAAATTCTCAATGAAAAGCCAGTAATACTTCCTGAAGATCAAACTATTTCTAAATGTTGTAATGACTGATCCTGCTGCTTGAGAAATATAGAGTTTCCTATTGCATTGGATTATAAGTCATCTGAAACCATTCATGTGTAGCACTGGCTGAAAGAACAAGTGGATAAATGATGATGTGTCTGTTCTGCCAAAGGAAAAAGAAAATCAGATAATGGTTGGCTGAAACATAATGGCTTGAAGTACTATTGAATTAGAAAATGAATTACTTTCTAAAAAAAGAAAAAACTTTTAAGAAGCCATGTCATTAAAGGGGTTATCCCATGAAAAGTATTATTATACAATGAATAGGACCTTGCAATATACACTCACCTAAAGAATTATTAGGAACACCTGTTCTATTTCTCATTAATGCGATTATCTAGTCAACCAATCACATGGCAGTTGCTTCAGTGCATTTAGGGTTGTGGTCCTGGTCAAAACAATCTCCTGAACTCCAAACTGAATGTCAGAATGGGAAAGAAAGGTGATTTAAGCAATTTTGAGCGTGGCATGGTTGTTGGTGCCAGACGGGCCGGTCTAAATATTTCACAATCTGCTCAGTTACCGGGATTTTCACAAACAACCATTTCTAGGGTTTACAAAGAATGGTGTGAAAAGGGAAAAACATCCAGTAGGGGCCCAAATGCGTGCAAAGTAGTTTGAAATCAAAATGTGTAAAAAATGGCCTGTGAAATCCGAAAGGTGCTCTTTGGAATGTGGGCCCCTTTGCCCACCTAGGCTGCAAAAAAGTGTCACACATGTGGTATCGCTGCACTCAGGAGAAGTTGGGGAATGTGTTTTGGGGTTTCATTTTACATATACCCATGCTGGGTGAGAGAAATATCTTGGTCAAATGCCAACTTTGTATAAAAAAAAATGGGAAAAGTTGTCTTTTGCCGAGATATTTATCTCACCCAGCATGGGTATATGTAAAATGACACCCCAAAACACATTCCCCAACTTCTCCTGAGTACGGCTATACCACATGTGTGACACTTTTTTGCAGCCTAGGTGGGCAAAGGGGCCCACATTCCAAAGAGCACCTTTCGGATTTCACAGGCCATTTTTTACACATTTTGATTTCAAACTACTTCTCACGCATTTGGGCCCCTAAAATGCCAGGGCAGTATAACTACCCCACAAGAGACCCCATTTTGGAAAGAAGACACCCCAAGGTATTTCGTGATGGGCATAGTGAGTTCATGAAAGTTTTTATTTTTTGTCACAAGTTAGTGGAATATGAGACTTTGTAAGAAAAAATAAAATAAAAAATAAATCATAATTTTCCGCTAACTTGTGACAAAAATAAAAAAATTCTAGGAACTCGCCATGCCCCTCACGGAATACCTTGGGGTGTCTTCTTTCCAAAATGGGGTCAATTGTGGGGTAGTTATACTGCCCTGGCATTTTAGGGGCCCAAATGCGTGAGAAGTAGTTTGAAATCAAAATCGGTAAAAAATGCCCTGTGAAATCCAAAAGGTGCTCTTTGGAATGTGGGCCCATTTGCCCACCTAGGCTGCAAAAAAGTGTCACACATGTGGTATTGCCGTACTCAGGAGAAGTAGGGCAATGTGTTTTGGGGTGTATTTTTACATATACCCATGCTGGGTGAGAAAAATATCTTGGCAAAAGACAACTTTTCCCATTTTTTTTTATACAAAGCTGGCATTTGACCAAGATATTTATCTCACCCAGCATGGGTATATGTAAAATGACACCCCAAAACACATTCCCCAACTTCTCCTGAGTACGGCGATACCACAGGTGTGACACTTTTTTGCAGCCTAGATGCGCAAAGGGGCCCAAATTCCTTTTAGGAGGGCATTTTTAGACATTTGGATCCCAGACTTCTTCTCACGCTTTAGGGCCCCTAAAAAGCAAGGGCAGTATAAATACCCCACATGTGACCCCATTTTGGAAAGAAGACACCCCAAGGTATTCAATGAGGGGCATGGCGAGTTCATAGAAATTTTTTTTTTTGCACAAGTTAGCAGAAATTGATTATTTTTTTGTTTTTTCTCACAAAGTCTCCCAATCCACTAACTTGGGACAAAAATTTTAATCTTTCATGGACTCAGTATGCCCCTCACGGAATACCTTGGGGTGTCTTCTTTCCGAAATGGGGTCACATGTGGGGTATTTATACTGCCCTGGCATTTTAGGGGCCCTAAAGCGTGAGAAGAAGTCTAGAATATAAATGTCTAAAAATGTTTACGCATTTGGATTCTGTGAGGGGTATGGTGAGTTCATGTGAGATTTTATTTTTTGACACAAGTTAGTGGAATATGAGACTTTGTAAGAAAAAAATATATATATATATCAATTTCCGCTAACTTGTGCCCAATTTTTTTTCTAAATGGAGCCTTACAGGGGGGTGATCAATGACAGGGGTGTGATCACCCCATATAGACTCCCTGATCACCCCCTGTGATTGATCACCCCCCTGTGATTGATCACCCCCCTGTGATTGATCACCCCCCTGTAAGGCTCCATTCAGAGGTCCGTTTTTTGAGCGCAGTGACATCACCACAGGTCCTTTTCCTCCTGCACAGCAAAGAAGAAGACAGAAGAGAAGCCGGGCTGCGCGATCAAGTGGATGAGGTTAGTCAAATTTTTATTTTTTAACCCCTCCATCCCTATTTTACTAAGCATTCTGTATTAAGAATGCTATTATTTTCCCTTATAACCATGTTATAAGGGAAAATAATAATGATTGGGTCCCCATCCCAATCATCTCCTAGCACCCATGCGTGAGAATCACACCGAATCCGCACTTGCTTGCGGATGCTTGCAATTTTCACGCAGCCCCATACACTTCTAGGGGGGTTACAGAGCGTGAAAAACGCAGAATATAGAACATGCTGCGATTTTCACGCAACGCACAAGTGATGCGTGAAAATCACAGCTCATGTACACAGCCCCATAGAAGTGAACGGGTCAGGATTCAGTGCGGGTGCAATGCGTTCACCTCACACATTGCACCCGCGCGGAAATCTCGCCCGTGTGAAAAAGGCCTAACAGTTGATATGCTAGGAAAATGTCTCATTGTGGACCTGTTTCATTCAAAATAAAAGAATTGGAATAGTTCTATAATTATTCTATGTAATTAAAGCACACATGACGTTCTCAATGCTCCGGTGTCATCTGCTTGGCACCCCTAAAACAGTTACTGAAACAGTAAAACACACAAAATAAAAATGAACATTTCCTGGATGCCTCATGCTGAGCATGCCCATGATTGAGTATTTCTATTAGGTTCTGAACATTTTGAATTAAATCCAAAATAGATGCTGAACTATCTACAGGAGAACAAACTGTGCTAAGTTATTTCCTGTGCATTTAACGGCTTGCTAGTCGACTAATAAGTGACAATACGTCAGCAGTAAAGCTGAAAATAGTATACAGGACCTAGAGCTTATGAGTCATAATAACCATCTCCTTTTTCTGGGAAATACATGGGAATTTGGAAAGTTGTATTGAAGCTATTTGCTAAATATAAATGAAATGTTACTGCAAAATTGCGTATATGATTGCATGGTATTAGAATAAGGTCATTTCAAAATTAAATTTCTGCTTTCATGTAAATCCAGAAAAGTTACATTTTACTACTCTCCCTATTGAAAGTGTTCCACACCTTGCAGATGGTGAGAGTCCTGCTCACATGAGGGAATTGGGTGATTGTATCATAAGATTACCTCAGGATCAGATTTTTGGGGGGGTACCCTAAATAAATGTTTTACTGGGTCTGGAATGGATACAACTTCATCATATAGGATAAATGAAGCATATGCAAAGTTTATTGAATATGCTTAAAAACCAGGTCTAGGTGGGGTAGTTTGCTGGTTGGGGTCTAGTCTCTTGCCTCTTGCTAGTGTGCATGCCTTAACACTGGCATAGCGGAGCACTCGCCATGAGAACGGTGACCCCAACCAGTCCTTGTACCCAAGCCCTGACCTGACAAACCCTGGCGCTACAGGACCTAATCTCCATCCCTCCATGTTTTGCCAATTTAGGCCTATCAGGAAGCAACAACTAGCATGCTCCGCACGTCAGGTAATATAGAGAGGCAGATTGCCCAAGGCCCCATCTCATTTGGGGGCTCGATCGTCGGACTGACCAATAGTAAGTGAGGTGAGAGTGTTTTGTCTCCCCACTTAAGGCTACTTTCACACTTGCGCTTGATCGGATCCGTTCTGAACGGATCCGATCATATTAATGCAGACGGAGGCTCCGTTCAGTACGGATCCGTCTGCATTAATAACTTTAAAAATTTTTGCAAGTGCGCAAGTAGCCTGCGCGGATCCGTTCAGACTTTCAATGTAAAGTCAATGGGGGACGGATCCGCTTGAAGATTGAGCCATATGGTGACATCTTCAAGCGGATCCGTTCCCAATGACTTACATTGTAAGTCTGAACGGATCCGCACACCTGTCCGTGCGGAGGCGAGCGGAGCGGAGGCTGAACGCCGCCAGACTGATGCAGTCTGAGTGGATCCGCATCCATTCAGACTGCATCAGGGCTGGACGGAGGCGTTCGGGTCCGCTCGTGAGCCCCTTCAAACGGAGCTCACGAGCGGACCAACGAACGCTAGTGTGAAAGTAGCCTAAGTGAGGAAGTCCACCCTGAGGGAGGGGGCAACTATACAGCAGCCACACAGAATGAGAAAGTGGAGGCACGATTCCAGCCTTGTCATTGAGGGCTTCCCATATGTCTCCCTCGCAAGGAAAAGTGTCCAGTAGTCTATAGAGAGCTATATCCAGGGTTGGACTGAGAACTTAAAGTGGCCCTGGAAAAAAAAAAGCGGTCCCATGTTGTGGAGGGGGGGGGGGCAAATTGATATAAGGCAGGGCACCACCTTAGTGCAAAATACCATCCCAGCAGAACCAAATACCACAGTGCAGCATGATACTGTCCTCCTGTGGTGGACAACAATAAATGCTATTTTCTCTCCTCCTCCAGTTGCCTCTGATTATGGAGCAGGGGGCTAAGGAGAGGAGATGGGGTCCACAGCAATTAAATTCAGAGTTCATGTGTGTTCACTGGTGGGATACATGAGTTTCAGATTCTGACATCGTTATTGTATTGTACACCTGGGCTTTGGCGGCCCCTTGGGCATCGGCCTATCAGGAAATTTCCCTTTAAGTTTTATGGCCAATCCGCCCCTGCCTATATCGCGCCTCTCCCGGCCTGCTTGACAGCACCTCTCTATTGCATCAGGTTTCTTTTCAGAACTGCTGTTCTCCTGTCATACTGCACAATCATAATGTATCATCTGAAAGTCTTCTATTCTTGTATATAGATAGACCATCCCATATCTTACAAACCCTAGTCTGAATTGTACCTGAGGTTTTATTTCAGGAAACATGACGTCTGGACAGATCGGATGACGAGAACAGCTTCTGCTTACATTACTAATATGTTCTTAAATGTCATAGTGTATGTGTGTTACAAAAAGGTGAACACTGCTGAGCTGGAGAGTATCACCCAGCTTTATGTATGGATTTTGCACTTGGGCCCAGGACCTTCTAGTTACTCCTCTGCTATAAACTAAAAAAGAATAATATATACAGTGATGTCCGATTGGACAGAGGCCATGCTGCACGCTGCTCATACAATGAGGAGCAGGAGTCTTCTAGGGTCCTCTACTCAAAACCTTACAATGACTGCATATGGGTGACACAGCCCGTACTTAAAGCCTGCGGAATGCCGCTATATATATATTCATTTTTCTATTGCCAGAAGGCCACTGTTGTGTGATTGTTTAGCTTAGAACTCTAGATCAGAATGAAACTGCAATTCCAGAATGGAACAACATTGAGCATAAAATTCCAAGAGTAAAATCTCTTTATTCTGAGGATGTGGTTACTATTGTGCTATTCACTATTCTATATAAATCAGCACATTGAGGGACATTTATCAAGACTGGCATTCCAATACGCCAGTCTTGATCTGTGCACTGGAGTGAGATGAGCCTAATAAATTAGGTGCATCTCTGGCCCTCCGTGTGCCAGAACCTCAAATCGAATGAGCTGTAATAAGTTATAGTAAATCTGTCAGGCTATGATAGGTTCTTATTAAACCCTGCCCCTAATAGTATAGTGGAATAGTGGCGTAAATCGCTTGATGAATACCCCTCATTGAGTCCTAACATCGTCACTCTTGGCTCATATGTTACTTGGCGAGTACCAGAACCCTGGGAATGCATATGCACACATATGCATACATATATAGATTTGTCCTCCACCTTTTTAAATGCCATTTTGACTACATTTGACTGCTGGCACCCAACCCCTCCCTCCGATAAGCTGTTTGAAGATGTAGCAGCACTTGGGCAAGAGCTGCTTCCTTTTCAAAATGACCTGGATGCTGTGTTCTTGCAGTGGCCGGGCAGTGTGTCGCGATGCGCTCTGTGCGTGGTTCCAGGAGGCAGTGACGACTGAGGCGCGCCTGGCGTCGCCCGTTCCCGTGGTAACCACACTGGGGCTCACTCAGCTGTATTGGAACTCACATGACTCCACTAGCCTATTTAAAACAGGCAATATGCTGGCCACAGATTGCCTGTTATTAAGGTCCTTCGTGCGATTACTTTCCTGGTTTGTTTGGCTCCTGCTCGTGTTGATACTACCTGTCTGTCCCTTGGTCTTGGCATTCCCTCCTGGTTTTGACTTCGGCTTCTTCCTGACGATCCTCCGCTTGCTCCTCTGGTAACTTGCTGCTCTCTTGTGTTTGACTTCTCTGGTGTTTGTATTGTCCGTCTTCCCTGCACTTATCCTAGCTGAGTGCTTGTCTACCAGTTGTCCCTTGTCACTAGGACTTGCGAGGAAAGTAGGCAGGGACGGGGGTGTGGGTTGAGCACAGTGGTCACTTCCCTACCCCTGTGTGTGTGACACAGTGTAATTGTAGCGGTCAGAGGAGGGAGAGACCACAAAGCAGGATTCAAGTACAGTACAGCAGACAAGGAGACTGAAGCAAAAACCAGCTTTATTAAGGAGCAAAATGAAACTGCCAGAAAACCTGAGTAACCATACAGTACCACCGCACCAGAGGCACAATGGGTCAAAGACAGGAATGGTATGAACAGGTGAACATAAATCAACAACAATGGCAGTGGAGTTTTGCATATACACAGAATGAGCTAAACAGTAAGCAGTCAACTTGCAAGCTACTCTCACTACCAATTTCCTATCTAGCCCTGCTACCCAGGGGACGCTTCTACAGCGCACTGACTAAGTCCCTGACTCTATAACCTATCACAGGAAAGCACCGGGGCCACTCACAGTTCTGCAGATTCTTCTGGGTACAATAAGATGCAGTCTGGATCCAGGTTCGGTCGCTTGCTTGGCTGTCTTTCTCTCTCTGGTCACAGCAGATGCAGATCTGCACCTAGTTCCAGCTCTGGCTGGAAGGATCCGGCTTGTACTGGTCTCTAACACACAGTCCCACTCCTCTGGAACACACGGTACAGTCCTCTGTGTGCAGCTCCACAGCTGTCAGGAAAAACTCAGCTAATATAGCCTCCTGCTGCTCCGGTCTTTTACGGTTATCTCTCAGCAGTCCATCTCTCCCTGTTATCTCAGCAAGGCCCCAGCAACTTCTAGAACAGCCCGGGAAAAAACCTTCTTAACTCTTTCTTAGCCTCTGGCCAGCACAACTCAGGTTCCCATTTAGTCACAGTGGCCTCTGGTGGCCGGAGGGAAACATGACAGTCTGCATAGATATAAGTGCTGGAAATGCTGCTGGTTGATTCAGGGCTGCCTCTTACAGAATTACAACTGCTAGTCCCATTCACTTGACATAATACACTGCTCCGCCTCTTACGAAGGATAGGATGTGCAGGTAATTTTGAAGAGGGAGCAGCGCTCACACGAGCACTACTGCCTCTTCAAACAGCTGAGCTGATCGGTGGGGGTGCCATGAGCATATTTTCCAACTTTTGAAAAGCAGAAAGAGTTCAGCGTGTTTACTGCGCCACGGCAATTTTTTTCATGCTAGGCCATGCCTCAAACTCCACCCAAAACATAACTATACACACCCAATCCCACCCAGTCACCTTAATGCCCCCACATAGTAATTATTCCCCCTTTGTGTCACCACATAGTAGTTATGCCCACATGTGCTCCCTTCACGGTAGTTATGCCCACATGTGCTCCCTTCACAGTACTTATGCTGAGATGTGCCCCTTCACAGTAGTTATGCCCAGATATGTGCCCCATTTCTGGAGCATCTTTTCTTACAACTGGGTGTTATGTCCTTGCACACATTGACAATGTCACTGCCTCACAAGTGGAATGGGGCTCAAGAGGAATAATAGAAGAATGGCACAAAGCACAGTTTTAAGAATAGATGATCCAGAATTGTTATATTATGGGGAATACCAGTATTTGGAAAAAAATAAATATTTGACAGATCCTCTCTAAGGGGACATTGATTTATGCCGCTGGAATTTTGGCAAAGACTGTGCCATAAGTCCGGCTGTAGTTGCGTGGTGTGTGCCTCCCACTGTTTTCAATGGAGGACAAAAAGAAATCAATGCCCACATAAAAGATAATTACATTGTTTCCATAATGAAGCTATAGTGCCCCAATAAGTGCCAGCTTCAGTGTACCCATAAAAGCGAGTACCCATGTCCCCATAAGAGCCAGTCAGTGTTCTAATAAGATCCAGCTATTTAGTGTGCTGACAAGATCTAGCCAGTGTACCAGTAAGAGACATCTCAAAGGACCAAGTGTCCTTCTTCTTACAGTAGTTTTTTATGGGGGAGATTTATCAAGATGCCATTTTCTAGCCTCGTATAATGTAAGAGCATCCTCTTGTAGCCCATGCACCTACGATGAAATCTATGCTAACTTCTGAAAACTGGCGTAAATGATGATAAATCTGCTGGGGCCGAAGGTCTGCCTACACCACACCAAGTCCCTTTTAAGAGATTGGCAAGGAAGACATAAAAACGCCTGATGGACAACCCCTTTAAATAAACCTGTTCAAACTTATCTTGCCAAGTACTGATTAAAGTCCCCGTTAAATGGTCTGATGTACTGTAGCAAGCGATTGGTGAGAATAATAATAATAATATTTATTTATATAGCGCCAACATATTCCGCAGCGCCTTACAATTCAGGGGTTATGTACAAACAGTTATAAATAACAAAGCAACAGACAAGTTGATTATTCCAACAAGAGGAAGAGGTGAGAAGAAAACATTTGTTCATGAGGTGGAGGAGAAAGCTGAGTTTACATCCAGTGATCTCCTCCACAGTATGGGAAGTAGTGATTGCTAATTCCATTGCATCGCATTGTGTGCCAGCAGTAGAGTGCTATTTAGACAGCATGATCTGCTGCTAGCAAGCAATGATTTAGGTGACCACACCAATGATCCTATTACCCGATGAACAACCTGCCTGTAATCATTGGCACTAGTGTTGGGAGAGCATGCTCTCCCGAACACTAATTTTACTCGAGCATCACGATGCTCGGCACATCACTGTGTTCGGCCGAATACCGCGTGTGCTCGAGCTCGATGCTCGAGTCTCCTCCCCGCACGTTTGTTGGCTGTTACACTTGCAGGTAAGTACTGCCATTCACTGTAATGCCGTAGCCATGTTGGCTACTGGCATTACAGTGATTGGCTGGCTGAAACGAGTCATCAGGTGCTATATAGCACCCGAATACATGTGTTCGGCTCAGTCTTAGTCAGGGAGAGCTGGAGAGCAGAAGGGAGAGATAGTGTAGGGAGTGAAATAGGAATATTTTAGCTTTTATACTTGTTACACACCCAAAAGTCCTTTTAAAGGACTATTGTTGTGTGTGGCAGCAATACTGTATATATTTTAAATGCAACCTGCGCTAAATTGCTAAAACTTGTTAGAGACCCAAAAGTCCTTTTAAGGACTATTGTGTGTGGCATCAATATATATTTTTAGCGCAACCTGCGCTAAATAGCGTGCAATTGTTTGGCTGCTGCAGACAGCGACATTATCTGTGCTACATCTCCTGTGTAACGTGTGCCCAGCCTAAAAATATCTGACACATACAGTGTACTTTTTCTGTAGACGGTGTCCTCTGCGGACAGTTACATCACCTGATCTACATCTCCTGTATAATGTTTGTGTATCCGAAATATCAGTGACATTCAATGTAATTTTTTTGCTGCTGGTGGCAGCGACATTACCTGTGCTACATCTCCAGTATAACATTAGCGCATTCGAAATAACAGTGACATTCAGTGTAATTTTTTTCACCGCTTGTGACAGCGACTTTACTTGCGCTATACCTCCTGTATAACGTTTGTACAACCTAAATATCAGTGACATTAATTTAGTGTAATTTTTTATTAGGCAGTGGTGACAGCGACATTACGTGCGCTATACCTCCTGTTTAACGTGTGCACATCCTAAAAATATCTGTGACATTCTGTGTACTTTATTTGCGCATACAATTACAAAACCTGCGCTACTGTACGTGTGACATACTTGCAAGCATATATACCATTTATTATGCGCAAGGCGAGCAGTAAGGGATGGGGAAGTGGCTGTGCTGCTGATGGTGCACGCAGAGGCCGTGGCCCTGGGCGCAGTGAAACTGTGCCTGCTGCCAGAGCACAAAAAAAAAAAACACACTCATCCACGATACCTAGCTTCATGTCCCAGTTTGCAGGGTGGCGCAGGACACCACTCTCGAAGTCAGACCAGTGCGACCAGATGGTCGGTTGGATTGCAGCAGATAATGCTTCTAGTCAGTTAAGCACCATCCTGTCTTCCACAAAGTCCAGTCTCAGTAGCCAGGAGTCTGGTCAACAGAATCCTCACCCTGATACTCCTTCCACCCACCATGGAGCGTCTTGGCAAACAAGTGATCCCACACGGATATTCCGAGGAGCTGTTTTCATCGCCATTCCTTAATTTTGGGCCTCTCGCCAAGCCTGCATGAAGAGGGACATGAGGAGATCTTGTACCCCGATTCCCAAACTCTGCAGCATCCACAGTCAGAAGAAGAGGATGGTGGGGAACGGCAATTAGTGTTTTACGAGGTGGATGATGATGATACACAGTTGCCAATAAGTCAACCGCAATTAGTGTCTCAAGAGGTTCATGATGAGGATGAAACACAGTTGTCAATAACTGAGGTTGTTCTTAGGTCAACAAGTCAGGAGGATGACCAGAGTGAGGAAGTGGAAGAGGACGTGCTGGACGATGAAGTCACTGAGCCAACCTGGGAAGGTAGCAAGCCGATCAAGGACAGCAGTACAGAAGGGGAGGGATCCGCAGCACCGCAACAGGTTGGAAGAGGCAGTGGGGTGGGAAAAGGGAGAAGGCAGGCCACACCAAACAGTCCCGCAGCTGTTCCCCAGAGCACCCCCTTGCAGCAATCTCCCTTGCCTGTCACTTTTTTTTTTTAGGAAAATGTGGACGATAAAAGAATTGTCATTTGCAACCTGTGCCGTACCAAAATGAGCAGGGGCGTGAACACTAGCAACCTCACCACCACCAGCATGATCCGCCACATGGCATCAAAGCACCCTAATATGTGGGCCGAACGCCTGGGTCCACAACCAGTGTCTGCGGGTCACACCACCGCCTCTTCTTCCCCTGTGTTACGTGCTGGCCAATTTCTGTCCAAGACGCAGGCCCGGATGCCTCCCGCCATGGACCTGGACCTTCGCAAGCACCAATCAGCTAGCACATCCACTTCTGTGTCCCAGCGCAGCGTGCAGATGTCTTTACCCTAGGCCTTTGAACAAAAGCGCAAATTCTTAGGTGACAAACAGCACACCGCCATAGAGCTGTGGCAGGGGATAAGGGACCAGACTGAGCTGTGGCTCTCGCTACTCAACCTAAAACAAGGCATGGTGTGTCTGATAATAACTGTAACTTGGTGGCGGCTTTGGAGCTCGGCAAGCTCACACACATACCATGCGTAGCCCACGTGTTCAACCTAGTGGTTCAGCGGTTTCTCAAAACCTACCCCAATTTGCCTGAGCTACTGGTGAAGGTGCGCTGCGTGTGTGTCACGGGTAGTGGGTTAGGGGAAAATACCCAAACACACAAAAGAAATAGACAACAGTCTAGGCCTCAAAAGCTAAGGAAGAGGGGTGGTGACATCCTAGTAATCCCTAGGCCTTTCCCTAACTCCTGCCAGTATGAGCAGATCCTGATTGTGGAAATGTTCATACACCGGATACCTATGCCCTGCTAAAACTGACGAGCCTTAGGATAGGAAGCAGGAGACAAGACAGCTGGTTCCTTCCCAGATGAAGAAACCCGCATCTACCTGAGGCCTAGAACCAAAACACACCAGAGAACAACAAACTGAACAGGCAACTTGTACTTAGCTTTTAGATGAATGGAGAAGCAGCAGATCCAAGACAAACAAGCTCTAGCAACTCCAAGAGGAAATATCAACCCCATGGTCAGCAGTGTGAGGCGGACCTAAATAGAGGCTCATGACTGATAATAAGCAGAACCTGAGGAGAGGTTATATCCTGTCAAACAACAACATACAAAGAGGAAAACAGAGAGACCTGGCAGATAGCCTTATGTGCAGCAAGTCTATCCGATATTCTCACCGCTGTCACAGGAGGGACCGGGACAGTGTGTGCCCATTTCAGCAAGTCATTGACAGCTCACCGACTGTTGTGGGACGTGAGCACGCACTGGAACTCCACATTCCACATGTTGGCCAGGCTTTGTGAGCAACAGAGGGCAGAAGTGGAATACCAGCTGCAACATGGTCGTCGCCTTTCCAGTCAGCTTCTGCTCTTCAAAAGCGACGAGTGGTCATTGATGTCTGACCGCTTTGTATGTGGAAGAGGTCGAAATGGGAGAAGACAGTACACAGGGTAATAGCCAGACCACCTTCAGTTCGTCTTCTCAGTGCAAATCGGATGATGAGGAGGACGAGCAGGAGGTGGTTTCCTCCAATACAGAGGGTAGTACCCATGGAAGTTTTATTCCATCTGTTCTGTGTGGATGGGTAGAAGAGGATGAGGAGATAGTCTTCTTCCTGATGAGGACAGCGAAGTCTTGTATGTTGGGACTCTGGCACACATGGCTGACTTTATGTTAGGCTGCCTTTCCCGTGACCCTCACGTTGTATGCATTTTGACCAACACCGATTACTGGTTGTTCACCCTCTCTCGACCCCCGCTACAAAGAGAACTTCTCATCTCTCATTCCTGTGGTGGAGAGGACAAGCAAAATGGTGCAATACCAGAAGGTCCTTGTGAAAAAATGGCTACAAAAATTTCCAGCTGACAACGCTTGCTGCAGAGTACATAGTTCCTTGGCCAACAGAGGAGGGGAGGGGAACACACAGCAGTTCCAACAGAGGCAGGGCAACACTCTCCAAATCCTGGGACAGTTTCATGACACCCCACCAGCACCCTCACCCTGATGCAAGGCCTATTGTCACAAGGAGGGAACAGTTTTGGAAGATGGTGAAGGAGTACGTAGCAGATCGTGTCAGCGTCCTCAGTGATCCCTCTGTGCTTTACAACTATTGGGTGTCCAAGATGAAGACGTGGCACGAACTGGCGCTCTACGCCTTGGAGGTGCTGGCCTGCACAGAGCGCGTATTTACTGCTTCTGTGGGCATAATAACTGATAAGTGCATCCTCGTGTCAATTGAAAATGCTGACTGGTTGACTCTTATACAAATGAACAAGGCCTGGATTGCCCCTGACTTTTCTACTCCACCAGAGGAAAGCGGCTGAACATAAAGACACTCTAAATGTGGCTTTTATGGTGTATTGAATACACTGTATTCCCATGCACCCCTTCCACCACTAAAAAGGGTATATGGTTCAATCTTTTCTCGTCCTCCTCCTCCTCCATCATATCAACATGCTTATTAGGCTGCCCTCGCTCCTAATGTTTTAGAGGGTTACCATCAGGCCCTTAACTATAATGTTTTTGAGGGTCACCAGCAGGCCCTTGCTCCTAATGTTTTAGATGGTCAGATCAGCAGCAGGTACTCACCCCTAATGTTTTAGAGGGTCAGCTCAGAAGCAGACCCTCACCCCTAATGTTTTAGATGGCCAGATCAGCAGCAGGCCCTTGCCCCTAATGTTTTAGAGGGTCACCAGCAGGCCCTTGCTCCTAATGTTTTTGAGGGGCACCAGCAGGCCATCAATCATAATTTTTCAAGGCTGTGTATGATGCCCTCCTTTATGTGTAATAAAGGGTGTATTGGAGTGCTGATTCCTTGTAATTTATGGCAGCCCTTTCACTTAGTGCATAGGCTTTATGAGTTTAGGAGTCCCACTACCTGAACAATTGTACCACAATGTGAATGAAGCCCTCCTTTATGTGATATACAGGTTGTATCGGAGTACCTCTTCCTTGTAATTTTTGGCAGCACTTGCACTTTATATACAAGTAAATGTTTCCTAACAATTTTTCATCTAAAGTCGATTTTATCTTCGGTTTTGTGCGTATTATTGGCAGTCTGTAAAATTGGCATACTACTCGGACATCGTTCCCAGCACCAACCAAGATGCAGCCAGACATCCCCCATGCTGTTCCCGAACCATTTCAGTGGTGTTTCCATCAATTTCTTGTGGTGTTTCCAGACCTTTTCATGTGAACCAGACACCCTCCCCTCTTCAGAGCAGGGGGTGCCTGGTTTAATGCTCGCATTCTCCCATTGACTTCCATTGTGCTCGGGATCTTTACACTAGCAGATTATCACTAAGAAGCGTTCGTACAACTGCTTTATAGCGATAATGTGCCCAATCATCGGGCAGTGTAAAGTATACAATTTACAGTTCAATCAGTTTATTTGTAAATTATAACTTCCTTTGTTACGGCTATAGAAGAAGCTGGAAAATGTTCCTTTTACACAGGCTGATTCATAGGCAATTAATGGGAATTGAAGGCTATGTGCACCTTTGGGGTCAATTTTTTTTTTATTATTGCATTGTACTCATTTTCAGCTAATACATTTTTTTTATTTTGTTGGTCTTTATTAAAAATGTGGAGCCATTTTCTCTGTACATGGTTGGGATGCTCTAGTAGCAGGATCTGAATTTTCACTCTGTTCCGTCAGCCTACTCACCTGACGGACTCCTTATCTCTTACCTACTAAACACTCATTATAGGCGCATTGCCTATAGCACAGACCTGTCACTTACCAGTAGGAGGAGCTCCCGGCCGGTCACAGACATCGCTGCTCGCAGGTAAGTATGAAGCTTCTACAAATTGCTAAGTAACCATGGCAACCGGGACTGCAGTAGCTTCCCGGTTGCCATGGTTACCGATCGGAGCCCCAGCGATTACCCTGGGACTCCGATCGGTACTCTCCACTGCCACCAATGATATGGGGGGCGATTTTAATTAGGAGGGGGAGGGAGGGGAGAGGGCCCACTGGCCACCAACGCGTTATCTACAGCGGAGGGAGGGGGGGCCCACTGGACACCAATGAGTTAACTACAGGGGAGGGGGGGGGGCTGGCTACCAACAAGTTAACTACAGGGGAGGGAGGGGCCCACTGGCCACCAATGAGTTAACTACAGGGGAGGGAGGGGGGGGGCTGGCTACCAACAAGTTAACTACAGGGGAGGGAGGGGGGGCCCACTGGCCACCAATGAGTTAACTACAGGGGAGGGAGGGGGGGCAGCCGCACTGGCCACCAATGAGTTAAAAACAGGGGGGGTCTGCCGGGCAGTCATGTACACAGTTTTTCAGTATATTCTAACCTGAAGCGTCCCCATCACCATGGGAACGCCTCTGTGTTAGAATATACTGCTGTCGGATCTGAGTTTTCACGAAGTGAAAACTCACCTCTGAAAAAGCTTTTATGCAGACGGATCTTCGGATCCGTCTGTATGAAAGTAACCTACGGCCACGGATCACGGACACGGATGGCAATCTTGTGTGCATCCGTGTTCTTTCACGGACCCATTGACTTGAATGGGTCAGTGAACCGTTGTCCGTCAAAAAAATAGGACAGGTATTTTTTTGACGGACAGGAAACACGGATCACGGTCTCGGCTGCCAAACGGTGCATTTTCCGATTTTTCCACGGACCCATTGAAAGTCAATGGGTCCGCGAAAAAAAAACGGAAAACGGCACAACGGCCACGGATGCACACAACGGTCGTGTGCATGAGGCCTATAGAGGAGATCTGCATATACATGCAGCAACCATCTCATCTGTATGGGGATAAGTGATTACCATTGTGATCGCCTGCTCCCAGATTCCTTGTTTCTGGGAAGAAGATTGCTGTTTACACAAGTTGATGTGCTACCCACAAATGATCATTTGGGTTTCTGGCCAAAAGATACTATCACCCAATGACCCCTGAAAGGAAAAGGGGGTGGCTTTGAGGAAAGGTGATGGCCTAATTTGTAACAGTTAGGTCCAAAATCCTGCCACAATATTGGCATACAATTCTGTCTCAAAATGAGCCAACTAATAGTGGATATAAAGTTAGACAAATGTGTCTTGCCATGAACCATATGCACAGTATCAGACAACAAGGGCTACTGAGATCAATGTGGTGCACATCTAGAGTCTAGACAGTCTGAGTTTACCCCATCTATAGGATTAGTAAATCTGTCCCAGCATGTCCTAGGATCTTTGCAACTCTGTGTCGGAAAATGTGAAAAAATAATGTTTTTGAATTTCTACTATAGGATACCTGGCCACTGTGTTAAAGAAGCTGTGTCATCACAGAGAAAACCTTCCATAATGGAGCCGCCACGATGATTAGCTGATCAGGGGTTCCCAGCACCCGCGGAGGGCAGTTGCTAGTGGAAGTCTGGTCAGACAGGCTGTTCTCATGCAGCTGCTGCTTTAATGGAAATGTAATATCATGTAGCCGCTCTCCCCTCTGGCTAATATTGAGGTGTCTAAGCAGGTGACTCTCTGACATCCATACATCCTAAGAGCATATGGACAGAGGTGGTTGTGAAAAACATGGGAATACTCCTATAGATGTTATATTTCAGTAGGCAAATGATTGATGGAATGTGCTCCAACATTATACAGTCTTGGGGTCCATTCACACGTCCGTAGTATATTGCGGATCTGCAATACACCGGGCCGGCACCCCTATAGAAATGCCCATTCTTGTCCGCTATTGCGGTCCGGAAGTACGAAGCCGTGGACCGGAAATGCGGATGCGGACAGCACAATGTGTGCTGTCCGCATCCTTTCCGTCCCCATTGAGAATGAATGATGAATGTGTCCGCACCCGTTCCGCAGAATTGCGATATGGATGCGGACCCTTTCTACGGAAGTGTGAATGGACCCTTACTGTGTGTTGTAACCAGGAGATGAATAAATCATTTTTCTGAATTGATTCAGTTTTTATTTTGAGCCTTAGTGTTTTTCCCCACAAGAGGGCGCTTTATTTTTTCAGTTTGCAGTTTTGACATTTTGTTAGACATATATACCAAAAATAAATAAGGCTCTGCGACACTTTTTGACATATGTCACATGTAGACATGTGTATACCATAAAAATATATACAGACGTATACTAATGACTATAGACAGACTATAAGAGAGGTGTAGGAATCTGTTGTACACATATGCACGTCTTGTGTTCTACTCTACATTACAGGTTTGCTTCTGGATACCTGAAAAATGACTACTATGCCTTTCAGCATTAAAAGACTATGTATATGTTAATGTATATTTTATTTTACAATTTAAATCAGTGGCTGAAGAAAAATAAGGCAAAAAGATACAGCAACTGTGTACTTTTTTGTTGTTGAATATGTTGGATGGATCAGTCAAATAAATTAACAATTTGTATATACAATTCATATTTCTATAGTATATAAACAAAAAATGTATCTAACACACACATGGCTCAGTGGATAGCACACTGGTGCACACACACGGGACTTAGTGGTTAGCACTGGTGTACACACACACGTGGCTCAATGGTTACTACTGGTGCCAAGCAGTGCGGGGGTCCATAATCCTTATTGTGGCAGTGTGTAGTACAGACAAGTAGTAAAAGCATAATCACACATGACAGTAACAACATGGTGCTTTATTTATTTTATGCACTTATATAGCGCTACTATATTCCACAGCGCTTTACAGACATTAGCATCACTTTGTCCCCAATGGGGCTCAAAATCTAAGTTCCCCATCAGTATGTCTTTGGAGTGTGGGAGGAAACCCACGCAAACATGGGGAGAACATACAAACTCCATGCAGATGTTGTCCGTGGTTGGTTTTGAACCTAGGACCCCAGTGCTAACCACTGAGCCACATCGTTATGGGACAGTATCATTAACTGGACTTGGGGGCTATAACCACCTCTAGATATGGGAAATATACTCATGTTGTTTGACATTGTGAATTTAGGCAGAACACCAGTAAGTGGAGAGCAGAAGAAACCAGAGCAGCATCAGAGTGGCAGCAGTGGGCGATTGGTGAGGGAGGGTGGATAATTTTTCATTTTTTAGCCCAATATTTTAGCTGCCTGGAAAATCCATTGAAATATTTGTCATATTGATATGGCTCTTACCCAGGTGTTAACTGTCGGGCAACTATAGGCCAGTAAGCCTGACATCAATAGTGGGGAAATTAATGGAAACCATACTTCTTTCGATACTGTCCCACACAGAAGGCTTATCAATAAATTGCAGTATTTGTGCTTGGACTCCCATATTGTTGAATGGATTATGCAAGTGGCTGAGAAGCAGACAACAGAGGGTTGTAGTCAATGGAGTATATTCAGACCATGGTCTTGTTACCAGAGGGGTACCTCAGGGATCTGTTCTGGGACCCATATTGTTTAATATCTTTATCAGTGAAATTGCAGAAGGCCTCCATGGTAAGGTGTGTCTTTTTGCTGATGACACAAAGATTTGTAACAGGGTTGATGTTCCTGGAGGGATACACCAAATGGAAAAGGACTTAGGAAAACTAGAGGAATGGTCAAAAATCTGGCAACTAAAATTTAATGTTGATAAGTGCAAGATAATGCACCTGGGACGTAAAAACCCAAGAGCAGAATATAAAATCTGTGATACAGTCCTAACCTCAGTATCTGAGGAAAGGGATTTAGGGATCATTATTTCAGAAGACTTAAAGGTAGGCAGACAATGTCATAGAGCAGCAGGAAATGCTAGCAGAATGCTTGGGTGTATAGGGAGAGGCATTACTAGTAGAAAGAGGGAGGTGCTCATGCCGCTCTACAGAGCACTAGTGAGACCTCATTTGGAGTATTGGGCTCAGTACTGGAGACCATATCTCCAG
Organism: Bufo gargarizans; assembly: GCF_014858855.1. Taxonomy (NCBI): domain Eukaryota; kingdom Metazoa; phylum Chordata; class Amphibia; order Anura; family Bufonidae; genus Bufo; species Bufo gargarizans. The sequence continues at coordinate 190,598,854 of NC_058082.1, forward strand.
AAGGATATTGATACTTTGGAGAGAGTTCAGAGAAGAGCTACTAAACTGGTACATGGATCGCAGGATAAAACTTACCAGGAAAGATTAAAGGACCTTAACATTTATAGCTTGGAAGAAAGACGAGACAGAGGGGATATGATAGAAACTTTTAAATACATAAAGGGAATCAACAAGGTAAAAGAGGAGAGAATAGAAGAAAAACTGCTACAAGAGGACATAGTTTTAAATTAGAGGAGCAAAGGTTTAAAAGTAATATCAGGAAGTATTACTTTACTGAGAGAGTAGTGGATGCATGGAATAGCCTTCCTGCAGAAGTGGTAGCTGCAAATACAGTGGAGGAGTTTAAGCATGCATGGGATAGGCATAAGGCCATCCTTCATATAAGATAGGGCCAGGGGCTATCCATAGTATTCAGTATATTGGGCAGACTAGATGGGCCAAATGGTTCTGATCTGCCGACACATTCTAAGTTTCTATGATCTAACCCTAGCAAGTTGTAGTAATATTAGTGGTACCACAGGTATGCAGATTTTAGAGCTTCAGGCAGTTGGAGGGCCACATAGGAGGGACCCAAGAGCCACATGTAGCTCCCAATCCACAGATTGGGGAAGACTGTATTAGTTGATTTAGGCAGATCCTGATGCTAATCTAGTTTGTATAGGGGGATATCTTAACTATTTGCCAATGATTACTATCGAGGAAAACATGCTTTTGGCGTGTTGAATTCAAACAGTGATCTTTATGGTGACGTCACCGGTGATAGTTGTAGACCAAACAAGCCATTTAGTCATTTCAGTTGGGTGTCTGTGAACTGAGACCCCAACAGAATAGTTAAATGGTCACTAAATTTCCACACAGCTTTGCAGAAATAAATAGCACAAGCAACCACTGGAAACTTTGTAATATATCATATCAGTAAAATATGTATTTTTCTCATAATATTAGCTCTTTACCTCTCCTCCCTCCTTATTACTTTTTACTTAGAAAAATGTCTTAAATGGGTTCTCTGGGATTTACATATTGATGGCCTATCCTTAGGATAGAAGATATTCTTCTAGATTCTGCTCCTCCAAGTGCCCAGGGGGTGAGGCCTCTCTGCATTGAGCTGCTTCATAGCCCCTCCTCTGTTCTCAGTCCACACAGGAGTCGGGGATGGGGGGGATGGAGGGTTGGGCCTGTGAAACAGCTCAATGGAGAGAGTAGAGAAGCTCTACCCTTAATTCTTAAACCTTCATATTTTAACTACCCCCATGTATGTCCTGCTATCTGCAGCCCCTGCTTAGTGCTGTCAACACTTTAGCATGATCAAGGCATCTGACGGACTCCCTTTAAAGGGGTTATCCATTTTGTTCTTAAATCTTGCCCCCGTGGTTGTGTAATATCATGTATGAATAGATGATGTCATCGCCTTCTTGGGACTGTGGTGCGCTCCCCGGTCTAAATAAGTGGCCGGTACTACGGATCGCAGTGGCCACTTATTCAGACCGGGGAGTACATCATGGTTCTGGAAAGGCAATGACATCATCTATACATACATCATATTACACATCCACGGGGACAAGAATGATAAACCCCCCAGATAATCTCTATAAACAATTCCCTCCACCCCCCCTCCCAAATAAAATGTGATTTTAGAAATACATGATTGTTTAAAACGAAGGGCTTATTCACACGACCGTATGGTTGTCGTGCCTGTGTTGCAGACTGCAAATAGTGGTCTGCAATGCATGGGCGACGGCCGTGTGAATCCCGTATTATGGTGCGAACCCACTGACTTGAATGGGTCCACAATCCACAAAATATGGCAAAAGATAGGACAACATGTCCTAGTGGTTGTGGTGCAGAAGCACGGACCTGATAGCCCATGGAAGTGGGCCTTCACCGTACCATGCGGATCGCAGACCCATTCAAGTGAATGCAGTCCGGAACATGGGCACAGAGCCCTTACGTTTGTCTGAATGCGCCCTAAGCCTGGGATTTCACATCTACTTTTTTAATGCAGTTTTTAAAGCCAAAGCCAGGAACAGATCCTTAGTGGGGGGACACCTAAAGGACCAAGGAGAAGATTGAGTATACCTCTACTCCAGTTGCTGAATAGAGCAGATTTTGGTTCTGGCACACGGGCGACCCGACATGCACCAAAAATATTAAGAGGTGTGTGCCTCCTAATAATTTTGGCTCACGTTACGACAGCGCAGGACAAATTATTATTTTTGTACACAATGCCGGTCTTAGGCCTCATGCACACGGCCATTGTTTGGGTCCTCATCCGAGCCGCCGTTTGTGCGGCTCGGATGAGGACCTTTTCATTTCAATGGGGCCGCAAAAGATGCAGACAGCACTCTGTGTGCTGTCCGCATCCGTTGCCCCGCAAGAAAAAATTAAAAATAGAACATGTCCTATTGCATTTCTACAATGGGCCGCCCATTCTGTAAATTGCTGAAGGCACACGGGAGGCTTCCATTTTTTACGGATCTGCAGTTTGCGGACCGGAAAAAACTTACAGGTCGTGTGCGTGAGGCCTTAAGGGCATATCTACATGGTGACATGCTGCACGACAAAAGAAAGCGGCGCAACATTTTATGTAATGTACTTCAATGGTGTCGCACAGCGACATGACAGTCACAAAAATCCATCCAGGTTGTATTTGTCGCGGTGACATTGAAATACATCACCTGAAATGCGTGGCCTCACCCTAATAAATCTCTCCCCCTCCACTGTCAGTCATATTGTGGCACCTGGTGTGTAAAGAGGTGCACTAGTAATGGCAGTGCTGCCAGGGAGTGCCCAGTGCTCTCCTCTGCCGGTTGTGTGTGCCATGACAGGAAGGGGGGCTGCGAGGGAGAGCCAGGAATAGGAGGGGGAGGGGAGAGGGAGCGGACCTGCTGCATTTCCTACAGCATCGAGGCGTCATCATCCGCATCTACCCAGGAAAGGAGGGATCAGCGGCCGCAGCCCGGGCTTCAATGTGAGCGGAGGGAAATCGCCGGCGGATCTCCTCGGAAAAGGGGGGAAGGGGCTGTATTCGGGGGGCGCTGCATTGGCCGCCCCTGCCCCCCTCGCTGCTGCAGTCTCAGGCCGTGTCCTCCGTGAGCCATGAATTCAGCAGAGCAGACCGTTACATGGCTGATAACCCTCGGGGTGCTGGAGTCCCCCAAGAAGACCATCTCCGACCCGGAGGGCTTCCTGCAGGCCTCCCTGAAGGACGGGGTGGTGCTGTGCAGGCTGCTGGAGCGGCTGCTGCCGGGCACCATAGACAAGGTAAGCCGGCACTGCGGGGGTTAATCCGCCGGAGATGGAGGAGGGCACAAGGGGGGCCACATGCTGGGGTCATTGTCACAGAGCCCTGCATGTGTGTGTGTGTGTGTACAGCCTCTAGGCCACCACCCCCCTCCTCCATCATGTGGCCATGGCAATGCTAGGGGTAGTAGTGAAATATTAGCTGCCCATGCTCCCAGTGACAGCTGTGCTCTTTGTCAGTGTGAGATCCTCTCAGAGGCTCCTACTGGTGGAGAGGCACACTGCACCCAGGGCTTGTGCCACATGGTGCTGGTGGCAGCCCACCACTACCGTCTAATAGGGTGATGGGGCGACTGCGTCTTGTCTGCACGACGGACCACGTTGTAGGCTTTTATTCTGCCGCCTTTCCGGTTTTCTTCCAACTCAGATTGTGGATTGTTCACACGGATTTCCTATTTTTCTGTGCGTTTTACAGGACGCGGCGAACAGATCGCATAACACGGGCTCATTTAGTATTGTATTAGTCCTAACCAGTCAAAATGATGTGACAAAATGCGCCAGAAATATTTCCCGCAGCGGCTCCATGTCCTGCACTTTTCTCTGAACTTACATGTCACCTCCCCCGAGCCTTATAAAAGGGGTTGTCGTCCTTACGCTATTTCGCCGTGCCGCCGGACCACTGCTCTGTCCCCATGGACTATAATGGGGACGGGGGCGGCGATTCGCGCAGTACGGCAGTGCACGGCGAAAGGCCGCCGGACTAAAAGTCCTGCATGTCTGACTTTAGTCCGGCGGCCTCTGACCGCGAACTGCCGTATTGCGCCGGAGCGCCGCTCCGTCCCCATTATAGTCAATGGGGAAGGAGCAGCAGCACGGCGAAATAGCGGAAGGACGGATCCAACAGGGTGAACAGCCTATCGGATCCGTCCTGCCGCAAGGGTGAAAGCACACTTAGGCCCCTTTCACACGGGCGAGTATTCCGCACGGATTGAACGCATTGCACACGTACTGAATACCGACCCATTCATTTCTATGGAGCTGTTCACATGAGCGGTGATTTTCATGCATTACTTGTGCATTGCGTGAAGATTGCAGCAAGCTCTATTTTGTGCGTTTTTCACGTAACGCAGGCCCCATAGAAATATATGGGGTTGCGTGAAAATCGCAAGCATCCGCAAGCAAATGCGTATGCGGTCCGATTTTCACGCAAGGTTGCTAGGAGACGATCAGGATGGAGACCCGATCATTATTATTTTCCCTTATAACATGGTTATAAGGAAAAATAATAGCATTCTGAATACAGAATGCATAGTAAAACAGCGCTGGAGGGGTTAAAAATTAAAATTTAACTCACCTTAATCCAGTTGATCGCGCAGCCGGCATCTCTTCTGTGCTGTGTGCAGGAACAGGACCTGTGGTGACATCACGCCGGTCATCACATGATCTTTTACCATGGTGATGGATCATGTGATGACCGGAGTGACGTCACCACAGGTCCTGTTCCTCCACACAGCACAGAAGAGAAGCCGGCTGCGCGATCAAGTGGACTAAGGTGAGTTCAATTTTTATTTATTTTTTTAACCCCTCCAGCCCTATTGTACTATGCATTCTGTATTCAGAATGCTATTATTTTCCCTTATAACCATGTTATAAGGGGAAATAATACAATCTACAGAACCCCGATACCAAGCCTGAACTTCTGTGAAGAAGTTCAGGGTACCAAACATGCCGATTTTTCTCACGCACGTGCAAAACACATTACAATGTTTTGCACTCGCGCAGAAAAATCGTTCGTGTTCCCAGAACGCACCCGCACCTTTTCCCGCAACGCCCGTCTGAAAGAGGCCTTACTTTTTACATTTTGGAATGGAGCATTTGGTAGCCTGGGCTTTACTGTGTTCTTGCTAGTCAGGCCCTGAATTATAAAACGTCAGGCAGGGCTTGTCTACCTTTACATTGATAGGGCAGGGTTTGTGTCTAGGAGTTCGTTACAAATAACAGTTGGGGAAGGCAGGAAGGGGCTGTGCCCACATGAACAAGTTTTTACAAGTTTGGCCAAAGGTATGCTTAATGTTCTAAGAACCAAATATACCCCCCTCCGTAGAGATGAGCCTGTGCTGCCTTATTCCTGAATAGAATTGGTTATGTGTAACTAATAATGGATAACTAAAGAATCTCAATTATGAGTTTTCATTGGCCCAGTTGGTCTCCCACCTAAATCCAGGTGAAGACAGCGGGCAGCTAGTGGGCATTTAATGGGTCAGGTGCCCCAGTTGCTGTTAAGATTGAAGCAGGGAGATATGCACACGAAAGTATTTTTTGTCTATGTCCGTTATACTTTTTATGTGGCCGGTATGCATAACTATTCATTTCAGTGGGGTACGCAAAAAAACAGAAATGTCTCCGCGTGCATTCCGATGCAACATGGGCGTCACACAGATGTTGGTTTTTAAACTGATTGTTAGGGTCCATTCACACGTCCGTTGTTTTTTTCCTGATCTGTTCCGTTTTTTGCGGAACAGATCTGGACCAGTTGCGTACCCATTCATTTTCAATGGGTCCTGAAAAAAATAAATCGGACATTGTGCTGTCAGATTTTTTTTTCAGGACCCATTGAAAATGAATGGGTACGCAACTGGTCCAGATCTGTTCCGCAAAAAATGGAACGGATCAGGAAAGAAACAACGGACGTGTGAATGGACCCCAACTGACAATTTTTTCTTGCCGGTAAACTAAATGTCAGCACGGTTTATGGTCACATTGCAGCAGCATCTTAGTCAATGCTACATGTGGCCATTACCTAATGCTTCAGAACGGGGGTGGGGAGTAACAAACAAATATTTGACCGGGGCAAAGTAGATCCTACCTAAGCCTTCACTGAACATATCTGGATGAACTGAGCCTTCACATTGCAGGCACGAAAATCATGGCAATCTGCAAAATAATGGAACCATATTTACCAGTCCATAACCGACTTTCCCTGAAGTCCAGTAATACACTATTTAGTGTTGCTTGTGGTGCCTGTGAAGAAAATAGCTTTTTTTTTTTTTTTTTTTTTTAAAAACACAGAAAATGCAGTTCTTCCAACACAGCAGGTCTGTAGTGTAATGGAAGCTCTTCTGCCTGCCATACAGAAGGTCAGGGATTCAAATAGTGAAAAACGCCTGTTAAATAATTTCCTTAGTACCCATATGCTGGTACCCATATCCGACCCAGCTTCATTAGGATTTATTGAAGTGAATACTAATGAGCCTTCCGGCCCACTTAGATCTGTGATTTACTCGATCTAGAACAGGCATCCTCAAACTGCGGCCCTCCAGCTGTTGCAAAACTACAACTCCCAGCATGCCCAAACAGCCTACAGAAGGGCATTGTGGGAGTTGTAGTTTTACAACAGCTGGAGGGCCGCAGTTTGAGGATGCCTGATCTAGAATCACAGACCTGATGCTACAGACACTCCCCATGAGTCTTGCACAGGGTGCGGGTCACAGATCACAATTACACTGGAGGAGTCAAAATGCACTCAGAACTTAATCATCTGACTTATATAATGCAGTAAGGTTGAACGCTGGTGTTTATTTCTTTTTTTGTGTTAACCAGGAAACCCCTTTAATATAGGCCAGCGATTTTCATGTGATTCACATTATTATTGACACTAGTTATACCATATTAGACAGTTTGGCAGTCATACAATATGTCTGGAAAGGAGTCATCACGGTGATACATTTGTACTACAAAATAAAATAAATAATTGGTTATTTATTCGTGTGTGCATCTACATACACATAATATTGACTGGATTTGATTAAAACTTAGCCAAGGGCAATGTCACGCTGGCTGAAAGACCTTTGCATTCCCTCTTTATTGTTGTCTATGAGCAGCTGCATAATGCTCCTGTGGAGCTTGAAAAAGCTCATGTAGGAATTACCGGTATTTCATTGCTTGTGTTATCTATAGGGTGCTAGTATTGTTTGTTTGCTTTTTTGGTAGCCATAATCCAATGCAGGCGTTAGGCTACTTTCACACTTGCGGCAGGACGGATCCGACAGGCTGTTCACCCTGTCGGATCCATCCTGCCGTTATTTCACCGGATCGCCGCTCCGTCCCCATTGACTTTAATGGGAACGAGGGCAGAGCTCCGGCGCAGCACAGCAGTGCACGGTGAGAGGCCGTCGGACTAAAAGTCCTGCATGTCCGACTTTAGTCCGGCAGCCTCTGACCGCGAACTGAGCCGCAGCTCCGACCCGTCCCCATTATAGTCAATGGGGACGGAGTGGCAGTCCGGCGGCACGGCGAAGTAGGGGAAGGACGGATCCGACAGGGTGAACAGCCTGTCGGATCCGTCCTGCCGCAAGTGTGAAAGTACCCTTATAGTGACCATAGACATGCTATACTAGTTGGTATATACTAGCCAGTTTTGGCGGGACCTGTAGACAATGTAATCTCATTCATCATAGAAGTTAGATTGCTGGCACTACCCATTGAACTGGCTGGCCTAGCCTATAGATATCTTGCATTTTTGGCCAGCTATGAAGAAAATATTGTTACTTTTTTTTTTTTTTTTTAGGTATCGTTAGTCTTTAGGCTAGGCTCAATACTGAATTCTTGTGGGGAGTGAAACAGATTCAATTTAAAGGGACACATCCATGATTTTTTTTTTTAGCACCGATCAACAACCTATATGTGAATATTCTATATTTTTTTACTTTTTCCATAAAACGGGTGTTTTTTTTTCCAATTTTGTTTTATTGAGAAATGAACAGCATAGTTTATCACAATGTCATATCGCAGTTGTACATTGAGGTGGCAGAGTAGAGCCCGAAGGGTTATACAATAGATTATACAAAAGTATACAATGAAAACACAAACTAGAAATAAAAGCAAAAACAAAGCAACAAATTAGTGCCACACCAGGTTCAAATCCTATCTTGACACTTCTTATAGTTGTGGTTTTGGCAGGAAGGGATAGTTGTCATTTATAAACGCAGACCACTTATTCCATCTTGTGCTACATCTGGGCAACTGGTTTAATTTTATGGCAATTAGTAATTCCATAGTATAGTTGTAGTGCACTTTAGCCACAATTTCCGAGATGGTTGGAAGTTCTCTACTTTCCCATCTTTTAGCTATTGCAACTCTTGTCACAGTTAAAATGTGAGACAGAATTATTATATCTTCTAATTGTAGCTTATCTAGGCCCATAGATTGTAAGGCTACCTCTGGCCCGTGAGGGATCACAAATGCTACTACAGATTAGAGTAGGGATGAGATCTGAGACCAGAACAGACTTCTGGTAGGGCATTGCCACCAAATATCCATAAGGGTGCCCGTGGCTGATAAGCATTGCCAACAAAGGCTTGACGCAGAGGGGTATATAAGAGACAACCTGTAAGGGGTATAGCACCATCTATAAAGTAGTTTCCTTGATGCTTCTAAGTGGCTAACACAATGTGACGTGCTAGAGCTCCGTGAAAACACAAATGGACCATTGGGCTGGTGTAAAAGTTTTGTTAAGATCCCTTTCCCATTTTACTTGAAATGGGATTTTTTTTAGGGTGACGGAAGATTGTAACTCCTAGCATGCCATAGAGATGCCTTTTGTAAACACAAGAGGATTTTGAAAGTAGGTTGTATATGAGGTAGATAATGTCTTTGTGTAGTATTCAGGGATGACAATAGATGTCGAAGCTGAAGATATTTGTAGAAGTTTGTAGTTTGTCTTCCCAGGGTATCTGGAATCGGTGTCTTAATTCCAAAAATGAGAGTAGGTTATTGTTAAGTGTCCCATGGGCCACCGACAGTATTCCCCTAGATTCCCAATGCGTAAAATTGGTATCCGGTAAACAGACTGTAAAAGCAGATAATGGAGCATCTACACTACTAAATGGGAGGACTCTGGGTATGAATGGGCATTTATTCCATAGCGATAATCCCGCTTGGCTAGTCAACGAGGGAGAGCGTGGGGACTTCTTTTAGACTAGGACTCCTTGCCAGAGTACGTGCTGCAGAGAAGGGGTTCGTAACAAGCAGGCTTCCTTTTGTACCCATCTCTTTGTAGGGTCATTAATCCACCAGCTTTTTAACTGATCTGGGATAGTAGCTCTATAATAGGTCAAGAGGCAAGGGCAGCCTAGTCCCTCTAATCTGACAGGTGGATATAGTATGTCAGCTGGCACTTTTTCTTTTTGTTTGTTCCATATATCCTGTCCTGGCTCTTTAACCCCTTAAGGACCAGGCTCATTTTCACCTTAAGGACCAGGCCATTTTTTGCAAATCTGACCAGTGTCACTTTAAGTGCTCATAACTTTAAAACGCTTCGACTTACCCAGGCCGTTCTGAGATTGTTTTTTCGTCACATATTGTACTTCATGACACTGCTAAAATTGGGTCAAAAAAGTTAATTTTTTTGCATAAAAAAATAAATTTTTTACCAAAAATTTTGAAAAATTAGCAAATTTCAAAGTTTCAGTTTCTCTACTTCTGTAATACATAGTAATACCCCCAAAAATTGTGATGACTTTACATTCCCCATATGTCTACTTCATGTTTGAATTGTTTTGGGAATGATATTTTATTTTTTGGGGATGTTACAATGCTTAGAAGTTTAGAAGCAAAATTTGAAATTTTTGAGAAATCTTCAAAATCCCACTTTTTATGGACCAGTTCAGGTTTGCAGTCATATTGTGAGGCTTAGATAATAGAAACCTCCCAAAAATGACCCCATTCTAGAAACTACACCCCTCAAGGTATTCAAAACTGTTTTTTCAAACTTTATTAACCCTTTAGGTCTTCCACAAGAGTTGATGGCAGATGGAGAAACAATTTAGAAATTTCTATTTTTTGGAAAATTTTCCAATATAATCAATTTTTTCCAGGAGTAAAACAAGGGTTAACTGCCAAACAACACTCAAAATGGGTTGCCCTGATTCTGTAGTTTGCAGAAACACCCCATATGTGGTCGTAAACTACTGTTTGGCCGAACGGTAGCACATAGAAGGAGGGGAACACCATATGGGTTTTGGAAGGCAGATTTTGCAGGACTGGTTTTGTTTATACCATGTCCCATTTGAAGCCCCCTGTTGCACCCCTAGAATAGAAATTTCAAAAAAGTGACTCCATCTAAGAAAGTACACCCCTCAAGGTATTCAAAACTGGGTTTACAAACTTTGTTAACCCTTTAGGTGTTCCACAAGAGTTAATGGCAGATGGAGAAACAATTTTGAAATTTCTATTTTTTGGAAAATTTTCCAATATAATCAATTTTTTCCAGGAGTAAAACAAGGGTTAACTGCCAAACAACACTCAAAATGGGTTGCCCTGATTCTGTAGTTTGCAAAAACACCCCATATGTGGTCGTAAACTACTGTTTGGCCGAACGGTAGCACATAGAAGGAGGGGAACACCATATGGGTTTTGGAAGGCAGATTTTGCAGGACTGGTTTTGTTTATACCATATCCCATTTGAAGCCCCCTGTTGCACCCCTAGAATAGAAATTTCAAAAAAGTGACTCCATCTAAGAAAGTACACCCCTCAAGGTATTCAAAACTGGGTTTACAAACTTTGTTAACCCTTTAGGTGTTCCACAAGAGTTAATGGCAGATGGAGAAACAATTTTGAAATTTCTATTTTTTGGAAAATTTTCCAATATAATCAATTTTTTCCAGGAGTAAAACAAGGGTTAACTGCCAAACAACACTCAAAATGGGTTGCCCTGATTCTGTAGTTTGCAAAAACACCCCATATGTGGTCGTAAACTACTGTTTGGCCGAACGGTAGCACATAGAAGGAGGGGAACACCATATGGGTTTTGGAAGGCAGATTTTGCAGGACTGGTTTTGTTTATACCATGTCCCATTTGAAGCCCCCTGTTGCACCCCTAGAATAGAAATTTCAAAAAAGTGACTCCATCTAAGAAAGTACACCCCTCAAGGTATTCAAAACTGGGTTTACAAACTTTGTTAACCCTTTAGGTGTTCCACAAGAGTTAATGGCAGATGGAGAAACAATTTTGAAATTTCTATTTTTTGGAAAATTTTCCAATATAATCAATTTTTTCCAGGAGTAAAACAAGGGTTAACTGCCAAACAACACTCAAAATGGGTTGCCCTGATTCTGTAGTTTGCAAAAACACCCCATATGTGGTCGTAAACTACTGTTTGGCCGAACGGTAGCACATAGAAGGAGGGGAACACCATATGGGTTTTGGAAGGCAGATTTTGCAGGACTGGTTTTGTTTATACCATGTCCCATTTGAAGCCCCCTGTTGCACCCCTAGAATAGAAATTTCAAAAAAGTGACTCCATCTAAGAAAGTACACCCCTCAAGGTATTCAAAACTGGGTTTACAAACTTTGTTAACCCTTTAGGTGTTCCACAAGAGTTAATGGCAGATGGAGAAACAATTTTGAAATTTCTATTTTTTGGAAAATTTTCCAATATAATCAATTTTTTCCAGGAGTAAAACAAGGGTTAACTGTCAAACAACACTCAAAATGGGTTGCCCTGATTCTGTAGTTTGCAAAAACACCCCATATGTGGTCGTAAACTACTGTTTGGCTAAACGGCAGGACATAGAAGAAGGGGAACGCCATACGGTTTTTGGAAGGCAGATTTTGCTGGACTGGTTTATTTACACCATGTACCCTTTCAAGCCCCCTGATGCACCCCTAGAGTAGAAACTCCATAAAAGTGACCCCATCTAGGAAACTACGGGATAAGGTGGTTGTTGTTTTGGGACAATTTTTGGGGTAAATTAGATTTTTGGTTGCTCTATATTACTCTTTTTTGAGGCAATGTAACAAAAAATTTAATTCTAAAATTGTTTCTACATTCGCTATTTAGTTTTGTGGAACACCTAAAGGGTTAACATAGTTTGTAAAGTAATTTTTGAATACCTTGAGGGGTGTAGTTTCTTAGATGGGGTCACTTTTTTGGAGTTTCTAGTCTAGGCTACATCAGGGGGGGCTTCTAATGGGACATGGTGTAAAAAAAAAAAACTGTCCATCAAAATCTGCCTTCCAGAAACCGTATGGAGTTCCCTTCGTTCTATGCCCTGCCGTGCGGCTATATAGCCATTTACGACCACATATGGGGTGTTTCTGCAAACTACAGAATTGGGGCAATAAATGTTTAGTTTTGTTTGGCTGTTAACCCTTGCTTTATTACCGGCAAAATGGATTTAAATTTAAATTTTGCCCAAAAATAGGTGTTTTGGCACCGTTTTTATTTTATATTTTTAACACCGTTCATCCGAGGCGTTTGGTAAAAAGTTATTTTTATAGCGACGACTTTTACGCACGCGACGATGCCCAATATGTATGGCTCTCAGACTTTAGAGACACTAAGCAGGCATCCTAAAACTGCGGCCCTCCAGATGTTGTAAAACTACAATTCCCACCATGCCCTGATGATGGCTGTAGGTTGTCTGGGCATGCTGGGAGTTATAGTTTTACAACATCTGGAGGGCCGCAGTTTGAGGATGCCTGCACTAAAACTAATATTTTTTGGGGAAAGAAAAATTGTTTTCGTGTCTCCAAAGTCTGAGAGCCATAGTGTTTTATGTTCTCTAGTGAACTGTTGGGGATTATAAAAATTTAGTACTCCATGGAAGTGTGATACTCCCTGAAGCAATCGATAATGCAGAGGCCCGGATGATCGGGGCACGTGTCACATTGAGTTGTGGTGTCCTTCCGTATCCCCCTCTTGTGACACACTCTGCACTTTTTTTGGGTTCGTCCCTTCTTTCCAGTATGGGGGACCACACCTGGAAAGTGTTGGCCAGGGACGATCCGGGCGCCTCCAGTTCCCGAGGTACTCCGGCCTGCTCTTTCCCGGTCCGAAAAGATCAGGTCTTTGAGGACTGCCTCATAGAATTGGAGGAATGTCCCTGTGCTGCCAGCGCTTCGGGATAGTACAAAAGAGTTGTACATGGCAACCTGCACCATGTAGACCGCAACTTTTTTGTACCATGCCCGGGTTTTGCGCATGGCGTTATATGGCGTGAGGACTTGATCAGAGAGATCAACTCCTCCCATATACCGATTGTAGTCGACGATACAATCGGGCTTGAGGACCGTTGCCGCGGTACCTCGCACAGGGACTGGGGTGGTGCTGTTACCGTGGATTGTGGACAGCATAAGGACATCCCTCTTGTCCTTATACCTGACCAGCAACAGGTTTCCACTGGTAAGTGCACGGGTCTCACCCCTGGGGATAGGTACCTGGAGGGGGTAGGCAGGGGGGCCGCGTTGATTTTTCCGCACGGTCCCACAAGCGAACGTGGATCTGGCGGCAAGGGACCTGAACAAGGGAATGCTGGTATAAAAGTTGTCCACGTACAAGTGGTAACCCTTATCCAGCAGTGGGTACATAAGGTCCCACACGAGTTTCCCGGTAACACCCAGAGTGGGGGGACATTCTGGTGGTTGAATCCGGGAATCTCGCCCCTCGTACACACGAAATTTGTAAGTGTACCCTGAGGTACTCTCACAAATTTTGTATAGCTTCACGCCATACCTCGCCCGCTTTGTGGGAATGTATTGGCGGAAACTGAGTCTCCCCTTGAACGCAACGAGAGACTCATCAACCGCGACCTCCCTTCCAGGTACGTAGGCCTGCTGAAATGTGGCCCCAAAGTGATCGATGACCGGCCGTATCTTGTACAGCCGGTCATAGGCAGGATCACCTCGGGGGGGACATGCTGCATTATCGGAATAATGCAGACATTTCCGGATGGCCTCAAACCGGTGACGTGTCATGACCATACTGTACAGTGGGGTCTGGTATAGGACGTCCCCACTCCAGTATTGCCTGACACTGGGTTTTTGGACTAGACCCATATGCAGCACGAGGCCCCAAAATGTCCTCATCTCGGCTGCACTGACCGGCGTCCAGCCACCGGGTCTAGCCAAAACTGAGCCTGGGTTTTGAGCGACGAACTGTTGGGCGTACAGATTCGTCTGCTCCACCATCAAATTCACCAGCGGGTTACTGAAAAAAAAACTAAAAAAGTCTATTTCAGTAAACCCCACTGTGGGAATCTGGATTCCAGGATTGCCAGCGAAATCCGGAATCTCAGGCTCAAAGTCCACTGGGGGACACCAGCTAAGTTCATCGGCAGGGGGCTCCGGTGAACTTATTTGGTGGGCCGGGAAACCAGTACGAACCCCAGGGCGGCTCGTACTAGGGTGGGCCACAGGATCCCTAGCATGTGTGGCCCCTGGCTCCGCCTGGCGGCGTCTCCGCTGCCTTGGTGGCTCATCGTCATCCGATGATGATGAGGAGGATGCGGATGACAAAAGGAACGTGGGGTCATCCTCATCCTCACTGGGGCTCTCAGAGTCGGAGGCAATCTGGGCATATGCCTCCTCGGCTGAGAACACCCGGCGGGCCATGGGTGTGTGTGTGTGCGTGTGTATGTGCGTGCGTGTAAACCTTTATTCTATGTGCGTGTGTGTGGGGGCACGGGTGTTCACGTACTAAAAAGTCCAGGCAAAAAAAATGGGCAAGTGTTAGGAAAAAAAAAAAAAAAAAAAAGTTCAAACTTGCTGATCTGCGGTTCAACGCTGATCAGCGGTCGGTGGGGTGGTGGGGCGGGCGATGCGCTAACAGTGGACGGACGCTAAAAAGTGCCGGCCAGTCAGCGCACGCAGAAAAAAAAAAAATGTGGTGGTGGGGGAAGGGTCTGGTGGTGGGGGGAGGGGGTTGGTGGGTGAAGGGGGGGGGCTGGTGGGTGGGGGGGGGCTGGTGGTGGGGGGGATGCGGGGGGGGGCAAGTGGCAGGGGGGGTCTGGGGTCTGAAAGTTGAAAAAAAAAGTTTGGAATAAATGTGCTTTTTTTTTTTTTTTTTTTTTTCTAACTTTTCCCTTCTTTCCCTGCCTAACGGTGCCTCTCCCTCACTGACCCTAACCTACCTGGGTGGCGATGGGTGCAGGAGGGTGATGGATGCCGATTTAGGGGGACACAGGAGCTGGTGCTGGACGATGCTGCACGGTCAGGGTGCTGGACAGGAAGAGGAGGGGAGAGAGGAGCGCAGGAAGTTTGAATCTCGCGCCTCTCTCCCCTGCACCAATCAGCACCCTGGACAGCGGCGTTCAGCACCAGGGCCAGCTCCGCCTCTGCAAATCCTCGGACTGCGATTGGTGGTGTAAAATTACGCCACCGATCGCAGTCTTTTTCCGGTTCATCGGGTCACAGGACACCCGAATGGACCGGAAACGCAGAAAACCGCAGGTCTGAATTGACCTGCGGTTTTCTGCGATCGCCGATACGGGGGGGTCCAATGACCCCCCCCTGCGTTGTTACGGGATGCCGGCTGAATGATTTCAGCCGGCGTCCCGTTCCGATTAACCCCTGCGGCGCCGGAATGCAGATTTTAAGTCAGGACGTACCGGTACGTCCTCGGTCCTTAAGGACTCGGGAAATAGGGCGTACCGGTACGTCCTCGGTCCTTAAGGGGTTAAAGGCTATGTACACATTTAGAGGCAATTTATTTTTATGATTGCATGTTACTAGTTATTGGCTAAAAATCATTTTTTCAATTGGCCTTTATTAAAAATATTGAGCTGTTCTGTCAAAAAGGGTTAACTGTTTTTCTAGTTGTGTGACTGGTACTTTCACTTTGTTTGGTCATATAATAACCCTTATCTCTAAAACTACTGAGAAGTCGTAGACACTTATTTTAGCCACATTGCTATCAGTAAGATAAGAGCTGAGCTATAATGAGTGTTTATAATGTGGGAGAGCAGAGATAAGGAGTCTGTCTGCTCCTGGTCTGACAGAAAAAAGACAGACAATCCAAGGGGTGCTACTAGAGCATATCAGCTATGTAGAGGGAACCCCCCCCCCCCCCCAAAAAAAAAACAACACATTTTTAATAAAGACAAATTTTTAATTATGTTTATCTGAAAATGAGTAACATGTAATAATAAAAAAAGGCCCCCAAAAGGTGTACTTGGCCTATAACTTCCTTGCTGTTTGCACTTAGCATGGCAAACAGTTTATTTTTTATTTTTACTCTTTTATTGACATATAAGAAAGAACATCAATATCTCACAATAGTGTTGCATAATTCATATCATAGTACAAACAGATATAACGGGTCCATTTCGTGTATGTATTTCAATCATCCACTGCATTGCTGTACAATTCCCTATCTTTTGTATAAGTTTGTACAGAACATTTCTGTGACTCCACTAAACCGACTGATCCAAGGATCCTTGGGCTGCCGACAGTGGCGACCAGAGGCTCCAGACCTTTTCAAATTTTTGAGGTACTAAATATGGTATAATTCGATTTATTTGTACGGTAATTTCCACATGGATAGGGTCGGTGTACTGGGGTCACACCATCTCAGGGCAATATATTTATGTGCCATTACTACTCTCAAAAATATTGTCATGTAGTGATCCCAGTTATCTTCGTTTATAAGTCCCAGCAGGCAAATCTCAGGGGAGCAGGCACCAATTGGAGAGAAAAGCAGTCACCTCCCTCCAGAGTGTCGCTATTGGGCTGCAACGCCATATCATGTGCCAGAAGTCTGCGTCTAGTTCCCCACATCGTGGGCATGCAGTCGATGATGCTCTGCCCATTCTGTAGAGCCTAGTTGGCGTTAATATGTTTGATGAATAATGTACAGTTGTATTATTTTGTTATTTGTTATTAACTGCTGGCGATACCTGTAAATGCGATTCCAATAAATCTGTTATGGATTCTTCTGCGAGTGTGGGTATCATTCTTATCCATTACCCTGAGAGGGCCGTTCTTGACCTTAGTTTGCACTAAATGGGAATAAATTGCTGACACTAGTCCTCTGGGACCCTGGGTTTTAACAACCCCTAGTAGTGGGTATTTCAAGATCGTGGTATTGGGGCTCGGGATTATGGCATGTATGGCCAACCTAAGTTGTAGGCATGAAAAGTAGTAAGTATGAGGAATATTTTACTTCTGAGACAGTGCTTCAAATGTCATCAGTACTCCCTTATTGTATATATATCTCCAAGAGTCTTAACCTCTGCCGCCTGCCATCTTTCAGCCCCCATGACTACTTGTACCTGTGGCAGCGATTGATTGGCCCATAAAGGTATATCTGAGACGACCCCCGTGTACTGGGTCAGTATTTTCGCTTCTCTCCAGATAGTTTGTGCCACTGCCAGCCTATGCAGCGGTTTCTGGAATTTAGGAGGCATCTTCAGGACTGACCATAATGAATAACAGTTCAGGAAGTACTCTGAAGTGGGTAGGTCCTCCGCAGTATACCAGGTTCTAATAAACCTCAGCTGACCTGCTAAATAATATATATAGTAATCTGGTAAAGCCATACCACCTTCTGTTTTTGGCCTTTTTAATGTATCTAAACTTAGTTTAGCCCATGATCTTCCCCATATAAAAACTCTAGTCAAGGAGTCTATTTCCCTAAATATCAATTTAAGTATAGGCACTTCTGAGTTTTGGAGGGCGTATAACACCTTGGGAAGTTTAATCATTTTAATGAGATTGATACATCCTGCCACCGAGATGGGTAATGTTTTCCAGTTTTGGAGCTTGTTCCATATATGGTCCTTTTTAAAGGGGTAAATATTGAGAGACAGGACCTGGGAATATCTTTTTAGTAATATTTACCCCTAGATATTTGAAGGCATCAACCACCTTTAGTCTTTCCACATGTGAGGGACCTGTCCAACCTGTCTTGCCTAGAGGCATGTAGACTGATTTCTCCCAGTTTATTCGCAGGCCCGAAAACTCCCCAAATTCATTTATTAAATCCACTGCACCTTTAAGGGAAATGTCAGGTGACGATAAATATAGAATCAGGTCATCTGCATATAGTCCTATACGGGCTTCTGTCTCCCATGGTCACCCCGGTTAGGCTAGTTTCACACTAGCGTTCGGCTGTCTGCTCGTGAGCTCCGTTTGAAGGGGCTCACGAGCGGACCCGAACGCTTCCGTCCAGCCCTGATGCAGTCTGAATGGATGCGGATCCGCTCAGACTGCATCAGTCTGGCGGCGTTCAGCCTCCGCTCAGCAGGCGGACACCTGAACGCTGCTTGCAGCGTTCGGGTGTCCGCCTGGCCGTGCGGAGGCGTGCGGATCCGTCCAGACTTACAATGTAAGTCAATGGGGACGGATCCGTTTGAAGATGCCACAATATGGCTCAATCTTCAAACGGATCCGTCCCCCATTGCCTTTCAATGTAAAAGGCTAATTTCACACTTAGCCATTTTTTGCCAATATAATGCAGACGGATCCGTTCTGAACAGAGCCACCGTCTGCATTAATATGAGCGGATCCGTTCAGAACGGATCCGATCGACCGCTAGTGTGAAAGTAGCCTAATATTGCTGCTGCTCCTCACCCTAATTGCCAGAGACTCAACTGCCAGTGCAAATAAGACCGGTGACAGGGGGCAGCCCTGTCTCGTACCTCTATGAAGAGGAAAGCTTACGGATAGCCCTCCACTTATCAATAGCCTACTGACCAGGCTGCTGTATAGTATAGTAATCCATTTGAGAAATTGTGGGCCAAACCTTTTCAGGCGGTTAATCAGATAGGCCTATTCTATTGAATCAAATGCATTGGCAGAGTCTAGGGAAGCCAGGGCCCAATCCTCATTTAAGGAGAACCCCACCTGAGTAACTACCTGAACCGTCCTGATATTCTAAGTAGTGGATTTCCCTGGCATGTGTGGTCTGGATGTACCAATGATAGGATTACCCGATTTAGACGAATGGCCAGAATTCTTGTCAATATTTTGTAGTCTACATTTAGTAGTGCTATGGGTCTATATGAGCCACCGTCTAAGGGATACTTATCAGGTTTGAGTAACAATATAATAGTGGCTTCCATAAAAGTTTCAGGCAGGTTACCTCCTTCCAAGGAGAATTGGAGGGTGGATAACAATTGAGGAGCTAGAACCTCCATATATTTAGCATACACTTCTTTGGGGAGACTGTCTGGGCTGGGAGATTTCTCGTTATTAAGATCTGATATTGCTTGTGTAATTTGGGTATGTTGTGTTGTAGTAAGGGTAGGTAGGGATATGCCCTCTAAATATACAGCTATCTCAGCTTCAGTTGCTGTTATGCTAGATCTGTATAGATCTTGTTAGAAGTGTGTAAAGGTGTGGAGAATCGCCTCTTGCGTGTTGTGCAGTTGTCCTGCGGGGTCTCTAACTGCTAAAATCTTTGAGGAGGGCGAGTTATGACGGTCTAATTGAGCCAGTGGTTTAGCTGATTGATTTTATGAAGAATAATTTCCTATCAGCCTTTTCCTCAAGTGTCGCTAAACATTGTCTTCCTGCGTGGAGCCACGCGTTTCTGTTAGGGTTTGTCGGTGATTAATATATTGTTGTTATAGTGTAGTACACTGGGATTCCAGCTCCACCTCTGAACGTTTGGTGTCTTTTTGTTATTATAAAAAGGATATGCTGTAGTGTAGTGTAAGGACCCTCGAAGAAATGCCTTTAAAGGGAACCTGTCACCGGGATTTTGCGTATAGAGCCGAGGACATGGGTTGCTAGATGGCCGCTAGCACATCTGCAATATCCAGTCCCCATAGCTCTGTGTGCTTTTATTGTGTAAAAAAACTGATTTGATACATATGCAAATTTACCTGAGATGAGTCAGGGACAGGACTCATCTCAGGTTAATTTGCATATGTATCAAATAGTTTTTTTTTACACAATAAAAGCACACAGAGCTATGGGGACTGGGTATTGCGGATGTGCTAGCGGCCATCTAGCAACCCATGTCCTCAGCCCTATACACAAAATCCAGGTGACAGGTTCCCTTTAAGGTGTCCCACACCAGTGCTAGGTTAGGTTAGTTTGCGTGTATTTCAAGAAACTGTCGTAGCTGGTAAGGGATTCCATCTGCTGATCCCAAGAGGTTCAGACAGAATGGATGTATTATTCAATGTGTGCCCCGCATCAGAGTGCCCAGTATTGGCGAGTGGTCCGATATCCCTCTGGGTAGGTATGTTACCGCACGTAGATTTAACATCACTAACTCGTTACCTAATATATAGTCTATTCGGGTTAAGGAGTTATGTCCGCCAATGTGGCAGGATTATTCCTCGTCTGTGGGGTATTTCGCTCTCCAGAGGTTCAACCATCTAAATTCAATCAGAAACCTATTAAGTTGTGAGGGAGTCCCTGTGTTTATTGGGACCACATAGCCCAGAAAGCGGTCGAGAGAGGGGTCTAACGTCATGTTTAGATCTCCCATGCAGATTACTCCAACTTGTGGATAAATGGCTGCGAATGTAGCAGCCAAGTATAGAGCCTGGGGGTGGGTTATCCATCCCTATTAATGTATATTGTACATGGTCAATGACCAAGTCTTTTACCTCCTAGCGCAATTGTTTGTGTACTAACAGGGATACTCCTTGTTAGAAGAGGTGCGATATGAGTGCGCGGCCCATTAAACCCAAGGTTTCTTTAATACACGAGGTGTTAGTGATAAGATGCGTTTCTTGAAGACACAAAATCTGTGGATTAGTGTCTGATAAAAGCAAGCACCATAGATCTCTTTTGTGGTGTCCCCAAACCCCTAAGTTTCCATGATAGTATTTTTAGCTGAGCCATAGACTCAGGAGGCAGGTATAGGTGATCAGAAGTGAAGGCAAATGCAGTGGATGAATTAGCATGCGACATTGCTACAAGAGTAACAGTAAGTAACAAATAGAACATAATTATTGTAAAACCTGAAAAACTAGAATTGCAAACAATCTGTGTTCCCCAACGTTGTGTTGTCAGAGTGTTAGATCTGTAATAATTTCTTATTTCAGACTGTAGGCCAGTAAATCCGGGATGCCCCCGCCTATGATGTCAGCCACAGAACTAATGTGTTCATTTTACTTAGTTGCATGTACCGGTATATAACAAGGCCCTATATCATTAGCGAGAATAAGGCAAAGAGTTTTGGAGAAACTACA
Organism: Bufo gargarizans; assembly: GCF_014858855.1. Classification (NCBI taxonomy): domain Eukaryota; kingdom Metazoa; phylum Chordata; class Amphibia; order Anura; family Bufonidae; genus Bufo; species Bufo gargarizans. The sequence goes on from NC_058082.1 coordinate 190,620,023, forward strand.
ATTAACATGTATCTCAAATGAAAGTAAACCAGTCCGCTGATTTTGACGTCAGGTGACCAGTCTCTAGATGTGCCAGAAGCCTCAGCATCTCTGCGATCTTCGCCATAGGACCATCCATTTGGAGACTTCTCCAGGGGAAGTAAAGAAGACCCCTCTGTTGCCGTCCACCACTCTGAGTTTGACAGGATAGAGCAGGGGTGGCCAACTTGTGGCTCTTGAGCCGCATGCGGCTCTTTGCTTCTTCAAGTGCAGCTCTAGCTGTGGAGCCGGGAAGCTGTCAGGCCGGCTCACTCTCCACCCCATGCTCAGATCTCTTTACCTGATCGGGCACTATTGCTACTTTGCAGCTCCAGCTCACTCTCCACTACATCCTGATGCACGCAGTGTGAGAACGTAGTATGTGGGGACACACACTATGACCTGACGTTGTGCTCTTCGGGTCACAGTGGAGAGCATGTCAGAGAGGGGGGGGGGGTCAGATCTTGTGTAACTTTGTCAGTCAGACCATTCACTGACAAGCCCAGCAGGCAGAGGGGCTGATCGGCCTATCAAGGAGCGGGGATGCCCAGCATCATGCGCTTCCTGTTGGTGGGGTATTTAAACGGGCAACTACTGGCCATAGTTGCCTAGGATTGGCTTTACTGCCTCACAAGCCTTGTTGCATGCTGTCTGGATTCTGTATGTGTGACCTCACCTCTGTCTGCTGACTTTGCTTCTGACGTTATCTCCTGGTGTTGATCCTGCTTGTTATTTAACACTGTGTGTTGTCTCTCCTTTGGTTCTGTGATATGACTCTCGGGTTTTGACCCGGTTGTCTAACTACCCCTTTACTCAGTTTAGGGCCCGTGCACCATGTCAGGCTAGGGACCATTGCCCAGTTGGGGGTCGCTATTAATATCAGTTGCAGACATTTCTGCAACTGAAAATTAGTTCCATTCATTTGAGTTGGGCTTAAAGAAATCCATGTGCTTGGCGCCAACACTATGCCATTCAGCATGTTATAGAGCAGGAGATGCTGAGGAGAAGGATATATGGTTTGGTCGAAAAAAATTCAGTTTAACTTTTTCATTTAAACAGAATCTGTCACCCGGATCTTAGACTGTTATTTGCAGTACTACATGAATAGTACTGCAGATAAGGAGTACTATTTTTTACTTTCCTACTGACACCGGTTATGTATTTTAGCACACTTTTGAGAGTTTCCAGCGGAGGGACACAGGGGGATAGTAGGAAAATAAAAAATAGCAATATGAAATTATTATCTGCAATACTAATCATGTAGTACAGCAAATAATAGCCTAAAATCATGGGGACTGATTCCCTTAAATTTCCAGCACATTCTGGGCTTTGCAGTCAAGGAGTCGGTCCTATCGGTGATTGACAGCCTGCCCTCTAGGACTGTGTCTACAGATATAGCTGTCAATCACTGATAGGACCGTCTCCTGGACATCAAAGCTCAGAATGAGCAGGAATATAGATGAATGAAATACAAGTTTTACGGAATCTTTTCCCACAAAATTATACATCAGTCTGCTCAGCTCCTCCTGCTCTATAGCATGCTGCCTGCAGGTGACACTGCCCTTCCATGGTAACGGGTTCAGTTTTAGAATACTTTACTTGAAAATGAATGAAAATTCAGCCTCATTTTGGTCACTGGGGTACCCAACATGTCACAAGTAGTTGTGCAGGTGGCAATGAGGGGGCACTCCTACAAGTATAACCTGGAGTAAATGCTCCATCAATGTTAGTTAGTGAATCTCTAAATCAGAATATTCTCTGTAGTAATAGTAACCACTATAGTGCATCAGCAATATTGATGAGTAATATAAATGGTGGGGTACAAATATATATAATATAAAAAATAAATAAAAAAATACTGACCTGCCCTCCATTACCCTGTAGCTCCTAGCTTCTCCCGTCACCAGCTATGCCCACACTCTGCAGATGTGTAATGAGCATATCAGGCCGCTGGTGCCCTATACTGGCACTAGAAGGGCTATTCTGAAGCCACGTCAGTATCAGTCACCATGGCTTCTGCCAGGATCACTAAACGCAGCTATCGCAGAGGACAGGATGTCCGTGCAGAATATAGCATCATGTGCGAGGTGTCAGTCACATCATCAAACTGAACTGGTCATTCTATTCATTAAAATCCCTGCTCTTTGTATGTTTACACGTCCAGTGGGTGGTCTCAGGATTAATAGCCTCCCCTGTATGAGCATGTGCAGCGGGCCGCAGGCGCGGTGGAGAGGGTGGGGGTAGTCATAATCATAGTGACAGCTTTCACTCCGGTGCTCCGTGGGCTGTGCAGTGATACGAGGGCACACCCTTTCTTCCTTCGGGGCACACTCAGACTTTGGGGCCCTCTCTCTGATGGTAGTGGAGGTGCCCTTGGTGTAAGTGCAAGGCCGGGGTCCTGCTGGTGGGTTGGTAAAGCAGTGTGTTTTCGATAAAGTTGGCAGTTATTCACAGGTCAGTGATTTCCATCAGTGATTGTGAGCCAAAACCAGGAGTGCAGCCCCCAAAGACACAAGGTGTAAGGGAAAGATTAGCACTTGTTCTCCGTTTCTGACCCGCGCCTAGTTTTGGGTCACAATCACCGATAGGAAATACTGACTGAAAGATGATGTGTGAATAAGGCCGTAGCACTCATGCACACAAATGTGGGGCGCCCGTCCATGAATTGGGAACAGCGAATTGCAGTCCCCGTGTATGGGCACAGTCCATGTGGCTGGCGCTGACGGATGTAGACCCAATCAACTTGAATGAGTCCGTGATCTGTCCAGACCGCCAAAAAAATTAGAACAAGTTCTAAACACTATGGTGCGTTTCCGTGCCTCCGTTCTGCACCGCACTTTCCGGATTGCGGACCCATTCAAGTGAATGGATCCGCATCTGTGATGCGGTGCACAAACGGCTGGTATATTGCAAACCCGCTGTTTGTGGGTCGCAATACAGGCAGCTGCCAACAATGGTTGTGTGCATGAGCCCCTAGTATAATGGGGAAGGGCTGGCACATATGCTGTCCCTTTTGCACAGCTCTGCGCCTTAGCTGTTTACACATCCACAGCTCATGGATGGGGTGGGGCCAGCCAGATTCGGACTGGCCCACCAGAGGATCTTCTGGTGGGCCCAAGATTTGACAATAATGGACCTTACTAAAACGGGGCCCTTAAGGCCCTATATAAACAAACAGAGTGGGCACTCAATCATTTCCTCTGGTGGACCAAAGGGACTTCAGTCTGGCGCTTGTGCCAGCCCTGCCTAGCAACAGTAGCTAGGGACCCACTGCTCTCTCTACATATAGTATATGACACAAAGTGCAATCGCATTAACACTTGCAGTGGGTACACTGCACATGAACGTAGAGGGAGCTGTCAATCACTGACTAGGACCAACCACTGGACGCCAAAGCACAATCTTCTCAGTTCCTCCTGATCTATAACATGCGGTCAGTGTGACAGTTACCCTTTAAGGCAGGCATCCTCAAACTGCGGCCCTCCAGCTGTTGCAAAACTACAACTCCCAGCATGCCCAAACAGCCTACAGGTATCAGCTTACTGTAGGGCATTGTGGGAGTTGTAGTTTTACAACAGCTGGAGGGCCGCAGTTTGAGGATGCCTGCTATAAGGCAAGGAGTACACGTGACATCAAATTTTACTACTAAAAATTGTTTGAGATCTGGGACCTAACAAGTAACCATAGGCCCCATAACAAAACTTGGAGTGGGGCCCCATTCTACCATGATTACTTTTCTCAACATTTACAGTACAGAGATGTTAAAAACATTGATGCCGTAATACAGGATAATGTACACAGTGATATAATAAGTGTTATAATGTGCACACAGTGATGTCACAACATTGGCATAATGGTACTTTCACACTTGCGTTGTGAGGATCCGGCAGGCGGTTCCATTGCCTGAAATGCCTGCCAGATCCAGAAATCCATATGCAAACGGATATCATTTGTAGACGGATCAGTCTGACAAATGCATTGAAATTCTGGATCCGTCTCTCTGGTGTCATCTGGAAAAATGGATTCGGTATTTATTTTTTTTTCCGCATTTCTAAAGGTCTGCGCATGCGAAGACCGGGAAACCAGATCCGGTTTTCTGGAACACTTGGTACCAGATCCGGCATTAATGCCGGATCCGGTATTCCGGCAAGGGTTCCAGAATTTTGGCCGGAGAAAATTCCACAGCATGCTGCGGTATTTTCTCCAGCCAAATACCGTAAGAGGGATTAAACTGAAGACATCCTGAACAGATTGCTCTCCATTTAGAATGCATCAGGATAAAACGAGCGCTTTTGTCCGGTATTGAGCCCCTAGGATGGAACTCAATACCATTGAAGAACACCACTAGTGATGTCATAGTAAAGGGATAATGTACACAATTGTATAATAATAGTGGAATAATGTGCACACAGTGATGTCACGACATTGGCATTATACACAAAGGGATGTCATTTGTGGGGATTTGCTCTGGTAGAAAGGCTAGCAGATGCAGTACAGAGGCAACCACAAAGTCTTTAACTTAAACAGTTCAGTCTTTTATCCACACAAAGGGAAAAACAAAAAGTAACGGTTTGCAGTCTTGGTGTTGGTTCACACCATAAAAAGTCGACAGAACAAAAACCTTCACCTGGCCAGCAGTTTTTCCACCCGCAGTCCACAGCAGGCGTCTCTCAGCCCTTTAGCACGGCACAAGTTCTCAGTTCCAAAAAACAGAGAGACTGACAGCACTTTACTGTCAGGTGGAGGATAATCCACAACCAGCTAAAACTGCTGGCTGGGTTTTATATAGGCCAATGAAGACCCGGCCTGGAGGGTGGGGAGCAGCTACCCACCCAGCACTTTGGCTACTCCCAGTAAGAGCCGGTCTGGATCGGCTTTACAGCAACACGAACAACAAACAGTGTCAGTCAGCATTAGCTGCCGCTGACACTTAAAACTACCGGCTCTTACCTCACAGAGGCCAGGAATCTTGGCGATGCATACCTTCCATCAATGACGGCCCCTTGCGCCTTCCTACACATAGTAAAGGGATAATCTACTCAGTGATGTTACAACACTGGAATTAGAAAAAGTGATGCCAAATGTATGCAGATAATGCTTATGTGATGTACAGGAATAATGTAGTGATGTCACAGCGCAGGAAATGCAAAAAGTAATGCCGCACAGACGGGATAACGCAAATAGCAGAAGCAACTATGAGGCTCCATATTAAATATATATATATATATATATATATATATATATATATATATATATATATATATATATATATATATATATATATATATATATATATCATCACTAACTGCACCTTATGGCTGAGTGGAAATGGGCCCTCTTAGCGGTAGTAATGCCCATGTATGAGATATGTGTGATACTTACCTCTTTCACACATCCCTGTCCGTAATGACATCTGCGACCAGATGGTCAGTGGTTCATGAGTGTGTAGATGTTCATGTGTGTTTGGTCCGTGTCCATTTTTCGCTCTATATGTGTCATCTGGATTCCATAGCCAGACCATCTCCTGCCAATGGTCCGTAAAAACCATGGACCAAGCACAGATTTCATCTGTGTTGTGCCCGTGGTTTTCACTGACCCATGGATTTTCATGTGCATGAGGGAGCTGTAATCACAGACAAAAATAGGGCATGCTTGCGTGGTGTGACCATGGTCCCACGATACGTGGAAAACCACTGATGTGTGAATCCATACATTAAAGGGGTTGTTCGCTTTTTATACTGATGACCTATCCTCAGGACTGCCTTCTCTTCTTCTCTTCTCAGGTTTAATTACATTTCTGCCGTACTCATTCACTTCAATGGGACGGCTTCTATTGAATAGGAAGGAGCCGTCCCATTGGAGTAAATAGGACGTCTTACGTGTAATTACACCTGCTTGCTCCTTCGCTGTCAACGGCGAGCAGGTAAATATTGAAGAGACCACAGCGCTCGCATGAATGCTGCTAATCGGTGGGGGTTGCGGGAGTCGGACCCCCGCCGATCTCATATTGAGGACCTAACCTGAGGATAGGTTTTTAATATAAAAAAGCAGATAACCCCTTTAAATTCAATGGGGTACGCGTGCTGACCATGGAGAACACGGACACCACATGTCTGTGATTCACTGATGTGTGAAAGAGGCGTGGAACTGATCTATGTACTCAAGTCACCAGCAGTCTGCACTCAAATCCAGGAGATCCACGTCACATGTAGGGTAGCTCCACATGACCACAATCATGTGTTGCGTGACCAAAGTTGCCATGTCACCCTGGGGCTACGTCCTATGATTTGTTATAATTCTCCCCCAGTTAATAATCGGAACCTCAGCATTTTACGACATTAACCAGGGATTACTAATAAGAATCTGTAGACATTTTGCTAGCAGTCCTGGTTACATCTGCTCCAAGGCAGATGGATGTTCAACCCAACCATGATGCATCCCGTGCAGATCTGGAGACAGAATTATGTCGACCATCTGGCACCAACAGAATGACGTAAGATGTCAATCAGGGATGCTAAGGGTGCTGCCGCACGTTCAGGTTTTTTTATGCAGTGTTTGAAGCCAAAACCAGGAGTGGATTACAAAATGCCAATAAGTAATATATGTCCGTAATACTTTTTCAAATTCTATGATCCGTACCTGATTTTGGCTTTAAAAACTTCATCAGAAAACCTGAACGTGTGGCAGCACCCTAACGGGGCGAGCTTCTAGGAATGTTAAAAGGGTTTTCTGGGATTTTGATACTGATGACCTATCCTCAGGAAAACCACTGATGTGCGAATCCACACATTAAGGCTAGGTCTACACGACGACATTTGTTGCGCAACAGATAGGGCACAACTACACTGCAACATTTGTCGCGCGACATTTTGTTGCACCAATGTCGCGTGACAATTTTTATAATGGCAGTCTATTGTGTCGCACTGCAACATGCGACATGCTGCGACTGTCGCAGAAAAATCCATCTTGAATGCAACTGCATGTTGCAGTGCGACACCATAGACTGCCATTATAAAAATTGTCACGCGACATACGTAGTCGTGTAGACCTGGCCTAAGGCCTCATGCACACGACCGTTGTGTGTTTTGCGGTCCGCAAATCACGGAATGCGTCCGTGTGTGCTCCGCAATTTGCGGAACGGCATGGACAGCCATTAATATAACTTCCTATTCTTGTCCGCAAAACGGACAAGAATTGGACAGGTTAAATTTTTTGGGGACCACGGAACGGAGCAACGGATGCGGACAGCACACGGAGTGAATGGATCCGCATCCAAGCTGCAAAAACTGCGGCTCAGATGCGGACCAAAACAAAGTTCGTGTGCATGAGGCCTGCTCGCCATCGAAAATGCAGCTGTGAGCAGGTTTAATTATAACTCCGCCGCCCCATTTACTTCAGTGGGACGGCTTCACTTGAATAGGAAGGAGCCGTCCTATTGGAGTGAAGGGGACGGCGGAGTTATAATTAAACCTGCTCAGCGCTTCAGTCAGCGCTGGTACGAATGTTGCATTTCCTTTAAACAGCTGATCTGCAGGGGTCCCGGGTGTCGGACCCGCACCGATCAGATACTGATGACTTATCCAGAGGATAGGCCATCAGTAGTGTTGAGCAAAGCAAGCTTCAGATGCTTCATCCAAAAACTTCGGAATAATACTGTACGGAGATCTATCTCCGTACAGTATTAGAATGTATGGGCTCCGATGAGCCGAAGTTAGTTATTCACGAAGTTGCGCGTGACTTTGTTGCATAACTTCAGTAATTGATTTTTATACTGGAAAACCACTTTAAAACTTGAAACTGAACTCGGATTCAGTTCCGAGGTACTAGTAGGAACCGAAGCAGAGTTCGGTTTAAAGATTTAGGACTCATGCACATGGCAGTTTCCGTATTGTGGCCCGCATACAGCGGGTCCGCAATACACTGGCACCAGCCGTGTGCACCCCGCATCACGGATGCAGACCCATTCAAGTGAATGCAATCCAGGAGGTGCGGTGCGGAAAGGAGGCACTGATCGGAAGCACTACGGAGTGCTTCCGTTGGTTTTCTGTCTGTGCCTCTGCACCGCAAAAAAGCAATGCATGCACTTCTTTTTTCTGGCGCGGACTGTCTGATGCGGATTGCGGACCCCATTCAAGTGAATGGGTCTACGATCCGCATGCGGCTGCTCCACGGTCAGTGCCTGTGCATTACGGACTGCAATTTGCGGTCCACAGGATGGGTCCGGCCAGCACACGGTCGGGTGCATGAGCCCTTAAATTAGTTTTCCACTGTAAAAATCAATTACCAAAGTTATTCAACGAAGTCATGCACAACTTCGTGAATAACTAACTTCGGCTCATCGGAAGCCCATTCTAATACTAGTCGCTCAACACTAGTCATCAGCATAAAAATCCCGGAAAACCCCTTTAGGCCTCTTGCACACGAACGTGTGCGTCCCGTGGCCGTGCTGCGGCCCGCAATGCACGAACACCCACCATGGGGCAGCCGCAGCGGATCGCGGACCTATTCACTTTAATGGGTCCGTGATCAGGCCGTTCCGCAAAAAGGTAGGACATGTTCTATCTTTTTGTGGAACGGAAGTACGGGACGAAACCCGACGGAAGCACTCCTTAGTGCTTCTGTAGGGTTCCGTTCCGTGCTTCTGTTCCGCATCTCCGGATCTCCATTGAAGTGAATGGGTCCACATCCGTGATGCGGAATGCAAACGAAGTGGTGCCCATGTATTGCGCAATACGGCTACGGAGCGCACGTGTGCACCAAGCCTTAAATAGACACAGTTGGTTAGTAGCTAGCAGGGTGGATTTGATTTAAATCACTAGTCAGTAAGGCTTGATTTAAATCATAGTTTTTTACATAAGGATTCATATTTGGACAGTTTTCCTGTTGTACTTAGGAAGGAGAAAGATATGGGATTACACTTACCGGTAATAGTTTTTCCTTGAGCCTATGACAGCACCCATGGATAGCATCCGCCCCTTCCTCAGGACAGGAAACAGGAAGCACAGCCTCTTCAAAAGGGAGATACAACCCCCATCATGCCAATCCTATTCCAAGAACTAAGGAGACAAAAACCAGACTACACCACAACAAATCTACAACAGAACAAACGCTTATATCGGTGTGTATATAGAAGTATATACACAAACACACACTTATCTCTCATAATTATATATATAAAAATTATTTTTTTGGGGGGAGGGAATTAGGCGGGTGCGGTCATAGGCTCAAGGAAAAACGATTACCGGTAAGTGTAATCCCATATTTCCCCCCTCGCCTATGACAGCACCCATGGATATCTAGGCGAGATAATCTAGGGTGGGACAACTGCTTGGAGGACTTTACGCCCAAACCCTAAACCTTCCTGTGAAGGAAGCTGCAGTCTATAGTGTTTAAAGAAGGTATGAGAAGAACTCCACGTAGCAGCTCTGCAAATCTGGTCAATAGAAGCGGAAGCTCTTTCTGCCCAGGATGTAGACACCGCTCTCGATGAGTGTGCTCCAAACTCGGCAGGAGGAGGAACCCCTTCAGAGGAATATGCAAGATAAATAGCTTGTTTTATATATCTGGCAATGGACTGAGAGGAAGCAGGGGAGCCCTTCTTCTGTCCCTGAAAGGAAACCACAAGCTTAGAGGACGACCTCCAGTCCTGAGGGGCAGAAAGGTATTGAATTAGACACCTAATATTGAGGCAATGGAATTCCCTCTCCTTCTGATTCTTGGGTGAGGAACAGAAGGAAGGTAAAACTATATCTGGTGACCGGTGAAAAGGATGATGAAACCTTTGGAAGGAAGGCAGGGTCAGGAGATAAAATAACCCTATCTTCTAAAATATTAAGATACGGTCTCTCGATTGAGAAGGCCGATATCTCGCTCACTCTTCTAGCTGAAGTAACGGCTAGCAAGAAAACTAATTTATAGGTTAAGATCTTTATTGGGATATCCTTGATGGGCTCAAAGGGATCCCTGGTTAAGGCAGACAAGACTAGATTTAAATCCCGGGGGGGGGGGGGGAGACGGGACTCGACTTCTGGACGGGAGCAAGTCTTGAAATTGCAACGACAAATCTTTTAATCCAGGGGTGGTCTGCTAACTTATACTCAGAGAGCACTCAAGGCAGAGATATGGACCTTTAAAGTACTAGGCCTCAGTTTCTTATTCCAGCCTTCCTGGAGGAAGCTAAGGACTAGAGGCAACTCCAGGGGTTCCAAGACATTAACTGGCTTATTTGCAAATCTAAGGAAGGCCCTCCAAACCCTCAAATAGATCTTAGAAGTAACAGCTTTCCTACTGGACAAAAGGGTGTTTATCACTTCCCCAGAAAGACCCTTCATTTCTATGATCTGCCTCTCAACAGCCAAGCTGTCAAGTGCAGGCTCTAACTGTGGATGAAATATTGGCCCCTGCAATAGTAGCCCCGGGAAGACAGGAAGTACCCAGGGATCTGCTACTGACATCCTCCTTAGCCAGGAAAACCAGACCCTCCTGGGCCAAAAGGGGGCTATAGTAATTACTAGGGCCTTCTCCCGAATCTTCTTCAGGACTCTCGGGAGTAGCTTTATAGGAGGGAAGGCGTACAGGAGGCCTACTCTCCATGATTGGGCCAATGCGTCCACCGCCGTGGGCTGCTCTAATGGGGGATAGAGAGAAGAATCTTTTAACTTTTCTGTTTTCCCTTGTGGCAAAGAGATCTACCACCGGGAGACCCCAAAGAGCCACAATGTCGTTGAAGACCCGTTGATTCAGGGACCATTCCCCTTTAAGTGTACTGCCCTGATCGATGGAAGGAAACCCTCCGCTAGCTCGAAAATCTCTTTGGTGAGAGACATTAGGTCTGGAGATCTGGTCCCCCCCTGACGATTGATATGAGCTACTGCCGTCGTGTTGTCTGAGTAGATCAAAATATTTCTGCCTTTTAAGAGGTGGAGGCTCTTTTTCAAGGCCATGAGGATCGCTAGAAGTTCCTTGAAGTTGTGAGATTTGGGAACTATCTCCTGATTCCACTGTCCCTGCAGAAGTAGAGAATCTGTGTGAGCTCCCCAACCCCAAGGGCTTGCATCTGTAGTCAGAGAAAGGGGATCCTTCCTTGACCAAGGGACTCCTTTTTGAAGGTTGGAAGGCACCGTCCACCATTCTAGATCTTTTAACGTTTGAGTTGAAAGGGAAAAGAGAATCCAAGGATTGGGGATCTTTGTCCCAAACCCCCAGGATCTGCAACTGAAGTGACCTCGAGTGGAAGTGGGCCCATTCAACCCTGGGATTGCTGCAGTCATTGGGCCTAGAACTGACATAGCTTCTCTTAGAGAGATGGAGTGGCGAGCTACAATGTCCTGAACCCTGGAGACTAGCAGAGATATTTTCTGTGTTGGAAGAAAACACATTTGTTTCTGGGAGTCCAGGAGTAGCCCCAGAAAGGTGCATATCTGGCTTGGCACAAGATTGGATTTCTGGAGATTTAACTCCCAACCCAACTTCACCAGCACCTCCCTGAACCAGCAAATCTGATCGATTAACTGGCCTGGTTCCCGAGAGAGAGAGAGAGAGAGAAGGAGGAAATCGTCTAGATAGGGAATGACAATCGGATCCTTCTCCCTCAGATGAGCCATCATCTCTGCTACAATCTTTGTGAAAAGCCTGGGTGCCTGAGACAACCCAAACGGCAGGGCCCGAAACTGTACATGTAGGAGTCTGTCCGGGAACTGAACTGCTACTCTTAGGTACCTCTGGTGACTGGGATGGATTGGAACGTGGTAATAAGCGTCCCTGAGATCCAGGGTCGCCATGTAGCAGCCCGGGAATAAATTTGGGACTATAGAACTGATAGTCTCCATACGAAATCTCTCGCACACCAGGTATTTGTTGAGCAGCTTCAGATTTATTATGGTACGGAAGGTGCCATTTGGCTTCTTTACAAGGAAAAGTGTTGAATAATAGCCTGTCTCCCTCTCTTGAGCTGGAACCTCCTGCAGGACCCTTTTCTTCAGCAAATCCGAAATCTCCAGACGTAATGCTTCTAGCTTCTCTGGGCTGGAGCGATAGTCCGTCAAAACGAACCTTTCTGGAGGAGTTCTTAGGAAGTTCAGGCAATAGCCCTCTGAAATGATTGAAAGAATCCAGGGGCTGTTCGAGATCTTCTGCCATTGCTCTGAGAAGAGGGAGAGACAACCTCCAACCGGGGATCTGGCGTCATTGCGGAGGCTTTTTAGAGGCCTCTCCACCTGAAAAAAGAAAACCTTTGTTCCTTCTGGCCGCATTACCAGACTGTCTGGGAGTTTCTCTTCTCTTGAAGTTAAATCTGGATGTCTGAGAACGAAAGGCTTCTTAGGAGGCTGCTGATGTATAGAGGGGAAACCCTTTTTTCTGTCAGAAGCCTTTTCCAGCAGATCGTCTAACGTGGGCCCGAAGAGAAATTCCCCCTGACAGGGAATAGCACACAATTTCGCCTTTGAACCTGCATCTCCTTTCCAATCCTTTAACCAAATCGCTCTGCGGGCGGAATTTGAAAGAGCTGCGGCTCTCGCTGACAGCCTCAGGGAGTCCACTGAGGAATCTGCTAAAAAAAAATCAATGGCACTATACAGAGTTGGAAATGACGAGGAGCAATTGTTCCATGGGCGCTTCTTTATTTGCTCTTCCATCTCTTTCATCCAGACCTTTTAAAGACCTGGCAACAGAAGTGGCGGCTATAGCGGGCCTGAAAGAGCCAGCCGTCGCCTCCCAGTTCTTTTTTAAATAGACCTCTGCTCTTCTGTCCATTGCATCTTTAAGAGTTCCCGAGTCTTCAAACGGAAGGGCTGCTCTCTTAGAGATTTTCGCTACTGGAGCATCTAGTTTCGGGGCTCTATCCCAATCAGCTGAGGCTTTGTCCTCGAAGGGATACTTCCTTTTTAAGGCAGAAGGCACGAAAAATGTTCTATCCGGCCTACTCCATTCATTCTTAATTACCGAAGTTATGTTTTCATGTACATCAAAACACTTCAGCCTCCTAGGACCAAGGCCCTCAAACATGGAATCCCTCATGGACTGTGGTTCTGCTTGATCATCAAGCCCCATAGTTGCCCTGACGATCCCGCTAGGGAATTAATGTTCTCTGGGAGGAACAGAGGTCTCCCTGCCAGTTGCTCGTCCTGGGAGTGATCCGAGGACGGAAGTTCTCCCTCCTCCTCTAATCCCGATAACAACTCCTGATCACTTGAAGCGGGAATAGAGACAGCAGCGGAAGTGCAAGGGCGATCTTCAAGCAGATTTCTCAAGGACTCCTTCACTGATTCTATAACCTCATCCTTCATAATCTTTTTTAGGCTTGATAAGAGAGAAGGGACCTCATCCTCCAATAATTTGCCCACGCAGGTCTGGCAGGCAGGTTTACCCCAACCGGACGGTAGCTTTCTCTTGCAAATAGCGCAGCCCCGCTCCTTGGACCTTGACCCCCTTCTCTTTGGAAGTCTAAACACACAAAATAAACAAAGACTCCCATCAGGATACTGAAATAAGTGGAAAAGGCAGGGCATTCACCCCTCTTGCCCCCACCGGTACCAAGGATTCGTTGGTGGTTTCAGTGGGTTCTGCGCGCTGTGTGGGCTCCATTTTCTGCCACTGGCTTTCGTCTATGGAGGTCACTGCAGGCCAAAACACCAGCCTGCAGTGAGAGCTGGCTGGATTTGAACTCGCCGGACTCGAACCGGCCCCCTCCCCTTCTGGCCCAAGGCCACGCCTCCTCCCACTGCTGAAACCGGAGGCCAGGATCCGGCACCGACTAATGACGTCAGCGCCGGCCTGACCTACCCGGAAGTGACGGTGCCGCGCACCCGCCAGACCGCAGCCGAACATACGCCACGGCCGCAGAGGTTCGCCGTGCTGGGGACACGCAGGGCAGCCCCGACGGGAGAGTGACCGGAACGAGGGGGAGTCCAGAGGTCCAGGCTTCAGCAGCGGCTTCCAAAGAAGGCTTACGCCGCTCGGGTAGGTCCTCCTCCCACGGGTAAAAAAAAAAAACAAGGGGCTCCCGCAGCTCCGTCTCTTCATGCTGTGCATTCCACCCCGTCCCTTAGGACAGGAAACAGAACTGGCATGATGGGGGGTTGTACCTCCCTTTTGAAGAGGCTGTGCTTCATGTCCTGAGGAAGGGGGCGGATGCTATCCATGGGTGCTGTCATAGGCGAGGGGGGAAATAATAATTACCTTAATAATAAACAAATTTAAATAGGATTTATTCAACTGAAACCATAACATTACAGCATGTTATTTGCTTAAACATCCATGTTTGTTAACTAATTTGGCTAAAGAAAATATATATATTTTAAGAAAGACTGTCAGCCCAGACTACACAAGAAAAGCTTAATAATGTCCTCTGTAGCTCACTCGTCATCTTCATCTTCTTTGTTCATAATCTGGAAAAGAAAAAGAAGCTTTCCTGCTTTATCGGGACCCAAACGATTTCTCAAATGTGATAAACCTCAGGTCATACACACAAAAAGATCCAAAGACTTGTCTGTCTGTGGCTGTGCAGTACTGTGCTCAGAAAGTTTCACTTTCATTTTGTAGTACTCCTTGTCTGCTTGCCCTTTTCCTCCTTACACTTAGTTTCACTTTCTTCTTGTGCAGATCTATTCCACGCCAAACAATCAGAAAAATATTGTTTATATTCTATTCACTGAACTTTAAACTTAGCACTGAAGGGGTTGATTCTGTATTTATAGGTTTGTAGAAGTTAGGATTAAAGATCTTTTTCTCAACTCTTTTCATGTTAGAAAATCAGTTTTGAGAACTCCAAAATTAAACCAAGCATCTGTGATAATATCTTGTAGGCAGAGAAACTACCCAGTAATCTTACAAAAACCTCTGGAAGAGCATGACATTGTGAATGGATTAATGGAATTTAACAAAAAAATTAAACATATACAGCCTTATTCTACATAATTAAAAAAAAGTAATCTTTATTTCATAGTGAAATAACCTTTGGATGGTAATAGATTTTCCTCAAAAAGCATTTAATATTAAAAAATCTGATTTAAATAAAAAATTATTATTATTTTTTTTTTTTTAAATCATTGATTTTTAGCCACCCTGGTAGCTAGTATTTCAGAAGACCCCTTTGGCTCGTATGGAAAGCAGGTATTTCTGGTTGGCTATTGAAAAAAGCAGAATTGACTGTAATCGTTGTATCTGGTCTGCAGTAAAATTCTGAAGATCGTAATCCATAGAACAATTGTGCAAAATGGAGGATGACTGTACCGTGGGGAGAGTTTATCACACAAACCCAGTAAGGATCCTGTTACTCCTGTCCTCCATCTGGTGCAGTGAGCTCCAGTGTCCCTTCAGTTACAACCGATTCAATATAAATAGACATTTATTCCATATGCTGTGACATTACTGTGTGCTATATAGTATTATAGTATGATGGTGGGATTATTATCCATGTGCTGTGACATTACTGGGTGCTATATATTATTATAGTATGATGGTGGGATTATTATCCATGTGTTGTGACATTACTGTGTGCTATATATTATTATAGTATGATGGTGGGTTTATTATCCATGTGCTGTGACATTACTGTGTGCTATATATTATTATAGTATGATGGTGGGATTATTATCCATGTGCTGTGACATTACTGGGTGCTATATATTATTATAGTATGATGGTGGGATTATTATCCATGTGTTGTGACATTACTGTGTGCTATATATTATTATAGTATGATGGTGGGTTTATTATCCATGTGCTGTGACATTACTGTGTGCTATATATTATTATAGTATGATGGTGGGATTATTATCCATGTGCTGTGACATTACTGGGTGCTATATATTATTATAGTATGATGGTGGGATTATTATCCATGTGCTGTGACATTACTGTGTATTATATATTATAGTATGATGGTAGGTTTATTATCCATGTGCTGTGACATTACTGTGTGCTATATATTATTATAGTATGATGGTGGGTTTATTATCCATGTGCTGTGACATTACTGTGTGCTATGTTATTATAGTATGATGCTGGGCACTAGCACAATAAAAATGTATATTGTACAGCTAATATAAAACAGCTTTCTGTGGCAGTTTTTGATGCAGTTTTACTAGGATTTACTAATCCTATAGATGGTATAAGCTTAGACAGGCTATGTAGACATGCACCTGATTTATCACAGAGGCGTAGGCTGGAGGATACCTCTGGAGCAGGGATAGACACTTAGGCCTCTGTCACACGGGCGTTGCGGGAAAATGTGTGGGTGCTTTGCGGGAACACGCACAATTTTTCCACGCGAGTGCAAAACATTGTAATGCGTTTTGAACTCGCGTGCGAAAACTCACGCATGTTTGGTACCCAAACCCGAACTTATTCACAGAAAGTTCGGGCTTGGGATCGGTGTTCTGTAGATTGTATTATTTCCCCTTATAACATGGTTATAAGGGAAAATAATAGCATTCTGAATACAGAATGCATAGTACAATAGCGCTAGAGGGGTTAAAAAAATAAAATAAAATTTAACTCCCCTTAGTCCACTTGATCGCGCAGCCGGCATCTCTTCTGTGCTGTGTGCAGGAACAGGACCTGTGGTGACATCACGCCGGTCATCACATGATCTTTTACCATGGTGATGGATCATGTGATGACCGGAGTGACGTCACCACAGGTCCTGTTCCTCCACACAGCTAAGATGAAGACAGAAGAGATGCCGGCTGCGCGATCAAGTGGACTAAGAGTTAAATTATTTATTTTTTTAACCCCTCCAGCGCTATTTTACTATGCATTCTGTATTCAGAATGCTATTATTTCCCTTATAACCATGTTATAAGGGAAAATAATAATGATCGGGTCTCCATCCCGATCGTCTCCTAGCAACCGTGTGTGAAAATCGCACCGCATCCGCACTTGCTTGCGATTTTCACGCACCCCCATTCATTTCTACGGGGCCTGCGTTACGTGAAAAACGCACAAAGAGGAGCATGCTGTGATTTTCTCGCAACGCATAAGTGATGCGTGAAAATCACCGCTCATGTGAACAGCCCCATAGAAATGAATGGGTCAGGATTCAGTGCGGGTGCAATGCGTTCATCCATGTGGAATACTCGCCTGTGTGAAAGGGGCCCAAGACGAGCGTGTCCGGAACATGTCTGGATGCGTTCAGTGAAAACTGCGCGATTTTTGCATACAGTCATTCAGTTTTGTTTGAGATCGCGTTCAGTTATCGCGCGGGTGCAATGCGTTTTGATGCGTTTTTCATGCGCGTGATAAAAAAAACTGAATGTTTACAAACAACATCTCTTAGCAACTAGCCGTGAAAAACGCAACCCCATTCACTTCTATGGGGCCATCGTTGCGTGAAAAATCGCTGAATATAGAACATGCTGCGATTTTCACGCAACGCACAAGTGATGTGTGAAAACCAATGCACATGTACACAGACCCATTGAAATGAATGGGTCTGGATTCTGTGCGGGCGCAATGCGTTCACCTCACGCATTGCACCTGTGCGGGAAACTTGCTCGTGTGAAAGGGGCCTTAGGGGGTCATGGTGTGTTAGACGCCAGACTTAATAACCCCTATATTTGGTGCTGGATCCGCCAAAGTTATGAAGAGGCACAGGCCTTTCCATAACTTTGGCGTATCCAGTGCCAGTCTAAATATAAGACAGCTTCCTAACTGTCTTACATTTAGACCATCTACGCCTAAAACAGGCTTAGGAAATGAATGGGACAGGTCTACTAGGTCTAAAAAAGTGGGTGTGGCATGGAAAAGCTGCAGATTACAGCGCAACTAACCTTTGCGCCGCAATCTGCGCCAGAAATATGCCTAATATAGGTATATTTCAGGATAATAAATGACCCCCTTATTACTGACTCAATACTAATTATTGGTTGACTTAAGCCTCATTCACACGTCAGTTCCACATACGTGTTCTCCACGGACAGCACACGTACCCATTCATTTTAATGTGTGTATTCGCACATCAGTTTTTTTCTATGGTCTACGGGTCCATGTTTTTCGCATGGATGCATGCTTTATTTTGTCAGTCACGCCTATTATAGTCTATGGGTCACGAAAACCACGAATGCTATCCGCGTTTTGATCGTTAGGAAGACATGCTTTGAAAATAATTTTTCAGCTGTGTAGTGACTGAAACACTGACAGCAAAAAAGACACGCGGACCCTTCACGGATAAATCACTGACCACCTTTTCATGGATTTAAGCAAAGACATGGATGTGTGAATGAGGCTTTACTCCGAGACAGATTTTTATGCCAGAATTGAGTTGAAATTTGGGCGCATCTTAGGCCACGCTCTATTTCTTATGATCAGCAAGGGCCCCAGCCGATCACTTAGGGTACTTTCACACGCGTTAAACTTTTCCGGTATTGAGTTCTGTCCTAGGGGCTCTAGACCGGAATATAACTGATCAGTTTTATCCTAATGCATTCTGAATGGAGAGCAATCTGTTCAGTACGCATCAGGATGTCACTGTACGGTTTTTGGACAGAGGAAATATCGTATTTTCTGTGTCCAAAATTCCGGATCAGTTGCTATTATTGGCATTATTTTCCATTGAAATACATTAATGCCGGATCCGGCCCCAAGTGTTCCGGAAAAACGGATACGGTTTTGCAGTCTGCGCAGACCTTTAAAAATGTGAAAAAAATTAATACCGGATCAGTTTTTCCGGATGACAACCGGAGAGACGGATCTGCTATTGCAATGTGTTTGTGAGATGGATCCGCCTACAAATGGTATCTGTTTGCACACAGATTGCCGGATCCGGTAGGCAGTTCCGGCGACGGAGCTACCTGCTGGAATCCAACAATGCAAGTGTAAAAGTACCCTTATACCATATCTTGTACATGGGGGAAGGGGGGAATAAGGGTTTTCAATAGGGCCACACCTCTAAAGGGGGTTGTCCTACTATACATATACTCTGCCCACTTTCTCGAGCATGTTGGGAAAAAGTGTAAAAACCCTAGAAGCACCAGTTTGGCCCACTTTTTATAAACCTGCTTTTGTCGCAGATACATTAGTGAATCCGGGCCAGTGTTATTTTGCAGGCTGATTTTGGCGTGGAGTCCGCGCCAAAAAGCCCCTGGGCAGCTGTGGTGAAACCTTGTTTTTCAAAAAGGAGGACGGAATTTATGGTCAAAACAGGTGCTTTTTAGTTTAGAATCTGTGCCATAAAACTACATGTGAATGGGCACTAAACCTTCCATCAGCCTTTCCCCGTTTCCATTGCAGTACTAGCACATGGCCACTGCAGCCAGGGTCACATCAGTCACACACTGTTCACATTGGCTGCAGTGGTCACAGAAAACGTTGGGGACCGGTAGGCGTAGTCCTACAACATAGGGGGATGAGTGATCATGAGAAACAGGGCGTGTGGTCCACTGGTCGATCCGGCACCTGTCCCCGATCCTGTGGATCACATACTCTCTGAATGTATACTGAAGGGTGCTCCCTTGGAAGGGACACGTTTGCATATACAGTGGATATAAAAAGTCTACACACCCCTGTTAAAATGTCAGGTTTCTGTGATGTAAAAAAAAAAAAAAAAAAAAAAAAAAAAACACAAATTAATCATTTCAGAACTTTTTCCACCTTTAATTTGACCTATAAACTGTACCACTCAATTGAAAAACAAACTAAAATCTTTTAGGTGGAGAGAAGAAGAAAAAAAAAAATATATATTTTATATATATATATATATATATATATATATATATATATATATATATATATATATATATATATATATATATACACACACACACATATATAATGGTTGCTGTCGGGGGACAGCAGAAGCTGCCCAGCGAAGTGAATATTAATGAGCTGGGCGGCGCTTCAAAAACGGTGGTTGGGCTGATGCTGGCTGGGCGCAAGAGAAGCTGAAACCCCGCCCCTTGGGCAGAAAGAAAAGCGATTACTTCAGGTTATAAAACATGAGTTTACTGTATTCATAATGTGGACAGGGGGGATACTTATGTTTTTAATGCACATTAGAAGACCTGTGCATGGATATGTACAGCTAATTATGGTTATTGGGCCTGTCAGTGTCCCTTTAAAGAGGACCTTTCATTAGAATAAAACTATACAGACATGGAGAGTGGCGCCCAGGGGAACCTTCCGGCGTCTCATTCTCCCATGCTGTAGTGCTGGCCAATCGCAGCGCTCAGCTCATAGCCTGAGAGGGTTTTTTTTTTTCTCTCAGGCTTTGAGCTGAGCTCTGCGATTGGCCAGCACTACAGCATGGGAGAATGAGACGCCGGTGTAGCGTTACATTACCCTACTTCGTGAGATTTCCCTACCTCCTGACTTCCCGTCGCACTGTTAAGGACGTGAGGAGGCGTTCCTGAGTTTTGACGATCTGGCCGGAGTTAGCCGCGCTTGCGCACTGGGCCGTAATATTTCCCTACTGAGGTTCTCCTGCGCATGCGCAGTGTCCCGGTGTAAAGCTGGTAGGGTAGTATAATGCTACACCGGCAGGTTCCCCTGGGTGGAGCCTAACATATGAAGATACCGGAGGCTATACCAGGAGAACGGAGCGGCGCCCAGGTATAACAGTAAGTGCAGGGGGATCCCTGGGCGCCGCTCTACATGTCTATATAGTTAGTTTAGATGTTTTATTCTAGTGAAAGGTCCTCTTTAACTAAGGCCCCAGTTCCAGCTGAAGAAAACCAGCCCCTTGGCATGATGCTGCCACCACCATGCTTCACTGTGGGTATGGTGTTATTTTGATGATGTGCAGTGTTTTTGCGCCAAACATATCTTTTGTAATTAAGGCCAAAAAGTTCAACCTTGGTTTCATCAGACCATAACACCTTTTCCCACATGCTTTTGGGAGACTTCAGATGTGTTTTTGCAAAACGTGGATGTTTTTCTTCCTAAGAAAAGGCTTTTGTCTTGCCACTTTACCCCATTGCCCAGACATATGAAGAATATGGGAGATTGTTGTCACCTGTACCACACAGCCAGTACTTGCCAGATATTCCTGCAGCTCCTTTAATGTTGCTGTAGGCCTCTTGGTAGCCTCCCAGACCAGTTTTCTTCTTGTCTTTTCATCAATTTTGGAGGGACGTCCAGGTCTTGGTAATGTCACTGTTGTGCCATATTTTCTCCACTTGATGATGACCGTCTTCACTATGTTCCATGGTATATCTAATGCCTTGGAAATTCTTTTGTACCCTTCTCCTGACTGATACCTGTTAACAATGAGATCCCTCTGATGCTTTGGAAGCTCTCTGTGGACCATGGCTTTTGCTGTGGGATGCGACTAAGAAACTTTCAGGAAAGACCAACTAGAGCAGCTGAACTTTATTTGGGGTTAATCAGAGGCACTTTAACTGATGGCAGGTGTATGCTGACTCCTATATAACATGGTTTTGAATGTGATTGCTTAATTCTGAACACAGCTACATCCCCAGTTATAAGAGGGTGTGCACACTTATGCAACCACATTATTTTAGTTTTCTTCCCTCCACCTAAAAGATTTCAGTTTGTTTTTCAATTGAGTGGTACAGTTTATAGGTCACATTAAAGGTGGAAAAAGTTCTGAAATGGTTTATCTTTGTCTCATTTTTTTACATCGCAGAAACCTGACATTTTGAGGTGTGTAGACTTTTTGTATCCACTGTAGGTCTTAAGACAGCCCGGTGTATACTGCAAACCACAGAAGCAGTGTGAACACAGCCCTCTTGATATATCGTGCACAATTTGTATACAAATCTCACGTAAGTAAGGCTTCGTGCACACGGCCGTATGCATATTGCGGTCCGTAAAATAGGACGCCGTTTGTGTTGCATTAGCACTTTTTGGGAACCCATTGACTTTGTATTTGCTATGAAACATAGAAGATGCAGAACGGACATACGGACGCTTGCTTTTCGGATCTGTAAGTCCCTTCCACAAAATGCGGATCACAGACTGAAGTCAATGAGGTAGATTTATCGAAATTGGATCCCACCTGTCGTTTTTCACAGCTGCTTTGGAATAAAGAAAGGTGCAATCTGGTTGGTTGCTATGGGCAACTAAACCAGTTCTACTGTTACACCAGTTTGATAAATCTACCCCATTGGGTCGGTCACACAGACCGCAAAGTGTACACAGTGTCCCTGTCCTGACAGGAGGATTCATGGCCAGCTGTGTGTCGGGGGCTCCTTTGTTCCTTTTGTAGGCGTCCTGCATATGTCTGAGGAGACTCGGTCCCAGACCTGGGCTGGTCACGTGACTGGCAGTGACGGGGTTAACGCCGGGGGTTCTCCAGCGGGTCCCAGCCGTCTTCCCTGCGCCGCACGTCATTTCCTGAGCTGGGATTCGCTTCCTGGTGGTTTGAGGACAGCAGACACATAGTGGTAGTAGGTAGGAGCCTCCGTGCACGTCACGTGCTGCCGCCCGGCTAACGTCAGTGACCCGCTGTCTGTCTCTGCCCGCAGGTGTACCCGGAGCCGCGCACCGAGGCCGAGTGCCTGGGCAACATCAGGGAGTTCCTGAAGGGCTGCAGCCACTTCAATCTGGAGGTGAGTGTGTGTGTGTGTGTGTGTGTGAGTGTGTGAGTGATCACAGGTTCCGGATTACTGGACTGCCTGCTGCTTGTTAGATGCTGAAACAATGCTTTGTGCCAGTGCCAGCTGTGCCCAGTGGAAACCATTCTTTTATGATGAGGTTCACTGGGGTGGCTGTGTTTTTACTGGGAATATAATGCTGGCAGAGTCCTCAACACAAATGTCATGCTGAGAGTTGTGGTCCGGCCAGGGCATAAATGTGCAGTGTATGGGCATCTTGGCATGCCGGTATAATGTCCGCTGCTGGAGTCTTGTCAAAGGTTGCTTCTGATCTTGTGAGATTTCACTGCCAATCTGGGCTGGATTATTGTCCGAGCTGAACGTTTTTGGTGCCAAACTGTAAGGTGGCTGATAAAATAAAATAAAAAAATGACCCCCACCCTCCAGAGTTCTCTCCCTTCCAGCGCTGCCGTGATATAATGGTTTTGCTGCAGCAGTGATGTTCTGTATACTGCTGCAGCCAGTCACTGGCCTCAGTGGTGTACTGCATGCGACCACTGAGGCCAGTGACGGGCTGCAGCGGTATACAGGACGTCACCACTGTATTCAGTACATCGTAGTTACAGCCTAGTCTGGCCGAGAGGATGGAGCAGTAGTGCTGGAATCGGATGGGGTTCAGGAAGGTGAGTTTAAAGGGGTTGTCCCTTCTGGACATTTATGGCGTAGCTATAGGATATGCTATAAATGTCGGATAGGTGCTGGTCCTACCTCTTTCTCAGGAAAAGGATGCAGTTGTTAATGGAGAGGACTCTGCGCATGCGTGGCTTTCTCCATTTACAGTTATGGGGCCTGTGAAAATAGCCGGTCCCAGTCAGTGTGCTCAGTGGAGAGACACGCATGCGCAGCTTCTGCCCAATTCACAGTGAACATTTATGCCATATCCTATCAATTTGACATTAATGTCCAGATCAAAATACCCTTTTAAGAGTCTGTACTGATAGAACTACCAGCGATGGCCATCAGAACGATGTAAAAGCATTATAACCATATCTTTATATCATGGAGGTGTTTATTCCATGTCCAGGAAAAGTTCTTTTATTCCTACGAAAAGGGCTCCTGAGTGCCCAGCTGGGCGAGAAGTGTCCGAGCCCGCCACACACTTTCTGCTCCCCTCCCCTGATGTCACGGCGATACAGCTCCAAATCTAGTTAACTCACCCTGTGCTGCGCTTCTAGAGTCTGAGCTATTGTCCTAAGAGAGTGTTCTGCGCAGGCGCCTCAGTGTACGCTTGTGAAGATCAGCAGAAACATAACCCTGAGGCAATAGCCCAGAAAAGGGAATGTAGTGCACAGGCCCCGGAAGTGCAGCGCAAGGTGTGTGCGACATTTGGATGGTTAGGGGAGGAGCAGATGTCGAGGAAGGGCAGTGGGCTTGGGCGCTTTAAAAAAAAATAAAAAGCCCGCTGACCTGGGCACTTTTCTTTCCTTTTTTATAGGAATACAAGTGCTTTTCCCGGACATGGTATAATCCCCCAGATGACATAGCGGTAGGGTTATAATGCGGTCACGTTGTTCTGAGTTATATTAGTGTCATTTACGTGACAGACATTTAATGTTTTATTGTACATTCTCAAGACTGCAAAACATGTATACAGGCCGTGTGCATTCACTGGGCCGGCTATATTGAAAATACCAATTCTTGTCTGCGATTGCGGAAAAGAATAGGACATGCTGTATATTTTTTACGGGGCCGCGAAACGAAACTACGGCTGCGGACCCATTCATACATGTGAATGAGCCCTTATACGCTGTACAGACATCACTTGCTGCCCCCAATGTTTCCTATAATTATATGCCTTTGGAGTGTGGGAGGAAACCGGAGTACCCGGAGGAAACCCACACAAGCACAGGGAGAGCATACAAACTCCATGCAGATGTTGTCCTTTATCAGCCTATCTGCACTTTGGCCCAAAGACTTTCAAATTGGACAACCCCTTTAAGGGAATTTTCTATGTGTGTGTGTGTGTGTATTTATTAGTCTTCCATGTGTGATAATACTGTGTCAGAAAAAACAATCCTGCAAAAAAGTCAAAATATGCTTCTAGTTAATTCGTCTTTATAAAGCAAAGGTAAAGGAGTAGCCCCAGCTCTGCCTACGGCTGGGTGCTGTCAGCATCTCCACTGCTTTCCCCGCCACAAGCTGGCTGCCGCTATGCTCCTCAATCCCCTCTGCACAGTCTTACTCTGACATGGTACTTCTGTGATAGGATTGCCAGAGGTGGGACCCGCACCTACACCGAGAACGAAGCAGGAAAGGTGGTGGCCAGAGGACCCTGGGTTTCACAGGGTCTGGCCACCACCAAACTCTCTCCCCACAGTACTGACCGGGAGCGCACCGCGCTTGTGTGGCCACCGCTTCCGTTCATTTCTACGGTCCGATGGTAATAGCTGAGCCTGCACTCGGCTATTTTTGATGGCCCCATAGAAATGAATGGAGGGCGGCTGCATACACGCAGTGTGCCCTCCTCAACTTTCGGGCCTCCGCACCTATCAGACATTGGGGGCATATCCTAGCGCTATGCTCCCATTGTCTGAGATGGGAATACCCCTTTAAACCTTGGCCTGAATGCTAAAGGCACTTCTAATGTAAGCCCCTGTCTTTGCTCTGTACCCCTACAACAGACACGTAGGGGGATTTATTAAGCCATGCACTCCAGAATTCTGGTTTTAAAAAGTCATAAAATAGGGTTTAGCAACTTTTTGGGTTTATTTGCCCCCAAATTATTTTACAACATTTAGCAATTTTACATCTTGCACTCCAGTTCTGAACAGTGGCCGGGACGGTAGGTGTAGTGAACCACGGTAATTAGTTTCACTCCAGTATGGGGCCGGCATGAAAAAAAACTGGAGATACATTTCTTAAGGTTAGTTTCACGTTAGGCTCCATTCACTTGACTGTATTTTTGGTCCACATCCGAACTACATTTTTTGTGGATCAGATGTGGACCCAATTCATTTCAATAGGTCGTAAAAAATGCGGTCAGCACTCCATGCCCTGTCAGGATCCGT
Source organism: Bufo gargarizans (assembly GCF_014858855.1). Classification (NCBI taxonomy): domain Eukaryota; kingdom Metazoa; phylum Chordata; class Amphibia; order Anura; family Bufonidae; genus Bufo; species Bufo gargarizans. The sequence goes on from NC_058082.1 coordinate 190,645,602, forward strand.
CTGTCCATTTCACAGTCTCAGAAACGGTCTTGGTTCAGAAAATGTCTATAGTCGATCTTGTAAGGCTTTTTTAGGGTACATTCACGTGTAAAAAAACTGTGGTAAAATCCTCAAAGACTCCGTCCTGCCACATCATTTTATGCAGTGCAGGTTCTCCCCTGTAGAACTAAGGCTAGTTTCATACTAGCAGCAGGCGAGTCCGGCAGGCTGTTCCGGCGGGTGAACAGCCTGTCGGATCCGTCCTGCCGCTAGTTCACGTGTGCCCCTGGACTGCCGCTTCGTCCCCATTCACTATAATGGGGGCGAGTGTGGAGTTCCGGCGGCAGCACAGCAGCGCACGGCGAGAGGCAGCTGGACTAAAAGTACGACATGCAGTACTGTTAGTCTGGCTGCCTCTCGCCGTGCGCTGCTGTGCTGCCGCCGGAACTCCACACCCGCCCCCATTATAGTCAATGGGGACGAAGCGGAAGTCCGGCGGCACATGTGAACTAGCGGCAGGACGGATCCGACAGGCTGTTCACCCGCCGGAACAGCCTGCCGGACTCGCCTGCTGCTAGTATGAAACTAGCCTTAGTTCTACAGGGGAGAACCTGCACTGCATAAAATGATTCGGCTGTGATTTTTTTTCAGGGATTTTTAACAGATAATCTCATACAGTTGCTTACTTCATGAACATCTTTACCATACTTTTTATTCATTTTGGACTCTTCTGACCCCTTTTACCACATAAAAGAATCGGTCTGGTTTGTTTCCACCCTGTATGTAGCACTTCCTGTTGTTATCTCCAACCAAACCCATGATGCACTTCTCCTATGCCTGCCACACCTCTAGCACCGCCCCTAACCGTGCCCAGCTAGTTTGTAGCTCCTCCCACCTAGCTAGTTACTTAGACACTCCCCTATTACTGCCCCTGTATGGACATAAGAAAGATCTGAATGGACATGGTCATGTGACCACAGCATAGAATGGGAGATAGGAGCAATAAAGGTAAAAGAAATGCATTTCATAATTACAGATGATTTAAAGATGTTGATGCCAAACAAAAAAACACTTTAGTAACTGTCTGATTTTTATTTATTCTTTTTGGTAGTGCTTTTCCTTCCAACCGATAATCTGTAGAGACAGCCCCACTAGCTGCGGAGTGCTACCCATTTTTTTCACTTCTTCAGTGATCACATGACCCTCAAGAAAATCAGTTGGCTGTCCTCGTAAGTAAGGCCTGTATTACACTAAGGGTACTTTCACACTTGCGTTGTTTGATTCCGGCAGGCAGGTCCGTTGCCTGAACTGCCTGATCAGGCAAAGTGTATGCAAACTCATGTCTTTTTTTCGGACCGATCAGGCATTTTTCAGACTTATCAGGATCCTGATCAGTCAGAAAAATGCCTGATCAGTCAGAAAAATGCATTGCAATACCGGATCCGTTTTTCCATGTCATCCGGCAAAACGGATCCGGTATTAATTTTTTTCACATTTTTAAAGGTCTGCGCATGACCGGATCCGTCAATGCAGCAATTCCTATGGAAAAAATACCGGATCCGGCATTCAGGCAAGTCTTCAGATTTTTGGGCCGGAGATAAAACCGTAGCATGCTGCGGTATTATCTCTGTCCTGATAAGTCATAAAGACTGAAGACATCCTGATGCATCCTGAACAGATTGCTCTCCATTCAGAATACATGGGGATAAAACTGATCAGTTCTTTTCCCGTATTGAGCCCCTAGGACGGAACAGTGCCGGAAAAGAAAAACGCAAGTGTGAAAGTACCCTAAGGCCTTTTTCAGACGGGCGTTGCGGGAAAAGGTGCGGGTGCGTTGCGGGAACATGGGCGATTTTTCCGCACGAGTGCAAAACATTGTAATGCGTTTTGCACGCGCGTGAGAAAAATCGTCATGTTTGGTACCCGAACTTCTTCACAGAAGTTCGGGCTTGGGATCGGTGTTCTGTAGACATGGTTATAAGGGGAAATTAATAGCATTCTGAATACACAATGCATAGTACAATAGCGCTGGAGGGGTTAAAAAAATAAATAAATGTAACTCAACTTAATCCACTTGATCGCGCAGCCGGCATCTCTTCTGTCTTCTTTCTTTGTGCAGGAACAGGACCTGTGGTGACGTCACTCTGGTCATCACATGGTCTATCACATGATCCATCACCATGGTAAAAGATCATGTGATGACCGGAGTGACGTCACCACAGGTCCTGTTCCTGCACAAAGCAAAGAAAGAAGACGGAAGAGATGCCGGCTGCGCGATCAAGGGGATTAAGGTGAGTTAAATAATTTTTTAACCCCTCCAGCGCTATTTTACTATGCATTCTGTATTCAGAATGCTATTATTTTCCCTTATAACCATGTTATAAGGGAAAATAATAATGATCAGTTCTCCATCCCGATCGTCTCCTAGCAACAGTGCGTAAAAATCGCACCGCATCCGCACTTGCTTGCGGATGCTTGCGATTTTCACGCAACCCCATTCACTTCTATGGGGCCTGCGTTACGTGAAAAACGTACAAAATAGAGCATGCTGCGATTTTCACGCAACACACAAGTAATGCGTGAAAATCACCGCTCATGTGAACAGCCCCATAGAAATGAACGGGTCGGGATTCAGTGCGGGTGCAATGCGTTCAACTCACACATTGCACTCGCGCGGAAAACTCAACCGTGTGAAAGGGGCCTTACAGATTATCTGACAGATTTCTGACCAGTCATTGGTCACATGGCCGTTTACACACAGATCTTTTGTTACATACACCAACTATTGTTCTAATTGGACAGACATTGGTCAGATAATCTGGTGGTGTAATACAGGCCTAAGAGTGGCTCTTTTTAGTGGCCCCCTGTTATGTCTGATAAGAAGGGGCCCTGGGCAGAAGACCATTTCGTATTGCATCTAAATTCTTTTATGGGGCAGATGTTTTATCTGTCTCCCACCCCAACTGCAAACTGCCTGCAGCCCCCTGACCTCCTATAATAAGTGTAAGGCCTGGAATTTCAATTATAGCCCACATTTTAGGTAGGTGAATTTGTCAGATCTAAAAACTAGGTGCTTCATGATATCATTAGTGTTGTGAATACTATGGGGATAAGATACTCTTTAGTTTTCTGATTTGTTTGCAGAAAGCAGAACAATCTAAAGGTGCAGAAAGTGTTACAAGTGTCTGCTGGTAATGGGTTTGTCCATGTATGTGTGATCTACCTTGACTCTGGGCTTGAAGAGGTTAACTGGGGAGAAATTTGTTTTACTAGTAGCTTTGAGGGTACGGCCACATATTCAGGTTTTTGTTCCAGTTTTGGAAGCCAAAATAGGAGTGGATCATAAAAGAAGAGAATTTTTTTTTTTTTTTCACTGCTGGTTTTGGCTTCCAAAACTGCATCAGGAAACCTGACTGTGTGGCTGTGCCCTGAAGGTAAGGTGGAGAGAATGGGAAATTCTCCAACCAGAAACTCTGCTGCGGTGATTTCAATAATTTGTGAATGTTAGGGCATGCTAATCAAATCTGTCAACCCCCATGGGCTGGTGTGAAATGAGTGACTCTTCTTTATGCTCCAAAGTGTTGGAATAATGAGTGCCAATTGCCTCCTCTTAAATGGACTGCACACTTTCTGGGTGTTTGTAAGGCTACTTTCACACTTGCGCTTGATCGGATCCATTCTGAACGGATCCGATCATATTAATGCAGATGGAGGCTCCGTTCAGTACGGATCCGTCTGCATTAATAACTTAGAAAAATTTCTAAGTGCGAAAGTAGCCTGAGCGGATCCGTTCAGACTTTCAATGTAAAGTCAATGGGGGACGGATCCGCTTGAAGATTGAGCCATATGGTGTCATCTTCAAGCGGATCCGTTCCCATTGACGTACATTGTAAGTCTGGACGGATCCGCACGGCCAGGCGGACAGCTGAACGCTGCAAGCAGCGTTCAGGTTTCCGCCTGGCCGTGCGGAGGCGAGCGGAGCGGAGGCTGAACGCCGCCAGACTGATGCAGTGTGAGCGGATCCGCATCCATTCAGACTGCATCAGGGCTGGACGGAAGCGTTCTGCTCCGCTCGTGAGCTCCTTCAAACGGAGCTCACGAGCGGACAGCAGAACGCTCGTGTGAAAGTAGCCTAAGATGACCATGTGGCACTTACTAATATAGCCTTTCAATATTTCATAACCTATGCCCACTTGGTTACCAAGCCCCCTGTGCTGTCGTCACAGTAGTGTTGTCCACAAAATGGCTATGGATGGAGGGTCATGTGACTGGGCAAATCCCCTCCATATATCTCCACCACTCAAATACACCACAGCTACCATCTGAAGCGATGTGTTTGGTCACATGACCCTCCATCGGCGGCCATCTTATGGACAGGATCTCTGTGTGGACAGCACAGAAGATTTGACCAACAAGAGGACATATCTTACGAAATATAACAAACTGCGCAAAATATCAGCAAAGGCTATATTAGTAAGTGCCATAAAGTGATCTTACATACGCATTGGTCACAAGTAGCCAGAAAGTGGCCAACCCCTTTAAGGCAGGAGCTACATCTAGACTTTTTGTAGCTTTACTATATTTTATAGGGGTATTCCAGCTCAAGAAAAAGCTGTCCTGCCTGCCCTATTCACATGGCAGTGGTGCCGCTGTCCCTGTGTTGTAGACCACATACTGCTGGTCTGCAAAATGCAGGCATGGGCCATGTAAACTCTTTTTCGCATGCTTCCGTCTCCGTGCCTCCGCCCTGCAAGAGATAGGACATATCTTTTCTCAGACCTTGCAGATCATGGACTCATTGAAGTCGAAGTCCCTACCACATGGTGGAGTTCACATGGCCAGTGCCCACGGTTTGCAATGGGCACAGCAGCACCACAGCCATGTTAATGGAGCCTTAGGCCAGGGCTCGACAAATCCCAGGTCGCCATGGCGACCAGGAATTTAGTTCTGGCGCTTGGGTATTTGTCAGCCCCGTTTTCAAAGGTGCCCGGGCGATGGGTGCGGAGCGCCTTTCTGTCTGGAGGCAGCACTGTTTGAAACGGCTCCGTCACAGCACACAATAGCAGAGCCGCTGGCAGCAGGGAGGGGAGGGACTCGGGAGGAGTGTAATCTGATCCTAGAGTGGAAGCTGTTTCTGCCAGCCCCTCCCCTCCCCGCCCACCAACCAATCAGAGCTGAGGCAAGGCAAGCACTAGCAGCTCTGAGTCTGAGTCACTGACACAAGTACAAGAAAGAATCGAATGAGTCTCAGGTTAAAAGAATCTAAAGATCCGACTTAGGCTCCTTTCACACTTGCGCTCGTCGGTCCGCTCGTGAGCTCCGTTTAAAGAAGCTCACGAGCGGACCCGAACGCCTCCGTCCAGCCCTGATGCAGTCTGAATGGAGTGGATCCGCTCAGACTGCATCAGTCTGGCGGCGTTCAGCCTCCGCTCCGCTCGCCTCCGCACGGACAGGCGGACAGCTGTCCGCCTGGCCGTGCGGAGGCGAGCGGATCCGTTCAGACTTACAATGTAAGTCAATGGGAACGGATCCGCTTGAAGATGTCACCATATGGCTCAATCTTCAAGCGGATCCGTCCCCCATTGACTTTACATTGAAAGTCTGAACGGATCCGCTCAGGCATCTTGCACACTTAGAAAATTTTCTAAGTTATTAATGCAGACGGATCCGTACTGAACGGAGCCTCCGTCTGCATTAATATGATCGGATCCGTTCAGAACGGATCCGATCAAGCGCAAGTGTGAAAGTAGCCTTAGGCCTCTTTCACACTTGCGTTGTCCGGATCCGGCGTGTACTCCACTTGCCGGAATTACACGCCGGATCCGGAAAAACGCAAGTGTACTGAAAGCATTTGAAGACTGCTTCATCTTCAAAATGTGTTCAGTGTTACTATGGCAGCCAGGATTAAAGTCCTGGTTGCCATAGTAGGAGCGGGGAGCGGGGGAGCAGCATACTTACAGTCCGTGCGGCTCCCGGGGCGCTTCAGAATGACGTCAGAGCGCCCCATGCGCATGGATGACGTGCCATGCGATCACGTCACCCATGCGCGTGGGGCGCCCTGACGTCACTCTGGAGCGCCCCGGGAGCCGCACGGACGGTAAGTATGCTGCTCCCCCGCTCCCCACTACACTTTACCATGGCTGCCAGGACTTTAGCGTCCCGGCAGCCATGGTAACCATTCAGAAAAAGCTAAACATCGGATCCGGCAATGCGCCGAAACGACGTTTAGCTTAAGTCCGGATCAATGCCTTTCAGTGGGCATACATTCCGGATCCGGCCTTGCGGCAAGTCTTCAGGATTTTTGGCCGGAGCAAAAAGCACAGCATGCTGCGGTATTTTCTCCGGCCAAAAAACGTTCCGTTCCGGAACTGAAGACATCCTGATGCATCCTGAACGGATTTCACTCCATTCAGAATGCATTAGGATAAAACTGATCAGGATTCTTCCGGCATAGAGCCCCGGCGACGGAACTCTATGCCGGAAGACAATAACTCAGGTGTGAAAGAGCCCTAAGTTAGTGACTCATTCGATTCTTTGAGTTAGAAGAACCGTGAGTCAGACTCTAGAACAGTTTACACTGAGGCTGATGCTTTTGTTGCAGCAGTGATAATTAAGGGACATGAGCAGAGAGATAAGAGAAGTGACAGGACAGAGTTTAGATTACAGGTTGAATTAACCCTTTAGGATCAAATTGGCTTCTCAAGTAGATATATATGTTAAAGGGAACCTGTCACCGGGATTTTGTGTATAGAGCTGAGGACATGGGTTGCTAAATGGCCGCTAGCACAGCCGCAATACCCAGTCCCCATAGCTCTGTGTGCTTTTATTGTGTAAAAAAAACGATTTGATAGATATGCAAATTAACCTGAGATGAGTCCTGTCCTTGACTCATCTCAGGGACAGGACTCATCTCGGGGTAATTTGCGTATGTATCAAATAGTTTTTTTTTTTACACAATAAAAGCACACAGAGCTATGGGGACTGGATATTGCGGATGTGCTAGCGGCCATCTAGCAACCCATGTCCTCAGCTCTATAAACAAAATCCCGGTGACAGGTTCCCTTTAAACGCATCCCTTCTTCTGTCTCATTCAGTAGCTATATAACTAAGGATACTTTCACACTTGCGGCAGGACGGATCCGGCAGGCTGTTCACCTTGTCGGATCCGTCCTTCCGCTGTTTCGCCGGACCACCGCTCCGTCCCCATTGACTATAATGGGGGCGGAGCTCCGACACAGCACGGTAGTGCATGGTGAAAGGCCGCCGGACTAAAAGTACTGCATGTCCAACTTTTTAGTCCGGTGGCCTCTCACCGCGAACTGCCGTGCTGCGCCGGAGCTCCACCCCCGTCCCCATTATAGTCAATAGGGTCCGGGGACGGAACGGTGGTTAATGTAACATGGTATACAGCATTATTGGGGGGCTCTATGGAAAAGTGTGTGGGGGGGGGGGGGGAAGCACTATGGGGGCACCTACTAGGGGCTTTATGACGCGGCTCTGCCTGGCTCCTAACTTTTTTAGCTGGCTCCTAGATTCCAAGGAAATTTGTCAAGCCCTGCCTTAGGCTATACATGATGTATAGAACGTACCTGCAGATTCCCATCCCCCCTGGCTACTTTTCCAATGGTGATGGGGTCCTCTCTGGACACAGCAACGTTACATGTCTCAAACTGCTGACACTGCACTGTAGGACACACTTACATAAAACAAACGGCACCTTTCTTAGGCTTTTCTACATCTGTAAAGCTCCAAAAAAGAATGATTGGTATATGCAAATTAGAATAGCAAGTACCCAGGCCCCCGGCATTAGTGGTCGATAACTTCTCCCTATGTTTAGCTGGTAACCAGCCCAGTATCACATCGCCGCTGGGCCCGGGCATGTGCTGTACAATACCCACCGTGGGCAGTGGTCTCAATGAACGGACTGCACATACGTGGCTTTTTGCCACTGGACAGCTACCAGATAAACAGGGGGAAAAGTTATCGACCAGTAACGCCGGGGGCCTGGCCGCTTGCAGTGTCAGCAGTTTGAGACATGTAAAGTTGCTGACGGACTCCCTTTAAGTTCAGAAAAAGCAGCTATAGATGTATAAATTACACGTTTCACTGACTCTTTTCCCATAAAACTATATATCAATCTGGTCTGTAGCATGCTGTCTCCAGATTGCACTGCGTTTTGTGGTGGCAGGTCTTTTAGTTTCAAAAAGTTTAAAAGGGTTTTCTGGTTTGCATCAACATCCTTTAAAATAATCATTTATTAAGGTAGCTGTAATTTTGTAATGTATTTCTTTTACCTTTACTGCTCCTATCTCCTTTTATAGGCTGTGGTCACATGACCATGTCCACGTGGCTCTCTTATTTCTGATGATGTCATGTTCATGAGCGTGGGAAAGCAGCTGCAGTGATAGGGGAGTGTCTATGTAACGGGGTGGGAGGAGCTATAAACGAGGGGCGGTGCTGGATTTGTGGCAGTGAAGAGAGAAGTGCATCATGGGTTTGGTTGGATACAGCAACAGGAAATGCTATATACAGGATGTAACCAACCAGAGAGATTTGATTACATGGAGACAATGGATCAGGAGACTCCAGATTTGAAAAGAAAAAGCATGGGCAAGATGTAGCTGAGGTAAACCTCTACAAAACCATATATGTTAAAAACCATCATAATCCTGGAAACCCCCTTTAAGGTGGCCAGACACTAGAGATTTCAGAGCAATGTTCTCTTCATGACCTGTCCTTCAACACTACAGCATACATTGCTGATGATTCATAGATTGAATTCTGCCCGGGTCTGTGCTATGGGCCAGGCTTCACTTTATGGGGTGTTTACCTGTGATTTGGCATAAACGGCTTTCCAAGTATTATACCCAAGAGTGACCCAAAAAATAATTCACCAGGGCAGATTTTGGCTTCAGTCACATCTGTCACAAAACGTGTGTAGCAACTAAAACTGTGGATCAGGGATCAGCAACCTTCGGCACTCCAGCTGCTGTGAAACTACAACTCCCAGCTCGCACACCTATTCAGCTGTTCTTGTAACACTCATAGAAGTGAAAGGAGGATTCTGGGAGTTGTAGTTTCAGAACAGCTGGAGTGCTGGAGGTTGCTGATCCCTGCTGTAGATGATCTACTTAAAACATATTAGGGCTCGTTCACACTAACACGTGAAGCCCGTGCCCCTGCTGTGGACCGCAATGCACGGGCACCGTCCGTGGGGCAGGCGCATGGGGATCGCAGACCCATTCACTTGAATGGGTCCACGATCCTTCCATTCCGCAAAAAGATAGAATTTGCTCTATATTTTTGTGGTATGGAAGCCCAGAAAGCACTCCGTAGTGTTCTGTTCTGCGTCTCCGGATTTGCGAACCAATTAAAATGAATGGTTCCGCATCCGTGATGCGGAATGTCCACAGAACAGCGACCGTGTATTGCGGATCCGCAAATGCAGTCCGCAATACGGCAACGGGCATCACATGTTCGTGTGAACAAGCCCTTAGCAGGGGTGTGGAAATAAACAAAAAAAACTACTTGTCGAAGGACTAAAGCGGGTGCTCGATCTTCTTGTCCCTCATGACAAACTACTTGTCCTGATACAAAAATTATTTTAAATCAAAACCATATTTCAATGCACCGCCACGCTTCCTCATGCAGGGAGGTGGCTTGCGTTCCAGTCTTTGTGGTGTGAAATGACTCTCTAAGTTTAGTCCTCGTTCACACCAGATGATTCTGTCCAGAATGCACTACATCGCGGCCGGCTCACTATGTTGTAGGGCAGGAGGGGGCGTGACGATCCATTGAAGTGAATGGCACCGTAGCCACAGCCGCAGGTGATCGGATGCACGAGATCGCAAGGCACAATTATGCCTGAGGTCCAGTCAAAATGCTGCTTGCATCATTTTGTTTGGACTGGGCCGCAGGCATAATGTGCCTTGCGAGCCTGTGCAGCCAATCACATTGCAACCATTGGGCATGGTTATGGTGCCAATCACTTAAACAGACCACTACGCCCCCTCCTGCCCCACAATATAGTTAGCCGGCCGCAATGCGGTGCAGTGCATTCTGGACACAATCGGGCCGGAACGCACTGCCTGGTGTGAACGAGGCCTTAATGTGATCACAGCAATTAGTTTAGTGCACACTCTTGCTCTTAGCACATTACTACCCGTACCAATCTAGGTGGTTTAGGCAAATTAGCTGCTGATGTGGCATGGAAAGGACCCCCTCACCTTCCCAGTTTGACAACACCTGCCGAAAGGGGGTCCTCTGAGGGATGCTGGCAGAGTTGAGAGTTCTATCAATGCCCCTGGCTCTGTAACTGCTCTGTTACTGCTCTTTCCCCCGAGCCGTAGACGTGATGGAACCTTTCATTGTTCCACCCCTCCAGCTCTGTCATTTATTTCTTCCCCACGTTGTCACTACACCACGCAACCCCCCCCCCTCCCCCAACCAACGCTCTGTCACCGCGGCTGCGTCACTGCTCTACACCCACTGCTTGGTCACCGCTAGTGTTGAGCGAACCCGGTGAAGTTCGGGTTTGCTGGGTTCGGCCAAACTTCAGGTCAAAGTTCGGGTTCGGGATCCGAACTTGACCTGAACTTGACCCCGGACCCCATTAAAGTCAATGGGGACCCGAACTTTACTTTATTATTTTCCGTTATAACGGAAAATAATACTGTCAGCTTTTTCAGATCTGAGTTTTCACGATCCGATGGTATATTCTAACACAAAGGCATTCCCATGGTGATGGGGACGCTTTTAGTTAAAATATACCATCTGATAGGAGAAAACTCAGATCCGATGGTGTATTCTAAACCAGAGGCGTTCCCATGGTGATGGGGACGCACCTCTGACAGGGCACTGCCATCTGCGGCACCTGAGGGGTTAATTGCTCGGACAGCAGCTCCCTGTCCGAGGTTGGGTGCTGGGAATGTTTCTACAATGTTTGCATTGGTGGGCAGTGCGCCCCCACCCCCCCCCAGTATTAAAATCATTGGTGGGCAGTGCAAACCAAGCACCCCCCCCCCTTCCCGGTATCAAAATCATTGGTGGGCAGTGCAACCCTCCCCCATCATTGGTGGCAGCGACAGTTCTGATCGGAGTCCCAGGAGTGTAATGTTGGGGCTCTGATCGGTTGTACCTCACAGGTCTGTGTGGCGCATTGCTTATGCTTATAGCAATGCGCCGCACAGACCTGTGAGTTACAAGAAGACCATAGCGCATGTAAGTATAATGCTGCTGAGTAACTGACCATGGCAGACAGGACTACAGTAGCGTCCTGGTTGCCATGGTAACCGATCGGAGCCCCAACATTACACTATCGGAACTGCCGCTGCCACCAATGATTTTAATATTCCTGGCACCCGACCTCTGACAGGGAGCTGCCGTCCATGCAATTAACCCCCTCAGGTGCTATGGATGGCAGCGCCCTGTCAGAGGTGCGTCCCCATAATCATGTAAACACCTTAGGTTTAGAATATACCATCGGATCTGAGTTTTCTTCAGTTTTGTCCCCATTCTTTGTCAATAGAGCTAGAACAGAATGCTCCAAAATGCATTCCGTTCTCATACCGGAAAGCAAACCGCAACATGTTGTAGATTGCTTTCCGTCCTGAGATGCGGAGCAAAACGGCACAATCTGCCACAATAGAAAACAGTTCCATCCCCCATTGACTTTCAATGGAGTTAATGACGGATCCGTTTTGGCAATGTTAACCTCTCGGGGACACATTACGTACCGTCATAGAAACAAAGTATGTGTCGGGTGATGAGAACCATTTGGCCCATCTAGTCTGCCCAATATGTGTAATTCCGATCACCGGTGGAACTGGGGGCCTGCCTAAATCATTCAGCAGGCACCCTGGGACAATGTGCAGGGAGGGGTCTTTCTGTGTCTGGGAGAGAGAAGCCTGCAATCGGATCTCCAGAGCCAGCACCCCCATCTGTGCCCAGCACCCCCTTCTGACCCTCCATAGTGCCATCTGGCACTAAAAGGTATTTAGGGACAGGTTAGGCAGGGAAAGTTTAGTGAAACTAAAATTTATTTAACTGTTTCATCACCCTAATCGGGTGTCCACAGCACAGCTGTGTGACCCTAGACCCCCCAGGGGTGCTGCAACTTGTTCCCCATGCCCCCCCCACACATTTTTTGGGGCGCAAGCATTTTATTCTTTTTTTTTTTTTTTTTTTTTCTGTGTACATTGACTGTGGCCGGCACTCTTAGCGTCCGGCCAATGTTGGCGCATTGCACACCCTATTGCTGATCCGCTTCGGATGGCTAATCAGCGAGTTTAAATTTTTTATTTTTTTTTCCTTTTTCCACTTTTTTTTGCCTTTTTTTAAATTTATTTTTCTGTTAGTTTTAAGGCAAAGTCCACGAACACCCGTTCCCCCACACACATGCACACTAAATAAAGATTTACACACACATTTACCCTATGGCTCGCTGGATGTTCTCGGCCGAGGAGGCATACGCCCAGCTTGCCTGGGACTCTGAGAGCCCCAGTGAGGACGAGGATGACCCCACTTTCCTTTTATCATCCGTGTCCTCCTCATCTAGCAATGAAGATGAGCCCCCAAGGCGGCGGAGACGCTGCCAGGCAGAGCAAGGGGACAGCCATGCTAGGGACCCTGTGGCCCACACTAGTACGAGAACCTCTGGGGCTCGTACTAGTTTTCCAACCCACTAGTTAAGTCCATCGGAGCCCCCCTACCGGTGAACTTGCATGGTGTTCCCTAGAGCATTTTGAGCCTGTGATTCCTGATTTTGTTGGCCAACCAGGAATCCAGATTCCCACAGTGGGCTTCACTGAATATGACTATTTCAGTCTTTTTTTTCAGTGACCACTTTGTGAATCTGATTGTGGAGCAAACAAACTTGTTCGCCCAACAGTTTATTGCTCAACACCCGGGCTCCTTTTTGGCTAGGGCCGGGGGCTGGACTCCGGTCAGTGCAGCCGAGATGAGGGCATTTTGGGGCCTCGTGCTGCACATGGGCCTAGTCAAAAAACCCAGTGTCAGGCATTACTGGAGTGGGGATGTCTTCTACCAGACCACACTTTACATTACGGCCATGACACGTACCCGATTTGAGGCCATCCGGAAATGCGCCCCCACCCCCCCCCCCAAGGTGATCCTGCCTATGACCACCTGTACAAAATCAGGCCGATCATCGATCACTTTAGGGCCAACATTTTGGAGGCCTATGAAAGGGAGGTTGCGATTGATGAGTCTCTCATTGCTTTAAAGGGGAGACTCTTTTTACACCAGTATCTTCCCGCTAAGTGGGCGAGGTATGGCGTAAAGCTGTACAAACTTTGTGAGAGTACCTCAGGGTACACTTACAAGTTTTGTGTATACGAGGGGCGAGATTCCCATATTGAACCCCCAGAATGTCCCCCCACTCTGGGTGTTAGCGGGAAACTTGTGTGGGACCTTATGCACCCACTGCTAGATAAGGATTACCACCTGTACGTGGATAACTTTTATACTAGTATCCCCTTGTTCCAGTCCCTCGCCGCCAGACCCACGTCCGCTTGTGGGACCGTGCAGAAAAATCAACGCGCCTCCCCTACCCACCCCCTCCAGGTACCTATCCCCAGGGGTGAGACCCGTGCCCTTACCAGTGGAAACCTGTTGCTGGTCAGATATAAGGACAAGAGGGATGTCCTTATACTGTCCACAATTCAAAGTAACGGCATCACCCCTGTGCGAGGTACCGCGGCAACGGTCTTCAAGCCTGATTGTTTTGTTGACTACAATCGGTATATGGGAGGAGTTGATCTCTCTGATCAAGTCCTCAAGCCATATAATGCCATGCGCGAAACCGGGGCATTGTACAAAAGAGTTGCGTTCTACTTGGTACAAGTTGCCTTGTACAACTCTTTTGTGCTGTCCCGGAGCGCTGGCAACACAGAGAAAATCCTCTGGTTCTATGAGGCAGTCCTCAAGGCCCTGATCTTTTCTGACCGGAGTATCTCGGGAACTCGAAGCGCCCGGATCGTCTCAGGCCAACACTTTCCAGGTGTGGTCCCCCACATTGGAAAGAAGGGACGGACCCAAAAAAGGTGTGTCACAGGAGGGGGATACGGAAGGACACCACCACTCACTGTGACAGTCCTCTGCATTATTGGTTGCTTCAGGGAGTACCACACTTCATGGAGTACTAAATTTATAATCCCCTTCCCCAATTTTAATTCCATTTAGCCACTGACAATCCGAAAAAAACAACTCTGGTTCTCAGACTTGAGACACTAAAACAAAAATATATTTTTTTTTTCCAAAAATATATTTTGTAAAACTAAAATAAAAAAGTAGACCTATTAGGTATCGCCGCATCTGTAAGAATCTGCTTTATAAAAATACCCCATGACCTAACCCCTCAGATAAACACTGTCAAAAAAATAAAATAAAAACAGTGCAAAAATGTATTTATTTTTGTCACCTTACATCACAAATGGTGTAATAGCAAGCGATCAAAAAGTCACATGCCCCCCCCCCCCAAATAGTGCCAATAAAACTGTCCTCTCATCCCGCAAAAAAAGAACCCCTACCTAAGATAATCGGCTAAAAAATAAAAAATGACTCTTAGACTATGGAGATACTAAAATGTTTTTTTTTTGTTTGTTTTTGTTTATAAAAGGGATAATAAACCTAAATAAAAAAAGAGTACCAGTAGACATATTAGGTATCACCGCATCCGTAACAATATGCTCTATAAAAATACCCCATGCCCTAACCCCTCAGATGAACACTGTCAAAAAAATAAAATAAAAACTGTGCCAAAACTGCAATTTTTTGGGCAAATTTTCCTTTTTTAAACCGTTTTTTCCAGTAAGAAAGCAAGGGTAAACAGCCAAACAAAACTTAATATTTATTACCCTGATTCTGCAGTTTACGACCACTTATGGGGGCGCAGAAGGAAAGGAACGCCGTATGGTTTCTGGAAGGCAGATTTTGATGGCTTTTTTTTTTTTTTTGGCACCATGTCCCATTTGAAGAACCCCTGATGCACCCCTAGAGAATAAACTACACCCCTCAAGGTATTCAAAACTGATTTTACAAACTTTATTAACCCTTTAGGTGTTCCTCAACAGTTTATGGCAAATGGAGATGAAATTTCAGAATTTCTATTTTTGGTAACCTTGCCTCACAAAAATGTAATATAGAGCAACCAAAAATCATTAAAAATAGCCCCAACAAAACTGCCACCTTATCCCGTAGTTTCCAAAATGGGGTCACTTTTATGGGGTTTCTACTCTAAGGGTGCATCAGGAGGGCTTCAAATGGGGGCAATAAATATTGGGTTTTGTTTGGCTGTTAACCCTTGCTTTGTTACTGAAAAAAATTGATTAAAATGGAAAATTTGCCCCAAAATTTTAATTCTTAAATTTCATCTCCATTTGCCAATAACTCTTGTGGAACACCTAAAGGGTTAACAAAGTTTGTAAAATCAGTTTTGAATACCTTGAGGGGTGTAGTTTTTTTTGGGGTCTTTTTTTTTTTTTTGGGTGGTTTCTATTATGTAAGCCTCACAAAGTGACTTCAGACCTAAACTGGTCCTTTTAAAAAGTGGGTTTTTGAAAATTTAAGAAAAATTTCAAGATTTGCTTCTAAACTTCTAAGCCTTGGAACGTCCCCAAAAAATAAAATATCATTCCCAAAATGATCCAAACATAAAGAAGACATATGGGGAATGTAAAATAATAACTATTTTTGGAAGTATTTCTATCTATGATAAAAGTAGAGAAAAAGAAATTTGTAAATTTGGTATTTTTTATTTTTTTTTATAAATAAAGATTTTTGTTTGACTCCATTTTACCAATGTCATGAAGTACAACATGTGACGAAAAAAACAATCTCAGAATGGCCTGGATAAGTAAAAGCATTTTAAAGTTATTCACACATTAAAGAGACACTGGTCAGATTTGCAGTGTTTGGGTTAAAGATAATACAACTGGATCCGTTCAAACAGATGCAGATGGTTGTATTATCGGTAACGGAAGCGTTTTTGCTGGACCCTTCCAGATCCAGTAAAAACGCTAGTGTGAAAGTAGCCTTAAACTTCAGCAGTCAGACAAGTATCTGCAACGCTCCTGCATATAAGACGGCTTCTTATTCACGTACAATCACTGGTATACAAGAGTTTCACAAGAAAATAGCTGCTGCATTATGCTAAATTCTTTCACATTGCGGATGAATAGAGCAGTCACCATGAATGTTACTCACTGTGTTCTCACAGAAATACCAGTGTGTCACTGCATGACCTTACTTCTACAGAATCTTACGGTCAGTATAAGGCCTCATGCACACGACTGTATGTATTTTGCGGTCTGGAAAAAACGGATCTGCAAAAAAAATTACGGATGATTTCAGTGTGCATTCCGTATTTTGCTTAACGGAACAGCTGGCCCATAATAGAACAGTACTGTCCTTGTCCGTAATGCGAACAATAATAGGACATGTTCTATTTTTTGCGGAACGGAAATACGGACATACGGAAATGGAATGCACACATAACTTACTTTTTTTTTTTTTTTTTTGGGGACCCATTTAAAATAATGATTCCGTATACAGGTAACTTATTAACCTAGTTTGTAAGGCCTAGAAAAGACATCTGTCCATCCAGTTAAGCCTGTTATCCTGCACGTTGATGCAGAGAGAGGGAAAAAAAAAACCTGAGGTTGAAGCCAATTTTCCAAGAGATCATTATTAAAAATGTTGCACTGTGTTTTCTCTGCAGCCAGCACCTTTTCACATACAGTGGATATAAAGTCTTCACACACCTGTTTTTTTTGTTATGTAAAAAAAAAAAAAAAAAAAAAAATCAGATCTAGGGCTCATTCACACAACCGTATGTATATTGCAGTCTACAAAACACAGATCCGCAAAAAAAAGAAGACATCCGTGTTGCATCAGTTTTCTTGCTGATCCATTGTAACAGTGTCAGTCTTTGTCCGCAAAACCAACAAGAATAGGACATGTTAAATTTTTCTGCGAAACTGACATACGGTCATAAAATGCACACAGGGTCATTTAAAAAAATAAATAAAAAATTCCCGGCCTCATTGAAATGACTGGTTCCGCATATGGGCCGCAAAAATAATGGAACGAACACTGACAAAAAATAAGAGCCCTAATACTTTGTTGAAGTACCATTTGAATTAATGAAGCATTCAGCCTTTTGGGTAGGAGTCTATCAGCATGTTACATCTTGACTTGGCAATCAAGCTTTCCAAATATGTCAAATTATAATAAATTTTACTTTATTATAAATATATTCCTAAATACCTTTCATTAGTTACCGTATAATGGCTCGTTTTGTCTGGGGAGCAATCATTAGGAGAAATAAAATGGCCACTGTCCTGTTGGTACACACAAAACCTGTCCTAATCACACAGGAGGACAAGTTACTTCCCAACACTGAGCTAAAGAGCTGCCTCATCCTCCTCTCTGCTCTGCTTGTCAGGAATTATTATCCTGAATACAGTTTAATATTATCTTCTCAGCTGTATTCTGGATAATAATCCCTGACAAGTAGGAGAGGAGGAGGAGGCAGCTCTTTACCCCAGCGTTGTGAAGTAACTTGTCGTCCTGTGTGATTAGGACAGGTTTTGTGTGTACTAATAGGATGGCGGCCGGTTTATTCCTCCTAATGTTTGATCCCCAGACAAAATCAGCAATTATAACTAATGTAAGGTATTTGCGAATATACACTGAACAAAAATATAAATGCAACACTTTCAGTTTTGCTCCCATTTTGCATGAGCTGAACTCAAAGATCTACAACATTTTCTACATACACAAAAGACCCATTGCTCTCAAATATTGTTCGCAAATCTGTCTAAATCTGTTAGGCCTCATGCACGCGACAGTATTTTTTCACTGTCCGCAAAACAGGGTTCTGTTGGTCCGTGATCCGTGACCGTTTTTTCGTCCGTGGGTCTTCCTTGATTTTTGGAGGATCCACGGACATGAAAAAAAAGTTGTTTTGGTGTCCGCCTGGCCGTGCGGAGCCAAACGGATCCGTCCTGAATTACAATGCAAGTCAATGGGGACGGATCCGTTTGACGTTGACACGATATGGTGCAATTGCAAACGGATCCGTCCCCATTGACTTTCAATGTAAAGTCTGGAGTCCCTTTTATACCATCGGATCGGAGTTTTCTCCAATCCGATGGTATATTTTAACTTGAAGCGTCCCCATCACCATGGGAACGCCTCTATGTTAGAATATACTGTCGGATATGAGTTACATAGTGAAAACTCATATCGACAGTATATTCTAACACAGAGGCGTTTCCATGGTGATGGGGACGCTTCTAGTTAGAATATACTACAAACTGTGTACATGACTGCCCACTGCTGCCTGGCAGCACCCGATCTCTTACAGGGGGCCGTGATCAGCACAATTAACCCGTCAGGGGCTCCGATCGGTAACCATGGCAACCAGGACGCTACTGCAGTCCTGGTTGCCATGGTTACTTAGCAATAGTAGAAGCATCATACTTATCTGCTGGCTGCTGCGATGTCTGTGTCCGGCCGGGAGCTCCTCATACTGGTAAGTGACAGGTCTGTGCGGCGCATTGCTAAATGAACTGTCACTTACCAGTAGGAGGAGCTCCCGGCCGGACACAGACATCGCAGCAGCCAGCAGGTAAGTATGATGCTTCTACTATTGCTAAGTAACCATGGCAACCAGGACTGCAGTAGCGTCCTGGTTGCCATGGTTACCGATCGGAGCCCCAGCTATTAAACTGGGACTCTGATCGGAACTCCGCTGCCACCAATGATCGGGGGGAGAGAGGGGAGACCGCACACTCGCCACCAATGTTATTAATGCAATAGAGGGAGGGGGGGGGGGGGGCCGGGGGAGGCCACACACTGTGCCACCAACGTATTAATACAATAGAGGGAGGAGGGGGGGGGGGCACACACTGTGCCACCAATGTTATTATTACAATAGAGGGGGGGCGGGGCGGGGGGGGCGCACACTTGAATGGGTCCGTGAACCGTTGTCCATCAAAAAAATAGGACAGGTCATATTTTTTTGACGGACAGGATACACGGATCACGGTCTCAGCTGCAAAACGGTGCATTTTCCGATTTTTCCACGGACCCATTGAAAGTCAATGGGTCCGCGAAAAAACCCCGGAAAACCGCACAACGGCCACGGATGCAAACAACGGTCGTGTGCATGAGGCCTTAGTGAGCACTTCTCCTTTGCCGAGATAATCCATCCCACCTGACAGGTGTGGCATATCAAGGTGCTGATTAGACAGCATGAATATTGCACAGGTGTTCCTTAGACTGCCAACAATAAAAGGCCACTTTGAAATGTGCACAGTTTTGCCTTACTGGTCAGTATCTGGTGTGGCCACCATTTGCCTCATGCAAAGCAACACATCTCCGTCGCATCTTTGAGTTCAGCTCATGCAAAATTGGAGCAAAACCGAAAGTGTTGCGTTTGTTTTTGTTCACTGTATTTAAAATAAAGTAATATTTAAGTATTTTCATTTTCTTAATTCCCAGAGGACCCCTTTTAACCGCCTCCGGACCGCCTAACACAGATGTGCGGTCCGGAGGCGGCAGCCCTGCGCAGAGTGACGCATATACGCGTCATCTCGCGAGGGCCGAGATTTCCCGTGAGCGCGCGCACACAGGAACAGAAGGTAAGCGAGTGGATCTCCAGCCTGCCAGCGGCGATCGCTCGCTGGCAGGCTGGAGATCTGATTTTTTTTTTAACCCCTAACAGGTATATTAGACGCTGTTTTGATAACAGCGTCTAATATACCTGCTACCTGGTCCTCTGGTGGTCCCCCCCCGTCACTTATTAACCCCTTATGAACCCCTGATCACCCATGATCACCCCATATAAACTCCCTGATCACCCCCCTGTCATTGATCACCCCCCTGTCAGGCTCCGTTCAGACGTCCATATGATTTTTACGGATCCACGGATACATGGATCGGATCCGCAAAACACATGCCGACGTCTGAATGGAGCCTTACAAGGGGGTGATCAATGACAGGCGGGTGATCACCCATATACACTCCCTGATCACCCCCTGTCATTGATCACCCCCCTGTAAGGCTCCATTCAGACGTCCGCATGTGTTTTGCGGATCCGATCCATGTATCCATGGATCCGTAAAAATCATTCGGACATCTGAATGGAGCCTTACAGGGGGGTGATCAATGACAGGGGGGTGATCACCCATATACACTCCCTGATCACCCCCTGTCATTGATCACCCCCCTGTAAGGCTCCATTCAGACGTCCGCATGTGTTTTGCGGATCCGATCCATGGATCCGTAAAAATCATATGGACGTCTGAATGGAGCCTTACAGGGGGGTGATCACCCATATACACTCCCTGATCACCCCCTGTCATTGATCATCCCCCTGTAAGGCTCCATTCAGACGTCCGCATGTGTTTTGCGGATCCGATCCATGGATCCGTAAAAATCATACAGACGTCTGAATGGAGCCTTACAGGGGGGTGATCACCCATATACACTCCCTGATCACCCCCCTGTCTTTGATCACCCCCCTGTAAGGCTCCATTCAGACGTCCGCATGTGTTTTGCGGATCCGATCCATGTATCCATGGATCCGTAAAAATCATACGGACGTCTGAATGGAGCCTTACAGGGGGTGATCAATGACAGGGGGGTGATCAGGGAGTCTATATGGGTGATCACCCCCTGTCATTGATCACCCCCCTGTCATTGATCACCCCCCCTGTAAGGCTCCATTCAGACATTTTTTTGGCCCAAGTTAGCGGAAATATATATATTTTTTTGTTTGTTTCTTCTTACAAAGTCTCATATTCTACTAACTTGTGTCAAAAAATTAAATCTCGCATGAACTCAGCATACCCCTCACGGAATCCAAATGCGTAAACATTTTTAGACCTTTATATTCCAGACTTCTTCTCACGCTTTAGGGCCCCTAAAATGCCAGGGCAGTATAAATACCCCACATGTGACCCCATTTCGGAAAGAAGACACCCCAAGGTATTCCGTGAGGGGCATATTGAGTCCATGAAAGATTGAAATTTTTGTCCTAAGTTAGTGGAATGTGAGACTTTGTGAGAAAAAAACTAAAAAAAATCAATTTCCGCTAACTTATGCAAAAAAAAAAATTCTATGAACTCGCCATGCCCCTCATTGAATACCTGGGGGTGTCTTCTTTCCAAAGTGGGGTCACATGTGGGGTATTTATACTGCCCTGGCTTTTTAGGGGCCCGAAAGTGTGAGAAGAAGTCTGGGATCCAAATGTCTAAAAATGCCCTCCTAAAAGGAATTTGGGCACCTTTGCGCATCTAGGCTGCAAAAAAAGTGTCACACATCTGGTATCGCCGTACTCAGGAGAAGTTGGGCAATGTGTTTTGGGGTGTCATTTTACATATACCCATGCTGGGTGAGAAAAATATCTTGGTCAAATGCCAACTTTGTATAAAAAAATGGGAAAAGATATTTCTCTCACCCAGCATGGGTATATGTAAAATGACACGCCAAAACACATTCCCCAACTTCTCCTGAGTACGGCGATACCAGATGTGTGACACTTTTTTGCAGCCAAGGTGGGCAAAGGGGCACACATTCCAAAGTGCACCTTTCGGATTTCGCAGGCCATTTTTTACAGATTTGGATTGCAAGGTACTTCTCACACATTTGGGCCCCTAAATTGCCAGGGCAGTATAACTACGCCACAAGTGACCCCATTTTGGAAAGAAGACACCCCAAGGTATTCCGCGAGGGGCACGGCGAGTTCCTAGAATTTTTTATTTTTTGTCACAAGTTAGCGGAAAATGATGATTTTTCTTTTTTTTTTCTTTTTTCCTTACAAAGTCTCATATTCCACTAACTTGCGACAAAAAATAAAAAATTCTAGGAAATCGCCATGCCCCTCACGGAATACCTTGGGGTGTCTTCTTTCCAAAATGGGGTCACTTGTGGTGTAGTTATACTGCCCTGGCAATTTAGGGGCCCAAATGTGTGAGAAGAACTTTGCAATCAAAATGTGTAAAAAATGGCCTGCGAAATCCGAAAGGTGCACTTTGGAATATGTGCCTCTTTGCCCACCTTGGCTGCAAAAAAGTGTCACACATCTGGTATCGCCGTACTCAGGAGAAGTTGGGGAATGTGTTTTGGGGTGTCATTTTACATATACCCAATCCATGCTGGGTGAGAAAAATATCTTGGTCAAATGCCAACTTTGTCTAAAAAAATTGGAAAAGTTGTCTTTTGGCAAGATATTTCTCTCACCCAGCATGGGTATATGTAAAATGACACCCCAAAACACATTCCCCAACTTCTCCTGAGTACGGCGATACCAGATGTGTGACACTTTTTTGCAGCCAAGGTGGGCAAAGGGGCACATATTCCAAAGTGCACCTTTCGGATTTCGCAGGCCATTTTTTACACATTTTGATTGCAAAGTTCTTCTCACACATTTGGGCCCCTAAATTGCCAGGGCAATATAACTACCCCACAAGTGACCCCATTTTGGAAAGAAGACACCCCAAGGTATTCGGTGAGGGGCATGGCGAGTTCCTAGAATTTTTTATTTTTTGTCGCAAGTTAGTGGAATATGAGACTTTGTAAGAAAAAAAAAATTAAAATAAAAATCATCATTTTCCGCTAACTTGTGACAAAAGATAAATAGTTCTATGAACTCACTATGCCCATCAGCGAATACCTTAGGGTGTCTACTTTCCGAAATGGGGTCATTTGTGGGGTGTTTGTACTGTCTGGGCATTGTAGAACCTCAGGAAACATGACAGGTGCTCAGAAAGTCAGAGCTGCTTCAAAAAGCGGAAATTCACATTTTTGTACCATAGTTTGTAAACGCTATAACTTTTACCCAAACCATTTTTTTTTTGCCCAAACATTTTTTTTTTATCAAAGACATGTAGAACAATAAATTTAGCGAAACATTTATATATGGATGTCGTTTTTTTTGCAAAATTTTACAGCTGAAAGTGAAAAATGTAATTTTTTTTCTGCAAAAAAATCGTTACATTTTGATTAATAACAAAAAAAGTAAAAATGTCAGCAGCAATAAAATACCACCAAATGAAAGCTCTATTAGTGAGAAGAAAAGGAGGTAAAATTCATTTGGGTGGTAAGTTGCATGACCGAGCGATAAACGGTGAAAGTAGTGTAGTGCCGAAGTGTAAAAAGTGGCCTGGTCATGAAGGGGGTTTTAGCTAGCGGGGTTGAAGTGGTTAAACTTGAAATTCATCTTCGTCTTTTTAGCAGCCGCCTGAAGGTTTTGTGCACAAAATTCATAATTCCCTCCACCTTGACTAAAACCCTAGTTCCAGCTGCAGAAAAACTGCCTCAAAACATAATGCAGCCTCTGATGCTTCACTGTGGGCATGTTGATCTTTTGGTGGTGCGCAGTGTTAGCTTTGTGTCAAATGTACCTTTTGGAATTGCGGCCCAAAATTTCAGCCTTGGTATCATCAGACCGTAGCACATTTTCCCACATGCCTTTGGCAGACGATGTAAGTTTTGGTAAAACATAGCTGGGCTTTTGATGTTTTTCTTTGTAAGAAAAGGCTTTTGTCTTGCCACTCTACTGCAGACCCCAGACATATAAGGAATATGTGAGAATTTTGTTACATGGAGTACACAACAAATACTTGCCAGAATTTCCTACATCTGCTTTAATATTCCTGTCGGCCTCTTGGCATCCTCCTGGACCAATTTTATTCTGGTCTTTTCATCCAGTTTATAAATTGGGGCTGTTTAGCCTCTTAGATGCCATAGTCAATAGTGACTGCAGCATTAAAGTTAGTTAGTGGGACAGTGGCAAGAAGCAGTTACTAATTTGATTAAATTGGAACGGGTATCTGAGAGAGCAGGAAAAACTGATAAAATATGGAAAAAATGGTTGCACTAGGGCCGGATGTGTTTTTTTTTTTTTTTTTTTTTTTCCTCTCCCTCTCTCTCCAAACGGTGGGGGGTGGGTATTTGGGGTAAAATGTTATTATATTGTTGATTTATGTAATATGGATCTTTGGATGCTCTGATTTTGTACATGTTTCTTATATAACAGATAAAAATAAAATTTTTATATAAAGTTATTTTCGGGAGGGTACTCCCTCTCTCAGGTAACAGCCCCACAGTTAATGAGATCTTAGTATGGCAGCCTAGCACCTAATGAAGGCCCCCAGCTTTGCCTTCAGTGTACCCCACTGGCGCAGCCTGATAGTGCCTGTCAGCATAGTACTGACAGTATAATACCCCATACTGCATCAGCAGTATAGTGTATTATAGAAACAATCAGAAGATCACCTGTCATTGTCAACTTGTGGAACTAGTAAATGTTTAAAAAAATCTTAAAATTACACCCTTTTCCATTGAAAAAAAAGCTTTTCAATGGGGAAAAATTGAAAAAATAAAAACCTCCGCCAGTGTTTTAGATAGGCTTTCCTGCACCCAGGGCATGAATTTAGCATCATGCCCCCCCCATACACACACTTGCTACTTAAATTTACCTAAAAAGGGAAAAGTTCAGCTGCGGCGGCAAATTGTTTTACACTAAGCAACTCCTCCAACCCTGCCCAATGCAGAACTATACTTACCCAGTCCCAACTAATACAATCTACCATAGGGTACACGGCTGTACCAATACACCTTGCAATAAATGAAAGAGCCAACTCATCCTACCTCATCCAAGATGTCGCTGGCATGTTGGTGTGATGTCTGTTGGATCTGAAACAACGTCGCTGTGGTGATAGAGCAAAAAGAATAATCGCATAAGGGAGGGATGGTAACTGCCCCTGTGAAATCCCCAGCAGGGGGCGCTGTGCTGGCTCTGAGCCATCCCAATGTGTAACAGGGTAATTTAGGGCATTTCCCCTTATGCCCACATTGTGTCCCCTAACAGTAGTTATGCCCACCTAGGGTTGGACATTATCAAAAATATTCAGACGATAACGATATTAAAAAAGTTATCGCGATAACGATATATATCGCGATAAATGCCCGTTTAAAAGAGAAAAAAACACAAGACGTTACACTGTATGGGGGCGGCCACAAGGAGGCGTTACACTGTATGGGGGCGGCCACAAGGAGGCGTTACACTGTATGGGGGCGGCCACAAGGAGGCGTTACACTGTATGGGGGCGGCCACAAGGAGGCGTTACACTGTATGGGGGGGGCCACAAGGAGGCGTTACACTGTATGGGGGGGGCCACAAGGAGGCGTTACACTGTATGGGGGGGGGGCCACAAGGAGGCGTTACACTGTATGGGGGGGGCCACAAGGAGGCGTTACACTGTATGGGGGGGGGCCACAAGGAGGCGTTACACTGTATGGGGGGGGGCCACAAGGAGGCGTTACACTGTATGGGGGGGGCCACAAGGAGGCGTTACACTGTATGGGGGGGGCCACAAGGAGGCGTTACACTGTATGGGGGGGCCACAAGGAGGCGTTACACTGTATGGGGGGCCACAAGGAGGCGTTACACTGTATGGGGGGCCACAAGGAGGCGTTACACTGTTTGGGGGGCCACAAGGAGGCGTTACACTGTATGGGGGGCCACAAGGAGCGTTATAATAAGGTCTTATGGGAGCGAGGAGGAGGGAGAGTCGGGGCGGCCGCTGCAGGAAGTAGTAGGTTTATAATTTCGTCATCAGACAGAGCACACACTAGTGAGACAGCCGCAGAAAAAGTCTCTCCAGAGACACCAGTACTCACACAGGGGATCGCCAGTTCGCCACACACAGAGCCGGCACTGGTGGATGACGACGTCAGATGGTGGGTGGAGACTTGACTAAGGGAGGCGGAGCAAGAAGGAGGCAGGCCAGGAGCGAGAGGAAGTAATTACCCAGCGCTATGCAAGATGCAAGGTGCAAGGTGCAGGGAGGGGTGGGCGGGCGGACGCACGTTTAGAAGAGGTCAGCGCACAATGTGCGCTGACGTCACAAAATACCGCGGTATTTAGGAAACTGCGATATCGCCATATCGCCGTTTTTTTAATACCGCGGTATATCGTGATACCGGTATATCGCCCAACCCTATGCCCACCTTGTGGCCTCAAAGAATTAACAGTTAATCAGTAAGTTATACCCCAAAAGTGCCATTAAAAACTTGCAAAAAACAAGCCCTCATCCGGCTACATCAACGGAAAAATAAAGAAGGTTATAGTCCTTGAAATGTGACGATGGAAAAAATTGCTGGGTTGCTGAGGCCCAAGACAGGCTGGTCACTAAGGGGTTAATCAAGATATGTTGGAATGGGTTTTACTGTAAAAATTGATACAATGCAATAATACTTTTTAAAACAACGTTCACAAAGGTGTCCATGGTCTTTCACTGAACCGATCATCAGCAAAGTTAAAGTTCTTGCAGTTGCCACAAAATTCTGTTTTACTGTGACCAAAAGTCAATGTGGAGCTCTGGCCTAAACGGGGTTATCCACTGAACCAGGGCGACGTTATGTAGTTGTTGGTGCTGTTCTTGATTCTTGAGGGACCGTTGATCATTGCTCCTCTACGTTCCGGCAATTGTGTGACAACTGAATTCTTCCACCGCTTCCCATTTGTGGGTTTTTCCTGTAACACAGGTACAACTCAGTCCCGGTCATCTGCTCTGTTTTTAGCAGATTTCCTATTTTCTCGGTGGGGAAATGAAAGCACTATTTAAGAAGAAAGGCTTACAGTATAGGTTGCCTATTAGTTTGCTATTGTTTCCATGAGCTGGAGGGGCCAGTTCCCACAGAGCAGGGGTAGCCTGTATCCTCCAATCATACCGTTTCCAGTTAACTAATCTCTGTATGACTGTCCATGGAACAGGAAGCCTAGAAAAAGGCTGGAATATCCTGTTGTTCATTATATTGCTGGACAAGACTTGGTCAACGTCGTCTTCTATAAGATCTTCCACAATGAAGGTTGTCACATTTATCTTCATAGTTTTACTTTTCTTATACTGTGTACTGATATCTGCTTAATGTTTATACAGTATTTACAGCTATGAACTTTTTTTTATGTTTTTGGTTATTAAATGGGGGAATTGTCCAGAGCGACCATTCAGATTCCAGCTCTTTATTTCAGACCCCTTTGGGAATGGAAGAAGTAATCTAATTGGTTGCTATGCACAACTTCTCTACCGTATTGATAAATCACAACCATGATGTATATATTGCGTGAGTTGATTTGTAGTTTTTGGTTTTTGAAATTTCTTTGATTTCAAGGTTTCTTATATATATTTTTATTTATTTATTTGAGGCCTCTTAATGTCATTTAGAAAGCAGAATGTTCCCAAATGACCTGGGGCAGAATGCATGTTTTATATGGTTGCAGAGGTATTAGCATTTTGTATGCGTTTTGTCTTTCAGACATTCGAGGCCAATGACCTGTATCAAGGGCAGAACTTCAACAAGGTGCTGAATTCCTTAGTCCTTCTTAATAAAGTCACAGCAGGTATGTGTGTACTGCTAGAGCTTGGTTTTACTGCCATGTTTAAAGGGAGATTTCCATTACGATGGGGGATTTAAAAAATATAAATAAATAAAAAATCTTAGGCTGTTTTTCTTTTTCATTTAGGCAGTACTATGCCTTTTATAAATTTAAATAAAAAAATTTGAGTTCTGTAGTAGGCAACAAACGATATTAAGCCTCCTAAATAGATAGGTAATCCATTGTCGTCCTACTACTGTTAGGTGTACATTTATTCACAGGGTAATCCTCATGCAAATAGGTGTAGAATTGAGATAATAGTATGACAACTCTATTGTTCTCCTGATGGGCCTAGATTTAAAGATGGCCACAGAAGAGCATTGCACTTATAAGTATGAAGCTCTAATTCAGTCAATACAGGGTCATCCTCTGTGGCCCAAGTGGTGGCTTAACCAAAGGCCCTGTTACACTGCCCGGGCAGATCATCGCTAGCAAGCACTCATAGTTAGCAATAATCTACCGATTACCCGATGAATGAGTGAAACGCATGTTCATTGGGGAATGTCCTGTTTCATGCAGTCACCTAAGTCATCGTTCGCCGGCGGCAGATTGTGCAGTCTAAACAGCATATGCTGCCGGTAAACAATTATTCTGTATGGGGGTGAGTGATGGCGTGAGCGATCGCTCCTCCGCATACTGTGGAGGAGATTTTTGAATTTAAAGGGAACCTGTCACTTTCAAAACCCATCTGAACCCGCCAGCAGTACCTGAGTAGTCAGCAGCGTTTGATGATCATTTTCTTCCTGAAGGCAGATGCGGGAGCTCTGAAAACATTCCTTTATCCCTTGCCGGCGGGATATTCTAGTCATGCTTCGTCAAAGTAACCGAGCCCCCTTCCCTGCCCCTTTGCTGTGACTGATGACGCTTATGCACGAGTGTTCAGCTGGCTTTGCCGATCTGCCGGCTGTCAGTCACAGGCGAAGAGGCAGGGAACGGGGCTCGGTTACTTTGACTTGAAGCATGACTAGAATATCGCGCCGGCAGGGGATAAAGGAAAGTTTTTCAGAGCTACTGCCTTCAGGAAGAAACGTACAGAATAATTGTTTACCGGCAGCGGATGCTGTTTAGATCGCACAACCTGCTGCCGGCGAAAGATGACTTAGGTGACTGCATGACCCAAGCAATTTTAACTCCTATGAAAGGCGCAGGTTGCCGCGTGGTTTTTGCTGTCCATGCTCCACAAAAGCAAATCTACATTGTCTATGAACAGTTATAGATTTATGGAATAATTATAGTAAATCTTATCTGGCTGCAGGTTCCCCGCCCCTCTCACTAAGAGAGATATGATATGATATAATATATATATATATATATATATATATATATATATATATATATATATATATATATATATATATATATATATATAGATAGATAGATTATAATTATATATATATATATATATATAGATAGATAGATTATAATTATATATATATATATATATATATATATATTTTTTAAGTGACAAGAGTGGCGTAAAATTGAGAGAAGTTGAAAACTTGCGTGCAAAACCAGCTTGTGCCAAATTGAATTTCCCAGTATTTTCCATTGTTCATATTGGGGACAAGTAACTGGAGCATATTTTACCTGCAGCATTAGCGCGGTTTATTTTCCTGCAGTTTGATAGTGACGGCCTGTACTTGGGCAAACAACTTCAGTTGACTGCTGACATGAATGGGACTGGGCACAAAATCTGTAGGGACAGGGCTTCCTTTAATCAGTTGACAGTCAGCGTTGTACATCCTGAAAAATCTTTCATTTTAAAATATTGGGATAGATTTGTTAATCAGTTCTTTCCAGTAAACAAGGGATCTCAAGCTCCATTTTTGCACAGATTTTAGACAGATTTATTAGAACAAATCACAGAAAATAATGTGAATCTAGGTTTAATTTTCTGACTTTACTGATCTGTTTGTTTCCGCTGTATACCTATAGAACCTAATGTCGATTTATATAGCGCTTGGTGTCTGAACACTTCTTCATGCCTACTCCATTAAGACACAGTGCGCTGGATGACATGTTTAGTTACAGCCCCATGATCTGCAGCCACCTTATGGATAAGAGCACTATCGAATTGGGACAGTGGGCTGGCCAAATGCAAGGGGGTGCTTGATTAATTAACGTTCCAGAAGATGAAATAAGGATGCATTAGTGATGGCTCCATTCGCAAAACATGGATACTGGACATGTGTGTTCACCATTTCACGGAACGTCCTGCCTCTATAGAACGGTCCTGTCCTTGTCCATAAAACAGACAAGAATAGGACATGTTCTATTTTTATTTTTTTGTGTGGGTGCCATGGAAAGGACATACGGATGTGGACATTAGACTACCCCATTGAAGTGAATGGGTCCGCATCCGACCCGCACAAAATGCGGATCAGATTCAGAAAAAAGAATAAGTTCATGTGCATGAGCCCTAAGTGCCATGCAATCGACATTATGATTCCTAGTTGATATAAAATGGCTGACCCCAATGTGTGAAGAAATATTGCAAATCATAAAAAGGAACTTTTGAAAAGCAGAGGCAGCCATTCTTTTCAGTGCAGTGAGAAGGGAAATGGTGTGCCAGTGCCTACTGCCATATGCATGCCAAAAGCGCTCTTTGTCTACGTACAGTCAGGACGTCCTATCAGTCATTTTTGCTCCAGAAGAACAGACTGTATTGGATTTCAGAATCTTCGTAACGTCTGTTCTCCCATGGAATGACTGGTGGTGGAGGTTTCTGGCACCTGCCACCCCTCCCCCTAATTGTAATGAATGGGATGCCTGGTAGAGGTCTGTGCGTTACATCATAGGTTCTATCTTAAATCAATGCTCCGAATTGTGATTTGGAAACTCTATATTATATTCTGGTGTCGGCTTTATGCTATGTTGTTGTTTGTAAAATGTGCGTATCGGATGCAGAGGCGTACAGCGATTCTGCATGCCAGTCTGGTGTAGTACATTGTACCTATCACTGGGGACAGATCACATACTGCTTTCCTGCTTTCTCTCTACCTAGTTGAAGCCTGTGCCTAGTGTATGTGCTCTATATTTGTTCCCGATTGTCTCCACTCGGCCGCCCTGCTTTGTCGTCTCCCAGCTGCTTCCTCTTCTAGCAGCCGGCAGCGAACAATGAGTATGCAAGTCAGGGCAGTGGTGGAAAACGGACATCCTGTTCATCGCGTCTTCCTGAGAGAAATGGCCAGCATCATCCCCAGCACTGCAGATCTTTCACAAAGAAAGGTCTTTGTTAAACATGGATTGTTAATTCAGCCACCCGTAATGAGGCTGCAACACATGTATGTGTAGAGTGAGGGTCCATTCACACGTCCATAGTGTATTGCGGATCTGCAATACACCCGGCCCGCACCCCCATAGAACTGCCTATTCTTGTCCGCGGACAAGAATAGGACATGGTCTATTTTTTTCCGGAGCCGCGGACCGGAAGATCGGGGGCGCGCTCTGAAAATGCAGATGCAGACAGCACACTGTGTGCTGTCCGCATCCATTCCTGCCCCATAGAGAATGAATGGGTCCGCACCACTGAACAGATGCGGACCCATTCTACGGACGTGTGAATGGACCCTAAGGGTGGTCATTTTATTGCCACCTTAAATATCCAAATTCCTCATACCCTAAGATGTCTTGAAATCTAGACAAACATGCAATACCTTAATCGGTTTCCATTAGTTCAGAGGAAACACTCGACTGATGGTCTACTGCCCGTTGTATTGCTCCTTTTAAATGAAAGTGCATGATGGAGTGATACCGTACATAGAGGAAATTACAACCGTCGCCTTGTACAGGCTTTAGGCAAGCTGATCCAGCACAAATGTCTGCTGTCGGCCGGATGACCGCTGGACCTATTTACAGTCAATTGGGATCCGGTGCAGAGCCCCTTGTAACGCTTCAAAGCGCTGGTACACTTGTCACTCGAAGATCTTCATGGCAGCTTGTGATCACGTTTTTTTAAGCCAGAGTCAGAAGTGGATCCATCAGGAAGGTTTTGGCTCCACTTTTGACTTAGGTTTTTGCGGCAGTCAAAAGCCAAAACCAATGTTTGGCAGCGCCTTTAGACTAGGTTTGCTTGATGTTTGTGATTTTTAGCACGTATTCAAGCAACTTGGTGCAGTTCCATACACAGAGTTTTGGCTAGGTCTACATGATGATCTTACCCGCAACACCCATCGCACAACCAAAAGTTGCTGTACCGCAGTTGAACAGAATGGGCTTGCAGCAAACCTAGCAGGTTACCATGACCCAAGAATCGCAAAAAACATGCATGGTTGGACTTTTTTTTTTTTTTTTTCAATTCTGGGGTTGCAGTTGTGGCACTGCGACTTCAGTCAGTTCGATGGCTGCACCACTACACAGCTATCTTTGATGGAGCAATGAAGATTACCATAGCCCCAGCCTTAAATCGCTGATGTGCCATTCAAGCAGATGTACCCCCCGTGAGGCCTTTGATTGGCCTCAGCCGCCAGGAGACCGAGCCACCTCCTGGTTTTGTAGGTAACGAAAGTGACTGGGAATGGGGTATCGGTGTGGGCACATAAGGGGGAGATTTATCAAACTGATGTAAAGTAGAACTGGCTTAGCATAGCAACCAATCAGACTCCACCTTTCATTTTCCAAGGGAGCTGTGAAAAATGAAAGGTGGAATCTGATTGGTTGCTATGGGAAACTAAGCCAGTTCTACTTTACATCAGTTTGATAAATCTCCCCCATAGTGTTTTTTAATGAGGCAAAGGTTAGGACCATTGAGGTGTTAAGAGTGATACTGTGTGAACAGGTCTAGGCTAGTACAGTGGTCCCTCAAGTTACAATATTAATTGGTTCCAGGACAACCATTGTATGTTGAAACCATTGTAACTTGAGTTATGCCTCATGCACATGGCCGTTGTTTTGGTCCGCATCCGAGCCGCAGTTTCAATGGGGCCGCAAAAGATGCAGACAGCACTCTGTGTGCTGTCCGCATACGTTGCTCCGTTCCGTGGCCCGCAAAAAAAATATAACCTGTCCTATTCTTGTCTGCGCTTTGCGGACAAGAATAGGCAGTTTTTTAAAGGCTGTCCGTGCTGTTCCGCAAAATTGTGCAACGCACACAGACGCCATCTGTGTTTTTGCGGATCCGCGGTTTGCGGACCGCAAAACACACAACGGCCGTGTGCATGAGGCCTAATCTGTTCCAAAGCCTCATAATGTCATTCAACATAAGGCTGCTTTCACACTCTTGTTTTGGCTTTCCGTTTGCGAGATCCGTTCAGGGCTCTCACAAGCGGTTCAAAACGGATCAGTTTTGCCCTAATGCATTCTGAATGGAAAAGAATCCGCTCAGAATGCCTTAGTTTGCCTCCGATCAGTCTCCATACCGCTCTGGAGGCAGACACTAAAACGCTGCTTGCAGCATTTTGCCGTCCGCCTGACGAAGCGGAGCCAAACTGATCCTTCCATGCATACACTGTAAGTCAATGGGGACATATTCGTTTTTCGTTTTCCTGCATTATCCCCTAAAGACGCTGGTTATCCACCGAAACATGTCGGGATGCAGTGTGCATGAGTGTTAGTTTTAAGACATTAGTAGGGAGGGTGATCTGTAATAATAGTGAATGCATAGAGGTACAGGTGGCAATGAAGTATAGCCTTAAATAAAAAGGTAGAAATAACAGCGGCAATGTCAGTAATGAACCAAGTGACCATATAGCTCTGCAAGGGTAAATAGATTTACTGTCACAAGTATACACAGGCCACGAATTACTGTGGCGACAACGGTAGTAGGGCACTATAAGGACATATGAAATTAACAAGATAGAGTAGCCCTCACCGCTGATATTTTTAAATGTCTATGTAGTGTCTAAGTATATATAGTGTGATGAGGGAGAAAATTCCTCCTTTTTATAAAAAGTTAATGAATAAAAGTAAAGTTTTAGATAATAAAAACAGTACATGATCCAAAGACGTATTTAGGTCCTGGTGGACCACCAATTGGCTCGCTGTATTCGTTTTCTCTGACACAATCTGGCACTATAGAAAACAGATCCGTCTCCCATTGACTTGGTGTTCAAGACGGATCCTTCATGGCTATAGAAGACCTAATACAACCGGATCCGTTCATGACAGATGCATGCAGTTGTATTATTGTAACTGAAGCGTTTTTGCAGAAAGTAGCCTAAGAGAAAATGAAAATTTAAGAACGATAAGCAGATAACTAAGACGGATAAGACATGGCCTTACATATAACATCCAGGACTAGCAACTAATACAGCTATTTTAGACTACTTTCACACTTGCGTTTGGTGCGGCTCCGTCATGCATCTGCACAGACGGATCCGTTCAGATAATACAACCGTCTGCATCCGTTCAGATTATCTGTAACATAGCCAAGACTGATGCGTCTTAAACACCATTGAAAGTCAATAGAGGACGGATCTGTTTTCTATTGTGCCAGATTGTCTCATAGAAAACGGATCTGTCCCCATTGACTTACATTGTGTCTCAGAACGGATCCGTTTGGCTCAGTTTCATCAGACGGACACCATAATGCTGCACAGCGTTTTGGTGTCCGTCTCCAGAGCGGAATAGAGACCGTACTGGGGTAAACTGATGTAGTCTGAGCGGATCCTTATCCAATTAGAATGCATTAGAATGCTAACTGATCCATTTTGGACCGCTTGTGAGAACCCTGAACGGACCTCGCAAACGGAAAGCCAAAATGCCAGTGTGAAAGTAGACTAACCAGAGAAGTGTCCTTGATTGGTTGGATCTGAGTCGGAGGCATTGTATGTTGAGTCTGGTTTCAGCTCACGATGGGCCAGAGAAGACCACTGTATGTTGAAAATATTGTATCCTGAGGCCATTGTATCATTCCTGAGAGATCACTGTACTTGTTGGGGTCCATTCAGACGTCCGTAGAATGGGCCTGGATCCGATCCGCAATTATGCGGAACGGTGCAGACCCATTAATTTTGAAAGGAGCCGGAAAAGATGTGGCTGCGGACAAGAATAGGAATCCTCCATTAAGTGCCGGTGATGTGCGGCGTCAATGTTTTGCGGACTGTAAAACACCACGGACGTCTGAATGGACCCTGTCCGTGCTGTTCCGCAAAATTGTGCAACGCACACAGACGCCATCTGTGTTTTTGCGGATCCGCGGTTTGCGGACCGCAAAACACACAACGGCCGTGTGCATGAGGCCTAATCTGTTCCAAAGCCTCATAATGTCATTCAACATAAGGCTGCTTTCACACTCTTGTTTTGGCTTTCCGTTTGCGAGATCCGTTCAGGGCTCTCACAAGCGGTTCAAAACGGATCAGTTTTGCCCTAATGCATTCTGAATGGAAAAGAATCCGCTCAGAATGCCTTAGTTTGCCTCCGATCAGTCTCCATACCGCTCTGGAGGCAGACACAAAAACGCTGCTTGCAGCATTTTGCCGTCCGCCTGACGAAGCGGAGCCAAACTGATCCTTCCATGCATACACTGTAAGTCAATGGGGACATATTCGTTTTTCGTTTTCCTGCATTATCCCCTAAAGACGCTGGTTATCCACCGAAACATGTCGGGATGCAGTGTGCATGAGTGTTAGTTTTAAGACATTAGTAGGGAGGGTGATCTGTAATAATAGTGAATGCATAGAGGTACAGGTGGCAATGAAGTATAGCCTTAAATAAAAAGGTAGAAATAACAGCGGCAATGTCAGTAATGAACCAAGTGACCATATAGCTCTGCAAGGGTAAATAGATTTACTGTCACAAGTATACACAGGCCACGAATTACTGTGGCGACAACGGTAGTAGGGCACTATAAGGACATATGAAATTAACAAGATAGAGTAGCCCTCACCGCTGATATTTTTAAATGTCTATGTAGTGTCTAAGTATATATAGTGTGATGAGGGAGAAAATTCCTCCTTTTTATAAAAAGTTAATGAATAAAAGTAAAGTTTTAGATAATAAAAACAGTACATGATCCAAAGACGTATTTAGGTCCTGGTGGACCACCAATTGGCTCGCTGTATTCGTTTTCTCTGACACAATCTGGCACTATAGAAAACAGATCCGTCTCCCATTGACTTGGTGTTCAAGACGGATCCTTCATGGCTATAGAAGACCTAATACAACCGGATCCGTTCATGACAGATGCATGCAGTTGTATTATTGTAACTGAAGCGTTTTTGCAGAAAGTAGCCTAAGAGAAAATGAAAATTTAAGAACGATAAGCAGATAACTAAGACGGATAAGACATGGCCTTACATATAACATCCAGGACTAGCAACTAATACAGCTATTTTAGACTACTTTCACACTTGCGTTTGGTGCGGCTCCGTCATGCATCTGCACAGACGGATCCGTTCAGATAATACAACCGTCTGCATCCGTTCAGATTATCTGTAACATAGCCAAGACTGATGCGTCTTAAACACCATTGAAAGTCAATAGAGGACGGATCTGTTTTCTATTGTGCCAGATTGTCTCATAGAAAACGGATCTGTCCCCATTGACTTACATTGTGTCTCAGAACGGATCCGTTTGGCTCAGTTTCATCAGACGGACACCATAATGCTGCACAGCGTTTTGGTGTCCGTCTCCAGAGCGGAATAGAGACCGTACTGGGGTAAACTGATGTAGTCTGAGCGGATCCTTATCCAATTAGAATGCATTAGAATGCTAACTGATCCATTTTGGACCGCTTGTGAGAACCCTGAACGGACCTCGCAAACGGAAAGCCAAAATGCCAGTGTGAAAGTAGACTAACCAGAGAAGTGTCCTTGATTGGTTGGATCTGAGTCGGAGGCATTGTATGTTGAGTCTGGTTTCAGCTCACGATGGGCCAGAGAAGACCACTGTATGTTGAAAATATTGTATCCTGAGGCCATTGTATCATTCCTGAGAGATCACTGTACTTGTTGGGGTCCATTCAGACGTCCGTAGAATGGGCCTGGATCCGATCCGCAATTATGCGGAACGGTGCAGACCCATTAATTTTGAAAGGAGCCGGAAAAGATGTGGCTGCGGACAAGAATAGGAATCCTCCATTAAGTGCCGGTGATGTGCGGCGTCAATGTTTTGCGGACTGTAAAACACCACGGACGTCTGAATGGACCCTTAACAAGAATATCTCCTGTCACAATCAGCTGTCAATATGTGCATAAACATTTACCCCCTTAAAGGGGTTGTGCAAAGCATTTTAACTTACCCCCTGTCCACAAGATAGGGGATTAGTATCTGATCGGTAGGGGTCCATCTGCTGAGTCCTCCACTGATCCCGAGAACTGGGGTTTCGTTATCCTGTACGAAAGAGGCTGTAGTTTGCAATGGCGTGTTGCCGCAAGGCCTCCTACCGCTCCATACATATGTCTTTGGATCAGTTGGGGGGTTCCAAGAGTCGCCTGTCAGATACTCATCACCGATCTTGTAGATAGGGAATAGGTATCGGTGATGAGTATCTGACGGCTTTTATTCTGATCAGACGTATATATTGTATGTGTAAAATATTAGCTTCTTTCTGGATGTAACTTTATGCGTTCCTATATCTCCAGATATTGGCTTGGGAAGCGACTCTGTGTGTGTCCGTCCATCTTCACACCGGATTAAGTCTTTTGATTCCCTTGGGTCCCAGTCTGTACTCAGCCGCTCCTCAAAATTATTGCAGGGTCAATATCGAAGCCTGGTGAGTTGTTTTTGTCACATTGTATTTGCATGACCTAGGCTCCGGAACATAAGGGGCGTCTGAGAATATTTCTACTGTGCCCAGCTTGGGTATGCTGTCTAACACAGCCTCATGAAATCACTTACTTCATGTTCTTTCAGTAAATGTTTCACTTGGCTTTGTGTATCTTGGCATCATACCTACTTTTAGAGACTGGGCACAAATAACTTGGTGTCCTAAGATTCCAGGTTCATTAACTCGCAGGGTCATTGCTTGTAGCGTTCTTCAGATGTCTGTATGTTACACATTATGCCCACAGTGAGTATGTTCTCCATAAACTGTTTCTGGATTATCTGTATATAAACGGGGCAGGCATGAGATAATCCTATAGATTTAGTGGCAAATGTATTTGTCACACGACTTTTCTACGAACTGATGCGAGGCATCTTTATCAGACATTCTGCACCAGAATATAGACTAAACTGATTCTTCTGACCTGGCTCCCTGCGCCGCTCCTGCTTCCCGCACCGCCGCTGCTTCTCCCCATGCGTGGATGAAAACATCCGGTGTCGAGGGGGCAGGCGGTGATGGGGACGAGCATCCCTAGTGTCACCAGCGATACTATGCAGGCTCGTCCTTGTCACTGACTGCCTTTGAATGCTCCCCCTGACACCGGATGTTTGCATCCGTGCACGGGGAGAAGCAGCGGCGGTGCGGGGACCAGGAGCTGCGCAGGGGGCCAGGTAAATAGAATCTGTGTGAGGGGCCCGGCATATGGGGGAGCATTTGTTAGTGTCGGATAGCTGCCGGTACATATGAATGACCTATCCTCAGGGTTCCAACTTCCTCCATCCTCGACAAGCAGCTGTTTGAAGAGGAGGCAATATTCTGGTTCTGGCGCTGCATCCTCTTCAAGATTAAACTGCGCATCTTCTTGCTTGTAGTGAATGGGACGACCATTTGTAATTCTACTGCGCCTGCTGGCCGATGTGCTGTGTAATCTTAAAGAGGAACCATTGCTAGCACCAGCGCCATCTCCTCTTTAAACAGCTGAAGGTCTGGGTGGTGGGAGTCGGACCCCCACCAGTCTGATAATGATGGCCTATCGTGCCTTAAAGGGGTTCTGCAGTTTGTTTTAACTGATGATCTATCCTCTGGATAGATCATCAGCACCTGACCGGCGGGGGACGCCTGCCGATCAGCTGTTTGAGAAAGGCAGCGCTACTCCAGCAGCGCCGCGGCCTTCTCACCGTTTACCGCTTGCCCAGTGACGTCACGACTAGTATCACTGGCCGGGGTGGAGCTAAACTCTGTTCACTTGAATGGAGCTTAGCCCCGCCCAGACAGTTGATACTAGTCGTGACGTTACTGGGCCAGCGGTAAACGGCGAGAAGGCCACGGTGCTGCCTTCTCAAACGGCTGATCGGCAGGGGTCCCCGATATCGGACCCCCTGCCGGTCAGGTGCTGATCTATCCAGAGTATAGATCATCCGTTAAAACAAACTGCAGAACCCCTTTAAGGTTCACATTTGTGTTTGTAGCTTCCTTTCACAACAGGAGCCATGATGCTCGCTGGATCCGTTACAAGGCAGACATCACTGGTGCTCAACAGATCCCATTGTCATGAAAGGGGTCTATAAAGTTTTGCAAAAGTGTTCTTTGTTTTGACAGCTATCTAATCCCATCACACAGAACCTGCAAAGCAGGATCCCCCACCACAAATGGATCCCGAGTTACAGCCGGTCTTGTAATCCAGAGCTACAGTCACAATTATTTCAGAGCTGAAATCTTTATATGGTTTTTGTCAGTAGAACAAGAGCGGTGGGAAAGGGGACATTGCATTTAATGAAAATAAATTAGTTTTTTGCTGATTACTTTACCCTTTCATTTTAGGACATGACCGATAACAGCAACCATCACATTGTGGTGAGGGCAAAGTTTAATTTTCAGCAAACCAATGAAGATGAACTGTCTTTCTGTAAGGGTGATATAATCCATGTTACACGGCTGGAAGACGGCGGCTGGTGGGAAGGGACACATAGTGGCAAGACGGGATGGTTCCCGAGCAACTATGTCCGAGAAATCAAGTCTTCTGGTATGCATCTCCTGTGTTTCTCTCATTATGTCTGAGACCTCTCTTCTAATTGTTAGGCCTGGTCTCCATGTTTGTACACGTAGGAACAATTCTAAGCAAATTCTTTAGAGAAGGATTTCAAGGCACTGCCCAAGATATCCATTAAAATGGGTCAACTTCATCTTATAATTAGCTTGTGGTCCATATAGGAAAAATATCACCTAGTTAAAGGGATCGTCTTACCTCAGACATTGCGGACATATGGCTAGGATATGCCCCCACTGTCTGATAGGTGTGGGACCCACACCTATCTTTAGAACGGAGCCTGCAAAGTAAAAGAGGGCGCGCCACACATGCGCAGCGCCGAAAATAGCAGACCGCTGACACAGCTGGTAATTTTCTGGTAAGAAAATTGCCTTCACTACAGTTTATATCATGTAAGCAGTGCCTCTCCAATATACTGTTCACAAATTAGAAAGGTTTTGTGTGTAGCTGTGGGAGTTGGGGAGGGGAAAGAGGAGCAGCAAATGCTGTAAAATATAATGAAAAGAAAACAGTACTCGCCTCGTCAATCCCCCGCTGATTTAGTGCGGATGCTTCGGCTGTCCCCAGGTGGTCTCTGTTTACAAGCTGTCAGCAGTCCTCACTGGTATCGCCCATTCAGCATATCAGATCCACTTTGCAATTTTGGGCTTCTTCTCGTGTCCCGGAATGACAGACGCGTGCTCTCCATTTTACCCCACTCACCCTTGAGTTTTCTTTCTGTGGCTCCGTACGTAAACCAGAGACATGTATTACTTAGGTCCATTTAGTGGACCAAACATACCCCTAGAGGTCCATGAAACCCATCAGCAGAACACAGATGGTATCCGTCTTCTGTCTGTTTTTCACTGATCCGTTGAATAGGAAAATGGTTAAAAAGCTGTAAAAGAGAGATTTTTTGTTTGTTTGTTTTGCGGATGCAAAAAACAGATCAACAACAGTGAAGAAACGCAGAGACAAGCCTCAGATTGAACCTGTGGATGACAAGCTCTGACTTGACATGTTCCAATTATTCGGACATGGACTTATGAGGTCGTACAGGACACCTTCAGAGGTCTTGTAGGGTCCGTGCCTCAGCTTTTCAGAGCTGTTTAGATGGCTCAAGGGGGACCTACCTAATATTAAGCAGGAGCTTTTATCATTCTGATTAGTGTTTCTGGAACTAGTTTATGCAATGGGTTATAGATTTATTAATGGGGTATTAATTATTAAATGATGACGTGCTGAATAGTAGTGAAATAAGACACCAGAGACCCCCGTGACATACCTATGTATTCCCATGTAAGGTTGATACCGCATTATATTTTAATTTTTTTTTCTTGTCCATTAGAAAAACCAGTATCTCCCAAGTCTACAACACTGAAAAGCCCCCCGAAAGGGTTTGAGACTTCTGCAATCAACAAAAGCTACTACAATGTGGTGAGTGTGCTCTACAGATACGGATGATTATTAGGGTGCGTTCACACATGGCAGATATGCTCTAGATTGTCACGGAATTGTGGGCAGAAAATACGCTGTGTATTACAGTACTATTAAAGTGGACGAGATTTTACAAAATCTCATCCACACGATGTGGAAATTGACCTGCGATGCAGATATTGCCCTTTGCAAAGCAGTGAGTGAAATACTTGGAAAATCTGTAGCAAAATGTAATTGGGGACAAGCAAACTTCTGTTTTCAAGTTCGGAGTACAAGGTTCGGGTTATCTAAGAATTCCGGTATGGATTCTGCTACCACGGACCATAAGTCGCGGCAGCGTCCACACTGGAAAATCAGCCCTGTCTGGAAGTTTTGTACTTCTTTGCTGGTTAGAAATGCCTCTTCTGTCATAGCAAGTGTGATTATACCTTTTTCTGCAAGTGATGAAAGCCAATTTCACCCTCCTCTGGAACAAGCTAAGACCTCGTGCCCTCGACCGTATTTTTTAACAGTTTGCTCTCCGCATGTTTGCAGAGGCACACCCGACACATTTGTTTCTATGGGTCCATTCAGACATCCTTGTTTTCTGCAGATCGTTTTGACCGTTTCACAAATAGAGCAGGTCCTTTTTTTCCTCCATATTGCAGACGAAAATATATTTTACTATTTATGGGTGTAATGCACACAGAAAGTTTCAGAATTTTGCTGACTGACATATAGGCACTGCCATGTGCATGAAGCCATAGGTTGATGGCTACACTAAAGCTACATTTGCACGACCATATCTGTTTTGAGGTCCACAGATCGCGGTCTGTGTGCGTCCTGCACGTTTTGCGGGCCCCATTGTTAAAATGCCTATTCTTGTCTGCAAAACAGACAAGAATAGGACATGTTCTATAATTTGCAGACAGCACATGAACATAATCTATAAAGCCCCATAGAAATGATTGGGTCTTTGTGCAACACGCAAAAAAAAAAAACGGATCGGACTGAAAATATGTTAGTGATTGTAGCCTGAAGCACATTTAAAAGGGTTTTGTGAGATTTTTATACTGCTGACCTATCCTCAGCATAGGTCATCAGTATCAGACCGGTGGGGATCTAACGTCTGGGACCCCCGCTGATCAGCTGTCTTGAGAAGGTAGCGACGCTTCGGTGAGCACAGCGGCCTTCTCACAGCTCGCCAAGCACAGCTGCCTTTTCGAACAGCTGATCGCCACCTTCTACATTTTACTCTGGAGAAATGTTTGGGTCGTGGTTTTCACACTGGGTTCGCAGTTGTTTTGATCGGCTTCAAGAATGGCTGCTTGCTGTGCTGTTGTATTGGAATGGTAACCCTATGAGCCTAAGGCTATATATGCACACGACCGTCTTTGCATGCTGGGAGTTGTAGTTTTGCAACAGCTGGAGAGCCGCAGGTTGGCCATCCCTGTAATAGTGCAACACAGTCTTTATGACAATGCTGCCCTCTTGTGGTGTGAAATGTTTTTTTTTTTTTTTCTCCCTGTGGTTCAAAGACTATTGGGGTTATTTATTAAGACCAGCTTTTAGATGCTGGTCTTAATACCCCTTGCGCTGGCACATGATGCGCCTAAGTAGAGGCGCCGGCTTCTGCATAACTTAGGCGTATCTACTGCTGGCCTAAATCTACACCAGCTCCCTTGCTGACGTAGATTTAGATACATTTTTAGGCCTAAAACCGGTGTAGAAAATGATGAGATGAGGCGGGCCGGCCCCTTCCCTGCCCATGCACCTTTTTTAGATCTGACGTGAGCTGGGAAAAGTCGCAGATTCGCCGCAAATCCCCTTTATATCTAATAATAAATGACCCCCTTTGTCTCAACTCTATCTTAAGATTAAGGCCCCTTTCACACGGGTGAGTTTTCCGTGCAGGTGCGATGCGTGCGGTGAATGCATTGCACCCGCACTGAATCCTGACCCATTCATTTCTATGGGGCTGTGCACATGAGCGGTGATTTTCACGCATCACTTATGCGTTGAGTGAAAATCGCAGCATGCTCTATATTGTCCGATTTTCACGCGACGCAGGCCCCATAGAAGTGAATGGGGTGCGTGAAAATCGCATAGCATCTGCAAGCAAGTGCGGATGCAGTGCGATTTTCACGCACGGTTGCTAGGAGACTATCGGGATGGAGACCCGATCATTATTATTTTCCCTTATAACATGGTTATAAGGGAAAATAATAGCATTCTGAATACAGAATGCATAGTAAAACAGCGCTGGAGGGGTTAAAAAAAAAAATATAATAATTTAACTCCCCTTAGTCCACTTGATCGCGTAGCCCGGCATCTCCTTGTGTCTCCTTTGTTGAATAGGACCTGTGGTGAGCATTAAATACAGGTAAAGGACCTTTGATGACGTCACTCCGGTCATCACATGGTATGTCACATGATCTTTTGCCATGGTGATTCACCATGGTAAAAGACCATGTGATGACCGGAGTGACGTCATCAAAGGTCCTTTACCTGTATTGTGACGACTTATTATGCGCTCAGATATGTGCTTGATGAATGAGCATTTTTAAAGAGGACCGTTCACCACTCCTGACATGCCTGTTTTAATAGCTACATGCATTCCCCATGTACTAACAATTATGGAGCATCTATTCTTATGTCTGTATGTTGTGCCATTCCTGTATTATTTCTACTAGAAGTTATGAATGAATTGCTGGCAGTCTGCAGTAAGGGTACAGAGGGGCGGTAACCAGTTGGAGGTGTGTCCCTGCACAGTCAGACTCTATCCAATCAGTGCTGCCATTGTCAGTCTGCAGGTACACACCCCCAACTGGTTACCTCCCGTCTGTACCCTTACTGAAGGCTAGTAGCAATTAATCCATAACTTCTGGTAGAAATAATAAAGGAATAGCACAACATAGAGACAAAAGAATAGATGCTCCAGAATTGTTATTACATGGGGAATGTGTGAAGCTATTAAAACAGGAATCTGAGGAGCGGTGAAAGGTCCTCTTTAAGCATATTGAAAGATCAGGATCAGCAAGAATCGAGCGATTTTACAATTGCTGGAAGCTATTACTCAGTGTGAAGATTGCTCTTAAGGGGAAAACGTACATGTTCAGGTTTTATGCACGGATAATCCATGTGGTCAATCAGCATCAATTGGTGCAGATTTTACTGTCCCCATTGAAGTGAATGGAGAAAATCCGAACAGGAAAAATAAAATAAATTGACATGCTGCAGATTTCAAAATCCCCCACCGTAGGACAAAATCTGTGCACTCATAGAATACAGTTTACATAACTTATGGTGCAGATTTTTCGCGCAGAAAATCAGCACGCAATCCTGATCATGTGCATTTTCCCTAAAACATACAACTTATTCCACTATATGAATGGAAAATTAAAAAAGTTATGGCTATTGGAATTGGGGAGGAAAAAAAATTGA
The DNA here is from genome assembly GCF_014858855.1 of Bufo gargarizans. Classification (NCBI taxonomy): domain Eukaryota; kingdom Metazoa; phylum Chordata; class Amphibia; order Anura; family Bufonidae; genus Bufo; species Bufo gargarizans. The sequence continues at coordinate 190,689,642 of NC_058082.1, forward strand.
AAATGGCCTCGGTACTTAAGGCTAATAGTCCATAAAAAGTAGTTTAATGAACGGCTGAAAGTTCTCTGGGCCCTTTTTTTTGCTGGTCCTGTGAAATTCACCGTTCGGTGGTGGAAGATGCCAGTCTATAGAGCCGGCCGTACACATGATAGAACTATTGACGCAAACCTTCTTCTGCCAATTCATGATAAACATATAAGCTTGGCTAGGTGTCTGCTTTTCAGTGGAAAGAGAAATAAGCTGCTGCCAGGTTCCTTTGGAACAGTTGACCAGGCATGACTTCCCCCATATCTGCTGTCAGGGAATGATGAGAGTCCTCCCATATAGGTGGGATACACATAAGACCCTCGGTCAATCCTGCCCTGGTTTTAGCTGACTTTCGTTTTGGCCTTTTTCACATTGTCAGTATTGGGTCAGTATTTGTAATCCAAAACCAGGAGTGGCATCTACTGAGAAAAGGTAAACGGTAATACAAATATTTGTGCCTCTTCTGTGTTTTGGACCCACTCCTGGTTTTGACTTACAAATAATGATGAAAAATATTGCCAGCTTAAAATCAGACTTGCTTGCATATCTAGATAGATGCATTCATATGCTCTTATAGTATCAGTATGTAGATGACTTCGGAGAGCCTAGCTCAGTGATGGCTAACCTTGGCACTCCAGCTGTGGTGAAACTACGACTCCCAGCATGCTCCATTTATTTCTATAGAGTTCTGAGAGCAGCCAAGCAAGGGGGCCTCTTGGGAGTTGTAGTTTTACCACAGCTGGAGTGCCAAGGTTAGCCATCACTAGCCTAGCTCATTGGCCATGTGGACTCTGCAGTGAACTATGAGGGAGACTTTCTCTAGGAGGCTGATATGACTATGAAAGGACTTCTTTTCCGCTGCTGTCTTTCCTGTTTGCTGAAGTTCTCCGTGAAAATACTGTGACTTGTCCAGAGAATCCCCCTCCCCTTTGTACACTGTGATGTCTTCACCATTCATAGCTCCCTTGGCATGGACTGTTTATCCTGCGCTTCAACAGCAAGGCTCTGTTTCACTGCTCGTCAGTTCCTCCAGAGCGTCAGTGGGATGGGGAGGCTAAAGAAAACGCCGTTGCTGTGTCATGGGGTCTTCAATGAGCTTTCACAGTACTTGCAGCCCACGCAGAGGGACCTGGCTGAAGAGAGGTGCAGGAGAGGTGACTTGCACTACCACTGATTACATTGTGTAGTTTACTATATACAATGCACTGCTACTATGCTTGTTGGGTAAAGTTTGTGCTTTAGGTTTGTGGCATTATGATCTATTTCTCTTTTTCATTAATTTTTTTTTATATATTTTTTTAACCATTTTTTTTTTGTTGTTCGTTTCCCTGATTATATATTTATATATTAGATTGTCTTTAATTTTTAAGGGGGGATTCTTACTTGATTAAACAAGCGCTCCTTTCCCATCCATTCTTTCCACGGCTCATACTCTGAATTTCAGCCTAGTCGCCCGTGTCAACTTTGCTATGGCCAACTGCTTTGTGGCATGTCTGAGAGACGCGGGTATGGTAGAATGCAGCCAATTTACTGTGAAGGTCAATTAGGTCCCGGGCAGTGAATGAACTTGCAAAATTCAACAAAAATGTCCTTCTTCCTTTCAGTGCAGCTAGAAATGAATAGGAGCATTGACTGCAAATGAACAGTCTCAGAATGAAACATCAAGGCTTTCTGTCCATGTTATCCCATCAGACATTGGCACAAATGGATGCTGAAAGCCTTGGTGCATAGACTTGCTCCATTTTATATTTTCTGCCTGTAGATATGTCTGCCTTATTATTTGTCAATCTGTAGGCTGTAAAGAATTAGCCTAATAGTCTACATCATGCATATGTTATGGCAGGGTGACCCTGGCCCACCAGAGTACTAGAGGAGCCTTTAGTGGGCCTCAAAAAGCTCCATTAGATGCTGGCTTTTGGAGATAGTCACTTACCACTAGGGTCTATGTCCTTCTGTTTATTTTTATTTTTTATCTATTAGAGATGATCAATAACCAGGTTGGGCCCCAAAAACTGTTTCCTCTGGTGTGCCCAAGAAACCCCAGTCCGACACGGATAATTGGTCGCATCCCCACCAGTCAGATATTGTTGGCCTGTACTGACGATAAAAAAAAAGTACTGGGAAACCTTTTAGCGTCACAGACTCGCTATGCAGAGTTTATTTGTGAATTAATTTATGTAAATGGCAAGTACAAAATAAAGTTTTGATTCAACCAACCTACGTCCCAAAATACTTCGCTTTCTAAGTCCGTACATGAATTAAGGGTCCATTCACACGTTGTGTGTGTGTTTTGTGGATCCGCAAAACACGGACACCGGCAATGTGCGTTCCGCATTTTGTGGACCACACATCGCCGGAACTTAATAGAAAATCCCTAATCTTTTCTACAATTGCGGACAAGAATAGGACATGTTCTATTTTTTTCGGTAACTGAATTGCGGACCCGGAAAGGTGGCCCCATAGAAATGAATGCGGAACAGAATTGCAGACGTGTGAATGGACCCTTAGAAGTAATACGCAGTAAATGACACATGTCACATAAATTCCATAGCCATGTGGCTAGTTATGATTTGGTGATTTGTAGGAATCGAGTGATGATGCCCTGCTTATATTTTGGTAGTGCTTAGAAGTATCATAACATTATTAGATTTGCCAATTTAAATGAAAAGGTTATTGCTATTAGAAAATTGGGTGTGTGTTTTACATTTGCTGAAGCCATGCAATCCTCTATATTCATATACAGTAATAAGTACAATGTATCTCGTGACTAGCTGCAGCCATCCTTACAGAGGTAATGGGCATATCACTGATTGGTGAAAGGTGATGGCATCTATGATGGGTATAATGTCCATTGGTGGTTTTAATTAACACAGGTGATATGTTGCAATAGATCGTGTTATTGGTAGATTGATATGGGAGGTGGGTCTAAGCGTGCTTTATATACTCCTGCCTGACACTTCAAAAATAGCTTGAAAAAGGCTACTATGTAGCCGAAACGCTGCTGTTTGTGGACCTCTTGTACTGTTCTGTGCACCACGTGTGAATAAAGCCTGTTGGATTGGAGATGCTGCCCTTTTTTGTGGACTTTTATCGTTATGACTCCTATGGATCAGGAGTCTTTGGCTGTTGCGCTGCTCCTAATTATTTATTGCTGCTAGCTTTGACACACAGTCATTATGAAGGGCTATTAAAGTGACACCTCTTTATTTTGCAGGTGCTACAAAATATTTTAGAAACAGAAAATGAATACTTCAAGGAGATCCAGAATTTATTATCCAATTACCTTCGTCATTTACAATCAAGCGAAAAGTAAGATTGCATTTATTCTGTACCCCTTTGTCTTTTGTTCAAATTTTAAAACCATTTTAAAGTCTCCCCCCCCATTCTATTAGGACTACCCCATGTTGTGTTATGAAGTATAGACGTCATGGGGGGGCTTAGCCACTAACAAACAGTCGCTCTTGTTCTAGCGGACTCTTCCCACGTATTATATCTAATCGGCCTCCATTTTATTTTACAATGTCTGGTTGCTGTGGCTTTCCCCAGCAACAGAAAGCTCTGGCTCCCCAGTATTGTGCTGCACTGGTTTAAAACACCTCTGGTTTCCAGAAAAAAAAGGTCTATTACAGGAGAAGACACTGCGCATGCTCACTCACTCTCCAGTATAGCCTGGTGGAGATGCAGAACAATTTGGTGACGTTCTGTATGGCTGTATCATATCTGAAATCCTTGGGACTTTGCTTACTTTGACTGTATTTGACCTCTCACACTTATATAAGTTATTTTGGACTTTGTGATGCGTTATGTTATACCCATCACTACTAATTAGGAGAATTAACAATAGCCTTGATCTGTATTTGTGCTGTCTGACAATCTAATTATTTTTCTTTCAGGCTGAGCCCCACTAGCGTTTCTTATTTAATGGGGAACCTGGAGGAGATCTGTGCTTTTCAACAGCTGTTGGTTCAGTCATTGGAGGATTGTACAAAGTAAGTGATGCAATAGCAAACATTTGGTTTCCAGGTCTGCTGTAAAGTATCGCTCTACTACACGTTTGGATGCATTTTATAATTTTGTCTGTATAGGCCATAACAATCTGGTCAGCGGAGGTCCAACGCCCCCACTTCCTGTTTTAGGCTATGTCTGGACCATGGCCGCCATCTTGAAAGCTGCCATATTGGATCAAGGAAAGGTGGTCATGTAGCATATCAGAATTTTCTCCGAAATTGATTACCGCAGTCAGATTTGCAGTATCTCTTGTGGTTCAAAAGTTATCAGCAGAGAAAGTTGCAACAACAACTGGGAACGTTCCCTGTGATACGCAGCTATTTGACGTGTTCAATATGTCGTCCCTGGTGCTTTCTGTGCTGATAACTTTTGAACCTCAAGAGATACTGCAAATCGGATTGCGGCAGTGTGAACCTACCTTTAATTTAGATCCGTGGATAAGATCCATAATTGTCATTTTAGCAATTTACTAGGGATACAGACACCTCTGAATGCATTTCTATTGCACTTATTTGGGGCTAAAATTTTCCAATAATATATAAAAATAATTAACTGGTTGCCCTTTGTAGCCTGCATCTTTTCCCTTTCTCTGCAGGCTGCTCTGTCCCCTCCCTTCACCACAAAAGCCAACTGAGGAGCTGTTTGACAGCTTGTTCACTAACCCTTATTTTATTTTTATAAGCCCAAAATACCAGTATGTACAGTGAAATAACAAAAATGCATCTGGAGGTGTCCGTAACCTTCTAATAGAAATTACATTTCAGAATTTAAAAAGTTTTAGCACCGACTGTTTGAATGTCATCCACCTGTTCCACAGCAGGGTTGATTATTTGTGGGAAACTTGTATCACATACAGCATACATTTTAACAGACAAACTAGACAACTTAAATTATAAAAATAAATATATATATATATATATATAATCTTTATCCCTGTTCTGCAGTAGTGACGTGTAGCTTCTTCACGATGGGTTTGCACCATTGCCTACAGTCAGAGCAGTAGTAGACACCATGCTTGTGCCATATGCCTGCACCTATGAATATCCCTGGTTTCATGTTCCCACATACTTTGAAATAAAAGAATGACTTGTCCTTATTTTCTTGTGTTACGTTGGGGATAATCGGGGGATGGCTGTACTGTAATCATTTTATGCGTGACCTGACCATGAAATCCTTGAAATGACTGCAACAAATTATCTTCTGCAGCTTATAATGGATGACCAAAGAACATTTCCACTGACAGGTGTTTTTTGGATACACATATTAACATCACGAGTCTCCACTCAATGGGGGAGGTTTATCAAAACTGATGGAAATGAAAACTGGCTTACTTGTCCATAGTAACCAATCAGAGAGCTCCTTTGTAAAATGAATAGCTGAAATCTGATTGGTTGCTATGGGCAACTAAGCCAGTTCTACTTTACACCAGTTATGATAAAGCCTCTCCAATATATCAATTAGCAAGTCTATCTTTTTTTACATGGCCGATATAATGTGAGGCAGGAGCATGTGTGTGAAGGCCGCGACACTCACAGGAGCTCCACTGCCTTCCCAAAACAGTTGATCGACGGTGCTCCCACCGATCGGATACTGATGCTCTATGCAAAGGGTAGGTCATCAGTAAATAAAATCTCGGAAAACCTTTTAAAAATGTAAAAGAAGTCATGCTCACCTCACCTATCCCCTGTCACTCCCGTTTTGGTGTTTCCCACCGGTCTCCGCTCAGCTGAGCAGTCACATTTTCATGTCAGAAAGTAGGAAAGATGTGGTCGGAGGATCCATGAGGGGACTATCACTTTTTTGTAGTGTGTGGAAACTTTCATTGCAGTGCTGTTTTTGAAATGGAATGACCTCCTATTCACTTAGCTGAGTGACTGCACACCTGACCACTTCCATATTGGACAAAGCTTAAAACGAGTTCACAAGATCTGATCTTCACTAGTCTCAGTACTAACATGTCGTAGGAGAATGTCTTTAGAACATGAGCCGATCTCATTGATTGCATGTCGGATTCTTCTGAAGTTTATTTTTTGTCTGTACTTCTTGTGACTCTTTCTTCATTAGATTGCCAGAAGGACAACAAAGAGTTGGAGGTTGTTTCATGAGCCTAATGAATCAAATGAAGAGTTTATATATGGCGTATTGTGCGAACCATCCTTCAGCGGTCAATGTCCTTACCCAGCACAGGTATGCATACTTGCTCTGTCAAAGCCCCAAAAAACTAAAAGGTGCAAGTACATAAGACTGTAGATGCTTACTTTGAAGCTTTCTGTTATTTGAAGGAGCTTTTAGGATTTATAGAAATAAGGTTTCTTTAATGAAATGCAGATTTTTGTATAATTCCTCACACTACACAATACTTTTGCGGTTTACACATGCATGCTGATATTTCAGTCTGTACAGAGCCGGAGGGTGCATTTACCATCCCCTGTATGGGTGCATTTACCATCCCCAGAAAGTCGCACAATTTGGTGCATAACTTTTTGGGAGTTTTCAGCTGTGTTCGCCACTTTCGCTAAGATTGGGTGGGGCAGTGTGGGGGTGGACAGCCCAGGACCTTTATTATACGCTATGCCTGATGAGGATTATACCTGAAATCTACACCAGCTTCCTTGCTGGTGTAGATTCCAGTTCTGGTGCGCCGACCTGGAGCATCCTGGGCCATTGGGAGGTAGATTTAGAGCGGCATTTAGAACGTCAGTCTTAGTAAATATCCCCATGCTGCTCAGCTATAGATCGGTTCAGACTGTTTTCTTTAGATGGGTAGTATGGGTATACTGTTACTGTCACTGTATATAGGTATGCTGGCATATATGTAGCTATGACCTTTATGAGAACACAAACACTTGTGACTGCAACACTTAAAATAAATGGTGCTGTGGACTGAGCATGATACTTATGCCTGTCTTTCCTTAAAGGGATATTCCCAGGATCATAGACCTGGCTCATTGTATTCCGTTTGTGAAATAAACAATGTTTGCATATATATATATATAATAAGTTATCCAGACTAAACAGTTTATCTTCCCAGGTTGAGCACGTGCCATAGGACATCACTGTTGTCCTATAACAGACCCCTTTCTCACTATCTTCACTTGCACAGGCCGAGCATGCTCAGTCCACAGAACTAACCAACAAGGGCTTGTAGTATTTGCAGTTTTTGAGTATTAAACGTCAGTCTCTTGTCCTCAGCAAGGGAGGGGGGGGAACAGTAGAACTACAGCAGATATCAAATGTCTGGGGCCATCTTCTAAAGTGATTTCAATAAACACAGGAGCCCTGATTTATCATGGCTTCACTCCAGAATTCTGGCTTCATAAAGTTGCAAAATGTGGCTTTTGCGACTTTTGGGGTTTATTTGTAGGGTTGAGCGAAATTGTGTTTCAAATTCGGCGTACAAGGTTTGGGTTCAGGTTAAGAATTCCGTTATGGATTCCACTACCATGGACCCATTTATCTTGATGTGCTGTCCGCAATTATAAGGCCTCTTTCACACGGGCGGGAATAATGCGTGAGGTGAATGCATTGCAACCGCACTGAATCTGGACCCATTCACTTCAATGGGGCTGTTCAGATGAGCGGTGATTTTCACGCATCACTTGTGCGTTGCGTGAAAATCGCAGCATGCTCTATATTCTGCGTTTTCCATGCAGCGATGGCCCCATAGAAGTGAATGGGGCTTCAGTGAAAAACTCATTGCATCCGGAAGCAAGTGCGGATGCAATGCGTTTTTCACTCATGGTTGCTAAGAGTTGTTTGTAAACCTTCAGTTTTTTATCACGCGCCAGAAAAACGCATCAAAACGCATTGCACCCGCGCGGAAAAAACTGAACGAAATCGCAGACAAAACTGACTGAACGTGCTTGCAAAATGGTGCGAGTTTCACTGAACGTACCCTGAACACATCCGGACCTAATCCGTCACGCTCGTGTAAAAGAGGCCCAAGTCCGTTCCGTGGCCCTGCAAAAAAAGAAAAGAACATGTTCTAGGATAGAAAAAAAAATAAAAAATAGTGGCAGGCTCTCATCCGGCCATTACTGTGTACATGGGCCCTAAGGATAAGACCTATTTATCAAACCACACATTTTGTATATTGGAAAGTGAATATATATAATAAATAAAAATGATCTGATAAAAAAAAAAAAAAAAAAACATTTTATCAAACCACATGTGGCATGAAGTACGCCAACGCAGACTCGAGCAACACTGACTTCAAACATTCCCCCTAGTGATAAATTCCCACCAGGGTTCCCAGAAAAAAATGCACCCTCTGGGGTGGTGAATTGATCACCCCGGGTCTGACTCCTAGCACTACCGGCAAACAGCTGTAAATTTGCGGATTTTCTGCTGCATGTGTTTTATGGATTTATTTTTCTACTTAAAGGGTGCATTACCCTTTTAAGTAAAAAATAAATCCATAAAATTCAGGCTATGAAGTTGTAGTGTTGGTTCACGTTTGATGAAAATGGCTTCACCCATGGGAATGGCACATTACCGTTCAGGCAATAAATCTTGGTGAATGGTCTCCAGGGGTAACTTTTTCTCTACGTGGGGTTTCTGCTTCATCCGTTATGCCAGATCTTGTAGTCTTAAGCTAAGGAACCTTTTTACTTTTGGTTGACCCATGACGATGCGTTGGAGCCTGGTTTTCTATTCCAGCGATAGCGGTGCAAAGCATCTAAAAGAAGTTATCTTTCTTGAGTGAAGTAGTGAAGCAGATAATACGCTTAAGTGCAAGCTATGTTTGCTCAGCATAAGTGTGACTGGTGAAAGCTCAGTGGATCTGCAGAGTAACTGGAGCATGGATAACCCAGGCACAGAATTCTTTGTCTCTTGCACACTGCCTTCCCCTAGCTTGGCTGTATGCTGGGGAGGTGATGTCATCCTCCCATCCGAGCGGACAGAGAAAGGAGCCCCAGCCTCCGATCAGGACATAAGGCATACAGCTTCTAGTCTGTTGCACCGCAGCGCGCTAGTGCTCTTGGTACAATGCGGTGCCTGTGTGCCATCTTAAGGCCCGTCAGTGCGGAAAGTTCCTGCTCCATCTACTTCAGGCAGAAATCATCCTCTGAACTGTAAGTCTCTTAGAAACCTGGTCTTTCAGATAAATGACTCTAGTTTGTTTGAGGTTCCTTCTTCAGCAGATTTTCGTGAAGATCCCTCTTTTTATGAACTAGAAATTTCTCTTAAATGTTGTAGACGTCTGAGCACTATGCAGATTTTAGTCTTTGAGAATACCGAGGTTATAGGTTTCTATTTAGTCAGTCAGGAAAGACTGAAAAGTGTGAATTCTAGTTTTTCTTGCACTGCAGCAGTCCATACCGACCTCACGGTCTACTGCAGGCTCCTGGTTATGGTGAGCACCATTGACTGGGTGTTGGGAAATGGAGGTAGGAGATCCATGAGTGTCTGGGGTGTGATACTGGAAGTCGTGTGCATTTTTGTGGGGAGGGGCTTTTTTGTTAAGAATAGAAGACCACTAAATATATTTTTGCTTTTGTGGAATTTTGCAGTCACTTTAATATGTTTTTATCTTTGTTAAAGCAGAAGAAATTGACTGAGAGTGGCTCTTAGGCTCACATTTTACGCTATTATGTAAGCTTGGTCTCTACAAGGTCCATTGCTGGAAAGTATATATTGGTTCTGAAGGCTTAATGAACACTTGGTTCTGGTTAGAGAGGGATGGCATGGAGATGGCATTTGCTCTTTAGTGCTGTCTTGTTCCTCCCTCGTAGGTGGGTTACTGTCCACTGGGTGTTTGTGTTTCTATTGTATATCTGTAGGTTGCAGTGCATGTAAGTGGAGCGCAGAGGAGATGGTCTGTGCAGGGCTTACAAGTATTCAGACAAACCTCATGAAAGAATGTTTTGTCCTGTTTAGTGCAGCTGGGATCAGAGGATTGTTATCATTTTGCTGCCTCTTTTCACAGATAACAGAAGCACTGTGGTAAAGTGAAGCGCCGGGGAATCTAGAATTACGCCATTCAGCTACTCCTAGTTTCTTTTCATCCTTCCACATGTTGCATTGTGCTTTTTATTATGTTTATTGAATACTTTTTTTCAATACTCGTATCCATGGGCAGAGGTGGGTAGGGTTAAAAGGCGTTGGTTCCAGTCTTTATTTTATTTACATTTATATGCCTGTTGCTAATATATATGTTAAAGGTTTAGTTTACAGAGACACTTCTATCAGAAAGGGTTATTTAATTTTTTTAAACACAGTTGGGCAGATTTTCTATTGAAAATGTGCCAGTTTTTAGCACATTTTACGCCAAAAAATGGCATGCATGCTTTGCATCACATATACTAACTGGTTTAGACTCTTTTCTTACCATTTTATGCCTTATTTGACAAGGGGGTTTGGCCTAAATACGCCTTTGTGCAACAAAATTTTGGCTCATTTTTTAAGTAAACTACTAGCAACTTATAGGTGGCGTAAACTTGGACTAGACACTTTTTTGGCACATGTAGAAATTTTTGGTGCACAGACGGAATTATAGCATAAATCAGGCCCCGGATTGAGAATACTTTATATTTATAAAGCTCTGTGTGCCAGAATAGTAAATTTGTCTAAAGCCTCTTTCACACGGGCGTCGTGTGCGAGGGCTGGATAGGATGCAGGTGTGTCGCGGGAAAATGCACGATTTTTCCGCGCCAGAGCAAAGCGTTTTAATATGTTTTGCACGTGCTTGAGAAAAATCAGAATGTTTGGGACCCAGACCCGAACCAGGACTTCTTCACAGAAGTTTGGGTTTGGGTTAGGTGTTGTGTAGATTTTATTAACATGGTTATAAGGGAAAATAATAGCATTCTTAATACTGAATGCTTAGTAAAATAGTGATGGAGGGGTTAAAAAAACAAAAAAAAAACTCATCTCATCCACTTGTTTGTGCAGCCCGGCTTCTCTTCTTTCTTTCTTCTTTGATGACCTGGGAGGAAAAGGACCTTTTGGTAACGTCACGGCGCTCATCACATGGTACATCACCATGGAGCAGTCCATGCTGCATTTTTCTCTCCGGCCAAAAACCCTAAACACTTGCCGAATGCCGGATCCGGCATTAATTTCCATAAAATGTGTTAGTGCAGGATCTGTCCTTAAAGTTGCCGCATTGATGGGTCCGTTCTTCCGGTCTGCGCAGACTGATCCGGTATTTCAATGCATTTGTCAGATGGATCCGCACCTGAATCCATCTGACAAATGCTTCCATTTGCGTCCGGATTTCCGGATCTGGCAGGCAGTTCCGGCGACGTGCAGCCGACATGTGACTGCTGCATCCATAGGGTCACTATTCTGCACAGGCATATACAAGGGCTATACAAGTAGTAGCTGTTATGTCGGTGCATCCATAGGGTCACTATTCTGCACAGGCATATACAAGGGCTGTACAAGTAGTAGCTTTTATGTCCGTGCAGCCGACATGTGACTGCTGCATCCATAGGGTCACTATTCTGCACAGGCATATACAAGGGCTATACAAGTAGTAGCTGTTATGTCAGTGCAGCCTTGCGATGCTATGAATGCAAGTCCATCAATGTGCGGTTATTGTGTTCATGCTCCCCCTCCATCCTACAAGTTAAACATGAGGAAACACAAATTATGAAGACTGGGAAGTGATAGTCCAAAATGAAAAATGAATTACAATGGAGGTCTCTGTAGTCCCATGCCATTCATGCACACTTAACCATTGAGGCAAGTGATTTGCTGCAGTGGTCAATGGAACCTGAACGTCAACACTTCTGTCCGGCAGGCACAAGAGCTGCAGTGCTGAAACAGTGGGACTGTCATATGTTTGAGTCTCCTGCTTAAGTGCACTTCATTGTGAAATGTCCTCTCCTCTAGTCATTGAGCTGCTTTATATCCCCTGTCCTCTGTGACTGCTCTAGAGGTCTCCTGGTTGGATGCTTCAGCAGTCACTCAAAGCAGAGGTGACAGGCTATGAAGAAGCTCAGTGCAGAGGAGCACTTCACAGTGAAGCTCTGCCTCCAGTGCACTTGCAGGGGCAGAATAAAACTTCATATTCTCACTACTCTTGATCATAAAATCTCCAAAAAGGTATGCTCTTCCCAGTGCCTATCTACAGTGTTAGCAGTTTAGCATGATCAAAACTGATGACAGATTCCATTTAAAGAGGACCTATCTCCTTGAAATGCAAATCAATCTGCAGGCAGCATGTTAATAGAGCAGGTTGATATATAGTTTTGTGGGAAAAGATTCTGTAAGACTTGTCATTTTGTACATTTTAGGCCTCATGCACACGGCCGTGTCGTCTTTTGCGGTCCGTAAACCACGGAAGCCGCCCGTGTTGCCTTCCGCAATATACGGAACGGGCGCCAGCAATATAAATGCCTATTCTTGTCCGCAAAGCACGGACAAGAATAGGGCATGTTATATTTTTTTAGCGGAGCCACGGATGCGGACAGCACACGGAGTGCTGTCCGCATCTTTTGCGGCCCCATTGAAGTGAATAGGTCCGCATCCGAGCCGCCAAAACGGCGGCTCGGATGCAGACCCAAACAACGGTCGTGTGCATGAGGCCTAAGTCTCTGTTCATCCTGATTTCATTGTTCACGGGGAGATGTCAGTGACTGACAGCTATCTCTGTGTATACTCTAACACTGCTAACACTTCCCACATGAACAATGAAGTCAGAAAGAGCAGAGACTTAAATGTATAAATTACATAAAAATAAATTACTTAAATGTATAAATTTTACTGAATCTTTTCCCACAAATCTATATATCAGTCTGCTCAGCTCCTCCTTCCTAGAACATGCTGCCTGTAGATTGCACTCGTTTTGTGGTGATAGGTCCTCTTTAAGTGATAGCACTAACTTTGGCAACTATTGAATTGAATTTTAAGCTAACAAAAAATTAAAATGTAGTCTCTTCTGCTCCTCTGCCACAGTGAAGAGCTTGGAGAATTCATGGAAATGAAAGGTGCCAACAGCCCTGGCATTCTTGTGCTAACAACAGGCCTAAGTAAACCATTCATGCGTCTGGACAAGTACCCAACACTGCTAAAAGAGCTGGAACGACACATGGAGGTATGGAACGTCTTATTGCTGCCAGGCTCTGTGTTTCTTACATCACCAAGTAATAATCATTTGAATGGTAGGTTTTAACACAATAAAGAATTGAACGGTGCTTCTTTTTTAAAAATCCAGAACCATAAATATGGATGCAGCACATGAAGCAGAGATATACAATCTTAAAGGAATCATTTTACCTTTTAATATAATTACTGTATAGAGCATAGAAAATTAGCAATGTTTGTCATTTACTTATTCTTTTAGAGTGTTTTTCAAAATTAATAAAAATATGGAAAAATACCTTGTGATGAATGCTTACCAGGATAAACTACTAGAGTTCAGGAGTAGTTATGTTTCACTTTTATTATCTTGTCCAGCTCTGTATAGCAGCTTTGTTTTGATGCTGCTAGGGCATACTGTGGGTGGATCACCATGTAAAGAACTACAGTTTCCATCCCAGACAATCCCTCTGTAGGTAGTGCTGTAATAATTCACTGTCTTCACAAACAACAGCTCTGCTGTTCCGTTGCTCCGTGCACAATCTGCTACCCAGCGTGTGAAACCCAATCCTTCTAGAGACTGGGAGAGAGGAGAATCAATGAACTGTGGGACATAAGAGGCATGTGATGCCTGTCCTGTAAATAAGGTAGAGGTGAGTTAGCCTCATGTTTAGTGTACAAGACGTCCCACAGGAAGGAGATGTAAAAGCAAACTTGATGCAACAGCACTCCCCAAACATTGAATATATGGACCAATACTATGTTCACTATATAAAATGAGATGAGGTTCTCCAGGAGCATGGTCATGTGAGACTGGCTTACAGAAATCTCACCTACATACAGTACGTCAATGAGAGACTAATCTTATGGCATTTAAAGCATTTGCTATTTAAAATATAAATTCAAAGTCAGAAGAAAAAAAGAAGAAATTATATATAGATAGATATATAGATATATATATAGTACAAATCAAAAGTTTGGACACACCTTCTCATCAAAGAGTTTTCTTTATTTTAATGACTATGAAAATTGTAGATTCACACTGAAGGCATCAAATCTATGAATGAACACATGTGGAATTATATACATAACAAAAAAGTGTGAAACAACTGAAAATGTCATATTCTAGGTTCTTCAAAGTAGCCACCTTTTGCTTTGATTACTGCTTTGCTCACTCTTGGCATTTTCTTGATGAGCTTCAAGAGGTAGTCACCTGAAATGGTCTTCCAACAGTCTTGAAGGAGTTCCCAGAGATGCTTAGCACTTGTTGGCCCTTTTGCCTACATTCTGCGGTCCAGCTCACCCCAAACCATCTTGATTGGGTTCAGGTCCGGTGACTGTGGAGGCCAGGTCATCTGGCGCAGCACCCCATCACTCTCCTTCATGGTCAAATAGCCCTTACACAGCCTGGAGGTGTGTTTTGGGGTTATTGTCCTGTTGAAAAGTAAATGATGGTCCAACTAAACGCAAACCGGATGGAATAGCATGCCATGCTGTGGTAGCCATTCTGGTTCAGTATGCCTTCAGTTTTGAATAAATCCCCAACAGTGTCACCAGCAAAGCACCCCCACACCACCTCCTCCATGCTTTATGGTGGGAACCAGGCATGTAGAGTCCAACCGTTCACCTTTTCTGCATCACACATAGACACGGTGGTTGGAACCAAAGATCTCAAATTTGGACTCATCAGACCAAAGCACAGATTTCCACTGGTCTAATGTCCATTCCTTGTGTTCTTTAGCCCAAACAAGTCTCTTCTGCTTGTTGCCTGTCCTTAGTAGTGGTTTCCTAGCAGATATTCTACCATGAAGGCCTGATTCACACAGTCTCCTCTTAACAGTTGTTCTAGAGATGTGTCTGCTGCTAGAACTCTGTGTGGCATTGACCTGGTCTCTAATCTGAGCTGCTGTTAACCTGCGATTTCTGAGGCTGGTGACTCGGATGAACTTATCCTCCGCAGCAGAGGTGACTCTTGGTCTTCCTTTCCTGGGGCGGTCCGCATGTGAGCCAGTTTCTTTGTAGCGCTTGATGGTTTTTGTGACTGCACTTGGGGACACTTTCAAAGTTTTCCCAATTTTTCAGACTGACTGACCTTCATTTCTTAAAGTAATGATGGCCACTCGTTTTTCTTTACTTAGCTGCTTTTTTCTTGCCATAATACAAATTCTAACAGTCTATTCAGTAGGACTATCAGCTGTGTATCTTTTGGTGTGCTCATTAAAGAGCATGCAATACAGTTATTTTTACGGTACATGGTCCATTGTGTGGATTTCATACAGAAATACACAATATGCATGGCTTCTATGGTCACCTTGATGACCTATCTTAGTGCTTACCTTGATTTAGAAATTTGGTTAATTTTGCATTCAATTAGCAAATGAACAATAAAAATGTTGGTGCAACGGTCCATAGCCTTTAAGGTGAACCTTTTTCCATTGTACACATAATTATCTGCCTGGGTCTCCCTGGAGAAGAATGTCTCAGAAATTTGACAACCTGCCTGCAATTAAATGGGATTTTACTTTTTTTTTTTTTTTTAAATTAAAACCGTAAAGATGATGGCATGACAGGGTTAAATGTATACATTTTTGTTTGAATATGCTCTGTGGTTAACCCCTTAAGGACACAGCCTTTTTACACCTTAGGACCAGGCCATTTTTTGCAAATCTGACCAGAGTCACTTTAAGTGCTGATAACTTTAAAACGCTTTGACTTATCCAGGCCGTTCTGAGATTGTTTTTTTGTCACATATTGTACTTCATGACACTGGTAAAATGAAGTAAAAAAAAAAATTTTTTTTGCACCAAAAAATACCTAATTTAACAAAAATTTGGAAAAATTTGTAAATTTCAAAGTTTCAGTTTCTCTACTTTTGTAATACATAGTAATACCCCTAAAAATTGTGATGCCTTTACATTCCCCATATGTCTACTTCATGTTTGAATTATTTTGGGAATTATATTTTATTTTTTGGGGATGTTACAAGGCTTAGAAGTTTAGAAGCAAATCTTGAAATTTTTCGGAAATTTACAAAAACCAAATTTTTAGGGACCACTACAGCTCTGAAGTCACTTTGCGAGGCTTACATAATAGAAACCACCCAAAAATGCCCCCATTCTATAAACTACACCCCTCAAGGTATTCAAAACTGATTTTACAAACTTCGTTAACCCTTTAGGTGTTGCACAAGAGTTATTGGCAAATGGGGATGAAATTTGAGAATTTCATTTTTTTGGCTAATTTTCCATTTTAACCCATTTTTTCCACTAACAAAGCAAGGGTTAACAGCCAAACAAGACTGTATCTTTATTGCCCTGACTCTGCCGTTTACAGAAACACCCTATATGTGGCCGTAAACTACTGTACGGCCACACAGCGGGGCGTAGAGTGAAAGGTGCGCCATATGGTTTTTGGAAGGCAGGTTTTGCTGGACTGTTTTTTTGACACCATGTCCCATTTGAAGCCCCCTGATGCACCCCTAGAGTAGAAACTCCATAAAAGTGACCCCATCTAAGAAACTACACCCCTCAAGGTATTCAAAACTGATTTTACAAAGTTTGTTAACCCTTTAGGTGTTGCACAAGATTTAATGGAAAATAGAGATACAATTTCAAAATTTCACTTTTTTGGCAGATTTTCCATTTTAATATTTTTTTTCCAGTTACAAAGCAAGGGTTAACAGCAAAACAAAACTCATTATTTATGGCCCTGATTCTGTAGTTTACAGAAACACCCCATATGTGGTCGTAAACTGCTGTACGGGCACACGGCAGGGCGCAGAAGGAAAGGAATGCCATACGGTTTTTGGAAGGCAGATTTTGCTGGACTGTTTTTTTTACACCATGTCCCATTTGAAGCCCCCTGATGCAACCCTAGAGTAGAAACTCCATAAAAGTGACCCCATCTAAGAAACTACACCCCTCAAGGTATTCAAAACTGATTTTACAAAGTTTGTTAACCCTTTAGGTGTTGCACAAGATTTAATGGAAAATAGAGATACAATTTCAAAATTTCACTTTTTTGGCAGATTTTCCATTTTAATATTTTTTTTCCAGTTACAAAGCAAGGGTTAACAGCAAAACAAAACTCATTATTTATGGCCCTGATTCTGTAGTTTACAGAAACACCCCATATGTGGTCGTAAACTGCTGTACGGGCACACGGCAGGGCGCAGAAGGAAAGGAATGCCATACGTTTTTTGGAAGGCAGATTTTGCTGGACTGGTTTTATTGACACCATGTCCCATTTGAAGCCCCCCTGATGCACCCCTAGAGTAGAAACTCCAAAAAAGTGACCCCATTTTAGAAACTACGGGATAAGGTGGCAGTTTTGTTGGTACTAGTTTAGGGTACATATGATTTTTGGTTGCTCTATATTACACTTTTTGTGCGGCAAGGTAACAAGAAATAGCTTTTTTGGCACCGTTTTTTTTTTTTTGTTATTTACAACATTCATCTGACCGGTTAGATCATGTGGTAATTTTATAGAGCAGGTTGTCACGGATGCGGCGATACCTAATATGTATACAAATTTTTTTATTTATGTAAGTTTTACATATATGAATTAATTTTTAAAACAAAAAAAAGTTTTAGTGTCTCCATAGTCTAAGAGCCATAGTTTTTTCAGTTTTTGGGCGATTATCTCAAGTAGGGTCTCATTTTTTGCGGGATGAGATTACGGTTTTATTGGCACTATTTTGGGGTGCATATGACTTTTTGATCGCTTGCTGTTACACTTTTTGTGAAGTAAGATGACAAAAAATTGCTTTTTTTACACCGTTTTTTTTTTTTTTTTTTTTTTTTTACGGTGGTCACCTGAGGGGTTAGATCATGTGATATTTTTATAGAGCCGGTCGATACGGACGCGGCGATACCTAATACGTATACTTTTTTTTATTTATGTAAGTTTTACACAATGATTTCATTTTTGAAACAAAAAAAATCATGTTTTAGTGTTTCCATAGTCTAAGAGCCATAGTTTTTTCAGTTTTGGGGCGATTATCTTGGGTAGGGTATGATTTTTGCGGGATGAGATGACGGTTTGATTGTTACAATTTTGGAGTACATACAACTTTTTTGATCACTTTTATTAACTTTTTTGGGAAGTAAGGTGGGCAAAATTTCAATTTCATCATAGTTTTTAATTTTTTATTTTTATGGCGTTCACCGTTTGGGTAAAGTAACATGACCGTTTTATAGATCAGGTCGTTACGGACGCGGCGATACCAAACATGTGTAGGGAATTTAATTTTTTTTATTTTTAATCAGTGATAAATGTGTTTTTTGATTTTTTACTTTATTTTCACTTTTTTTCACTTTCTTTTTGACCCAGACCCACTTGGTTCTTGAAGATCCAGTGGGTCTGATGTCTGTATAATACAGTACAGTACAATATATAGTACTTTACTGTATTTTACACTTTGTCTGAACAGATCTATGCCTTTCAGCACAGATCTGTTCAGCACCATGGACAGCAGGACGCCTGAGAGGCGTCCTGTTGCCATGGGAACCTTCCCCGTCTGCTCAGTTATGGTCAGAACTGCGCAGACGGGGAAGGGTAAGGACGGGGCTCTGGGGGGGCTGCCTGGGAGCTCTCTCCCTCTCCATTCGGGGGGCTGCAAAGGCACAGCAGCCCCCCGATGGGAGAGGGAGGGAGCTCCCTGCGCTGTTAACCTTTTCCATACAGCGGTCCGTACGGACCGCGGTATGGAAAGGGTTAAACGGCTGACATCGCAGCACAGATGTCAGCCGTTTATACCAGGTGCCAGCAATGTGCTGGCACCCTGGTATACCCACTCGAAACCAACGATTATTCAAGGGGAGGCGGGCGGGGGATCGCGATCCCGCCTACCGCACCGCCCGCCTCCCGCACCGCCCGCAACCCTCCCCCTGCACCTCCCACCGTGCTCAAATAACTTAGGGGTGCAGGGGGGAGGGATGCAGGAACATTTTTGGAATCCTAAAGTTTCTGATCCCCGCGGTCAGGGACCGCGGGGATCAGAAACTGCAGAAATCGCAGCAAACCGCAGGTCTGAATTGACCTGCGGTTTGCCGCGATCGCCGACATGGGGGGGTCACGGGACCCCCCCGCGCATTTAGCCTAGGTGCCTGCTCAATGATTTGAGCAGGCACCGGGTTCCGATCACTGCCAGCCGCACGGCAGTGATCAGAAATACACAGGGCGTACATGTACGCCCTGTGTCCTTAAGTACCAGGGCACAAGGGCGTACCTGTACGCCCTATGTCCTTAAGAGGTTAAATAACTCTTCATGGTTTAGCACACCTCGCAAGAGTCCAGATATAATAAACAGTTTCCAAATTTTTTTCTGAAAATCCCTGGAATTGCTCACACCTTTCTTGGTTTATTTATATTGGCTGTTGGTTTGGGCAGAAGTCCCTGTGACGCTGAGCCCGCGTGTTCATTCAGAGCCATTGCGAGAGGTGTCACGGGATGATGAAGGCTGTGAGCATGCTTCTGCCAGAATGTGATTTAACTACTTGTAGTCACGGTCTATTCTTTAATATTAATAGTTGTAAAAATGATTGTTGTATTGGGTAAAGCTATTTAATGGGGTTGTCTAACTTCAGCAAATGGCATTTATCATGTAGAATGAGTTAATACAAGGCGCTTACTAATGCATTGTGAATTGTCCATATTGCTTCCTTTGCTGGCTTGATTAATTTTTCTATCCCATTATAAATTGCTCATATCCGGGGGTTATGACCACCCTGAAATCCAGCAGCGGTGGTTGTGCTTGTACACTGTAGGAAAAGGCGCCGGCCTCTTTGGTGACCAGGATTGTGGGAGTGCGCGTATGGTGGTACTTTTTCATGTAATGTGCAAGCACGGCCACTGCTGCTTGATTTCAGGGTGGTCATAACCATGGAAACGAGAAATGTATAATGTGATGGAAAAATGAATCAAGCCAGCAAAGGAGGCAATACGGAGACTCACAATACATTAGTGTGTGGTATTCACTTTCTGTGCACAAAAAATGCCATTTACTGACATGAGACAACACTTTTAAATGCAGTGTGTACAAAGCAGGATGTTTGAGGAGGGGTCTAGGCTCCACAAGTGAACATATTGCTATTTCTGGGCACTTTGCAGAAAGTCTGTAAATTGTCCCACCGTACGGCCGAGTCACCGTCCAAAAGCCCGAAGTCCGTGTAGTTTGCAAATGCATAATGTGTTATTGGGTTGCTCATTGCTTACAGACCTGCAGTTTGCCTAAAACTGCACAGTTGTTAACAATTTATTTGGAAATGGAACAGACTGTAGGCTTTTGACCGCATCTGGGATGCACCATGCTTAAGCCTCATTCACACGTCAGGAGTGGGTCTTGACACAGAACAGGTACAGATCTTTCCCTTAGGCCTCATGCACACGACCATATGTGTTTTGCGATCCGCCCCAAAAAAAAAAAAGGATGACGTCCGTACGGCATCTGTTTTTCTTTTTGCGGATCCTTTGTAATAATGCCTATCCTTGTCTGCAAACTAGAAAAATATAGGACATACACTATTTTTTTGGCGGGGCTACGGAACGGACATACTGATGCCGACAGCTCACGGCGTGCTGTCCACATTTTTTGCATCCTATCAACATAAAAAAACGGAACGGACAAGGAAACAAAATACGGTCGTGTGCTTGAGGCCTTAGGCTACATGCACACAAATGTTGTTTGTTTCAGTGTCCATTCCGTTTTTTTTTGTTTGTTTTTTTTTGCTGATAGGATGCAGACCCATTCATTTCAATGGGTCCGCAAACAATGCGGACAGCACACCGTGTGCAGTCTGCATCAGTATGTCTGTTCCGTAGCACCGCAAAAAAATAGAATAAAATAGAAGATGTCCTATTCTTGTCCGTTTTAGGCATTGTTACAATGGATCTGCCCAAAAAAACAGATGGCATACGGATATCATTCTTTTATTTTTATTTTTTCGGATACGCAATTTGCGGACCGCAAAACACGTACGGTCCTGTGTATGTAGCCTTATACCTGTGTAGCTCTACTCCTGGTTTTTGCTCACTGACCGAACACTGGCGTGTAAATGAGGCTTTTCCCTGTCTATGAATACAAGTAAGGGATGTACTGTGCAGCCAAGTGATTAAATAAGCTATAGACTTTCATGTCTAAGTTATCTATTCTTCGGTGGTGATGACAGACCTAGCATTTGGCTGGTGTGCGTTAATAAGGGTCATTAGATGACCAGCACAAAGTGAAAGTACCAGTCACACAGTTAGAAAAACTGTTAACGCTTTGTGACAGAAGGAGTACAATGCAATCATAAACAAAAACTGCCTCCAAAGGTGTACATGACCTTTAAGCTGACATCTCTTTTTATGTAAGATTAAAAGATCCTTCATAGAGGTCATCTGACAGAACTTCTCTGAATGAGACTGAGCAGCCTGCAATGTATGAGAACACATACAAGCTGCAGAAAATAAATGGTTAAGAATTTTTAATTAAAGCAAATTGCAAAAATGTTGATATCAAGTTACCCATATCCATATAAATACAGTAAGGTTGGTTTCTGTTAAGGTATGGGGAAACAAGTTGTCTATTTGGAGTCCTGACATTTATAGCAAGAATTGTGATGGGTTTTGATCATTTCTAGAGCTGTGATTTGCAGGCTTTGTTTTAAGGCTTTCTGTCACCAGAATTAACCCTATTAAACTAGCTGACATTAGCGATGTGCTAATGTCAGCTAAACCTAACTAGCCTATTCCTACTTTTATCTATGCCCCCGTTAGTGCAAAAATATAACTTGTAATATGCTAATTAGCCTCTAGGCGCAAGGGGCCCCCCCCCCCTTGGGGGGGCGCGCATTACCTCTGCTCCTAGAGGCTCCGTTCTCCCACCTCTGGCCACTCCCTGCTACACTAGATTGACAGGGCCAGGCAGCGTTGGTCTCCTACTGCCAGCCCTATCTACCGCGTAAATCCTGCGCCGTCCCGTTCAGTATTTGGCGCAGTGAGTGAAGGGCGCTTGCCGGCTTCCTCACTGGGCCTGCACTTAATGGTGCGAGATTTCCCCAGCGCCCAGGGCCGGCAGTTGAAGGTGAAGGCTGCCTGGCCCTATCAATCTAGTGTAGCAGGGTGTGGCCAAAGGTAGGAACAACGCCCTCCCTGCAGCTAGAGCCTAATTAGCATATTATAAAAGTTATATCTCTACAGTAACGGGGGCATAGATAAAAGTAGGAATAGGCTAGTTGGGTTCAGCTGACATTAGCCATGTGCTAATGTCAGCTAGTTTAATAGGGTTAATTCTGGTGACCGAAACCCTTTCCGTTATCTTTACCGGTGTTCACACTGGGCCATAGTGATGTGTCATCTCAGTGTCACGTAACTACGAAGACAAATAGTTTCCTGTCGCAGTGATCTTTTAGCCATGCTGATATCACAACAGGGACTACAGTTTCCTGCTGCGGCAGATCAATCACTGTGGATGACGCGTTACTGTGCTCCTACATACAGATAGGACCAGCAGGTGCGGATCACTCACTGTTTTTCCGCATGGATTCTCATGTGAAAAAAACACAGCTTAATACGGCAAAGTGTATGAGATTCTCATGTACACTTTGCTTTATCAGTCCATGCGGAAATTTGAAATCCGCAGCTTGTCAATTCTTTCTGTGCTCCTTTAGTGCAGATTTCACCCTTTTCAATGCAAGGGTGAGATCTGCAGCTAAATCTTGTCAAATCCGCACCAAAGAACAGCAAGTAACACGTGCAGCTTTTGTCCAGATTTGGTGCGAAAACGCACAGAATTGTGTGGAATTTCAGCATGACAGCTGTGCAGGTAGCCTTAACTTTCTGTTACTCTTTGACATGCAGCACTATTCTATACAGTACATAAGGCAAAAAATATATGCGCTTTCTTTTAGCAGATTGTTTGTTTTTACAGGACTATCATCCAGATAGGCCAGATATCCAGAAGTCCATGACTGCTTTCAAGAACCTTTCGGTAATCATGTTTTTAAGACCTTCTTTTATGTATGTGTGCTTTTTTATTTTTTTTTACATGGGTGCTGATCTGTTACGGATGCCACTTTGGGGGGCATCCATTAAAGGGGTTGTCTGGGTTCAGAGCTGAACCCGGACATACCCTTATTTTCACCCCGGCAGCCCCCCTGAGCCTAGCATCGGAGCATCTCATGCTCCGATGCGCTCCCGTGCCCTGCGCTAGATCGCGCAGGGCACAGGCTCTTGTGTTTTCAATAACACACTGCCGGGCGGTAACTTCCGCCCAGCAGTGTGTTCGGTGACGTCACCGGCTCTGAGGGGCGGGCTTTAGCTCTGCCCTAGCCGTTTTACTGGCTAGGGCAGAGCCAAATCCCGCCCATCAGTGCCGGTGACGTCACCGGGCTGCCTGTCAGCCCCATAGAGAGCCCGGTATGTCACCGGAACTCAGAAAAATGCCTTTGCCCTGCGCGATTTAGCGCAGGGCAAAGGAGAGCATCGGAGCATGAACTGCTCCGATGCTCATGTCAGGGGGGCTGCCGGGGTGAAAATGGAGGGATGTCCAGGTTCAGCTCTGAACCTGGACAACCCCTTTAAGGCTAGTTTCACACCTGAGCGTTTTACAGCACGTTCCTACGCGCTTTAAAACGCTCAACAGGCAAAAACCAATGTTTCCCTATGGGCATGGTTCTCACCTGAGCGTTTTGCAGCGCGTACGAACGCGCTGTAAAACGCCCTACGCCCCAAGAAGTACAGGAGGTTCTTTGAGGCGTATTGTCGCGCGTAACACCTCTGTTTTTCATTGTACGCCTCTGTGGTCAATAGCAAAAACGCGCGTTTCCAGAATACAAAAACGCCCCAAAATACGCCTCAAAAACACCATATTAAAACGCTTGTAAACAGCGCTTATTGAATACGCTCAGGTGTGAACCCAGCCTTAATGTACTGAGATTTATTTTAGGAAATAGTCCAGACAAAACCCCAGGTGGACTCTTCAGTCACAGTGACACAGGAGGATGGAAACACTCCTACGATGAGCACTGCTATGGGAAGCAATAGAGTTTGGTTAAAATGGATCCTATAATTCAGAAACCTCTTGGTGCTCAAGCCTGAAGTGCAACATGGATTATGTTTCTCACGTAAAAATATATGGTTGTTGCCATTAAAATCTAATCAAAAATGTTTTTTTCAATTTTGTATTTTGTTTGTAGGCTCAATGTCAAGAAGTGAGAAAACGAAAGGAATTGGAATTGCAGATTCTAAATGAGGCCATCCGTGGCTGGGAAGGCGACGACATTAAGACACTGGGTTCAGTTATATATATGTCCCAAGTAATGATACAGTGTGCGGGAAGTGAGGCAAGTGCTTTTCATCCCGGATCATTTGGATAAGGGCTTGACTTCTTGACTGTTGTTCTTCTGAGAATTGGATGTGTGACGTCTCACCTCTTTGCTTGTGGGCGTCCCACGTGTTCAGCTGGTCTTACTCGGGTTTGCTACAAGATAACCAGCATTCAGTGTTTTTCACTATCCTGCTTGTTGGAGGGTCATACATTTCGGTAGATCTGCAGTGATCAAAATGTCTTTCCATGTTTAATGGGAACCTGTCACCATAAAGATGCTAAATAATCTGCAGGCAGCGTGTTATAGAGCAGGAGGAGCTGAGCACACTGATATATAGTTTTGTGGTAAAAGATTTAGTAAAACTTATATTTCATTCATTTGATTTCCTGCTCGTTCTGGGCTTTGAAGTCCAGGAGGCGGTCCTATCAGTGATTGACGGGTATCTCTGTATACACAGTCCTAGAGGGCAGGCTGTCAATCACGGATAGGACCGTCTCCTTCACGTCAAAGCCCAGAGGGAGCACAGATATAAATGTGTAAATTACAATTTATACGGAATTTTTCCCCATAAAACTATAACCTGCTCTCTAGCATGCTGTGTTCAGCTCAGACACCATATTCAAAGTGACAAGTTCTCTGTTTTCCAAATGTTGTTTTTGTATTGTTGCATCTACAGTATAACTCCTCATACTAGCCGCTTGACCACTGTCATCATAACATTAAGGTACTTCTCATGGAGGAAAATATTACCGCAAGTCTTCAGTCTGTTAGGACCAGTGGAGCAAATTTCCATGCACTTATCTTCTCCTGGTTTTATTATTTTTATAAAGTGAAATAATTGGTTTGTGTTATAGACAATATATTTTTCATTGAAGCATTGCTGCTAGGGGAGGATCCTGTGACACACAAGTGTTTATGGAAATGGACTGCAATATGGTATAAAGGTCAACTAAACCTTTGAAACCTTTACTCTGCCACTTTGGCTTTCATTAGCTTTGTTTTTTTGCGTGTATGGAGTATGAAATCCTTCAGAAGCATCCTTACCCCATACGCTTGAAAAGCAGAGCGCAGCCGATGAAAGCTAAAGAGCACGCTGACAGCGCTTCTGGCTCTTTTTATTAAATACTGTAAACCTGTATTGTAGCCCATGAAAGGTGTTTGATGAAGGCGCATATTAAAGCGGTTATCCGGCCCCCAAAAGTGCTTAGCATAAAGAATAAAAAAGCCACTTACTATTCACTGGCACTCTGTTCCAGTTCCGAAGGGAGCGCCCCTGCTACTTCCAGTCCCTGTGAATTGGTACTATGAAGTCCCATCTGTGGTCACGTGCATTGCTGCAGACAGTCACTGGCCTCAGTGAATGGCTGCAGTGACGCACGTGACAATGGATGAATGTCACACTTCTGGTCCACAGCTTACTGGAAGCAGCGGTGAATAGACGCTGTGCTGGAATGGAGTTCAAGTGCATAGGTAAGGGTACTTTCACACTAGCGGGCTAAATACAGGGAAAAAAACTGATCAGTTTTATCCTAATGCATTCTGAATGGAGAGCAATCCGTTCAGGATGCATCAGGATGTCTTCTGTTCAGTCACTCTTATGGTTTTTGGCCAGAGAAAATACTGCAGCATGCTTTTCTCCGGACAAAATTCTGTTGAAATGCATTAATGCCGGATCTGGTGCCAAGTTTTCTGGTTTGCCTATGCGCAGAATAAAATAAATAGTGGATCCGTATTTCCGGATGACACCAAAGAGACTGATCCGGTATTGCAATGCATTTGTGAGACTGAACCGCACCCAGATCAGTCTACAAATGCTATCCTTTGCATACGGATTTCCGGATCTGGCAGGCAGTTCCGGCGATGGAACTGCCTGCCGGAATCCAACAACGCAAGTGTGAAAGTACCCTAGATAGCTAAGCGCTTTCGAGGGTCATAAGATAAATTGCTTTAAAGGGAGTCTGTCACCACATTTCAGCATATTAGACCGATCAAATAGGGTTATATGATCCACCCAGAACTTAAAAACGGTACCTTTGTTGTAGAAAACGGACTTTTCTTTTTGCCGAAAATGAACTTAGGGTCTATTCACACGTCCGTTTTTTCTTTCCTGATCTGTTCCGTTTTTTGCTGAACAGATCTGGACCCATTCATTTTCAATGGGTCCTGGAAAAAAAACGGACAGCACAATGTCTGATTTTTTTTCAGGACCCATTGAAAATGAATGGGTCCAGATCTGGTCCAGATCTGTTCAGCAAAAAACGGAACAGATCAGGAAAGAAAAAACGGACGTGTGAATAGACCCTTATAAGATTATGTTATGAGCCCAGGGCGGTCTCTCAAATCTCGGAGCCCCAGGCGGCACCTCCTAAACGGCTCATAACCCTGCCCTCAGTGCGCCTCTGCCCGCCCGTTTACTCCCCTCCCCTGTCCTTTTCCACTGCGGCTGTGCGGTCCAAATCGTAGCGGGCGTTCTGGGTGGATCATATAACCCTATTTGATCGGTCTAATATGCTGAAATGTGGTGACAGACTCCCTTTAATAACCCGTTGAATTAGTAGTAGCCTGTTGTGTATCTTACTGCTGACACCTGTTGTGATGTTATATTCATGGTCAATGTGCTTTCTTCTCCAAAGGAAAAGAATGAGAGATATCTGCTGCTCTTTCCCAATGCATTATTAATGCTTTCTGCCAGTCCAAGGATGAGTGGCTTTATTTATCAGGTAAATCCATTGGTATATATATATAATCTGATTTATTTGCTACCTCCTGTTCTGTTGTTCCTTTTTCAATTTAAAGAGGTATTCCAATTAGAACAAATTATCCTCTATCCACAGAGGAGTAACTGTTAGATCTGTGAGGGTTTCATCACTGGGACCTCCATCAATCATTGAACCCTTGCCCCTTGTTTGAATGGAGCCCTGCTAGACCATTTGCACCCTTGCTCCATTCATCTCTATGGGATTGCCGAATATAGCAAAATACAGCACTCTATCTGCAGCAGCCCCATAGAATTTGTATAACTTGTTCCATCCCGACTAGTGTTGAGCGAACTTGTGTTTACAAGGTTCGGGTTATCTCAAGAATTTCCTTTTAGATGCCGTTAGAATTAGCGGAATCCCTAATCCTGACATTTCCACAGGTGCTGAAACCCCCACGAACACTAGTACAAGGAGAGAAGTGCCCTCTCCCCCTGATGCAGGAGACTGAATCAGGACGGGCTCCTAGACTTTCTCCTGAGCCTGCCCCTGAGGAGAGCGTGAGCTCTTCTCTTGCCTCATTCTGGAGATTGGTCGGTGTGTCTGAGACCTTCACTGATCAAAACTTAGGGCGTTTTTCCAGTTGGACCGCGCTGCTCCAGAATGCAGGAAAAACACCACTTTAGACTCCTTCCAATAATCCGTGGATATAGTGAAGCAAAAGACCCCAGAAAACAGCAGAGTCTCCACTCATTCGCCTCTGTCAGACACCAAAGGATAACCACAATAGTGAAATACCATCACATAAACGGAATAACCGTATTTATTATACTCGCAAAAGTGAATAGAATACAAGCAGTATAAAATTGCATACACCCGACCCGGGTTTCGCTTCGAAATGCTTTCCCCTATCTCAAGTGGCACTTTAAGACCAGAATCTTCTTGCCCGCTTCTGTGCACAGCCCTATATGTTCAATGTGTGAGACTGGACCACTCAGTCTCTTTTCCCAGGGTTTATTGGGCATTCAGCAAATAGGCTTTGGATTCAGTTTTCTGTGAAATAGTGCATGGCCAGTGCTTGGAGTTCTGTAGAGGAGATCGAAGGGTCTTCCATGCTGCCAACCCCATTCCTAGAATGGTCTGAATTTTATACTTGGAAATTGCTGTCATTTAAAATCCCATTCATGTTATGCACAGTGCGCTCACACTTTATCACTATTGTCTTTTTTTATTTATTTTTCTCAGGGGAAACTTCCGCTTACTGGAACTTGCATTACAAAGCTAGAAGACAATGAAAATCACAAGAATGCCTATGAAATTTCGGGTAAACTTGAATATCCTCACATTTAAGGCTACTTTCACACTGGCGTTTTGGCTTTCCATTGGTGAGATCCGTTCAGTTTTGCCCTAATGCATTCTGAATGGAAAAGGATCCGCTCAGAATGTACCAGTTTGCCTCCGATCAGTCTCTATTCCGCTCTGGAGGCGGACACCAAAACGCTGCCTGCAGCGTTTTGCTGTCCTCTTGACGAAACTGAGCCAAACGGATCCATCCTGACAAACAATGTAAGTCAATGGGGACGGATCCGTTTTCTGGCACAATAGAAAACGGATCAGTCTCCCATTGACTTTAAATGGAGTTCACGATGGAACCGTCTTGGCTATGTTACAGATAATACAAACGGATCCGTTCATGACGGATGCATGCGGTTGTATTATTGTAACAGATCCATTTTTGCAGATTCATGATGGATCCGTCCAAAACGTGAGTGTGAAAGTAGCCTTAACTTTACCTATGCAGTTGAGAAAAAAATTGTCTGTTATGTTAAAATAAATCTGTGTCTGATCTGGTGGAGCTGGGCAGATTGATATATAGTTGTGTGGAAATACGGAGTATATCCTGAATTTTCTTTATTTCGATCTATGTATCTACAATTCCAGTCTCTTCAAACAGTTGACCGTGGGGGTGCTGGCAGTAGGCACACTACTGATCTAATATTGATGACCTATCCTGAGGATAAGTCATCAATATATTTTTTTTAAAAAAGCGGACAACCCCTTTAAGGGTATATTTTCACACGGCATTGTAGTTCATGTGGTTCTCGCGACGTTTCCGTGTGAAATCTGCCCCAAAATCTGCATGTGATACTTGCAGATTCTGACGCAGATGTGCCATAGGTCTCACCATTTGCAGTGCAAAGGGTAAAATCTGTTCTGGACATGCTGCGGATTTCAAAATCTGCACCGGAGGTCAATTTGTGTGCATAAAATATCCTCACAGTGTACATAGGAGTTTGAAAATCATCTCTACTTATCTGGTACTGTATTACACTGCAGATATCCCACATGCAAATCCACAGAAAATCAATGTGTAATATACCCTGAGGGTTAGGCAGTCCATCCTTTTGGACCCCCTTCCAAGACTTTCCTGTTTTTTTGCTTCTTATTTTTCTCTTTTGCCATGTAAAAAAATGCACGGTATTACACATGGGAACAATGGAAACCTGACATAAGAAAATCTAAACCTCAGCAGATGCTTGTGGTATATCATACTATACTATTTTGTTAGGCACATCGCCGCTATGTACAGAACAATGTGGTAAGGATTTTGTTTCACTTGAATGAGGCTGAGCTGCACCTAGGCCATATGACTGATGAACGTAACGTCACCTGACCTAGGAAGAGGACGGAGCGCTGCGTCGTCCTTATACTGCTGATTGGCAGGGGTCCCAGAAGTCAGACCCCCACCGATCTTATATTGATGATCTATCCTGAAGATAGGTCATCAAAATGTTAATCCTGACGAACCCCTTGTGTATGTATACGATATTCCACGTTTGTCCGTTCTTGTATTTTACATAACTGAGCCTGCTAACGTTATGTTTTTTCATCTTCTGTCTAGGTAACATGATTGAACGGATAACTGTGTCATGTAATAACCAACAAGATCTACGTGAATGGGTCGACCATCTCCATAAACAGACCAAGTTCACCTCTATGACCACCCCTACAATAAAGCCTCACTCTGTGCCCTGTCACACTGTAAGAAATATAGGTTTAGATTTGTACGCACCCCATCTAAAAAGATAAACTACTGATAGACCAGTTTCATCCGAGTGTGTTCACTGCACAAAACATGCTTCGATTGGGAGCGCGAATTCTGCTCCTTTAACCTTACCGCACATCATTATAATGATTTACAATGCCTTGTGTCTCTGCCTGACCTCAACTGGAATGAATTGTACTCCTATAATTCCATCAGTACAAATCATTACAGTTGAGGTTGGGTAGAGATGCACAGCATTATACATTTCTTCCACGCTCCCGCACGCAGGCCATATAAAGGGTACTAGTACACTCAGAGCTGTGTAATAGTAACTTTCCAGCTGCAATATTTTTTTATTTTTTATTTTTTTATCACCTGCAGTGATCTCCATTACCTGGTGTGAATCATCACGTTACAACAAAATGTGTCAGATCAGTGTCTATAATTCTGAATACTCTCAATGATGTGCTTTTATTACATGGTTTTTTTACCCATGTGCTACATTTTATATGTATGTATTCTTCTGGTTGCCGTGTTTATCATCACAGACAGGATAACAAGTAAGAGTAACCTTTTGGAACCTTTGATCACTTTGGTACATAGGTTAATGTCCTGTTGTGCTAAGGTCATGTAATGCTGCATATAAT
Organism: Bufo gargarizans; assembly: GCF_014858855.1. Taxonomy (NCBI): domain Eukaryota; kingdom Metazoa; phylum Chordata; class Amphibia; order Anura; family Bufonidae; genus Bufo; species Bufo gargarizans. The sequence goes on from NC_058082.1 coordinate 190,720,402, forward strand.
GAACAGATCTGCTTCTAATGTGTTGGACAAGCAGCGAGTAAGGGACCGCTGTCATGATCACCTGCTGGGTCCGGTTAAAATGCCTGTTTTATATGTTCTAAAAGGGCTCATACACATTAGATGAATGTTCTCTGATTGTGGTGAGACTGGACGGCCATCTAACGTGTATGGAGATGTTCCAGTTCTCCCTGACAGGGGGGGAAAAGAATGATCAAGCATTTAGAATTTTAACATGCCTGGAGCTAGGTAAGGCTACTTTCACACTTGCATTTTTGCTTGATCAGGCAGGGATCAGCAAAAACGCTTTCGTTTTTTATAATACAACCGGCTGCATCCGGTATGAACAGATCTGGTTGTATTATCTTTTAAATATCCAGCATGAACACCGTTAAAACTCAATGGGTGCCATATCCGTTTTCTATTGTGTCTGAGAAAATGGATCCGGCATGACACACAATGCAAGTTAATGGTGCCGGATACGTTTTGCTCCACATCCTATGCCGGATAGAAAATCGCGGTTTGCGGCGGTTTGCTCTCCAGTATTGGAACACAACCAAACTGAACAGAATGCATTTTGGAGCATTCCCTTCTAGGGTGGTCACGATACCAAAATTTTGATTCGATTTCGATACCACACGGAAAAAATAAAACCCCCAAAAAGCTGCGTGCATTCAGCATTTTATGGAACGTCCGGCCCATAATTAAACAGTCCTATCCTATTTTTGGGGGGGACAAGGTGACAAAAAAAAATGGTGCATCACGCAGTTTTTATTTATTTTTATAGTTTGGACTTTTCAGACGTGGCGATATGTAATATGTTTATTGTTTATATATTTTATATGTAAAATCGGGAAAGGGGGTGATTTATACTTAATATTTTGTTTGTTTTTTTTTGTTTTATTTGCTTTTTATTTAATAACTATTTTCCTCTTAGGGGCTCTATTAGGGTGAATAGGACTTTACACTCTCCCTGCTGCCCTGGGCTTTGTGCACACTTCAGTAGCGTCCTGGCTCCCATGGTAACCGATCGGATCCCCGCAATTACACTGCTGCGGCTCCAATTGGAACTGCCACTGCGCCACCAATGAAGATAATTAATGTTTAATACAGATACAGGAGGCTGGCCTCTATGATGGGGAGCTGCGATCAGAGGGTTTACCTGTCGCTGATCGCAGCTCCCTGTCATAGAGGCCTGGTGCCAGCTATGTGATTCTGCCGCCGGTACCCGCCTCCTGTATCTGTATTAAACGTTAATTATTTTCATTGGTGGCACAGTGGCCACAGTCCCTCCCCTTCTCTCCTCTCAATGGTGGCTGCGGCAGCATAGGGGGGTAGGGAGGGACTGCTTCCTTCTCCCCTGTGCTGCTGAGGGAACATGGTGCGCACTGAGAGAGTGCACTATCACTACTGACAGATACCAGTTATACCAGATTACCACCCGCAAGATTATAGCAGACCTGTCTTTGCTGGTCACAATTTCCCATTTCTCGCCCAGTTTCCTTGGGGGACACAGAAGACCTTGGGGTATAGCTCATCTCCATAGGAGGCGTGACACTAAGTGAAAGCTGTTAAGCCCCTCCTCCATCAGCTATACCCTCAGCCTGGAGAGTGAGACTGCCAGTTTTTTGCTTAGTGTCCAAGGAGGCAAGACACTCCCTGCTACTGCAGGGCTGTTTTCTCCTTTGTTGTTTTAAAATTTTTGATTTTTACTTTTTCTTTTCTTTTTGTTCCAGAATACGGGACAACAGAGACGCACTAGACCTCTCTGTTTCTCCCGGGGTTGAGCTGCGCCAGTGCCGGTCATCCGCACTGCTGCCTCCCCCACAGAAGGCAAGGTGGACCAGGGCAGCCCAGCTCCCCTGCATCCCGCCAGCGCAAGGGTCGCCCGCACGCCAAGCCCCTCTTCCAGCGTCCTGCCACTACGGTGCCAGTAGCTGAAGGGGCGACCCTGCTGGAACGGACCGAGGGTGAAGACATCTGTGGTGAGAGAGTGGCTTCTCCAGCCCTACGTCCCCTCCCTCCCCGGTCTCCTGCGTGACTGATACTGGTAGCCTATCCGAGAGCGGAGAGGTGCAAGGTTTAGGCATTACCCATTGCTTTACCAAAGACAGATTTAAAATGTTTGTCTCTTATAGCAGAGTGGCTATAGGGTGGCCCTGCTGGACCTAGGGTGGTCTCTGGGGTGCCGCAAGGCGGCAATCTGCTCCCTCTCTTCCCCGCCATAGATCATACCACTGGTGCAGGACGCGCGCAAAGAGGGGGCGCTTACCGGTGCGCTGCTCAGGACCTGCTGCCGCTCCTGACGGCATGGGTAATCCTGGGCGCCGCCAAAATTTAGTCCAGGCTTCGCGGCCTGCTGGCCCGCACCATCCAGTGCTCCTTCCTCGGGCCCCTGACTCTTCCGGGCCGCGGGGTGGGCACCCGCGGTCTGCATTGCATGTGCGCACTATGCTCTAACTAGGCCGGCCGACCATCCGTCCGGTTGGCCGGACGCCGCAACTTTGGGCCCAGACATCGCGGCCTACTGGGCCGCACCTCCACGCTCCTCTCGGGTCCCTGATTCTCCCGGCTGCCGGGTGAGCTCCCGCAGCCGGCATTGGATAGCGCTGTGTTCCAACAGGTCCCGGCCGGCCGTCGGTGCATTCCGGCCGGCCGGGGCGCTGCATAGTTTGTTCAGGCTTCGCGGCCTGCTGCGCACTTCCGGCGCTCGGGTTGGGCACCCGCGACCGGTACGGGGGCTCCCGCGGCCGGCTTAGGCCCGGCCGATACTTTAAATACTTGCGGCCCCGGTCAGCCGGGCGACGCTAAAATTTAGGCCCCGGCTTCACGGCCTACTAGGCCGCAACATTCTGGCCTCTGGGGGGGGGCGGGAACTCTCCAGGCGCGGATTCTTCCCGCCTGGAGGTTCCCCCACCCCCAGGGGTTCGCTGCGCCGCCCCCAGGCCAGATGCCTGTTAACCCTTTGGGTACTGGCCGGCTCCTGAGGGCCTGTGCCCCTGTATGGTGGCCCCCTTTCTGCCTCAGGGAGGCTGTAATATTAATAAATAAATAATAATGATAATAAAAATAATAATAAAAAAAAAAAAAAAATACTATTATTTTGTTTTAAATAACTGGACTTGTGGGCTGCGCAGGACGCGGCAGCCTCATCATTCAGTACTGCTGTCTGTATGCATGCCCCCCTCTCTTAGGCGGTGTGTCGTGTTCCCCGGCCGCGGCGCCTCCCAGGCGTTTTTTCTTGCCCTCTCCCGGGATTCGGCGCTGGCCAAGTGCATGCAGATTTTTTATTTTTTTCTGACCAGACTTCGTCACCCACTCCAGTTCTGGTGGCTGCAGGTGCATGACCCTCCTTCCTAGGCGGAATACTGCACTCTCCCTGGCTGCGGCCTGGCCTCGTGCATGATCCCCCTTTTCTAGGCGGACTGCTGCACTCTCGCCGGATGCTGTGTTGGCCATATGCACGACCCCCTTCCACAGGCGGGACGCTGCACTCACTGGATTCGCTTCCGGCTATGTGCATGAACCCTTCCATAGGTGGAATATTGCACTCTTACCGGATACGGTGCTGGCCATGTGCATGAACCCCTTCCATGAGAGGTATACTGCACTCTCCCCGGATAAGGAGGTATACTGCACTTTCCCCGGTTACGGTGCCGGCCATGTGCACGTTCCCCTTCCATAGGCGGAACACTGGATTCGCTGCCGGCCATGTGCATGAAACCTTCCATAGGCGGAATACTGCATTTTCACCGGATACGGTGCCGGCCGTGTGCGTGAACCCCTTTCATAGGTACACTGCACTCTCACTGGATCCGTTGCAGGCCATCTGCATGACCACCCCCCCCCCCCTTCCGTGGGCGGTGTGCCGCACTCTCACTGGATTCGCTGCCGGCCATGGACATGTCTCCTTTCCTCAGGCGACATACGTGCACTCTCATCCATGGCGGCGCTCTCACTGGATGCGTGGCTGGCCATGTGCATGACCCCCATTTCTGGGCGGAATACTGCACTCACTGGATGTGTTGCCGGTCATGAGCATGCCCTCTAACTTGGGTGGAATGCTGGCACTTCCATTGGATACGGTGCTGGTCTTGTGCATGACCCCCCATTATTCCATGGGCGGCATTTTGCACGCTCACACGATCCACGGCTGTCCTTGTTTATGCTGTGCTGGACTGGTACACGTCCCCCTTCATTGGCGGAGTGGTGCACTCTCACGACATTCGGTGTTGGGTGGATTTTTGCACAATCACTTAATGATAGAATAACCTGTGCATGCCCCCTTTCACTAAAGTGGACCTTCCTGCGTTCTGCTGGATATGTGCGGCCATGGTCATGGCCCCCTTCTGGGCGGAGTATGGTATGCCCTACCTTTCCGGAGTAGGTACTGGCCTTGGCATCCCCCCCTTTTTTTGGGCAGGCCTCTGCAGTGGTTGCCAGGTACATTTTCCCCCTTTTCTGGGCGGACTGTTTGCGTTCCATCGCATGCCGTACTAGTCTTGTGCATGACTACCTTTCGGGTTGCACTTTGCACTTCCATTGTTACGGTTGGACTCTGGCTGATTCTTCGCTGAGTGACTATTTTTTGCAGTGGGCGGACTTTCTTGTGCGCTCTATCCGTTGTTTGGGCCGTGTATGCCTTCTCCTCCCATAGGTGGGTTGGCCTTCTCACTGCTTACGGGGCTACTCGTCCGTATGCCCCCCTTTATCCTGAGATGTACTTTTTTCTCTTGGGATATGGTGCTTCCAGCAAGCCTTGCACTATTCTCTAAAGAGCTCATTCGGTCCAACTGTGTGGGCCTGAGGTGGTGTCCAACAAACAGCAGATGAATGCCCAATGTATTCAAGGTATATACCTTTTTTATAAGTAGACGGGCTCTACTTGTTCGCTACTGCACCTAGCTGGGTGGTACTCATTCCTTTCGTGGCCCTTCCGCCCGGGGTGTGTTCGTGGTCCCTAGATACGTACCCATTCGTCCTCCCGCGGCATTGTTCCCCTGCGCTAGTGGTCACATGCTCGAGAGTGCTGTTGTCTGCAGCGCCTCTCGAATTCTTCGTTGGCTCGTGCAGGACTGCGATTCCCTTGCCTGCTGCAATTTCCTCCTCTTCGGATGCAGTGTGGTATGCGTCCTTCCTCTTGGCGCCTCTGCGCTTCTGTCTGATCTGCTGCCAGGTTCGGGCTGCTATTCTCTGGAAGGTCACCCAACTTCTCTTGGGTGCTCGATTACCCAGGTCCGGAGGACCTCCGCCTTGGGTTCTCCAAGGTATTCGCCTTCTGCGAGGCGGTGGACCGGGCGTCTCTCAGTGTAGCGGGTTCTGCTTTTCAGCTGGCCTATGGCTTCCCTGTTGCCCACCCCTCCTCCTTTCGGTTGGAGGGTGTTATGCCGGCCTCTGTCTCCACTGCCTTATCTCGCCGGCTTTGTTTGGCTCCCGCTCGGTACGGATCACTCCGATGTGGCTTCCCGCCGGACTTCAGAGGCTGTTCTTTCACTGTCCTCCCCTCTGGGGAGAGCATGGTTGTTCATGTGGATGGTTCCGGTGTTCCTTTTGGCCTCGTGCTGTCTCCCTGGTTCACACTGGCTGTATTAGCTGTGTGCCTATTTACCGAGTCTACCGCGTGCTGTCCTCCCGCTGAGTGCAGATTGCATGGTCCTGCTGTAGACTTGCCTTCTTGATAACTTGGGGGGACTACCTTTTTCGATCCAGATTGTCCTTTGATCTCCCACACCGGGGCTGTACAACGTGGTTACATCAGCATGGACTTTTGCCTGTCTTCTCCTGGTATCTGGCGGATCCTTTGGGTTCTTTCCATCTGTCCTCTGCTCCCCCACTCGGGTGGATACGGGACAACGTTGTTCGAGGGCCGACGGGGCTAGTTTTGTCGACCCTTCTGCCCGTGTTACTGGTCTGCGCCTGATCACATTGGGTTTTCGCCCGCTTGCCAGGCGACTCCAGCGGGTTCGCTACTGTCCACTCCTGGCTGTGTTTCGTCCAGGATCTGTCGTAAGGCTTAGGGTTTTTTGTATGGGGTTCTGTGGGAAGCTGTGCATTCCCCACTCTGAATTTCTCTCCCCATGGTTCTGTCGTTTACTTGGGGTGTCAAGTGTCGGCGCTGTTCTTCCTCTTCCAGCGTTCCCGGCCCTCTGGGCCTGCCAAGACCTTCTTCCTCGGAGTGGCTCTTTGGTTCCTCTGTACTGTCCTTCGGTACCGCCCTGGGACTATATACTGAGCTCTCGGCGCTCCAATCTTGTCCTTGGGGCCGTTACAGAGGTTCTCTCTACCCCTTCTGTCCGGTACAGTTGGTTTCTGTATCAGTCGTGTCTCTGATGGGTGCCGGAATGGCCCTTTTTTTGTTACGAGCCTTCTGTCTTTTCCAGGACAGGGCTGTTCTACATCCCGTTTTTCTTCGTTCCTTCCTTCCTTCCTTCTGAAGGTGGTGTTTGCCTTTCGCTTCAACACCTCACCTATTTGGACGTTGTTTGGGCCTTGCCGTTTTTTTTTTTTTTTTTTACTTGGAGATCTCCGACTCTTGTAGATGTTCGGCCTCTTGGGTTTCCAGGAGGTCTGTGCATAGGGTTGACGGACTCCAGGGTGGTTGTCCTCCGCTTGCTCAGATTGGCTATTGCTGAGGTTTCCGCACCTAGGGCAGGATTCTGTCTTGGTGTCACCGTTCATTTCACCAGAGCGGTCGGTGCCTCCTGGGCCGGAGGCATTGGGCTTCGGCCATGCATTTGGGCAAGGCGGCCACGGGTCTACCTTGCACGCCTTGACAAGTTCTACAGGGTGCATACTCTGACTTTGGCAGATGCTGCCTGCCCCGCCTGGGTTTGCGGGCGGCGGTTCATTGATGCCTTTCGGGTGCTTCACCTTGGTGCTGTGGTCCCTCCCCCTTTTGGACTGCTTTTGAACGTCCCAAGGTCTTCTGTGTCCCCCAAGGAAACTGGGCGAGAAAACGAGATTTTTGTATAACTTACCAGTAAAATCTCTTTCTCGCTCTTTCCTTGGGGGACACAGCACCCACCCATTCATTGTTTTTCTCTGTACAGTTTCCGAGTTTTTGTTACCCGTTGGGTAGTTGGCTTGTTGGTTCCTTGTTGGACTTTGCCTTTTCTCACTGCTTGGACACGCAACTGGCAGTCTCACTCTCCAGGCTGAGGGTATAGCTGATGGAGGAGGGGCTTAACAGCTTTCACTTAGTGTCACGCCTCCTATGGAGATGAGCTATACCCCAAGGTCTTCTGTGTCCCCCAAGGAAAGAGCGAGAAAGAGATTTTACTGGTAAGTTATACAAAAATCTCGTTTTTAAGGCAAACTTCTGATTCTATGATTCTAACCATCCAATTTGCAAGCAGGTTGCCTTTTTAAACTGTTTAATAATTTCCACATGCTGTATCTAGTTTCTGCTTAAACAAAGCATTATAGTCCTGCTAGTGTTATTTTGGATGAATTCTATGAGCTTTAAATTAATATTCCCTGCAAAAAGTGCGGCTTGTGGTTTCCTTGAATTGCATTCCACAGCTTTACAAATACTTTTATTTTCCTTCAGTTAATACATTTCTGGCCAAACGTCAACATTTTACATTATTGTCTGAAAAGAATGTTAATTCATAGGTAAAGGTTACATTTACATATCCTGTCAATAAAAGTTGATTTTCATAATAGTTAAAGTTCTGACGGTGAATGCATTTCATAGTGTGAAGCTGATTGGAGCTTATTATTTAATGTAGACGTTATTGTGACGTGATGGATTCAGTAAATAAGTGTGAAATCTTAAGAAATATCATAAAATACCAGTGGATTAAAGGGCTTCTCCGGAAATGATTTAAAATGGCTGCCTGCAACCTGTCCTAGAATATGAGCAGGATTGGTTGCCTCCACTTGCAGATCTGCCTAGGGGGGTGAGCCCTCTCTATACACTACACTCTGGCACTTGCATATACTACATGTTGAAGAGTTTTCCTGTCAGGCTGCTCAGCCAGTGTGGCATATTATAGGCAGGATCACATCATTACTATCTATTGTAGAGCAATGCGTTGTGTAATGAGGCCCCACACCCCCTCCATCAGTAGCCTGTCCTAGAAATTGAGCAGGACTTATTGCCTCCACTTGCAGAGCTGCCAATGGGGGTGAGGAGGTGGGTCCTTACTCCACAGTATGCTCTGCCTTATGCATATACTACATGTTGGAGAGTTTTCCTGTCAGGCTGCTCAGCAATTATGGCCTATTATAGGCAGGATCACATCATTACCATCTATTGTAGAGCAATGTGTTGCTGGTGGCCGTTTTAAATCATTCCCGGAGAATCCTTTTAAACATCTGTACAAGCAAATTGTCAACTAAATAATTTCCGTAGAAGAAGGGCCTTTTTTTTATTGTAGGCAACTAATCAGAGCTAAGGTTTCATTTTTTAAACTGATCTGGTAAAATGAAAACTGTGCTGTGATTGTCTGTGGCAGATTTATTAATATTGTCTAAAATAAAAACTGCCTTTGTTGCCTATAGCAATGTTTTTGCCTTCGAGAACATTCCTGTGGTAAACGGCCTTAACATTGTTGGTGGCATATAATATATGTTTTATTTTGTCTCCAGCTTCCTTCACACCCGGTGACGCCTTCAAGCAAGCATTCGGACTGCAAGCCAGCACCTCACACACCTGCATATCACACACTACCGCACCTTTCACACCACGGGGCACCACACAGCATCAATTGGAGCCCATTAGAGCCACCTAAAACGTCAAAGCCATGGAGCTTGAGTTGCTTGCGTCCTGCTCCTCCTCTTCGACCTTCTGCAGCACTGTGTTACAAAGAGGTAAAGGAAATGTTGAGTTTGTACTGTAAGGACATGGCACCTTTTTTATGTTTTAGTGAGTCCATTGTAAACATCGACCTTTTTTATAAGCTCTTTTAGATATTCAGATAATTCATCATGATTGAATGCAAGTCAAATATGTGATATAAAGAACATTTCCTTTCAGGAACTGCTTTTAATTCTGCCTGGCCAGCATATTGCTCATTACTTTGTTTTTGCTTTTTTTTCACTCTTTATTAGAGGATGTCTTGTATTCTTAAGGTAAGGGGTAGGCCCCTCTGTGTCCTCTTAGCATGGCATGTAGAGCAGATCTGCACACTATGCTTTAGCACCTTATTAGTGGTCTGTTCCCTCTATGACAAATTGTTTTCCATATATGGTAAACAAAAGGTGTCAAGTCCCCTCCCCTTTAGGATCCTCACTCCACATGTCTCCTGCCTTTATTCCTAAATAGCTGTAATTTAATGTATTTGTTCCATATTAGACACACTACCTTTTGTGCTCGTCTACCACTTGGAGTCTTCACTTGCCTAAGAACGCATGAGACAGACCTATTAATATGTTTTATGTATGGCCTTTAAAAGGGTTTTGATATTGATGGCCTATCCCTGCCAATCAGCTGTTTGAAGAGATTGCAGTGCTCAGGTGATCGCTGCAGCCTCTTCCTAGGCCAGTCTCATTCATCGGTCACATGACCTAGGTGCAGCTCAATCCCATTGAAGTGAATGTGCCTGGGCTGCAATACCAAAAAAAAAGCTGCTATACTGTACAATTGACAGCGTTGTGCTCAGTAAGCTGTGTGAAGCCATCACTTGTAAATATGCAGTCTCTGCTTGGAAAGGGATTGCTGCAGCATAAGTTGGGTTCTCACACTTTCTTCCTTTAGCCAACTCTTGAATTGGTCACGACGGCATATCACTGGAGAGGGATTCACTAAGCCAGAAGGGGAGGACCTGTCAACTCCTCTGACATTTAGGGTTTATTCAATAATCTTATTCTCCGCTTTATAATATATTAATTCTGGAGACATTTTCTTAGAATTCTGCATTGTGCCTTTCCTCTTTTATTTCTCCCTGAGATTTATGAGTAAATTCACAAGGGGACGGGTCTTTACGTAATCTCTCAATCAGTGCTGGCAAGGACACACACCCCTTTGACTTGCTTTTTTTAATAAGTTAATTAATAAACTTGCAGGAGGAATAATAAAATAACAGCACAAATCAGATGAAAGAAAAGATGATCCCAAATACTTATTTCATAGGGAATACAAGTATTTGCTAAAACAGACAAGTCAGGAGAATTGACAGGTTATCTTTATGTTTTAAAGGGTTAATATTCCAGTTACAGAGGTTGGCAGAGATTAAAAAAAGATAAGACAGGGAAGATATTAAAATAATTTACAGTATTCTCACCGATCAAAACCTCCTCCGTTTCAACACCACCTCTCTGATCCTTATGGCTGGGGTTTGTTTACATGACTGCAGCCATGATGCGCCTGCAAACCACACAACGCCACTGCAGCCTACCTCCGAGATCCCATGCCATATACAGCTGAGGCCAATTATTGGCCGCAGCAGTCACATGTGGTATACAGGGTGTCATTGCAGCAGTTAAAAAGATGACAGGAGGTTTAGAACAGGGAGTATAACTTTTATTAGATTTAATACCTTTCCATGCCTCTTACCATTATTTAAGATTCTGGCCGCCACTTTAGTTCCACAATCATGGACCTAAAACTTCAACCTTCTGTCAAATTACCGCAATCTACTGACAAACACAGACACCAGTTTTATGAGTTTTTTCCTTTGTGTGTTTACCAGAAAAGTTAATGTCTATTGAATGGGATTGTTAGTCTTTAATAAATTCACTTTCTTGCGAGTAACCAAATTTTTATATTTTTGGTTAACAGGATCTTAGTAAGAGCCCCAAAACTATGAAAAAATTACTTCCCAAGCGCAAGCCAGAAAGAAAACCATCAGATGAAGAGTTTGCACTGAGAAAAAGTATGTTTTGGGAAAAAGCTGACACATGATTTTTACTAGTTGAATTTTTTTCTTATTATTATTGGCAGGCGGTATTACATGTATACCCCGGCATATAAATTGGTTATTAGTCATGGAATGCATAGTAATACATGTTAATGCTTATTTTCTGTTTTGGAGGAGGATTGCCCTAAAGATGTGCGAACCAAGCTGATGATTCTTTTAAGCACAACTGTCTTGGACAAGGCAGTTACCCATAGAACTAATTTTACTCTAAACCAATGTTACATTTCTCTTTAAAACATATATTTTTTTTATTTTTCAGGCACAGCAGCACTAGAAGAAGATGCACAGATTTTAAAAGTTATTGAGGCCTACTGTACAAGTGCCAAAACGCGTCAAACATTAAATTCCAGTAAGTGCTGTTTTTTCTGTCATGTACCGTTTTGTTGTAATTTTGTTATCTTGATTTAAAGCTTTTTTTGTTTGTTTTTTTTTTTGTTATTTTTGTAAATGCCAATTACTGAATGTTCCTATTGGTTTGTTGTATTTGTTACTGTCCACTGAATGAAGATGAATAACTGTAAGTATACTTGTTGGAGTGCCTATATATAATTTTTCTAAGCACAAGGTGCTGTTTGTTTTTTTTTTGTGTTTTTTTTTTTTGTTTAACTATAATGCCTGTTGCCATTGTTAGGAATATAAATGAGTAAGTGCCAACTAAACTCCTCTCTTAAGGGTTATACTTTTTTGGGCTATTTTAGATTTTTTTTTGTCAGATTTTATAGCAGTGATTAGTTTATATTTTGATGCAACGTTTTTCTGCAAAGTGAAAAATTTGGTCCATTTCTACTACTGAAACCATGTAACACTATGTTCATACATTGTGGTATTACCATTTCCCCCCCCCCCCTCACCTATGACAGCACTCAGGACAGGAAACAGGAACCACAACCACTTTAAAAGGAGGGACCAACCCCCTACACGCCAGTTCTGTTTCCTGTCCTAAGGGACAGGGTTGGATAGCACAGCCACGATGAGCAAGAGAGTTGCGGGCGCCCCGTTTATAGAATTATGAGGAGGGCCTACCCGGCGGCGTAAGTTTTATGAGGGAGCCGCTGCAGAGCCTGAACCTCTGGCTCTTCCTCCCGCTCTGGTCCCTTCTCGGTTCGGGAGGTTTGCATGTTCGGCTGCCAGCGTTTGACGCACTTCCGGTTTCGGCAGTAGGAGGAAGCGTGATGCTGCAGACCGGAAGTGGGGGGAGCTGGCGTGCGCCCGGCAGAGTTTAAGTACAGCCAGCTCATATTGCTAGTGGGAGAGGAAGCTAGCAGTCTGTTTCTCCATTTCTGCTGCTACAGTGTGTGACCATGGAGCAGACACGGCGCGCAGATCCCACTGAAACCACCAATGAATCTTCAGTACTATGGTGGGGTAAGAGTGGTGAATAGAAGGGTCTGCAGATCTAAAGATGGAGGGTGTGCTATGTGTAAGAAAAAGTTACCCTCTGGCTGGGGGAAGCCTATCTGTCAAGCCTGTGTAAGCAAGTTATTAGATGATGAGGCCCAGTCTCTCATGACCAGTCTAAAACAGATGATCCGGTATGAAGTTAAGGAGTCAGTGAAGGAGTCGGTTAACAGCCTCTTGGAGGGTCGCCCCAGCACCTCTGCAGCCGCCCCTGTTCCCCCTCCAGCAATCAAGAATTACTGTCAGGATTGGAGAAAGACTGTCATCCGATGTATCCTTTGATCATGTAGCGGGAAGACCGCTTTTTCAGGCCGAGAATATTAGCTCTCTGCTCAACAATGTCAGAGCCACCATGGGGTTAGACAATCTGTACGAGACTCCATGTTTGAAGGCCTGGGTCCAAGAAAGATGAAGGGCTTTGATGTGCATGAAAATATTGCTGCTGTTATCAATAGGGAATGGAGTAAGCCAGATAAAAAAAAAAATCATTCCCTCTTCCATTAAACATAAATACCCATTTGATGAGGAAGTATATGCTTGTTGGGATAGGGCCCGAAAACTGGGTGCCCCAGTTGCCAAAATTTCCAAGAAAGCGGCTCTTCCCTTTGAAGACACAGGTTCCCTAAAGGATCCCATGGATAGAAGGGCGGAAATTTATTTTAAAAAAGAGCTGGGAAGCTACAGCGGGAGCTTTTAGACCTGCCATTGCGGACACTTCTGTGGCTAGATCCCTAAAAATGTGGGTGAAGGATTTAGAGAATCATATAAAGGAGGGAACCCCTAGAGAGCAACTGCTTTCTTCTTTTCCCACTATTTTTTATGCCATTGATTTCCTGGCGTTGGCTGACTCGTTAAAATTTTCTGCTAGAGCTTCCGCCCTATCTAACTCAGCACGTAGAGCCCTTTGGTTGAAGGATTGGAAGTGAGATTATACCTCCAAGGCCAAACTATGCGCCATTCCATGTCAGGGTGAATTTGAAGTTTGGGCCTTTCTTGGACGATTTGCTTGAGAAGTCCTCAAACAGAAAGAAAGGGTTCCCTTCCACTAGTCGGTAACCTCCTAAAAAACCTTTCCGTTCTCAGCCTAATAGGGGTAGTTATAGGAGAAAGGAGGTGTCTGGGCAAACTTCAGGTACTACCAGAAGGTCCAAAGGATATCTTTTTTCCGGAGCAGAGGCCTCAAAAAAGCAGCCATAATGATGCCAGTGCCCCGGTGGGAGGTCGGCTTTCTCACTTCGCAGAACATTGGCAAGAGATATCAAACAGCCCATGGATAATCTCCATCCTTAGAGATGGCCGCCTTTTTTTTTGCCACCAGAAAAAGGCGGCCATAGTTTCAGAGGCATCTTCCCTATTAGAAAAGAATGTTCTGTTGGAAGTCCCAGTACAAGAAAGAACAAAAGGGTTTTAGTCAACTCTCTTTTTTGTAAAAAAAAAAAAAAAAAAAAAAAAAAAAGCCGACGGCTCCTACTGTACATTAATACATTTTAAACTTCTGAACCAGTATCTAGTGTACGAAAGAGTTCATATGGAAACAATCAAGTCAGTGATTTTAAATCTGTTTCCAAACTGTTTTATGGCGTCCCTAGATCTCAGGGATGCCTACTACCATGTCCCTATACATCACAGTCATCAAAGTACCTAAGGATAGCAATTCAGTTGGCGGACAGGATCCTACATGTGTAATTTCGGGCGCTCCTCTTTGGGTTGTCGCAGGCCCACAGGGTATTTACAAAGATTATAGCAGAGATGATGGCCCATTTGAGAGAAAAGGATTTAGTAGTTATTCCATATCTGGATGACTTTCTCCTTCTCTCTGACATTCACGCAGCTAGAGGAGCAGATTTGATCAGGGAAGTATTGGACAAGTTAGGGTGGGATCTAAACATAGAAAAGTCCAGTTTAATTCCAAGTCAGGTGTGCACCTTTCTAGGGATGATCCTAGACTCCATGTCACAGATGTGCCTACTTCCCCTTCACAAAGCCTGTTTGATCAGATCCAGAGCTCAGTACCTGTTTTCTCATCAGTCTGTTTCCCTAAGAGAAGCCATGTCAGTTTGGGGGCTCCTGACAGCTGCCATTCCGGGGGTGGAGTGGGCCCATTTCCACTCGAGAACCCTCTAACTGCAGATTCTGGAAGTCTGGGACAGGAGGCCTTTGTCTCCGGACTCAGAGATTCGTTTATCACCCCAGACACTCTCCTCGCTGGAGTGGTGGATTAATCTATCGAACCTGCAGGGGGGAGTTCCATGGCAGAGACAAGATGTCTTACTCCTGATCACAGATGCAGGTCCTTACGGTTGGGGGGCCCATATAGAATCTCTCCTTCTTCAGGCATCATGGGATCAAGAGATTCAGTCCCAATCTCACAATTTCAGGGAGCTAATCACCATCTGGATAGCCTTGAAGGAGAGTCTTCAAATAATAAGGAATGTAAAAATGTATTCAGACAACATGACTGCCGTGGCATACCGTACATCAACAGACAGGGAGGTACCAGATCCCTGATTCTAATGTCCCTCCGTCAAAAGATTTTTTTTTTTTGTCTGGCAGAGGATTCTCTTTTTTTGTCAATTTCTGCAGTACATCTGAGAGAAAGGGACAATGTAGCAGACTTCTTAAGTCGCCGTCATCTTTGTCAAGGAGAATGGTCTTTAAACCAGCAGATATTCAGCAAGATAGTTGCCTTATGGGGTCTTCCAGTGATAGACCTCTTTGCCACCAGGGTCAACAGGAAGGTAAAGAGGTTCTTCTCTCTTTTTCCAGAAGAGCATCAAACAGCTGTGGATGCTCTAGCTCAATCCTGGAGAGAGGGACTCCTTTATGCATTTCCGCAATTGAAGTTATTGCCAAGAGTCCTAAAGAATATAAAGGAGGAGTGGAGGGTTTGGTTTTCCTGGCTCTGCAGAATGTCAGTTGCCTCCCCTTGGGTTCTTCCAGTTTTCCAGGGTGCCATCCTTCACCCAGAGGTAGAGAATCTTCATTTGACTGCCTGGCTTTTGAAAGGCAGATTTTAAGGAAGAAAGGTTTATCGAAGGAGGTAGTCAACACTATTGGCAAGTCGCAAGAGAGTCACGTCCAAGATCTACTTGCGTGTTTGGAGGGCCTTTTGTATATTCGCAAGTAAACCGATAAATGTACTTGAAGCACCAGGTTTACCTATAGTGTTAGATTTTCTACAAGAAGGCTGGAGGAGGAAGCTTCGGCCTAGTACTTTAAAGGTACAGATTTTGGCCTTAAGTGCTCTTTTTGAGTTCAAGCTGGCTGAGCACCCTTGGATAAAAAGATTTATAACGGCAGTTTAAAAGTTCCAGTCCATAGAGTAAAAATTCCACCATGGGATCTAAATCTGGTACTTTCTGCCCTTACGTCAGATCCCTTTGAACCCATTAAGGAGATCTCCATAAAGGCTATAACACTAAAAATCAGCTAGGAGAGTGAGTAAATACGGCTTTTCAATAGAAAAGGCCGAAATCTCAAATATTTTGGAGGCTCGAGTGATAATTTCGCCAAATCCTTCATTTTTACCAAAGGTGTCTTCTTCCTATCATTGTTCTCAGGACATCATCTTGCCTTCATTCTGTGCCTCTTCAAAAAATAGGAAGGAGTCAGAATTCCACTGTCTAGATGTTAGGAGGTGTCTATATTACAGTACCTAGAGATCACTCAACCTTGGAGATCTTCCTCTCTTTCAGGGCAAGAGAAGGGGTTTGGCCGCTTCCTCCCAGACTATAGCCAGGTGGATAAAACAGGCTATTCATTTAGTGTATTCCTCCAAGGGAGTTCTCCCGCCTACGGGATTTGGGGCCCAAATTTGTAGAGCTGCCACCTGGAGTTCTCCTCGCACGTTTTTCAAACATTACAGGCTTCAGTAACTCTCTAATGAGGGTCTAGTATTTGGACGAAAAGTCCTTCAGGCAGTTGTCCTGCCCTAATCTAATCTTGCCTATAGATCCAAGGGTGCTGTCATAGGTGAGGGGGGAAATATGTGTTTACACTTACCGGTAATCTTTTTTCCTTGAGCCTATGACGGCACTCACTTAATTCCCTTTCCTAATAAAAATAAATATATTTAAAAAAATTATAAATAAGTGTATAGCAAAGTTGTTATTGTTATAAGATGTTTGTGTATCCTTAGTTCTTGTAATAGTACTGGCATGTAGTGGGTTGGTCCCTCTTTTTAAAGTGGTTGTGGTTTCTGTTTCCTGTCCTGAGGAGGGGGCAGACACTATCCAAGGGTGCGGTCATAGGCTCAGGGAAAAAAAGATTACCGGTAAGTGTAATCACATATTTTACGCAGCTTTGTCGAAAATGTGGTATGACCAAATGTGTGAACACAACCTGTTAGATTTTCAGCATTAGACTAGTTACAGCTGTATTACCCTTTAAATGCTCTCACAGCATGCGAGGTAGCCGCTGACTAGTAGTCTACTAATCTTCTCTGTGATTTTTCTTTGCTACCGCCGTGGTAAATTATAGCCCTACATTCTTCAGTCAGTATTTTAAAGGCATGTTTTTATTTTTCATGGCTGGTAGGTTGGATGTGTTTGCTTTTCTGTACTGTTATGCAGCAGGTAAGCAGGGATATCTGTCTTAAGGATCAACAGATTTCCAGCCACGTTCTTCATGACTTTGCAGTTAACAGAAAACTCTCTTTTCTGTTACTATTTCCTGCTGATTTGCTTATATATCACAACCAAGCAGCTTTTCCCATATGCTTTGCAGATGATATATAATTTTTTCTGAAACAATTTTATCAAGGCCAAATCTAAAGCAATCATGTTTATATCAAGCCTTTCCATTTTGCTATCTATCTTCATGTGTTATGCCTCTGCACCTTCCTTAACGGCTTAATTATTTCTTCCAGCCTGTTACATTGCCTCTGATATGGTTACACAGTAGTTGTATACGAAATAACTTTTTCCCCCATGTAGTGTGCACTGACCTATATCTCACTTTTTAACCCACAATACAGAAATATTTTTTAGAGATTTGCCTATACATTGGAGTTAGCTATGCTATCGCTAAACCTACTTAGTTACTGTGTCCTATGTCAATGATGACGCTAGATCCACAACATAGGTATACGATCAAGCACAAAAAAGGGTTCTACTTAAGAAAAGTACTGGCATATCATTATGGTATGCTATCACTTACTGATCAATGGGAATGCTACACCATGTACTCACACTGATCCTTGAGTGAAGGGGTTATCCAGTCAGACTTTCGTACCCGATCTGACCTTGAGCATGCGGAGACTGTTGCTGAGGCAACCACGCAATGGTCAGAGGGGAACTACCCAACATGCATTTGCAAGAAAGTATGTCTGGGCTACCCTTTTAAGTGCTGTAGCATCTTCTATGGTTTCCCCCGCTATGCATTGTGTCGGGAACTACACAGTTCTGTTGACTTGAATGGAGGTTTATTGCGTTGCCAGTGAGTTCCTCTGTGCTGGAGAAATGCCAGTTGGCACTGTGTTCCTTTGTGCTTCAGACCAACAAAGGTCCCAGTAGTCAGGCCCCCACCACTCTTAATGTTATGTGAATACCCTTTAAAATTTCTGTAATTAAGTCAACCAGTTAAGGG
Organism: Bufo gargarizans; assembly: GCF_014858855.1. Lineage (NCBI taxonomy): Eukaryota > Metazoa > Chordata > Amphibia > Anura > Bufonidae > Bufo > Bufo gargarizans. Next base: position 190,738,245 of record NC_058082.1, read on the forward strand.
TATAAAATCTAAATGGACACGTTAATACACTAGAATCCTTTTTGAACACCTTAACACTTTGTTGATCGATCTTCTGCTCTCTTTTATAACCCTGTGCCATTTCTAATTTGTTCTATCCATCACTGTATTGTGCTTTAAATCCTTGCAGTCCAGTAGACCGGTCCCTAGACAGAATGCATTTCATAAGTAGTTACTGTAGGCCCGCTAGATGCAGATGCACCTAACAGTAGTTGTATCTACTTTTGGCTGAACAGTCTTATCTCTTGAACGAGTAACTAATGAAATCTGCAAAGCTTTGGTCTCCTTTTTAACAATATTTTTTTTTCCCTCTCTTCCCATCACCCTTTTTTTGCTTTTTGTTTTGTTTCATGTTATGATTTTGGTTGTGGCTTTTCCTGTTCTTTTCCTTCTCCTCCCTTTGTTCATTCCTTCCATCTTTGCCTCCCACCATTGCCATTTCATTTCATACATCATCCTTAGCATGGCAAGGCACTGACCTGATGCATAATCACGTCTTGGCTGATGATGACCAATCAAGTCTAGACTCCTTGGGTCGTCGCAGTAGTCTTTCACGTTTGGAGCCTTCAGACCTCTCCGAAGACTCTGACTATGACAGTATATGGACAGCCCATAGTTACAGAATGGGGTCTACTTCTCGTAAGAGCTGTTGCTCATATATCTCTCACCAGAACTAATGCACTTCTAAACTTTTTTTCTTAACAAAATGCTTGTACCACAACCTACTTTTTCTTAGATGTTTACTTGTGTTCTCTGTCTTTAATGTGATTATTATAAGAATTGAGGTAGTTTGCCGGGGGTGGAAAAAAACCAACTATTCATGAAGGTGAAATGTATATTGGTAATATACCTCACATTCTTGAAATGCTTGCAGTAAGTTCCTAGCTTAGTTTTATGTAAGAGATTGTGAGGATTTTTTTTTTTAAACTTTGGCAGTATTCTGTCTTTGATGTTTCTTTTAAAGTGATAATTTTATGTGTTTTTTTTTTTGTAATTTAATCTGAAACAGATTTGTGAGGAACTTTGTGAATATATAATTTTGTATAGAAATAACTCTTAAGTTAGTTATTGAAGTGAGATAGCTGTGAGGGAAGTCTCTGCAGCATAGCACATGACTGGCAGAAAGGGCATTTGCACAACCCACATGTGGAAGGCAATGTAGCACATGAAACTTGATGGTAATTGAAGAACTCGATGCCCAACTTGCCAGCATTTGCTATGGTCACTGTTTGTTTGTGTTCTATTTTAATGTGCCTGTATGTATTTTACAGTATTTAAATTATTTTCTTTTGTGTTATGTTCTTAAGGCTATTACTTTATTGTTCATCATACATATAACGTTATCAAAGAGGCCTTCCCACCTTGTACGTTTATGGCATATTCTATCGATATGAAATGTGATGGGGTGGAATATTTTTTTCCATATAGTATCATACAGAAGCTGCTACTCATCTATATTACAGAATTTATTCTTCCTACTGTACAGATCAGTGTTACCTATCGGTGCTCTCTGGCCCCTTTCATGTGACTTCTTAGATGTTGCCAGCTACTGTTGTGCACCAGTGACACCAGGTTCAGTTGGCGCCAGCCTAGCAAGTATGTCACGGGAGCCAGCTCCTGGGTTAGGTTCATATATTTAACGGGCATTTCGCGCTAAAGCAAGCGCTATTAAACTGTACCTTGCGCAACACCACTGCCACTTAACATTTTTAACACTGAAATTTCTTAATGCGGCTCAATGCCACTTGTTGTATTTGACCGAGCTACAAATGGTGAGAACTTCTGGTACATACAAGAATTAGTAGGACCTGTGAATGGCTTTATATGCATACACTCCGTATAGTGTGAAATGCAGTGCATTGTCTCCCCTTTAATACCATAACTCATGATTAAAGGGGTCGGCCAATTTCCCATGGCATTTCCCAAAATGCCATGTACAGTCATGAATACCTGACTGTATACTGTCCCCCCAGTTGTCCTAATGAAGGCCCCCAGCTGCCCTGATGTCAGTGGAGAAAACATACTTGCTTGTCATTCTTCGTGTCCACGGGCTGCAAGACGGTGCCGACACTTCCTTTGGCTATTCCTCTGTACCTGTAATTCTGTGCAGGCGCCGGACAGCAAGTGGATCAATCCGGTGCATACGCAGACATAGGCAGCAATTCCCTGTATCTGTGCATTCATTAGACGCATCCACTTGCTTTTCAGCGCCTGCATAGAATTACAGGTACCCAGGAACAGCCAAAGGATGCAGCACCACCATGTGCAGCATGACAGGTGACGGCTGGGGGACACTATACAGCCATGTATGATTGTATGGAGTCTGGGACTGTATATAGCATTTTGAGAAATGCTGTGGGGAATTGGCCAACTTATTTTTGGGCTCTTTTCTATGATGTGATATGCAGTTCAGTCTACAACACTTCGGTGTTGTTGGCTGGCTTCTTATAGGAGAAACATATTTGGAATAGCACACCTTGATAGTTCAAGGCAATATTTGATGCGGTTCCCTATTTTCTAGTACCAGTCCGATATTCCTGCTGTAGTTACGGTAAGTAGAAAATGTAGTCTTTACACTAGGCAATACACCTGTCTCATGTAGTTATATCCTACTGTACAACTCCTTGAATTCACAGTAGCTAGGATTTTCTGTACTGATGCTGATACGGCAAGAAACTGCAGTGAATTGTCACTTTAGCAGCCCAAGAGTTAAAGGGGTTCTGCAGTTTTTTTTTTTTACTGATGATCTATCCTTTGGATAGATCATCAGCATCTGATTGGCAGGGGTCCGACACCCGGTACCCCTGCCGATCAGCTGTTTGACAAGGCAGCGGGCCCAGTGACATCACGACTAGTATCAATTGCCTGGGCGGGGCTAATCTCCATTCAAGTGAATAGAGCTTAGCCCCGCCCAGGCCAGTGATACTAGTCGTGACATCACTGGGCCTGCAGTAAACAGTGAGAAGGCCGCGGCACTACTGCCAGCGTAGCTGCCTTCTCAAACAGCTGATCGGCAGAGGACCCGGGTGTCCAGAGGATAGATCATCAGTTTAAAAAATACTGCAGAACCCATTAAACAAGCAGCCAGCAGAATTTGTGGATCTAGCTCCTGATGAGATTGGAGTATCAGTAAAAGATGGCAATGTAGCTACATGTTGACTTCTACTGTCAACCATTACCCCCTCCTCACTGTCCTATGTCTGGCTGTAAGATAACTGCAGCAGAAACCTACCTCTTCTGCTCTCTCTGCAGTAGTACACAAATATTTAGCCCACCCTCCGTTTGTAAGGCCTCTCGCTGAAAATGGGACAAAGCAGCAGGAAATTTACTGCTGTTTGTGCTGCAGGATTTTTGTAAGGGTTTTTTAGGAGCGTGAAAAAAAAATCCTGTAGACCGACAGAATGGGCAACATTATCTACTGTTCCCTTGCATTCCTTATTTCAACATTTAGTCTTCTCTTAAAGGCTTTGTGCACCCTTGCAATTTTTTTTGATTGTTCAGTACATAAAACTTTAATTTTGCGCAGTCCTGATTAATAATATCCTTGTTACCAAAATTCTTGCAGAATTTTAAATAGTTGCAAAAATGGACGTTCCATAGCAAATCCTAATCAATGGCTCTTAAGGAGTGCACCATTTTTCCTTATTTGTATTGTTTTAGTGTTCTGTATATACGACTTTTAACACGAATGTGATTTCCACAAGTTCTGAAATTGCGCCCCCACATAATCTCGTTTACAAAGCATATTAGAATTATTTTTGCCCCACACCCAATGGCATTATCAACACTTAAAGGTATAAATGACAACCGCAGGACTGGGTGAAAAAATATCACCCACTCATCTTTTAAAACACCCTTTGTTCCAGTGCTGCAGCTCCCATCGGATCAAAAGTAGTGGGTTGTTCTCGTATGTGGTGGTTCTTGGGTATGAGAACACTGCAGGCAAACGGTGGCCTCATTGGTCATGTGTGGAAGAATGACACATCACCCTTGAGGCTGATGAGGGTATTTAATTTGGCAATCTGTACACAGTATAACAGGGGTGCACAACCTTTTTTGGTTGGGGGCCACATTGTCAGCCTGAACCAATTTCAAGGTCTGAAATTAAAACTTAGAGGTATTACTAACTGAAATACTGTATTTATGGCATATTGAACATACAGTATATATTTTAAATGTCTAGTTATACTTATAGTACTCCCATCTCATGGGAGAAATACATGAAAGATACATGTGAACAGCCTCAAGACATAAACATACATGTCTGCTAACAGATGGTTGGGGGCAGCACAGAATGGTGTGCATGGCCGTATGTGGCCCCCGGTTGTGCACCCCAGCTGTATAATGTGCCATTTAATGAGCCACTCTTCTTTTGTCAGCCTAAAAATGTCTTGGCAAATGTCTTTTTGTAGCACCTTTTAATTGGATCGGTGTGGAGATTTTCTCCACGCCTTTTCCTGACAGTTAAATTATTAGTCCACTAATTTCCTATAAACCAGGTAGGTGATAACGCCATTGTCACATAATGCCTCCTTTGCCTGAACCACCATGCTGAGCTGCATCAGGCACCTGTGATTTCTCGTCTGCTCTATAAATATTCTCAGTCTTTGTCTAGAGAATGATCTTATGAGAGGTCAGGTCCACAAGTAACTAACTGTGTGGAGAATTATGTTCATGAGGCTTGTAAGTATTTAAAAATGCAGTCAGTTAACATCACACTCTTCAATAAGCTGTATTTACAGTGGGGAACAGAAGTATTTGAACACCCTGCGATTTTGCAAGTTCTCCCACTTAGAAATCATGGAGGGGTCTGAAACTCGCATTGTAGGTGCGTTCCCACTCAGAGACAGAATAAATAAATAAAAATTAGGAAATCACATTGTATGATTTTTTAAAGAATTTATTTGTCTTGCACTGCTGAACATAAGTATTTGAACACCTGAGAAACAGAATTCTGGCTCTCAAAGACCTGTTACTGTGCCTTTTAAAAAGTCCACCTCTACTCCACTCATTAATCTAACTTGGTATCACCTGTCTGAGCTCTTTAAAGACACCTGTCCACCCCAGTCAGTCAGTCCGTCAGACGCCAACTACTACCATGGGCCAAAGATCTGTCAAAAGACACCAGAGACAAAATTGTGGACCTCCACAAAGCTGGAAAGGGCTACGGGACAATTACCAAGCAGCTTGGTGAAAATAGATCAACTGTTGGAGCAATTGTTAGAAAATGGAAGAGGCTAAAGACGACTGCCAGTCTCCCTCGGACTGGGGCTCCATGCAAGATCTCACCTCGTGGGGTATCACTGATGATAAGAAAGGTGAGGAATCAGCCCAGAACTACAAGGGAGGAGCTGGTCAATGACATGAAGAATCTGGGACCCCAGTTTCAAAGGTCACTGTCGGTAGAACACTACGCCATCATGGTTTCAAATCATGCATTGCACGGAAGGGTTCCCTGCTCAAGTCGTCACATGTCCAGGCCCGTCTAAAGTTTGCCAATGACCATCTGGCTGATCCAGAGGAGGCATGGGAGAAAGTCATGTGGTCAGAGGAGACCAAAGTAGAACTATTTGGTCTAAACTTCACTTGTCATGTTTGGAGGAAAAAGAAGGATGAATTGCATCCCAAGAATACCATCCCTACTTTGAAGCATGGGGGTGTTAACCTCATGCTTTTGGGGTTCTTTTCTGCAAAGGGGACAGGACGACTGCACTGTATTAAAGGGAACCTGTCACCGGGATTTTGTGTATAGAGCTGAGGACATGGGTTGCTAGATGGCCGCTAGCACATCCACGATACCCAGTCCCCATAGCTCTGTGTGCTTTTATTGTGTAAAAAAACTGATTTGATACATATGCAAATTAACTTGAGATGAGTCCTGTCCATGACTCATCTCGGGGACAGGACTCTTCTGTGGTTACTTTGCATATGTATCAAATTTGGATTTTTCTCCACACAAAAAAAACACACAGAGCTATGGGGATTGGGTATTGCAGATATGCTAGCGGCCATCTAGCAGCCCATGTCCACTGCTCTATACACAAAATCCTGCTGACAGGTTCCCTTTAGGGAGAGGATGAATTGGGCCATTTATTGTGAGATTTTGAGGAACAACCTTCTTCCCTCAGTCAGAGCATTGAAGATGGTTCGTGGATGGGTCTTCCAACATGACAACGACCCAAAGCACACAGCCAGGATAACCAAGGAGTGGCTTCGTAAGAAGCTGATCAAGGTTCTGGAGTGGCCTAGCCAGTCTCCAGACCTAAATCCAATAAAACATTTTTGGAGGGAGCTGAAACTCTGTGTTGCTCAGCGACAGCCCCGAAACCTGACAGATCTAGAGGAGATCTGTGTGGAGGAGTGGGCCAAAATCCCTGTTGCAGTGTGTGAAAACCTGGTCAGGAACTACAGGAAACGTTTGACCTCTAATTGCAAACCGAGGCTTCTGTACCAAATATTAACACCGATTTTCTCAGGTGTTCAAATACTTATGTTCAGCAGTGCAAGACAAATACATTCTTTAAAAATCATACAATGTGATTTCCTGATTTAAAAAAATAATAATTCTGTCTGAGTGGGAACGCACCTACAATGTGTATTTCAGACCCCTCCATGATTTCTAAGTGGGAGAACTTGCAAAATCGCAGGGTGTTCAAATACTTCTGTTCCTCTCTGTATATGATATATAGTATATTTAATGGGCTCCTACTCCTTTCCAGATGCATGGTGTTTGCCTATACCTTGTGGTATCAGATCTTCACACAGTATTAAGCATTATAAACCCATGCCAATCACCTTTGATGTCTGGTTTAACAAATACTTGTATGGCCCATGAGATACCAAGAAATAACTAAAATTGTTGTTTCATGGGGGACAGCTCAGGAGAGCTGACAAGTCCTCTTCAAACTGCTTTTCCCATCTCAAACTCTTATGGCACCATATGCCATAAATGTCTGATAGGTGCAGGTCCCTCCTCTGTGAAACTTGCCTAAATGTTAGATTTCAGATACACTTGGATTAGTTAAAAAAAATTATTTAATCTAGCTTGGTGACAAATATACATATAGTTCTCTTCCAAGGTTTCTGCCATATAAATAGGTACCATGTAATTCACAATTTCCTTTCAGAAAATGTCCATACTGTATGGATGATATTTGTTAACCTTCTTGACCAAGATGACTTGTGAAGGAAGACAGTTGCCTAACAAAAAAAAAAAAAACCACTTATGTAAACTGCACAATTGAGACTGCTTTCTTCTTTTCGGAGAAGAGCCATTTCCATATGTTTTCCAGATAACCATGCCTGAGGTCTCCCTGTCCTCATTGTCTTCCTCAGGGATTTTACACGTTGTTACAGTGGCAACATCTTGGCAAGGCTGCCACAATAAAACACTAAAGTTGGGGCTTTTATTTCAAATACCGCAATTAGTTTTAGCAACTGCTTCTATAGAAACCTTCATCTTCAGCCTTAAAAACCACTAACTTGTGGTCAAGTCTTGACTGAGACTAAAATGTGACCTATTGATACCTGCTGTGGTTATAAACCAGTATGCCTCAGGTACTGCAGAGTATATTACTATGGCATGTGAGTAGTATTTTTTGTAACCTTATTCACTTAGCTTTTTTTCTTGATTGAAAGAGCACATTGAAAATGTCAACCAGACCTCTGATCTGGAGGAGAATCAAATGCAACTTTTAAAATTGCCTGTAGAATTATACTCTAAATGCACAAGCATTTTTTTTTTTTTTTAGCCAAATCCATAAATGGAGACCTATAAATACTTCCTTTTGTACATTTATTGAGAAAAAATAATGCACCATGAAGGAGTTATTGGAATCAAATGTAATGATGTATTTTTGTCAGTGAGTGTATTTCCAATTCTTTTTGAATCCACTCCTGGCTGTGGCCCAAAAAAAAACAGACTGACTGCCATGAAAACAACTGGAAGGGCACGGAGATTCCACCCTAAAGGAGGCCATACATATTATAGGAACATCATCTGACCACCTAATGTGTATGGTGGTGTTCCGACTGAAGGCCCCTTTACACTGCCTGAACATCGGGCAGATTAGCGCTAACAAGCGTTTGTAGGAATGCTCGTTAATGATAATCTGCCAGTGTAAAGGTGTCGTTTCTTCATCAGGTAATAGGATGGTATGTGCGGTCACCTAAATCATCACTTTATAGCAATAGATCATCCTGTTTAAAGCACTCTGCTGCCAGCAAACCATGATTCTGTATGTGGACGAGCAATGGCATTAGAGATCATTTCTTCCCATACTGTGGAGGAGATCGCTGCATGTAAATGCAGCTGTCTCCTTCACTGACGAACAGGCGATTGTCAGGAAGGAACATTTCCTTCCTGGCAATCTTCTGCTCAATTGAGCAATGTAAAGGGGCCCTTACCCCTGACGGCAGAAAGAGGTTTCAGGTGTTTTCGATTTCAACATGACTGATCTTTTATTCTTATGGGATTTAAGGCACTGCCGGAGATGTCTGGCAGCACCCTCTTCTCCTCTCCCTTATGCAAACACACAAATTCTCAGCCAAGTCAAGTCTGCATATAGGGATGGGAGAAGGGGTCAGCCAGTTCGGTCAGCAGATAACGAAGGTTCACAAATGCTCTAAAATTCCTATGTTTCTGTTCTGTAACAGATGCACAAAACCAAAAATGACAAAGAGCCATATCCATCACTTTACTGCCACCACAGATGCCCTACGGACTTTACTGCCTCAAATTCTGCCATGCTGTCGTAGCCCTAGGTGTATGGACAGGGTGCCCATGTAAACTCTGTTCATATCTGTGTTATGGCTTTGTTTTATAATGAAAGCCATGGTGTAGATTTCTCATCGGAGGTCCTATTGGCCAATAATGTGGACCATCAAGGTGTCCATTGTTTGGAGACCAGCATGAAATGCTATTTTGAATAAAGTTAGCAAACCCTCTACGGATTCCCCATTAGAGGCTTGCAGCACAGATGTGAACAGAGTCAAAAGGTACATTTGAGTTATGTTTTCGTTGTTTTATAAGAGTATTTCTGTTCTTTTTTTCTTTATTCTCTCAATAGAGCTGTTTAGGCATAAAATAAAATGTCCCATGATATAGCCATGGCAACCATTGTGTGCATTGTTGGCTCGATATGGAGCTTTGAAAAAATAACTTTATTTCAGGTCTAAACAGCTTTGTTTTTAAGTACCTGAAGAATATGTATCCGATTCAACTCATCCTTTATCCTCTCTGCCATTATCAATGCATTATCAAGTATTCTAAACTGTTCTGAAGTGTTTTTTTTCCTTTTTTTTTTTTTTCGTCAATAACGTAAAATAACAATTATTTCAAAATAGTCAATGTTTCTATTTTTGTGAGTCACGTGAACACTTTGTTTATGCAATTCTGTAACATATATACATATATAAATATACATATATCCATGTACATAACTATATATGATGAACAAGGGCATTGGATCCAAATCTAGAGGTTAGTGAATGTCCTTTCCACCTCAATGACATGAACTGTCGCACTGTATTTCTCACCATTATATAGTGCCCATCTCTATGTTCAGTGTTTATGTGTCTGCGGCCAAGCACATTATCCAGTGTTCAGTGGTGTGAGAAATTCCCTGTGCATCTCATCTACAGAAGAGAAAAGCCATGTCTGGTGGACATTGCCTTCTTAAGACTACAAACTAAAATACAGATTTCTGAATGTTGTATTGTACAGTATAAATATACATTGTGGTTCAGTATGACATTGAAGTATTTGCTTTCTCAAAAAAATTTAAAAAAGCAAAGTCGGAGAGAATGCATTTGTTATGTACAGTTGAAATAAATTTTGCCTTTGCTAGTCCGTGCCTTCAACAGTGACTTTTTTTTAAACTTGATATGATGGACACAGCAGAAGGAATTCAGGCGCACTGACCTAATACCATGGTATTCATCCTACTCTTCCAGTTTCTACAACCAATGTAGTTAAAGAGGACCTTTCATCGGTCCAAACATTGTGAACTAAGTATCATGATATATACAGCGGTGCCCAGGGATCTCACTGCACTTACTATTATCCCTGGGCGCCGCTCCGTTCTCCTGCTATGCCCTCCAGTATGTTCGGGGACTTGGTTATAGTAGGCGGAGTCTGCCCTTGTTCTCCTGGGCGTCGTCTTCTCCCAGGCTGTAGCGCTAGCCAATCGCAACGCAGCGCTCACAGACTCTGAGTTTTTTTCTCCCAGGCTGTAAACTCTGCGCTGCGATTGGCCACCGCTACAGCCTAGGAGAAGGAGACGCCCAGGAGAACAAGGGCAGTCTCCTCCTACTACAACCAAGTCCCCGAACATACTGGAGGGCATAGCAGGAGAACGGAGCGGCGCCCAGGCATAATAGTAAATGCAGTGAGATCCCGGGGCGCCGCTGTACAGATCATGATACTTAGTTCACAATGTTTGGACCGATGAAAGGTCCTCTTTAAACCTCAGTTAATCTTTAATAATCAATATTCATCAGTTATGATAACATGATCGTCATTACAGTGCCGGAAAACTAAAAGATAGAGTAGTTCCGCGCAGTTTTAATTATGGTTAGTTAGTACTTGCATGCGATGTATAATCCCACAAACGTCCTTCCTCTTAGGCTACTTTCACACTGGCATTTTTTCCGTTTGTGAGATACGTCAGGGCTATCACAAGCGGTCCAAAACGGATCAGTTTTGCCCTAATGTATTCTGAATGAATAAGGATCCGCTCAGAATGCATCAGTTTGCCTCCGATCAGTCTGCATTCCGCTCTGGAGGAGGACACTAAAACACTGCCTGACTATGCGGAGGCAGACGGATCCGTCCTGACACACAATGTAAGTCAATGGGGACGGATCCGTTTTCACTGACACAATATGGCACAATAGAAAAAAGATCTGTCCCCTATTGACTTTCAATGGTGTTAAAGATGGATCCGTTTTGGCAATGTTAAAGATAATACAAACTGATTTCGTTCTGAACGGATGCATGCGGTTTTATTATCTGTGCAGATCCATGACGGATCCACACCAAACGCGAGTGTGAAAGTAACCTTATATGTCTGTGCGATTACACGGTATTCCTGTAGCCCACAGGGTACTTCAGATCCAGAATGTTAAAAACTTTTTCCTCAATGCCGAGTGTTTCGATATCTCTTCTCACTTCAGCAAAAAGGTCCTGGAAAGAGAAATGCTGATAGTGCTCACCGTGCTTTTAATACAATTAATTACTTTTATTGTACTTACGAGATATAAAACTTGCTTCATTCATATAAAAATACCATAAAATATCATAGCCCGGAAAACTAAATAGCACGATGATGTCTTCATGGTAAATTCAGTGCTCCCTCAAGATACAATGGCCTCAGGATACAATATTTTCAATATACAATGATCTTTTCTGACCCATCGTAAGTTGAAACCAGACTCAACATTAGGGATAAGTGAACTTGTGTTTCAAGTTTGGCGTACAAGGTTCGGGTTATCTAAGAATTCCATTATGGATTCCGCTACCACAGACCATAACTTATGGTCCGTGGTAACAGAATCCATAACGGAATTCTTTGATAACCCGAACCTTGTATGCCGAACTTGAAACACAAGTTCGTTCAACACTACTCAACATACAGTGACTCAGATCCAACCAATCAAGGACACTTCTCTGGTAAAATGGCTGTATTAGTTGCAAGCTAGCAGATATTCCCGACTGTTATATGGAAGGACTTGCTTTATCTGTCTTAGTTATCTGCTTATCTTTATTTTCTCTCTTCTTGGATGACATTTTGGGGCTTTGGAACCGATTATTCAAGTTAATGGTTTCAACATACAATAGTTGTCCTGGAACCAATGAATATTGTAACTTGAGCGACCACTGTATAAGTTTACCCAGTGGAAATCACAGCATTACCATAGGAACATTTAGTGTAAATTCACATATGAAGTTTTGTTCAGGTTGTTTATGCAGTTTTTGAAGTCAAAACCAGGAGTGTATTAAAAAAAAGATAAGAAGCAGTTATGTGTCTTTAAATGGTTTGTCCGGGTTCAGAGCTGAACCCGGACATACCCATATTTTCACCCAGGCAGCACCCCTGACAGGAGCATTTTAAGCTCCAATGCTCTCCCTTGCCCTGCGCAAGATCGCGCAGGGCAAGGGCTTTTTTATTTGCAATAACACACTGCCAGACGGAGGCTTCCGCCTAGCAGTGTATTCAGTGACGTCACTGGCTCTGATGGGCTGGCTTTAGCGCTGCCCTAGCCGTTTTACAGTCTAGGTCAGCGCTAAAGCCTGCCGATCAGTGCCGGTGATGTCACTGGGCTCACTGCTGGTCAGAAGCCTCCGCCTGGCTCCCATGCTCTTGTCAGGGGGGCTGCCTGGGTGAAAATATGGGTATGTCCGGGTTCAGCTCAGTACCCGGACAACCCCTTTAATAAATAGTTTCTCTCCTTTTTATGATCCACACACAAATCTGTGTGCTGATGGTTTACAATGCATAGGTTCAGGCTTGGAGAGCCGATTGGTGTGGTCTTGGACAAACAAATAAAATGTTGATAATCCTAAGGGACCATGTGCTGTCAAGTAGACTTGGCAGATGCAACACACTTTGACCACATTTCTGTAAAAAGTTCTCTAACTTATTGTGAAAGAATCTATATCACACTGCTACATTGAACACATATTGGGAAATAAAGTTCTCTTCATTGCCCACCAGTGCTTATTGTAAAAGTCCCAAATGTTTGTATAGTTGTGTTCTGTACATTACATGTGGAGTGGGCTGGGGGTGTTCAACTACTTAGATCTTTTCCTTCCTTTGATTGTGCTTAAAGTCACTATAACAATAGTGCTATTTTATTTTTATTTTTTCAGTAAGCATTTCATTTACTACAGTATGTTGATATTCCATGCAGCTCCCCAAAGCTTTTGATGGTTCCATACTGTTTTAGTTTGTTTCTTCTCCATGCTTCTTTTACCAACAGTACAAGATACTATACGATTTTTGCCTTTCATTTAAAGCCTATGAACACCTTTCTGGGGGCATTTTTTGTTACTGCATTGTACTCATTTTGAGCTCCAAATTATTTTTTGGGTTGGTTTTAATGAAAAATTCTCTAGTAGCATGCTCTGTGTTTTTACTCTGTTCTGTCAGGCAGCCCAGCTGATGGCTCCTGATCTCTGATATTATAAACCCTCATGTGGCTTAAATAAGTGTTTTTGAGCCATTAGTAATTTAGAGATAAGATTTATTAGATGACAGTAGGATTCTCAGAACTAGGCAGAAGTTAACCCTTTGACAAATTTATGATTATTTATATATACTGTATATATGTATATATATGTATATATATGTATGTATATATATATATATATATATATATATATATATATATATAAATAATTTTTATTTTATTTTTTTTTTTTTATAAAAAGCAACTAAAAAAAAGACTGTCTAAAATGAGTAAAATGCAATTGTAAAAATAATTTGCCTCCTGAAGGTATACATAGCCTTTAAAGCTGTAGACACCTTTGCAGAATTTATTTTTAATTTTTTAATTGTTTGTAATTTGTTTTATGGCAAGGGCAAATAGAACAGCTTTGGTGTGGCCTGCTGCAGGTTCACTCACCCACTTCAGTCAATGGGCATGTGGAAAATCTCTGGACATGGCCGGCTTTACAGAGAGTAAACCCTTTGCCCTTCTCATTAGGCTTTTACAGCTAACATGTATACACACTACACAGTGAGCTGCAGAAAGTAATTCTGGATACATTCGTCAGACTGGCTGTATGACCTCTCTGGTCTTCAGCACCTTTCTTACCTCTCCTAAACGATCTTAGATGATTGATGCCCGAATCAAGAAGACTGTTCAGGAGAGGAGAGAGAGGAGCTGGAACTCAAGCTGTCAGACAGCCAGTCTTATGGATATATCACAGAAATGGTTTTCTGCAGGTGCCTGTGGGGTGTATATACATGTCAGTCGTAGACGCCAAAGGAAAGCAGAATGTTTAATTAAGCCCCCTAAGCGTGCTTTTTATTTTCTTACACAAAATACATGCAAGTCAATAATAAAAATAATTGCTGGAATGGTGTCCAAAACCCTTTGAAGTGCAGCTGCTTTGCAATTCTTGTCTACTAATTTGATTTCCGCACAAGCCAGCAGACATACCTTTGAATGGATGTGCTGCAGTAGGTGCATATGGAAGTTTATAAGAGGTTATTGTCTTCTCGGAGATGTCTGCTGTTGCTTTTGTGTAGATCATGTGACTCTGTATTCAAGGTTGAGTTACAGCCTTTAGATAATAAAGGCAGATTTTTTTTGGGGGGGGGGGGGGGAGAAACACAAGACATTCAGCTTCAATGTTTTTATGGATTTTTTTTTTTTAAACACTAACAAAAAGCTCCTTCTCAAGCTGTGCTATCCAGCACTGAATAGGTTATACTACGTCCTCCTGCTTCATGTGTGCCCTGTATAATATGCTTCTCCTTGTCAATGAATGTTCTACCTGTAATGATTTGTTTTAATGTGTTCCCTTTTCTTATTGCCTGTTTTTAGGTAAGTTTTCATTGTATCTATGTTGTAATAGTATGTACAGTGTGCAATCTAGTCCCTGATGTTGCATTTTTTCATAATGTGTTATGTACAATGGGGCTTCACAGCCTTACCACTACATTGTGTATACCTCTGAAAACCTCCATGAAATGTTCGGAATTCTTTACGCACTCTCTGTTCTTTTCCTCTGCCTATAAGGTAATATAGATATCTTGCTTTTGCATTATATCAATCAATAGGCTTCATAGTTATAGTTTTCACTTTTGAACCTGTGGAACACCATTTGAGCTTGAAACGTAGATGTTTAGCATAAAATATGAATGTTTTGAGCTCTTTTTAACTCTTCTTCCTCTTGCTGCATTCAGGTTCACGCAAAGAATCTGCTCCTCAGGTTTTACTTCCCGAAGAGGAGAAAATTATTGTAGAAGAAACCAGAAGCAATGGCCAGACTGTTATAGAGGAAAAGTGAGTATATGTTATTGGCTGCGTATTATTAGAATATGTGGCAGTGGATACAAAGTACCATGTGTAAGGTTGCTAATGTAAAGGGGCCCCCAAGTAAAGTCGGCTGGGCCAGACAACCATGTTACATGTGCAGTGGTGAATTTCTTCCTGAAAAGATGATGATAGAGGAAATAAGGATCAGGCATGTTGAATTTCAGTGCTCTTATCTTTTTGTTCTCAAGAAATATAAGCCACCTCCCCTTTCCGCTTTGAGAAAACATGCATACTGAGTCAAGCATCCATGTGTTATGGGGAACGTCAGGAAGAATATCTTTCTCAGCTAGCAGTCAGGGTGTTTGGGCATCTTTTAGCTTTTCTTGTGACCCTCTTTCTAAGAACATTCCTAGTTGAATATCATGTGGATTAGGCTTGTGACATTGTACAGAGTAGGCATTTCTCCATCAGCGATAGCCCTTTTGTAATGGTTTTAACTTTTTTATTGCACTTTTTTGCCAAACCTCAGCTTTTTTTTTAAGCACTGATCCTTTTTATTTCCTTTTAGGAGTCTTGTTGATACGGTTTATGCATTGAAAGATGAGGTCCAAGAGCTAAAGCAGGTCTGTATACTTTGATCAGTGTTCTTTAGTACAAAATAAATGACATTCAGCAATCCATGGTATTTCTGTATACAGACTCAACATAATTTTTACAACTTTTCTTTTTCTTAGAGACTATATTAAAGTTTTTTTTCTGGCACTTAGATATTGATGACCTATCCTCTGAAAAGGTCATTAGTCTCATATCAGTGGGGGTCCAGCACTATCAGGGTATGGCTACTGTGCGAAACAAAAGGGTATGGTCACAACTCATATAATATATTTCAATGGTGTGGTTGTGAGACATGCTGCAACTGGGACTTGACAGTCACAGAAATATCCAACGATTTTCTGATACTGTTGTGTCGCAGTGACAGCATATTGCATTGAAATACATAACATGAAATGTTACGCGACACATGTTGCAGTGTAGCGGTACCTTCATCGATCAGCAGCCAGGATCGGGGACTATACAGTGGACATTGTCGGAAGCAGAAGGCTCAGTCCACTGTTTAGTGGCCTTGCTGTAGTAATGCATCTCGGCTCCACCGAATGCTTCTATCTCCATTCACTGTACAGATGCAGCTGCAGCTATTTGATTGGGGTGTTGGACCTCCATGGATTTGATATTGATGACCTATCTAAGAGATGGGTTATGAATATCTAAGCCCCAGAAAACCCTCTGTTGCAGTGTAGAGATAATATACCTGTGTTTGTACTATTGCTTTTCTTTCTAAAGTTGGCTGTACATCTGAGATAACTGTCGGCTGAATGCTCTTTCGGCCAACAGCTGTCTCCTTCCGATCATGAAATGAGGAGAGAAGGCCACTGAAGTGGCTTGTCTCCTGAGAACAAAAGGAACGGGCAGTTGAAATCAAACGTGATAGATCCTCATCTACCCTGACATCAGTGCCTGGGAGGCCCCATACACATTAGATAGTCTGCTGGGACAGAGGTCTAATGGGTCAGATTTAGTAATCCTATAGATGGCATAAACTTAAAGCGGTTGCTTCCGCTTCAAAATTACCTTGTGCTGTCTTTTTTTGCATTGGCGGCACAGTGCGATTACAACTGCTCGTCCTTTTCACATGAATGAGACAAGCAGTTGTAATTACAATGTGCCAGCTCGACAAGCATGTCTTTTTGAAGCAGAAGCAGACAGCGGATCAATAGGAAGATAGACCCCAACCGATCTAATATAGATAAACTTTTCTAAGGATAGGTGATCAATATTGTAGCACTATACAACCCCTTTGAATGGTTTTAGAAGTATTTATAAATGTAAGAAGCCAATTACTAAAAGGTTCTGTCAATTCGATATTTCATAAGGTATGCCCCCTTGTTTGCCAAATCTTTTGCGCTATCCACACAGTAGTCTTGTCTATAAAATGGCTGATGACATGACCCTCCTTCAGCAGCCATTTTATGGATAGGACCTCTATGCGGACAGCACAGATGATTTTCCTAACAAGTGCATGGCTTATGAAATACAGCATACTGCACAGAATCTCACCAAAAGCTACAGTATATTAGTCGGTGCCATATAGTCATCTTACATACACATATGTGACTAGTAGCCAACTCCTTAAGTCTGTTTTATGCTCATAAATGTACAGAGCTGTTAAGTTGTGGCCCATGTTCCTGATCATCGTGGCCCCTGTGGTCAACTGATCAGATGGATTTTCAGGAGTTGGACCCCTACCCATCTAATATTAATGACTTGCCCTAAGGATAGGCTCTCTATAGAGAAGAGTGACTCGATTTGTCTTATCAGTTCTTTACCTGCGAGAGTCTCTCTACTGAGTTTGTGTCCCACCCTCCCCCTCTTAATTGACATGCCTGGATATCCTGCCCAGTCCTGAGAATCTCACACTTGTGCAGCTGCTTCAAATAGTGGCGCAAGCGCAGAGCCTCTGTTTCCACTTCTGGAGAACTCTTGATGAGATGAAAAGATTTGTATGAATGGAGATAGATATAGATATATATATAGTTTGATACTGATGATCTGTCCTCAGGAAAGGTCATCAGTATCTGATCGGTAGGGGGTCTGACACCCAGGACCCCTGCCAATCAGCAGTTTGAGAAAGCACCAGCGCTCCTGTGAGCACCATGTCCTGTAGCGGCTGTGCTTGGTATCGTGCTCAGCCCCAAAGAAGTGAATGGGACTGAGCACGATACCAAGCGCAGCCACTGCAAAGAAAAAAAAAATAGGGGTTAGGTCTCATGCACACGACCGTTCCGTTTTTCTTTGGGGCCCGCGGATCCGCAAAAAACGGAACTGTCGTGTACCTTTCGCTATTTGCGGAACAGGAACAGGCGGCCCATTGTAGAAATGCCTATTCTTGTCCGCAAAACGGCCAGGAATAGGACATGCTATATATTTTTTTTGCAGGGCCACGGAACAGACCAACGGATGCAGACAGCACACGGAGTGCTGTCCACATCTTTTGCGGCCTCATTGAAGTGAATAGGTCCGCACCCGAGCCGCAAAAAATTTGACTCTGATGTAGACCACAACAACGGTCGTGTACATGAGGCTTTAGTCAGCACATCCCAATGCTCAGGTGCACGTCGCCATGGCTGAAAGCATGAAAACAAATACAATAAAGTAAATGCAATAGTACCATAGAAAATGTACTAATGCTAATGCTACATTTTCTATAGTGAGTATGGCACTATGTATTTACTTTATTATTTGTGTTTGCAGAGTGCTCTTGTATTCTGTTTGTTTAAGCACAGCTGCTATATAATGTATGACGCTGTGTTTGGTAAGCTGCAAGAAGGCAGCGGTGATCACAGGAGCGCCGGTGCCTTCTCAAACAGCTGATCGGCGGGGTCCCTGGTGTCGGACCCCTACTGATCAGATACTGATGACCTATGCTGAGGTATCAAAATCTAGGAGAACCCCTTTAAAGTTCACTTTAATTTTAGGTGTTGGCCTCTGGCATGTCATATAAAAAAAAAGAACTACAGTATCGTTTTTCCATAGTAAAATTCAATTTTTTTAAAATGTTTTTCTAACTTGCACTTACACTGTCGTCATCAGGATAGTAAAAAGATGAAGAAATCTTTAGAAGAAGAACAAAGAGCACGTAAGGAACTTGAGAAGCTCATTAGGAAAGTCCTCAAGAACATGAATGATCCTTCTTGGGATGAAACCAATTTATAACAGTGCGTCCAGAGTCTTCCTTATTCTGCTCAAGGGATCAAACACTTGGACCTTGTGTTTTGTTTGTGTCTTTGTGAAAACCGAAGCACTGCTAGATGAGATTTAACTGGATTGTAATGAGACTCTCAGTTGTACTGTATTGAATCCATACGTTGCTGCCTGCCTGCAGACACATCTTTCAGCAGTTGCAAATGTGAAGTTTAGAGATCTGAACAATACCAATTGGATGCCCTTCTGACTTCACATGTTAATTACCTCATTTTGCAGAAGGAGCAGTTGCTAAGAGTCTGATTACTTTTTTTTTTTTTTTTTTTTTAACCAGGATTTTTTTCCAGCTGGTATATAGATATGTATATAGCGTTTTGAATGCATATGTGAAGGGCACTAAAACCTCTTTATACTTTTTTTTTTTTTTTTTTTTTTCTGGATCTAAATACTGGTCACTTGTACATATTTTAAAACTGCCTACCTACGCATTGAGGGGAGAGAAAAAAATTACTGGCTGTGTGCCATTTACATGCTTGAGAGAGTCGGCCATGTGTTAAAATAATTTAATTGCGTTATTTATGTTCATTTGAGCAAACTAGAGTGTTTTATATCGGCCTAAACCAAGCAAGAGAAACAAAAACCTTTTCAATGTTAAACTATTCACTAACAGTTTGCCACCTGTGTTTATACAGATATATATATATTTATTATATTGTTTCTCTTCTAACGTGACATGGGGGGCATTTAAAGATGTATATATCTACATGCATTTTTTTTCTTTCAATTTTTACTGTTTAACTTTCTATATATACATATAAAATCTTTCTTTACTGATGACTTTATGGAAAAGCGTATGCATTTTACCTTTTTTCACTGCAACCAATTAAATATTGGATATGAACTGACTTTAATTTCAGCTGAATTGCGGATTGCCTTATAACCAATGTAGCAACTCAATAATGTGAAAATGATGCATGACCAAAAAAAAACCGTAAAGCAGCGAATGCTTAAGTTTTGTCCAAATGCGCGATAAAACAACCTGTTTAAGACAATTTGCTTTACTTAGAGCCATGTTCTAAAATATAAAAGGTTTGTCTTGTATTATATACATGATCCATCACCGTATGATGAAAAGTTACTCAAACTTCTAATTTGCTTTGCGCACCAGATCCTCATTTTTTCAAGACCTCTGCATCCTGTTAATGAAAGGAAATGTTTCTGTTAACATCTTGATCCTAAAATGCTCCCCTGACCTAGTCTTGGTCACAGAAGTGAATGGCCTATTAATTATATCCAAGTTCTCTTCTAAGGTCTCATTCAGATGAGCGATTTCTCCCACCCCCCAAGCTGTACAAGTGTAGAACAGACGGGACACAGACTTACACATTAAAGCCAATAGGCCAATTAGCATTTCCAGTATTCTTCACTGAAAATCGGTCCATGTAAAGAAAATCTCAGCATGCACTATTTTGGTTTGATTTTCATGCTAGGCTCGCCCATTGAATTCAGTGAGTCCATGAAAGCAGTGGGCAGCACATGTACACCATCTGCATGTGGTCCTTTTTCACAGATGGTTGCTATGAAACTCTTGGTGGACAGGGAAAAAAACGGAGAAAAATGGATTGCAAGACTAAACTGATTCAACGAGGTCAGAACTGTTTTCCATTCGCTACATGTTAATATATGTCTCCATTGACGTCAAGTAGAGATCTTAATATACCAAGTTAGAAATTTGAAGAATTTTTCATTACACTGCGAAGAAGTGCTATTTGCCTAAAACTCGGTTAAAAGAGTCTGTTATGGACAATCCCTTCTAATAAGAAGGGTTTCTTGACAATAAGCTCATCACAGTTGCAGGAACCCTTAGCAACCGGCTGTAAACTATGTAGAAACCTGGAAGTGTTCAGTTTCCTGCAGTGCCCCCACAGGAGAAATTAAACAGTACATTGTGCCTATTCAAATAAATAAGTTATGTTCCGTTGTAGCGGAATCCATAACGGAATACTTAGATAACCCGAACCTTGTGCGCCGAACTTAAAACCACAAGTTCGCCCAACACTATCAGGCAACAGTTTTTGGCCATCAGGAAGATCTTAGGCATATACTTTCTAAACATTTGTAGGCCATTTTGGCCTATGTTTATCTTATATGTACATGTATGAGTAGCTTTAGTTGGCAGTGCTACTAAATAATCCATTGCTTACCTACTACTTAGATTGGAAAGCTTAAGGAGGTTGTCCCATTAAGACATCTTATCCCCTATTCACTGGATAGGGAATAAGTGTCTGATCGACGGTGGTCGTATTGCTGGGACCCCCACCGATCATGCTCCCCGTTTGTGTGGAGCTCCAGATACACGTGCATGTCTGCCTCTCCATTCCACTCCATTGTCCTGTAATGGCTCTGTCTGTCTTGATGAAAAAGATGCTATATTAATTGTCTAATGAAGAGATCATTTTATAAGACTTTAAGCTTAGTATATGCTCAGGACATAAAATCTGAACTACTTTTGTATTTTCTAGTACCTGTTCCATATGCGACCAACTTTGAAGGCAGTAATGCTGCTCAGTGTCCTCTGACAATAAGATCAGTACATTCAAAGCCATATAGAGAATTGTTAGATTTTGTAATATAGACTTGTTTATTTGTACAATAGCAGTAAAACTGTAAATGTCATTGACTAATTCTCCTGGCTGAGGGCTTAGACCAATCGCATCCCCTTCTCCCCTTCCCCTTGACTAATCATAGCAAAGTGTAGCTTCAGTTCGCACTGGAAAAGGCAGCACCCAAGCCCGAAAGAATTTGAAATATGCGGTCCATTGTGAGACATAATGATGGTGACATTCAGAATGTGATTTGGCCAATTCTCTTTGGAGAATAGTCAGTTAGGAATTTTAATACTGGCATTCTGTCAGACTGAATTCGGAAATTGGTTAAGGTCTCTGATGAAAGTTATTATTTATTTTTTGCTGCTCCCAGCTTTAATAATGCCACCAATGTAAGCCCCATCTTAAATAATGTCCCCCATAGTATAGAAATTATTTTTTTAATGACCCCAATCTAGGACCCCATCTTAAATGATGTCCCCCATGATTTAAATAATGGCCCACCGCATTTTTTATTTTTATTTTACAAAAACAACCTCTCCTTATCCACTCCCTCGCGCTGCAGCAGTCTCTTCTCTCTTCACAGAATGGAACCTGCCCGGGGGGGGGGGTTTGACACGTCACTGAGCGCTCCCACGTGGTTACATAACCACTCATAACGCAGGTCCTTCACAAGGAAGAGAGAAGAGACTGTCGCAGCGCAAGCAAGTGGATGAGGTGGGGTTGTTTTGTTTTTTAACCCCCTAAAAGGCCATATAGATAAAGGGTACCAATGTTTGATGGCCTTTAGACGGTGCACTCCTTTCATTCGGCCGTGATTTCAATGGGGTCCGTCTGGCCGTGGAAATGGCCAAAAGAAGGACATGTCCTATTTTTGGACTGATGCTATTCACTGGCCGTTAAAAGAATGGCCATGTAAATAGCCCCATAGACTTTCATTTGCATTAACATTCTGTTACTTAGACGGCCGTCACACGGCCATTATTCACTGTCGTGTGCATGAGGCCTTACAGTACAAACTAATTTATGAAGTTATTACGCGACTGCTCCGTACAGTATTGGAACGAAGTTTTATGCGAATCGACTTTGGGTGTTTCATCCGAAGTCAATTTGCTCATCCCTACTCGCAAGCTCCAGACTGCTCTGCACTCCACTCCCCCTGCCTGTACTGACTTCTCGCCGATCGGTTCTGTGTTTGGGCTGTTATTGGTGCTGAAGCAGTGAGGCATGGAGTTTACAACACTCACAAAACAGAGGGAGGAAGGGGCTTATATGTGAAGGAGGCCATTGTGACCAGCAATGGTTTAGATGCTGCTGTGTTTTACTCCGTGCCGCTTAGACTGCTACAAAGGAAGATCTATTATAGCACTCAGTTCTACAGGTTAGTGAGAGTGACTTATGGTAAAGAAGAGCTGATTTGCTGAGTGCAGTAATGTCTTTTCCTCGTCGGTAGTCTCAGCCACTCAGAGTAACCCAGCAGCATGTTAGAACATTATCATCCTGGGGAATGATGGTCATAGACGGTGGTTTATGATGCCAGAAGGTCAGAAAATTGTGACTAGCTGCAACTGTATGTAAAGGGAGTTTCCAGACTTCTGCTATTGATGACCTATCCTGGGGTTGTAGGGTGTTGGACTGATTGGCTATTGAGGACATCTCCTGAGGATAGATCATTAATGTCAGGAGCCCAGAAAACCCCTTTAAGACTTGAAGGGGAGTAAGGATGATATGTATGAAAAGCTATTCAGTGTATCATTTGTATACTTATACTGTATAACAGGATCTTAACCATGTGAGTCCTTTCACATGGATGGATTTTAGCACTAAAATGAATGCCAATAAACCATATTACAAGTAGATTATCACCGTTTACACTGCAGACTGTATGGGGATGGCCAAATTGTTCATCCTCTAGTTTGCATCGGGAGATGGGCTGCTGACAACAGGGATTTTTATGTGATCAGCCTACAAATGCCATGTTTACACAGGGCAGTGGTCGAAACCAGTAGTGTTATGAGCGCTCATTCAGCCGATTATCATCCCAGTGTAAAATGCCCGCTCCTTAAGAACACCAGGGAAGTTTTAATCAATTGGATTTTTATTTTATTTTCAGTTATTTCAAACCTGGTTGTGATCTATAGTCAGGTCTTATAGTCCGAAAAATACTGTACCTTTCTTTCTGACAGTAGGTGAAATCCATAATTTCATAATTGGAGTCTGCTGAACTGCTAGTGTCTGTACTTTGAGGAATTCAGGGTTTTCTTTAAAGTAGTTTTTAAACTGTTCATGCCAGGAAAGTTTTTATTACATTGGCACTTCCACCAATGAACTATGCCAGGGATGGGCAAACTGCGGCTCTCCAGCTGTTGTAAAACTACCAATCCCATCATGCCTTTCTGTAGGCAGACTGGGCCTACTGGGAGTTGTAGTTTTACAACAGCTGGAGAGCCGCTGTTTGCCCATCCCTGAACTATGCAGCTAGGAGTCCAAATGTTCCATATTTGCGGTATTTGAGAACTTGTGTTTCTCAGGTATTTCTATCCAGGTACGTATTAGATGCAGCTTTTGAAATAAGTCATCCAGTGGAGAAGATACCTATTTGTTGGTGAGGTCTGTAGTAAAGTTGTGATTAAGACTATTTCAGGGAATATAATCATCGCTTGTATTTCAGAGTGTTTTCTGAATTATAGAATGCATGCGTCTTTTTTTTTTTTTTTTTTTTTTTTTTTTGCTATCAATGAGAAAGTTGCATGATAAAAATATAAGTAACAACTCTTTCATTGGACCAAAACAGCAGAAATTAAAACCGTAGTGGAATAAAAATGAAATTAGTTGCTGATATCAATTCTAAACGCAACTTTCATTTGTTAGACACCTGTTAAAGAGGAGCATCAGATATGCTTGAAACCATGGAAAAAGCATGGAACCGCAAAATCAGTTGGCTAGAACAGGCTCTATGAACCATACATTTACCAGTGAACACCATGCTTAATGATAAAATCTACGTACATAAGAAAGTGAGCGGATTTGTAAATCCTTTAGAGATCTTGTATTATAATCCAGAGCTGCATTCATAATTCAGTTTGAATCTCCCAGTACACTTCACTGTTTAAGCACCTGCACAGAGTTTAGCGGCTGAGTACATGGGCAGGTAACCTGTGCTCATTTAGTATGTTTAAAGGGCATCGGTCAGCAGATTTGTACCTATGAAACCTTCTAGGAGGAATGGGGGCGTTGCCGTTTTAAATGTAGAGGCTTTGCCTTCTCTGCAGCTGCCAGACCCTCTCCACTGTGATAGACGGGGCCAGATGTGATAATGTTTTTATAGCCCTATCGATCTAAGTGCATTGGGCGCGCCAGTTGCAGAAACTTGGAGCCTCTAGGTGTAACTGCAATGCCCCGTTGCTCCTAGGATCTTATTTGCATTTATTAAAACATAATTTTTCTCAGCAAGGTGGACACATATGAACACGGGACCAACACAGATGCCTTCAGCTGCCAAGAGCACATACAACAGGCCAGCCAGTGTCATAGGTACAAATCTGCTGACAGATTACCTTTAAATGGGGCAATCATTGTACCGTATGGGGGTAAAGGAATTCCCATACAGTTTAGAAATTGCCATTAGCACATCCCCTGTTTTATACATAACTTATGCAATCAATGACAAAGCGGCCTTTGCTCGTTTATCAGCTGATCGCTGAGCATGTTTACATGGGACAATGATCTGGAATTAACATTTTTTTTGCCTGATCATTGGCAAATGTAAATGGGCCTTTACACTAGTGGTCTCCATTCTGGTGAATATGGAATGTTAACACCAGACACGGTAAAGGAATCTGATGTAGGGGAAAACATTGTCACAGTGTATTATAAAGGCTACCATATACCAAGGATAGCTTGTTAATGGCCAAGTGATGAGCGTGAACACTCCACACCCCCACTCCGGCGTTGGAACTAGCACTGTGAATAGTACAGGAAGCATGGTCCCTTTCAAAGTTTTGCGGTCGCGTAGTGCACCTCCTCATAAATTAGGTGCATCCTTCAGTTCAGATACAATTTTTCAGTTCACCAGTGATGTTACATTGGTGGGTAACATGATGGCCAGCGGTTTTGCGTCTTCCCAGAATTTCAGCTATGTCATTGGCGTAGCACTCCAGGTTGTCTTGTAGTTTGCAAAACACTTACAAATGATCTCTCACGTAGTGCTAACCTAAAGATTTCTATACTATGTTTTCTAAAGGAGAACACCATCTGTTTATCATAGTATATGCAGCTAGCCCTCAGAGACCTGATCCTATCCGCTCAGATTTATAAACCTTTTCTATTTCTGTGTATATTATTTGATACTAGGAGATCTGAATTCGACTAGTCTTTTGTATGTCGGTGGCATGTTAAGGATTTTAAGCCATAGTTTTTGGGCTATATTAGCATGGTTTGTGGGTCTATGTGATTTTTACAAATGGGAGTCCTTTTACCTGCCATGTAGGAAATGGAATGAATGTATTACATTCCTGTACCCATCCACCCTTAGAGATCATCTTTGCTTATATTATTCACATTTGCGCAATCAAAATTCTGCTTCATAAGTTGGGTACAATACACAAATCGCTTCATTAAGTGCAATGTAGATTGCCAACGATATGTGACGTGCTTCCTGTACTGCGTGTCTTTTACTGTGGGGAGAGTGCTCACAGGCTTCATAATGCTCCCTACTGACCACTACCTGATTTGTATTCCATTGCTGTATACAAATATGTTCTGTATAAAATAAAATCTGTGTCATTTCATTATTATTGTCTTTTTTATGAATCGGTTCATAATCTCAAGAAAGCAGGGATTCAAAAAGCTGGTTTAAAATATATAAAAATGTTGCCTTTGACTATGTCTATGACTATGAAGAATATTGTAGGAAACCGTAAGTTGCACCGATGTCCATCATTTTCTACACTCAGACAATGTACATGGTTTCAGTCCCTTTTTTTTTCGCTTTTACACTTGGTTTGTTTGCTAGGTGTAAAGCAGGATTACTAATCTTGTAGATGGTGTAAACTTAGACAGGCTGTCTAGACCTGCACCACATTTATCACAGGGTCTCAGGCCGGAGGATACCTCTGGTGCAGGGATCACACTTTTCTCTGACTCTATACCAACTATTGGTCGGCTTACTTTGAGACTTTTTGGTGCAAAATGTTGCATGCCCCTTCCTACTTTAGCCATATCTCTTCCTGCTAAGCCCTTCCACTTTTCAAGTGAGTATAAAAAAATCTGAGAAGCCCTTGTTGTGCAAATTGGCGGCACTTTATGTACAGGTTCAGGCACTGTAGTAAATCTGGGCCTTGAGGTGTAAACCATATGCACAATTTTCTTTTGAAAAAGGAAACCTGTATTGTGAAAAGGTTTTTCTACCATCATGACTTTGTATTTTTACAACAGAGAAAAAATTGCCCTGATGGTGCGCAAAGCTTTTATAGGGGTATTCCAGTTTTTTAATTTATTTTTATTTTTATTTACCAGTATTTGTTTATGTAATAGGAAATCATACAATCTTCTAATATACAGTACAGACCAAAAGTTTGGACACACCTTCTCATTCAAAGAGTTTTCTTTATTTTCATGACTATGAAAATTGTAGATTCACACTGAAGGCATCAAAACTATGAATTAACACATGTGGAATTATATACATAACAAAAAAGTGTGAAACAACTGAAAATATGTCATATTCTAGGTTGTTCAAAGCAGCCACCTTTTGCTTTGATTACTGCTTTGCACACTCTTGGCATTCTCTTGATGAGCTTCGAGAGGTAGTCACCTGAAATGGTTTTCACTTCACAGGTGTGCCCTGTCAGGTTTAATAAGTGGGATTTCTTGCCTTATAAATGGGGTTGGGACCATCAGTTGCGTTGTGGAGAAGTCAGGTGGATACACATCTGATAGTCCTACTGAATAGACTGTTAGAATTTGTATTATGGCAAGAAAAAAGCAGCTAAGTAAAGAAAAACGAGTGGCCATCATTACTTTAAGAAATGAAGGTCAGTCAAT
Organism: Bufo gargarizans; assembly: GCF_014858855.1. Classification (NCBI taxonomy): domain Eukaryota; kingdom Metazoa; phylum Chordata; class Amphibia; order Anura; family Bufonidae; genus Bufo; species Bufo gargarizans. The sequence continues at coordinate 190,765,661 of NC_058082.1, forward strand.
CCGAAAAATTGGGCAAACTTTGAAAGTGTCCCCAAGTGCAGTCACAAAAACCATCAAGTGCTACAAAGAAACTGGCTCAAATGCGGACCGCCCCAGGAAAGGAAGACCAAGAGTCACCTCTGCTGCGGAGGATTAGTTCATCCGAGTCACCGGCCTCAGAAATCGCAGGTTAACAGCAGCTCAGATTAGAGACCAGGTCTATGCCACACAGAGTTCTAGCAGCAGACACATCTCTAGAACAACTGTTAAGAGGAGACTGTGTGAATCAGGCCTTCATGGTAGAATATCTGCTAGGAAACCACTGCTAAGGACAGGCAACAAGCAGAAGAGACTTGTTTGGGCTAAAGAACACAAGAAATGGACATTAGACCAGTGAAAATCTGTGCTTTGGTCTGATGAGTCCAAATTTGAGATCTTTGGTTCCAACCACCGTGTCTTTGTGCGACTCAGAAAAGGTGAACGGATGGACTCTACATGCCTGGTTCCCACCGTGAAGCATGGAGGAGGAGGTGTGATGGTGTGGGGGTGCTTTGCTGGTGACACTGTTGGGGATTTATTCAAAATTGAAGGCATACTGAACCAGCATGGCTACCACAGCAGCTTGCAGCGGCATGCTCTTCCATCCGGTTTGCGTTTAGTTGGACCATCATTTATTTTTCAACAGGACAATGACCCCAAACACACCTCCAGGCTGTGTAAGGGCTATTTGACCATTAAGGAGAGTGATGGGGTGCTGCACCAGATGACTTGGCCTCCACAGTCACAAGACCTGAACCCAATCAAGATGGTTTGGGGTGAGCTGGACCGCAGAGTGAAGGCAAAAGGGCCAACAAGTGCTAAGCATCTCTGGGAACTCCTTCAAGACTGTTGGAAGACCATTTCAGGTGACTACCTCTTGAAGCTCATCAAGAGAATGCCAAGAGTGTGCAAAGCAGTAATCAAAGCAAAAGGTGGCTACTTTGAAGAACCTAGAATATGACATATTTTCAGTTGTTTCACACTTTTTTGTTATGTATATAATTCCACATGTGTTAATTCATAGTTTTGATGCCTTCAGTGTGAATCTACAATTTTCATAGTCATGAAAATAAAGAAAACTCTTTGAGAAGGTGTGTCCAAACTTTTGGTCTGTACTGTACATAACAAAAAAGTGTGAAACAACTGAAAAAGTCATATTCTAGGTCCTTTTGCTTTGATTACTGCTTTGCACAATCTTGGCATTCTTTTGATGAGCTTCAAGAGGTAGTCACCTGAAATGGTCTTCCAACAGTCTTGAAGGAGTTCCCAGAGATGCTTAGCACTTGTTGGCCCTTTTTGCCTTCACTCTGCGGTCCAGCTCACCCCAAACCATCTCGATTAGGTTCAGGTCCGGTGACTGTGGAGGCCAGGTCATCTGGCGCAGCACCCCATCACTCTCCTTCATGGTCAAATAGCCCTTACACACCCTGGAGGTGTGTTTGGGGTCATTGTCCTGTTGAAAAATAAATTATGGTCCAACTAAACGCAAACCGGATGGAATAGCAAGCTGCTGTGGTAGCCATGCTGGTTCAGTATGCCTTCAATTTTGAATAAATCCCCAACAGTGTCACCAGCAAAGCACCATCACACCTCCTCCTCCATGCTTCACGGTGGGAACCAGGCATGTAGAGTCCATCCGATCACCTTTTCTGCGTCGCACAAAGACACGGTGGTTGAAACCAAAGATCTCAAATTTGGACTCATCAGACCAAAGCACAGATTTCCACTGGTCTAATGTCCATTCCTTGTGTTCTTTAGCCCAAACAAGTCTCTTCTGCTTGTTGCCTGTCCTTAGCAGTGGTTTCCTAGCAGATATTCTACCATTAAGGCCTGATTCACACAGTCTCCTCTTAACAGTTGTTCTAGAGATGTGTCTGCTGCTAGGACTATCAGCTGTGTATCCACATGACTTCTCCACAACACAACTGATGGCCCCAACCCCATTTATAAGGCAAGAAATCCCACTTATTAAACCTGACAGGGCACACCTGTGAAGTGAAAACCATTTCGGGTGACTACCTCTTGAAGCTCATCAAGAGAATGCCAAGAGTGTGCAAAGCAGTAATCAACGCAAAAAGACCTAGAATATTACATTTTTTCAGTTGTTTCACACTTTTTTGTTATGTATATAATTCCACATGTGTTAATTCATAGTTTTGATGCCTTCAGTGTGAATCTACAATTTTCATAGTCCTGAAAATAAAGAAAATTCTTTGAATGAGAAGGTGTGTCCAAACTTTTGGTCTGTACTGTACATGTATTTAAAATTATGCATACAAACTTTTCTCAGGGTACTTTCACACTAGCGTTTTTCTTTTCCGGCACGGAGTTTCGTCAAAAGGGCTCCATGCCGGAGGTATATCCCCATGCATTCTGAATGGAGAGCAATCCGTTCAGGATGTCTTCAGTTCAGTAATTTTTACTGATCAGGCAAAAGATAAAATCACAGCATGCTAAGGTTTTATCTCCGTCAAAAAAAAAAAATGAAGACTTGCCTGAATGCCGGATCCGGAATTGTTTTCCATAGGTATGTATTAGTGCCACATCCGGCATTCAAAATACCGGAATGCTGGATCCGTCCTTCTGGTCTGCGCATGCACAGACCGAAATAAAGGTGAAATAAATAAAAGCCGGATCCGTTTTGCCGGGTGACACCGGAAAGACTGATCTGGTATTTCAATGCATTTTTCTGACTGATCAGGCATTTTTAAGACTGATCAGGATCCTGATCAGTCTTACTTATGCCATCAGTTGGCATACGTTTTGCCAGCGACGGAACTGCTTGCTGGATCACTCTGCACTCTGATTAGACAGTTGACCCCTATTTGCAGAGGAATGGTATAGCCCGCGTATCAGTCCTATGTAATGCATCCATTGCTTAACTGGATGTCATATGACAAACTTTACACCCCGACATTCAGTAAGCGGTGTTACATGACACACACGTGCTGGGTCTGCACACGGGACACATTCATGTGATAAGTAAATAGGACTAGTGGTGGAATCATTATTTTTGGGGCTAGTTATTACAGTAACTGTCATTATGTGCCTTCTGTAATGATTTGTAAATGGCTGCCTGTCTCTAAGTGATGTTGATAAAATTTAGTGTGCGATTATTAAGTGGTAAAAAAAACTTTTATTGGATAAAAAAAATCCCCTAAAAAAAAAGGCTTTTTTTTCCATTGAAAATACGCTTTTCAATTAAAAAAACTGAAAAAAAAACTCCTTCCCATATGTTTGACATTGCCGCGTCCGTAAAGACTCGGACTACATAAATATCATGTAAATTATCCCCTATGGTGAACTCTGTAAAAAGACAATTGCTCATTTATACTTAGTTGCCACCAAAAAAGCGTAATAACACGCGATCGAAAAGCGCCATTTGCTCCAAAATGATACAAATAAAAGTCGTCCCCCAAAAATCAAGCCCTCACACAACTCCATATAAAGAAAAAATATAAAAAGTTATGGGTCTTTGGAAAAGACGATGCAAATTTTTTTTTTCTCCTAGTGATTGCTCCCCAGACAAAACGAGCCATTATAACTAATAAAAGGTATTTGGGAATATATTTATAACAAAGTAATTTATAACAAAGTAATATTTAAGTATTTTCATAATTCCCGGAGAACCCCTTTACCTGGAAGCTAACTCGCATGACTGACGCCATGTTTAGTCCTATCTTCCTCTCCTACAAATGCATTTAGAGAATTAAAATGGACTATACCATTTTTTTTTTTTTTTTTAGGAGCCGCAAATGCATGGATATAATAAAGGTCTGCGGGCAAAATTTTAAATAGATGTAAATTAGAAAATAGTTTGACATCCTATTGTCTGCAAACTTTTGTATCTGCCATCTAAAGCCAGGCTCCAATCATCTACAAACGGCACAGGACATACCAGTGCATACAGGCCACATTACAAGGACTGGAGACATGGAAAATTCAAACTGCCGTCTGCTTGGTGTCAGTTTAAATTTCTACATCGGTGGTTAATAGGAAAAAAAGACTAAACCACTCTGTTACAAAGGTATTTCCAGTTTTATCTGATTATGACTTGCTCATAAAAGCTATTGAAAAGATGTTTGCGTTAAAGGGGATGTAATAGTTACAGAGGTTTCAATAGTTTCCAATGGACTTGTCACAGACATCATTTCAGTGGCGGTCCGGCAGTTGCATCCTTCACCAGTGTCGAGATCAAACAGGACCCTGTCTTCATTCCTAATAAGCGCTCATTGATTACAGTAGATTAGGTGAGGCAATGTGTGTACCCAAAAACGGACATACTATAAGAGACCGTTATCAAGATGACTTTTCAATAGTAAAGTAGGAGCCTGAGACCAAGAATTACTGTCCTATGCGATATCAAGTTTAGTACACGCTTCCTGCTCGTGAGTGAATAGACATGTACAGGACTACACATTCAGATTATAAGGTGTGAGGATCATTTCTTCAAACCTTCATTAGAAAAATAATGCTATTTAACATGAGTACCTTTGATACTAAAGCCTATTGTAGTATATCATTACCACTTTTCATAATAAGACCCAATGAAGACAGGCCTTGAGCTTGCTAAGCAGATATCAAATGAGTTTATGGCAGTGGCCTAGATAGGACGGCATCCGATACTGTAAAACCAGTGTAGTCAACTTCCTTCCTTTTAAATTTATTAGTTTTATAACAAGAAAAGTTAATACAAGTATTGTATTTAATGGTGATATTGTCAGTAAAGAAAGGTTCCAATGGTTAAACATGTATGTAAAGCTCTTAAGGTATCTTGTAAGAAATTAGCATTTGTATTTTATCACCAAAGAGGTCTCTAATAAAACAGTAAACCAGTTAAAAAAGAGGGAGGAATGTAAAATGAGGAAACAAAGAAGGAGAGAGAGGGAATTTGCTGTCCTTAAAGCGGTTCTCCGGGAATGATGTAAAATGGCCACCAGTAATAAGAGCTGTCTAGGAGGGTGAAGGATTGGAGCCTCACTGCACACTACACTCTGGCACTTGCATATACTACACATTGCTGACCTTTCCTGTCAGGCTGCTCAGCCATGATGGCATATCATAGGCAGGGTCACATAATTACTCATTACCATCTAGTTTAGAGAAGTATAGTGAGGCCCAGTGTGGTCTCTGTACATGGAAGCAACCAGTCCTCCTGAAATGCTAGGACAGGTTGCTTGGTGGTCATTTGAAATCATTCCTGGAGAACCCCTTTAATATGGGTAGGTCTTTATTAAATTCAGATCTTGTGCGTGATAACCGTGTACTAGCAAGAACCGGGTGGTTGATTGAATAGTGGGTTATAGGAGATACACGTAATGTAAAGTTGTGTTCCATGAGATGTCTAGGCAGACCAAATTTCTGTGTACAGTAGACTTGATGGGAGCATGATTCCCAGTGTGACAGCTTGAATCTTGCCAATTGGTCTACTTCATTTAGCCAGTGTATAATGGAAGGGTTGTGCCTGGGTTTCTAGTATGTGGGTATTAATTTGTGAGCTGCTGCAATTATGTAATAAATAAGATGTGCAAATTTCTTTGGAATCGATGGAAAAAAAGAGCAAAGCTGTCTTAGGTTTAAAGGAAATCTGTCACCTGCTTTTACCATTTTAAGCTGGCACCATCGCTATGTTCACTAAAGTACCTTATTTCCAGCAGTCTTCTTCTTACTTTATTTCGTTTTGTCCTTTTGATATAAAAGCGCTTTTTATGTTATGCTAATGAGGCTCCAAGGTGCCCAGAGGGGCGTTTTTTTCCTTCTCCGGTGCCCAGTAAAGCAGTGCCCAAGAACGCCTCCTGATCCTTAAATAACCTCCCACAGCCCCGGCAAACGGTTCCACCCCCTCCCCACTTCATAGTCTACCTTCTAGAAATGCCCCGTCCTTCTTCCTGTCGGCGGCCAGAAAACTCGCGCAGGCGCAAATGTACTTTGCGTTTCGCAACTAAAATAAGATGAGAACTTGATCCCCCACCAATCTAATAACTGGGAATAACTGACTACAACCAAAGTATCCCTGTCCAGTTCATGCTGCCCTAAACATGGGCTCTGATTACAAAGAAGTATGTTTTATAGTGAATGACTGCAGTGAATGTAGGAGAATTTATTAAGCCATTTGTGGCAGTTTTATAGCGTAAAAAAGTAGCAAATTTTGGAGCATGCAATATTTGTGACACAGTTTGTGACTTTTTAGGCTTGGGCTACACGGCGACATTTGTAGCCTAGCCATAAGTCTCTAACCCGTTTTCACAAGTGGCAAGAAAAGTGTGCGGGTTTTTCTCAGAACAGATCACCTGCATTAGAAACTGATGCAAATCTACGCATGCACATCAAAGACGTATATTAAATTTCTGTCCCGCAGACAGTGATGCACCTCTTTTTATAGATTTGGCATGTTGCACTCCAAGTCCCATCAGTTTAAGGCTCCATTCACACGTCCGCAACGTGTTTTGCGGATCAACGGATCCACAAAACACGGAAAGTGGCAATGTGCGTTCCGAATTTTGCGGACTGCACATTGCTGGCACTAATAGAATATGCTTGTTCTTGTCAGCAATTGCGGACAAGAATAGGACATGTTCTTTTTTTTTTTTGCGGAACGGAAGTGCGGACCCGCAAATCCTTGTCCAGGCAGCACATCGTGCTTCCCCATAGGAATTAATGGGTCCGCAATTCCGTTCCTCAAAATGCGGAACCAAATAACGGATGTGTGAATGGAGCCTTAAACTGGCAAAGAAATGTGAGTGTTCATAAATTTCCTCTATGCTTAAAGGACATCTGTCAGCAGATTTTACCTATGAAACTGGCTGACCTGTAACATGTGCGCTTGGCAGCTGAAGGAATCTGTGTTGGCCCCATGATCATATGTGCCCGCATTGCTGACAAAAAATGATGTTTTAATATATTTAAATGAGCCACTAGGAGCAATGGGAGCATTGCATTTACACCTAGAGGCTCTGCTCTCTCTGCCGCACCCTCTGCACTTTGACAGGGCCAGGCAGTGAAAATGTCATTACTCCTCGTCCTGTCAATCAAAGTGAAGAGGGCGTGGCAGTTGCAGACAGAGCATAGCCTGTGTGTTTAACGGTAACGCCCTCGTTGCTCCTAGCCGCTCATTTGCATTTATTAAAATGCCATTTTTCTCAGCAATGTGGGCACATATGAATATGGGACCAACACAGATGCCTTCACCTGCTCAGTGTACATCCAACAGGTCAGCCAGTGTCATAGGTACAAATCTGCTGACAGATGCCCTTGGAGATGAACAAGGGGAGAAGTGTCCACTGAGTGTCTCGCCTCCAGCTTCTGCCCTTTTTGCTCTGCTTGATTGACAGGTCTCTCAGTATATAAGCATATACTAAAGGTTCCTTTATTGTTTGTTGTGGCAACTCCTCCACTTTTTTCTTGCATTAGTTGAGAATGTAAATAATAGCAGTAAAATCTAATGTAGAGTTTGTCATTTTGCAGAAAAACACCATGTATTCAATATGAGCAAATTGAATCCAAATTTAAACCACTTATTCAGAAGAGGATTGTTTGACCCATTGAGAGGTATGTTTACATATCATATGTTCAGGCATACTTATCTGGATACCTGATCTCTACAATCATGCAGAAAGTGCAACTTGTGCCTTGCGTCATGCTACAGCTCAAACATTATAAGGTTACTCGAGCCTTAGAGTGCCACTGTATTTTCATAGGGACATATCAAAAGTTTAGATTGGTGTGGGTCTGAGACCCCACTGATCGCCAGATTGAAGAAAGAGAAGTGTTCGCTTAGCGATTGTCTTTCTCCCTTTATTCTAGATATCAATAGAGGGGGGTTTTCAGTGCTTAGACCAGCAGCAATCAAAACTTTTGATATATACGATGACATATCAAAAGTTTACCGAAGGTACATTACCACTTTAAATAAATATGCTATAAAATATGCTAAAATGGTCAAGAAAAACATCACTACTTGGTAAAAGGACAAGGATGTTCAGATAAAAATCTGAGATATTGCAGACATTTCTGAGACTGTCCAATTACTCTGAAAGGGGCTTGAACAATCTTTGTCATTGCTGCTTCAACAACCCCATTCACATGTATGGAAAGTATTCAACAAAAATCTCCCCACATGTAAATATATACCCATGGAGACATGATCTGCTTTTCTTCCTTCTGGAGGGGTGCTATTTTGCACACCCTTTCCCAGGGAGCATCGCCCAAAAGAATTCCAACCGACTGGATCTCTACAAGAACAATGCAGAACTAGACCCCTTCTCTATGAGAAGAAATAGCCCCAAACCTTCTACAAAGGGTTATTTCCATTTTGAGATTTATTGCATATCCACAGAATAAACCATAAATGTCCAATAGGTGCATGAAGCATTCTCCATTCACAGCAGCTACAAGATGAAGTCGGGTGGTTGGGCGTTGACTTTCATGGCACTCATCTTTAGGAGACACTTTTCTTTCATTTGGAGGAGAACTGTGTTAAAGTTACTGCAAATTCTATCTATATGAGAAGCTTCAATACAAGATAAGCAATAATATTATCAGGCAGAATAGGTGTCATTCTAGATGAAGAATGATTCATTTTTCTGTGTCACAGAATTACTGCACTAATACAAATGTGTTCTCAACGGCACTTGGACCATTTGACCTGCCTTCTTGTGTTGCCACTTTAATGTGTTTGACTAGCTCTGCTAGACGGGATACTTAGCTATATACTTTTCTCTTCACAATTCGCAAGGGAAAGTACCATCAGAAAATAAATGACCTATTGTTTAAATCAGCTTTTTCTGTTAAACATATATATTTTTTTTAAACTTGATGTAACTTTTAGCATTCCATGCCATTATCTATATTAATACTAAAACCCTGCAGTTTTCACACTAAGCCTAATAATAGCCATCACTTCTTCGTCCATACAGATCACTTTTCATCATTATCATCACTGGCAGGATTAGAATGAGAGATCAGATAGATATAGATAGATAGATAAAGTAGCAAAAAGGCAGCTCTCCAAAATTAGTAAAAAAATCAAGAAAATGCTGTTATTCACCCATGTGGATATGCAACGTTTCGGCTGAGCATTGAGCTGAAACATCGCGTATCCACATGTGTGAATAAAAGCATTTTCTTCATTTTTTTTTACTGATTTTGGAGAGCTGCCTTTTTGCTACATTGTGTATTGGGCTATAGTCTAGTCCCTTCGGGCGTGCACCCTTTTTGGACGTAGTGCTGCCAGATTTTTTGCTTTAGATAGATATCCACCATTCAGAATAGATGATAATCCCAGTCTACCTACTTCTTCATTCTACAATGTCCCACCAAAAATCTAAACACACACATATAAATTCATTCTTTATTGTTTAAAAAATATAAATACATAATATATGACAAGATACATATAATGGCAGCAATGCAGGACAATACTGTGACAAGAATGAATCCCCCCCCCCCCCCACCCAAACTCCCACTGTCAGCATTTCAGCGTCTGAAAACCTGTGCAAAATCTATGCATCATCACTGTACACGACAGGTGTTAAATAAATGCAGATTGCACATAGTGTATTATGCTATTGCAACAGCGGTTCTCTCACTAACATAATGCAAATGCTCCTGGTTATTAGCTTGTACAGTCGTGGCCAAAAGTTTTGAGAATTACATCAATATTGGAAATTGGAAAAGTTGCTGCTTAAGTTTTTATAATAGCAATTTGCATATACTCCAGAATGTTATGAAGAGTTATCAGATGAATTGCATAGTCCTTCTTTGCCATGAAAATTAACCTAATCCCAAAAAAAACTTTCCACTGCATTTCATTGCTGTCATTAAAGGATCTGCTGAGATCATTTCACTAATCGTCTTGTTAACTCAGGTGAGAATGTTGACGAGCACAAGGCTGGAGATCATTATGTCAGGCTGATTGGGTTAAAATGGCAGACTTGACCTGTTAAAAGGAGGGTGATGCTTGAAATCATTGTTCTTCCATTGTTAACCATGGTGACCTGCAAAGAAACGCGTGCAGCCATCATTGCGTTGCATAAAAATGGCTTCACAGGCAAGGATATTGTGGCTACTAAGATTGCACCTCAATCAACAATTTATAGGATCATCAAGAACTTCAAGGAAAGAGGTTCAATTCTTGTTAAGAAGGCTTCAGGGTGTCCAAGAAAGTCCAGCAAGCGCCAGGATCGTCTCCTAAAGAGGATTCAGCTGCGGGATCGGAGTGCCACCAGTGCAGAGCTTGCTCAGGAATGGCAGCAGGCAGGTGTGAGCGCATCTGCACGCACAGTGAGGCAAATACTTTTGGAAGATGGCCTGGTGTCAAGAAGGGCAGCAAAGAAGCCACTTCTCTCCAAAAAAAAAACATCAGGGACAGATTGATCTTCTGCAGAAAATATGGTGAATGGACTGCTGAGGACTGGGGCAAAGTCATATTCTCCGATGAAGCCTCTTTCCGATTGTTTGGGGCATCAGGAAAAAGTCTTGTCCGGAGTAGAAAAGGTGAGCGCTACGATCAGTCCTGTGTCATGCCAACAGTAAAGCATCCTGAGACCATTCATGTGTGGGGTTGCTTCTCATCCAAGGGAGTGGGCTCACTCACAATTTTGCCTAAAAACACAGCCATGAATAAAGAATGGTACCAAAACACCCTCCAACAGCAACTTCTTCCAACAATCCAAGAACACTTTGGCGAAGAACAATGCATTTTCCATCACGATGGAGCACCATAAGGCAAAAGTGATAACTAAGTGGCTCGGGGACCAAAACATTGACATTTTGGGTCAATGGCCTGGAAACTCCCCAGATCTTAATCCCATTGAGAACTTGTGGTCAATCCTCAAGAGGCGGGTGGACAAACAAAAACCCACTAATTCTGACAAACTCCAAGAAGTGATTATGAAAGAATGGGTTGCTATCAGTCAGGAATTGGCTCAGAAGTTGATTGAGAGCATGCCCAGTCGAATTGCAGAGGTCCTGAAAAGGAAGGGCCAACACTGCAAATACTGACTCTTTGCATAAATGTCATGTAATTGTCGATAAATGCCTTTGAAACGTATGAAGTGCGTGTAATTATATTTCACTACATCACAGAAACAACTGAAACAAAGATCTAAAAGCAGTTTAGCAGCAAACTTTGTGAAAACTAAGATTTGTGTCATTCTCAAAACTTTTGGCCACGACTGTACTAAACATCACTCATATGTGTACAACTAATCCCCAAAATAAAAAGTAAGGCAGTGCCACATTAAACAATTGTGCAAAGTAGCATAACGGGACAAATACAGACCAGGAGTCAGAAAGGGATACCAACTCCGACGTGCGTTTCGCCTCGCTTCCTCTCGGAGCCTGGATCTCAGGTCAATTTACAGATCACAGGTGACTACTATCAGAGGCGTCACCATTGGGATTTAGCCCTATTAGTGTGGGTATATATAGCATCGTTTTTGAGTGGAGGGATACACCCCCAAGAGGAAGCGAGGCGAAACGCACATCGGAGTTGGTATCCCTTTCTGACTCCTGGTCTATATTTGTCCTGTTATGCTACTTTGCACAATTGTTTAATGCGGCACTGCCTTACTTTTTATCCTAGGGATTAGTTGTACACATGAGTGATGTTTAGTACAAGCTAATAACTGGGAGCATTTGCATTATGTTAGTGAGATAACCGTTCTTGCAATAGCATAATACACTATGTGCAATCGGCATTTATTTAACACCTGTCGTGTACAGTGATGATGCATAGATTTTGCACAGGTTTTCAGACGCTGAAATGCTGACAGTGGGAGTTTAGGGGGGGATTCATTCTTGTCACAGTATTGTCCTGCATTGCTGCCATTATATGTATCTTATGTATATGTATATTTTTTAAACACTAAAGAATGAATTTATATTATATGTGTGTGTTTCGGTTTTAGGTGAGATATTGCATATTGCCACACATATTAAGTTATTGGTGTTTTGCTAATATTGGTTGTTCTTCTACAATGTCCTCTGCACAGGTCACAGAGAATGCCTAGAAAACTCTCCCATAGAAGTCAATGAGTCAGCTCCTGACCATTGGGTCTATGGCCCATGTGGCTGCCGTAAAGCAATTTTCTTAAAACTTTCTAAGTGCTGTGAAAAACAGCTCAGGCAAGATGGCCGCCCTTATAATTATGTTCAGGAAATAGAATAAAATCTACAATAAGAAAATAAAAACTGATTAGAAAAAAAGGATATGTGTTACCATCAACAAAATACAGTACAGTTAAGTATATGGGCTAATTCAGGATATTTGGCAACATAAGTTATTCATAACTTATATTTCAGAAATAGATTCTTATATATTATACTCGTATTAGTATGTGTTATTATGGTTTCCTTGTTAGTCTGTGAGCAGCCTCTAAACGAACCCTGCGATGCCAACAAGACAAGAATAGGATGCGTCCTGCAAGACTGCTGTTTCTTCATGGACACCTGCTATAAAAAGACTGTTCCAGGTAAAGAGGTGACACACTTTGTGGAACGTAAAAGTCCCCATTGCCTGCTCCCAGAATGGCATTGTTGGATGGCATTTGGCACTTTTATGCCAAATGGAAGCTCAAAGATGAGAACATATACAGCCAGGTCCATAAATATTGGGACATGGACACAATTCTAACATTTCTGGCTCTATACACCACCACAATGGATTTGAAATGAAACAAACAAGATATGCTTTAACTGCAGACCGTCAGCTTTAATTTGAGGGTATTTACATCCAAATCAGGTGAACGGTACAGGAATTACAACAGTTTGCATATGTGCCTCCCACTTGTTAAGGGACCAAAAGTAATGGGACAGAATAATCATAAATCAAACTTTCACTTTTTAATACTTGGTTACAAATCCTTTGCAGTACAATTACAGCCTGAAGTCTGGAATGCATAGACATCACCAGACGCTGGGTTTCATCCCTGGCAATGCTCTGCCAGGCCTCTACTGCAACTGTCTTCAGTTCCTGCTTGTTCTTGGGGCATGTTCCCTTCAGTTTTGTCTTCAGCAAGTGAAATGCATGCTCAATCGGATTCAGGTCAGGTGATTGACTTGGCCATTGCATAACATTCCACTAATTTTCCTTAAAGGGAGTCTGTCATCAAAGTTTCACCTTTTTAACCCATCCCATAGCTTTCTAGCAGCCTTACAGTTAATAAAAACGTTACCTTTATGAGCAATCCTGGACTTATAAAACCGGCAAAAAACAACTTAGTAGCATATGCAAATGATGGCTAGCAAGTGACCAGGGGCGGCGTTACCATCGTAGGTGCCCAGCTAGCTTAGCCTTATCGTCACTTCCTCCCGCCCATTCTTTCCCTCTGACCGCCCATCTACTTCTTGTTTCGCCGAGATCCCAATATGTGTCGATGTCCCAATATTTATGGACCTGACGGTATGTAGGAGTTTAAGGGAGAGTTTAATTAATCAATGAATATATGTCTTAAAAATGCATCCAGTGGTTATATTGTGGTGAGACAATACTTCTATCAAGGGTTGTAGGGCCTTCCTGTTTGAAATGGGTATAAGTCCTGGGTCAATGTACAGTATATCTACACTGTGATCCTCAACTTGAATATGAGTGAGAACCCTCATCATACATCTCAAAGATTAGGTTTTTTCTTAATTATGGTAATGTAATTATAATAGTTCATTTCAACATCCAATTTGCTAAGTTTACCCTGACAAAAAGACTCCAAGTTTTTCCTGGTTCTGATACATATTTCCCTTTTTAGGTTACTTAAAAGCATTTTACAGCTTGATTCTTATACTACTAATCTTGTTTTGGGGAGTTCTAGGATTTTTGTAAGTACCAGAAAACGATACATATGTCATGTCCTTCCTTAAATGATAAAGTAACGCATATTTTTTTTAAATCTGATTATTTGGTTTGATCTATCTATCTATCTATCTAGCTAGCTATCTACACATATATTTAATACCTCTCCTTTACATAGGGTGTACGAGTACAGAAGGCAAAAGAAAAAGCTAGCTGATATGAATGGGGAGAAAGAAAATCCAGCTGAAAAAGGTGAGGGAAAAACAGAGCATCTCTTGCCCATACCATGTTTCCAAAATGAGCAGCAAATATCCATTAGGCTAATTTCACATGGGTGAATGTGGATCGGAAAAAAATGGCCCATGTGATAGCTGCATTTTTTGGACTGGCGATGGCTTGGCTGACCGTATCTGATCTCATTGCATCGTAAGGGTTTATGATGCTGAGAGTTTCAGGCTGACTATGGGTCTCCTGTACGCAAATGATTCTGTGGGTACGGCATAGTACAGAATTCGTGTATAATATGAAGCACTTCAGCCACCTGTAGCAAATACAAGTCCACACCCGGAACCTTGCTAAGGGTACTTTCACACTTGCGTTTTTCTTTTCCGGCATAGAGTTCTGTCCTAGGGGCTCAATACCGGAAAAGAACTGATCAGTTTAGTCCCCATGCATTCTGATTGGAGAGCAATCCGTTCAGGATGTCTTCAGTTCAGTCTTTTTGACTGATCAGGACAGAGATAAAACCGTAGTATCCTACGGTTTTATCTCCGGCCAAAAAAACTGAAGACTTGCATGAATGCCGTATTCAGCATTTTTTTTCCATAGGAATGTATTAGTGCATTTTTTTTTAACTCATTTTATTGAACGAATCATTAGAAAAGTACAGGTGACATTGGTATACATGAAGGTCAATGAGACATTCAAATGCAAAGTAAAGCAAGAACATCACCATATTCATACTAACAACAGTTGCAACAAAGCTACATTTCACAGTTGTAATGCATGTACAGAACAATCATGACGGGCAGGACATGTGATTGTGGTATGAACATAAGCATTTTACCTTAACACTGCATTAAGGTTGTCTGAAAATCTAGGAGCTGAATACATCGTATGCATGGATGAACACCAAGACCCCCACACCTTTTTGAACTTCTGAGGGCAACCCCGGTTCTTAAATACAATATTCTCATAGGACACCACATTGTTCACAAGCACTTTCCATTGGTTAATAGAAGGTCGTCTATCTTCCATCCAGCGAATCGCAATAGCCTTTCGTGCAAGGAATTGTGTTTCTCTCAAGAAAATTCTGCAATGATGGGGGTATACTTCCTCATCCAATATACCAAATAGACATACCTGCGGAGTCAATGCCACCGAAGGATGCGTGAGTGTATTAATGAAACTTACAATTCCAGACCAGAAGGTTTGTATGTATGGGCATTCCCATATAGGGTGCCAAAAATGTGCCCCTTCTGCGTCACATCAGAGTGTGTCAACTTGCCTATCCTTTGTAGCCGCATGGGTGATAGATAACTTTGGTGAACAATACATAGCTGAATAAATTTATTATTGATAGATGGGGAAACCAATACAGAGGATTCCAATATATCAATAATTTCCTCATTAGTAATACCTGGCATCAGTGTTTCCCATTTAGATAATACCAAGAGGGGGGCACCATGCATTTTAGTACTCAGCAGGTGGGTATAGAGAGCAGAGATGAATCCCTTGGGGCCTTGGGAGCGTATGACGCCGATCAGTGGATAATCAGAGATAGATACTACAGTATTTCCAAAGTGGGTGCTCATTGCATGCCGTACCTGGAGATATTTGAAAAAGGATGTTCTAGGGAGATCATGGCGTTCCTTCAGTTGCTCAAAGGAGTTAAATTCATTGCTGGAATATAAGTCTCCCAGAACACCAATCCCATGATTCCCCCAGAACCGCCCATCTATCCCTGTGCGAAGAGAAGGAAACATAAGATTATCCCATAAAGGCACCTCAGGTGTCAGTCCTGTGTGAGAATGCAGTTTCTTGCCAGCCTCCCAAACTTGGACAGCTAGCTTGTGTACGGGCAGAAGCAGTTGGCCAAACAGTTTTGGTTGTTCCAGCACTGGCCACAATGATGGGATATCTAAGAACACCGCTAACTGCTTTTCCGCTCTAAGTAGAGTACCGTCCGAGGAGATCCATGACTTTAACTGTCTCAACTGCCCCGACAGATAATACAGATATAGATCAGGCAGGGACATACCACCTTCACCCCTAGGTCTGCACAGCACGTCATGGGACAATTTACGTCTATTATTGACCCATATGAATGGAGAAAGAAGAGATCTAAAACGTTGAAATATTTTTTTAGCCACTATGAAGGGAGCATGCTCTAAAACATATAACCACTTAGGCAAAATAATCAGTTTAATCAAATTAATTTGCCCCGAGACTGACAGGGGGAGCCCACTCCAAACCCTGAATTTGTCTGCACTATAATTCAAGAGAGGCTGTATGTTGAGGGAGTGGAAAGATGCTGCGTCTTTGGTAATATGAATTCCCAGATACTTGAACTCAGACACTATAGGTAACTCTGTGTTCAGAGAGGATGAGAGTAAGGAGTACAGCGGAAATAGAACAGATTTAGTCCAGTTAATCTTGAGACCAGAAAACCGACTAAATGTTTCAATGAGATGAGTAGCTCGAGGCAGTGTACATTCCACCTCTGACATGAACAGTATCATATCGTCCGCGTATAGTCCCACTGTGTCCTCTTGATCTCCTATATATATTCCCCGGTATAGCTCATCAGATCTGATTCGAATAGCTAAAGGCTCAATCGCTAAGGTGAATAATAATGGCGACAAGGGGCATCCCTGTCTGGTCCCACGACTCAAATCAAAGTTTGCAGAGCACATACCGTTCACCAGAATACCAGCCTAGGGGTGTTTATACAGCACTGAAATCCATTTAATAAATGCGGGACCTATCCCAAAACATTCCAGAGTTGCCAGTAAGTAGGGCCATTCCACTGAATCGAAGGCCTTAGCTGTGTCTAAAGAAGCAAGGTCCCAATGCTTTTTCCATTGAAGGCCAATCTGTGTGACAACCTGTACCCTACGAATATTATCTGTCGTAGATCTACCAGGCAAGAAACCAGACTGATCCAGGTGTATAAGATTCCCTATGACCCCATTCAGCCTCTGTGCCAGAATCTTAGTCAAGATCTTGTAGTCTAAATTCAATAGTGATATGGGTGTATATGATCCAGTAGCCTCATACAATGAAGGCGGTAGGACACCCTTTGAGAAGGAGTCATGGTACATCTGCAATAAGGGACTTACTAGCTGATCAGCATATCTAGAGTATATTTCTAATGGTAGCCCATCTGGGCCAGGGGATTTTCCTCTCGCTAAGGATTTGATGGCGTCCACTATCTCTCGTTCGGATATTGGACCTTCCAAAGAATGAGCTAGCTCCTGCGAAAGGTTGGGAAAATCTAACTCCTGCAGGTAAGTATTAACCGACTCTGTAGTATAATCAGCACGAGCCTCATACAGATCTTGATAGAATTCCCGAAAGCAATAGCCTCTGGTTCCACAACTATAGTGCCCTCCCCATCTCTAATACGCAGGATAGCAGGAGACGCTTGGTTCTGGTGAACGATATGCGCCAGCAACGTACTAGACTGATTGCCCAATTCAAAAAAAGATTGTTTAGTGAAAAACATTTTGCGCTGAGCCTTTTCCTGTAACAACGTAAGGTAACACCTCCCAACTTGTAGCCACTCCTCCCTATTCTGAGATGTTGGGTCCGCAACATACAGCCTCTCCTTCTCAGCGCATTCCTCAGCCAAGTCTTTTTCTTGTTTGGCTGGAATTCCGTTTAATAAACGAAATAGACGATCTCAGACACCCTCTCAGATAGGCCTTCAACGTCTCCCATACTATTGACCTATCTGTATAAGCGGCATGGTCAGACAAAAACATAGATAATTGGTCCGAGATACGGTCTGAGGGCGGAAACAGTGTAAGCCAGAAGGGATGCACCCTCATGGAACGGCCCACACCCCTAGCGGACATTAGTAGGGACAACAGGATAGGGCTATGGTCTGATACCCCTCTAGCACCATACTCCACCTGATAGGAGAGTGAACTCACTGTGGAGCTACCAAAGACATAGTCAATGCGGGACAAGGAATGATGACTCGCTGACTGGCACGAGTAGGCCCTAACATCTGGGTGCTTAAGGCGCCACAAGTCCTCCCACCCCACTTCCGCCATCAATCTGGACAGGGGTGACTCTGTCTAAGACATGTCCTGGGATTGTCCCACCCCTTGAAATCTATCCAGCTGGGGATGTTGAGGGTCATGTTGAGGTCCCCCATACAGATCACCCTCGCTGTGGGAAATGAGGCAGCAAAACATATCGCTTGGTGTATCACTTGGAGGGAAGAGGGGGGAGGAACATAAATTCCCAATATAACACGCAGTTAATGTATGCTGCTACAAAAATGAACCTTCCCGCACTGTCTACCTGTAGTCTCTCTACCTCCCACCTTAGAGATTTATGAACCATGAGAGACACTCCTCTGTCTAAGTTGGAGTAGCATGAGTGACTAGACCATTGGACCCATGGTCTACACAATCTCCTAGTCTTATCATGGAGTAGATGGGTCTCTTGTAAGCACAAAATATGGGGATTAAACCTCCCGATCGCTGAAAACACCATAGTACGCTTCCTAACACTCCCAAGGCCCCTGACATTCCAAGACATCAACCGTATTTCTGCCATTGTGACGTGGTGAAATAAATATATTCCATATCCCTGCAGATCATTCACACAGTATGATGGTACATAGATGAGCATGTGAAAGTAGCTAAGAACAAGTGAAAAACAAACAATAAACATTAGTTCCAGAAAGGACATCCTAGAAATGGATCTAGCGCCAAACATCCAGGGCATTGCGAGTATGCAGTGAGATGTTCGGCAGTAAATCCTGTGTGGCACAATAGTATACGGGTGTGCTACTGGTTAACTTAACCTTTTGCACTGTAAGTAGATAAAGAAGGAAAGGAGCTTGCGCCCCAACTTTGCATTATATAAGCACAACTATCTGAGGGGAAGGTCCCTCAATCTTGTACCAACAATCACACCACCTCTCCTCCATAGCAAAGGGACCACATATCAAGTGGTGGAAAACTCTAACAGGAATAGTATTATACTATAAAATGGGTAAGGCACATAAGCGATGCATAAGAAAAACCTGAGCAAGTGATAGCACCGAAAAGGAGCATAGAGTGTTCATCTCTGTGGTCTTGCAGGGCGCGGTTGTCCATCTAACCAGGCCGCGGCTTCAGCAGGATTGTTGAAGAACTTAATGGAGTCCCCATCCACTACCCGTAGCCTGTCTGGGTAGACCATAGAATACGGAATATTTAGGTCACGGAGGCGCCTCTTGATCACCGTAAACGTCGCTCTGCGGAGAAGTCCGGAAAGAGCATAATCGTTGCATTCTCCTGCTTGCGGCGAGCCAACTTCAGAATGTGGTCACGATCCGCCGATGTCAGGAGACGCGCCAACAATGGCCGCAGTGGTGCTCCAGGCGTCAGAGGTCTAGCAGGCACCCTATGCGCTCTCTCTATAATAAAGGCAGTGGAGAAGACGGCATCAGGGAAGGTGGCTCGCAGCCATGTTGCCACAAAATCGCATGGGTTATTACCCTCCGCACGTTCAGGGAGTCCCACTATGCGCAAATTGTTGCAACGCAAACAATTTTCGTAGTCGTCACATTTTTGCTGCCAATAATCCACCTTTTTCTCCAATTTGGTTAAACGAGCTGGTAATGGGTTCAGCTGATCTTCTACCGTGGATACACGATTCTCCACCTCCGCAATACGATCACGCATGTTCTGCATGTCATGTCTCAGGAGGCCGATATCTATCTTCACCTCCTCAATCTTCCCAGACAGAGAAGAGTGGCAAGTAGCTATCGCCTGGAGTAACTGATCGGTCACTTGCTTGAGTGAGGGTTCAGCGTCTGGTGTATCGTCCTCACTAGGAGCAGGAGATGCACTCCGAGAGGGAACCGCTTGTACACGCGGTCCAGAGCTGGCGCCATCTTGGGGATCAGACCTGGCAAACTCTCTGAGCATTTCGGTCGCCGACTGCACCTTATTGCGTGCCATCCCTGCTTTACGGGAACGTCCCGATCTCCTCTCCTCCGTGGATGATATGATTGCGGTCGGTAGGTTCAGGATGATGACAAAGTCAGGGCTTCAGAGACGGAGCTCAGCTAAACACGTCCGTCCATGTTGCGCTCAGGCCACGCCCCAGAGAGAAGCATCTGTATTAGTGCATTTAAAATACCTGATTGCCGGATCTGTCCTTCCAGTCTGCGCATGCGCAGACCAAAGAAAAAAGGGGAAAATAAAAATAAATGCCAGATCCGTTTTTCCGGATGATACTGATCAGTCTTACAAATGCCATAAGTTGGCATACATTTTTACGGAACTGCTTGCCGGATCACTCTGCCGCAAGTGTGAAAGTAGCCTTAACCCAGCACTGACAGTCTTTTAGCACATGGTTACAGGTACAGGGTTACTATCAGAGCAGTCAAAATATGGAACACCCTACCCAAGAGGTAGTAATGGTAGATACAATGACAACATTTTAAAAAAGAGCAGACACATGAAACACTCCCTTTAATTCTCTTTTATTCCCTTTAAATATATATGCAAATATATTTTCATAGATATCAATGGTATACCTCAAGAACAAGAAGAGCACACTGGTACTAGTCAGGTGGAAGAATATAATGAAACAGGTAAGAGATGAAGAAAACTCAAACCTTCAAAGTAATGGAATTTTGAAAAAAGAAATGCTAAAAAATGATGATCATTTTGCAGATCTAGAACTGCAGTGATGGGGATGAATCCAGAAATCAAACTAGTAAAACAATTCTAGGTTTTTTGTAGGCAGCCCTAGAAATTGTAGTAACATTTATTGATGTTTCTCAATCCAGATTCTAGTATCTAGTGTTTGTTATTAGTGAAACGCTCCAATTTTGTTTTTTTTCGTGGAAGTGGATTGACAATTTCTCCCTGTTCTAGGTAAAATTGTTGTTTGCACTGGTTTGACACAGTTAACTGCACATTTAATGCATAGGCATGGCAGAAAAAGATAGGTAATAAATGTAGATCCTGAATGAATGGTCTCCTCTATTAACCAATGTTCTAGGTAGACCACTGAGCCACAACACTAAAGACATAGGGGCACATTTATTAAGACCAACGTTTTAGACGCTGGTCTTAATAAAGCCCCATAGCTGGCGGAGGATCTGCTGGAGTTATCACGAGGCGCAGGCCTCTCCATAACTTTGGCGCATTGTCGGGTATATAAAGCAAATGCTTTATATAAATATAAAAAAAATTATCGGGTCAAAAGAAAAATTATGCAAACTATATTGACCCGTGAGATGGACATAAACATCTCAAAGAGTTCAATCGAGAACCTGATTATTTTGTGCAATCAGTAAAACAGGGTACAAGCGTCTATGCAAAAATATAAATGGTTTATTATACAATAGTTTAAAATACAATCAAAAATTAATCAACACAAATTTCAGTAATATACAATGATATGCAGTACCCAGAATTCACCATTATATGATACCAACAAAACACTACTCAACCAACACAAGAATATGATGCAATAGAGCTTTAAATTTGTGAGAGATATACAATCAATGGATTATGCGGAAAACTCAATCAAGAAGATGACAGATACGAGCCCTTGCTCCGCCCAAAAATAATGACCAATCTTTCAGATAATGGTAGTATTGCAACAAAACTTATAAATTATTTGCTTGATATCAAACTAGGGAATTCAAAGATTCCCAACAAAAAGTTTCTCCAATATTATCCCCTTGTTTCAGTTATATGCATCGTAACTGAAATCAGAGAAAATACTGATGTAGCAACTAACGTAACACGTCCGCAAATGAACGGGTATCTGGCTAAGTATCAAGCCAATTAATTTAGATTAATACTACATAAAACAAAAATATACATTACCCAAGGGCCAAGTGATGTGCAGAGTCTTGGGGCAGCCAGCTCCCAAGAGTTTTTCCGATAATCCAAATGATTCTCCCGATATCTATAATCCAAATGTTTGTTTTCTCTTTCTCTTTTTCTCCCTTTTTTTTTTCTTTCTGGTAACTGGTTTCTTAACCCAAAACTTATCAGATGAACACGCCCTCCAAGTTTGGAACTTTCCAATCATTGTTGGATGGGTGTGTGCATTGATAAGGAGCATGACGTCATAATACCACCCAGAATGCACTTTTGCTACTGATGTAGTATTAACCGCTTATATCTAGGTGGCACTGTTGTATAAGCAATAAGCATCATACCATTAAGGGTTAACTCATACATGCCTAATATTTTCACTACTTCACACCTCTGACATCTAGAGGCCTTGTCTCAGGGCTGAGGGACAAACATTGATACATGAATATATACTTTGAGGAACATCTAGACCATTCTCACACTGTGGAATTCATGTTCAGATAGGAAAAACAATGAAGCCTCAGAATCTGCAGGTGCAGTGTATCTTCTAACTTTCTAAATGTATAATATATTGTTACAATAACACTAGCTTTTGAACGGCACAGTAATTTTCTCATGGAATTACTTTGGCCTACATGAAACTTCATACAAAACAGTGAATATAAATCAACATTGCCCTTAAAGGCATTGAATACCCATTAAAACTAAAATAAGTAGATATAACTGTTTACACTTACACTTGCACAACAGCATCCAGCGCCAGTTCTAACTGTAAGACAGCTTCCAAGCTGTCTTACAGTTAGACCATTTTCTACTCCTAAAATAGGCATGGAAAATGATAAATGCCTGCCGGACAGTCTCTTTCCCTGCACATGCAACGGCCACATATTTAGACTTGGCGTGAGCAGGGAAAAGTCGCATATAGCGGTGCAACTGAGCGTTGCGCCACCATCTGCACCAGAAATACGCATAATTTAGGCAGATTTCAGATTAATAAAAGGCCCCTATAGAGATTTTGCTTTGTAAAACTATTGACAAAAATTTTTCCTCCGCGTTAATTTTCAACAACCAAATGAAACAGTGATCTATATGGGCAAATATTTTTAGATAATTTCTCGAAACTGCCTGCTCCCGGTGACCGCATGTGTTTCAGACCGGCTCGCGGCACAGGCACAGGTAAGGACTTACCTCTGCATCGCCGGACTTGTGAGTGAAGATGGCAGATTGCATGTGTTCGTCGGCGAACACTGCGAACTGACCATCACTGGTTGTGAATTTTCAAAGAACTTGTTGTACCCCAAACAGAATTTTGTACTTGAAATTGTGATCGTATGCCTTTATTCAGTACAGGATTTATTTTTGGGGTTCATATCATAAAGAGGATCTACAGTAGGCAGGGCCGGTGCAAGGATTTTTGCCAACACAAGCGAAGCTACATTTTGGCGCCCCCCTCGCAGCTCACCTGCAGCAGCTGGCTTCTCTTCTGTGTGGTCCTGGTATCTTCTCTCTGCTTCAGACAATCGCTGGTGTGAGGACCGTATTTTTCGCCCTCTAAGACGCACCATGGTTTTAGAGGAGGATAATAAGAAAAAAATATTTTCCATTACACCTCAGGTCAGACCAGCAATCAGACCCCAATGTTAATCAGAACTCAGCTCAAAGCCCCAATCAGACCCCCAATGTTAATCAGACCTCAGATCAGACCCCCATGTCAGACATCAGCCCCCCCATGTCAGCAATTAGCCCCCATGTAAGCCATCATGCCCCCCAATGTCACATTTCTCCCCCTCCATGTCAAATCACCCCCCTATGTTACATCAGCCCTCCATGTCACATTTCTCCCCCTCCATGTCACATTTTTCCGCCCTCCCCCAGGATGCTCCCTAAGGCAGCCGCTTGGTCTGCCTTATGGTTGCAACGGCCCTGACAGTAGGATAGCTGGAGATAGTTCAAAGGTAGGCGACTAAATTGTTAAAGGAATGGAATGTATTGAGAGGCTAGGTGATTTCATTTACATGCATTAATATATGTGTGTTGAATACAAAACAACACCTTTGATTACATGATTTATTCTTTCTGCAGACTTCACACAAAACTATGGACATTTATAATACGGTATGCGTAGCACAGCCAATTTAGACATCAATACAGGAAAGGATTATTTGCAGTTAGAGTAGCCAAACTATTTAATGCCTTACCCCAAGAGGTAGTAATTGCAGCACGCCAGACCTGCAGGGTATAGCGAAGTGAGGTCACGGTTATGGGCAATCGAGGGTTGCTCACTGTATTGGAGAACCCTGGGCAGGCGCGTGGCAGTGAAGGAGAGGTAGACACGGTTCCTCTGGGGCACACTCTGTATGTAGGGACCAGGCCTGATGGTGGATGAGGTGCCCTGGATGTTACGGGTATTTTGAGTGCCTGGGGCAAGGTCCCTTTTGGATTTGTGACGCCAGTGCCTTTGACGGTGGCACACCGGTTGATAGTTGGAATAATTGAGGTACACAGGTAGTATAGTGAACCAAACGTTGCTTTACTAAACAGTCCAACTTTGTACATGCAGGTGGTACACAGTCTCTTAAATCACAGCTTCACAAGTAGGCTTATTCACAAGATGGCAGGTATTGATAATGCAAGATACTCAGAGGGTAAATCCACAATGCACTCAGAATCAGGTTGTACCTTTCCTCAGAAACAGCGTACACTGTTCCTTCTAGAACTCCTGTCTGGCTTTCTATCCCAAGGCCCGGATGCCTAAATGGTGGCTTAAATCCTTGGTAACTATATCTTCCTCTGGTATTAATTAAATCCTTGCTTTACTTTCTACTGCATCTGCCCATCAGGGTTACTTATCTTTCCCTGTGATGTCCTTACTTGTCCGGTGAATGACTGTGGGTTTCTCCCAGGAGGTTCTGTCCTTCTACTGGGGTGACTTCAGAGCTAACTAAGGCTCTCTTGGCTTCAGGCAGGCTAGGTCTCCTCACTAGCCTCCTGGTCATAGCTAGCAGCCAGGGCTATCAAGCTGCATGTCAGGAGGAGGCCCTCTAACTTCTGTCTTCTCAGACTCCTGACTCTGCACTAACTCTCCCTGTCTAGGCCTGGACATTTATACTAGGGGCTCCCTATCTCTCTCTAGTGTCTGGGATGTCTAACTACACCCAACTAGGCCTGCTATTGCATCATACAGGGGAACATGGCATATAAAAACACATTAGAACATACATTAAATGCACAATTAAATATAACATTTCTGTTCCTTGTGAGTAGGAGTAACGCGCACACCAATTGACCCTTGTGTAGTGCCCACCCCTACCTAGTGGGACACTACATAATGACAATGACAACATCTAAAAAAGTATTTTATCTAAAAGACATTTATCTTAAAGACATTTATCTAATAGCAAATGGCATACAGAGTTATAACTAATCTAACAATGTTGTATAATTGATGTCATCTGTCTGCAGTCCATATTTTTTGTGGCTCCATAGAAATTAATGGGTCCACTTCTGAACCCCCAAAAAATTTGGACAGGACGTGGACCAGAAATATAGTCATGTGCATGAGGCCTAAGAATGGGTGGATATCCTAAATTAGCATCTTAGTTTCACAGCTATAAAAAACTAAATATATTGGTATGCTATTTTATTCTGTGCTGGGTGAACCAGATCTTTTATGCTTTACAGCTATAAAACTAATATGCAAATAGTAGAGTTTTAGATCCAGCCATTGTTGCTAAAAATTACTGTGTAAAAATGCATGTCAGACTGGTTTAACCACCTAACTGTTTTGCCCGAGCTCAGCTTGGGCTGTGGGAAAAGTACTTAAAGGCTATGTACACTTTTGGGGAGAATTTTTTCATTATTATTGCATTGTACTCATTTTAAGCTAGATAGCTTTTTTTAATTACAAATATGGAGTCCTATTTTCTGTACATGGCTGAGATGCTCCAATAGAGGAATCTGAATTTTCTCTCTGCTCCGTCAGCCAGCTAATCTGACGGGCTCTTTATCTCTGCTCTCTGACATTATAAACACTCATTATAGCTCAGTTCTTATCTTACTGATGAGAATGTGGTTTAAATAAGTGTTTATTTCTCTTAGTAAATTACAGATAATAGTTATTAGATGACCGGCACTAAAAAAAAGTAAAAAGTACGATTCACACAGCTAGACAAACAATTAACCCTTTATAATAGAAGGACTCAATATTTTTAATAAAGACCAAATGAAAAAAAGGATTTTTAGCCCCAAATTAGTACAATGCAATCATATATTTTTTTTTTTCCTGTGTAGGGGTACACAGTCTTTAACTGTCCTGCCTGAGCTGGGCTCAGGTAGAAGTGGAAGAGGGGGCTGCTTTGGCTGCTGCTATCTCCTGATTGGTAGCAAGCATGGGCCTCTACGTGTGGCCTTACCTGTCTACAGATGCTTTGTGTAACCATGCTTGTTTTACTGGTTTGGGATTAATACTTTAAAGTATATCCCATAGTTTCTTAATTACTTTTTATCAATTGTTTTTCAGTAGAAAATCTGGATTTTTGCCTTTTCATTTTACAACAATATATATGTTTTCATATATTTTATATATTAGCTGTTGTTGGAACTGATAGTACATCCGAGATAGAAACAAATCAGGATGATGTCGAAGGTACAGAAGAGAACACTTGTGAAACAGGTAAGGATACAGAACAGTCTTGGTTGTACAGTGGCCTTACCTTGCAAGTATGCATACTGTACGGAATGTTCATATTTTTTCATAATTCAACAGAAAGGTTGTTTCACTGGTTAGTTGTACTCCTGTGGCATCATTACTTTAAAGTAGTTGATCCAACAAAAAAATATTCTACAGTTTTCAAACCAGCACCTGAATCTGAATACTTTTGTAAGTGTATGTAATAAAAATTTTAGTATAGTCACATAGTTATTCAGTGAAATCTTTCTGTATATCACCACCTGCTGTTTACATTCCTCTGTCCACTTCACTGAGGTGGACGCTCATGCTCAGTTCCATCCTTTCTTCAACTTGCACCAACTTCAGTAGAAAGGACACACCTCCTGAGCTGCCAGCTTGAAATATAAATGAAAGGGGAGAATTCTGGATCCATGGGAGTTATAGGGCTGGTTCTAGTTTTGTTAGAAGGGATCGTCATGTGCTATATCAGTTTTTATTTTATTTTTTACATTAATCATGGGATAACTCCTTCAACGTAGACATATTTTGCACGTTTTACAGGATATGCCAAAAATGCCTGTTGATGGTCCTACCTCTGGAATCTGCACCTATCTAGAGAATGGCAGTCCTCCAACCCTGTCCAGAAAGTGGCTGCCCATTTGATCCAAAAGAAAGATAAGCAGTACTCCAAGCCCCTTAGTAGGATAAATCCATAGTCACCTGGTATGCATCCAGGGCAATGCGGTGCACGGGGTGAGGGGTCTTGGCTCAGAATCCCAGTAGAAACAGCAATGTAGAGAAATAATAAAGTCCTGAGGGTAGAAACATCGCTATGTATGCTGCCTAACTACTAAAAAAAAAACACCATTGACTGAATTTCTCTACATTGCTGCCCATTGGATCCATCATGTATATGGCTGAGATTGCAAAAGCAAAAACAAACAATACAACAGCACTCTGCAAACACAAATAATAAAGGCAATACAATAGTGCCATACTGACCATAGAAAATTCTTTCTATAGTGAGTATAGCTTGATTGCTGTTGCATTGTTTTTTTTTTTTGCTTTTGCACTTTCAGCCATAGCTGCGTGCACCTGTGCACTGGGATGTGCTGACTAAACCCCAATTTTTTTTCTTTGCATGTGGCTGAGATTACAGAAATTGCCAAGCTCGCTATGCCACACTGTTTCAGTAACACTTACTCACTTCTATGTGAATTACGGAAACACGAAAACACACAGAAAGCTCTGCTTTTTCCATAATTATAGGATGGATGTGGCCGCCAGCCTCTACTGGGACAGGCTTGGTGGACCTTTTTTCTACAAATAGGTGTGGATCCCAGAGACATTAGATTGGAGTGAGAGTACCTCTTTCATGACTTTCATAATTGTTTTGCATGATTAGAAAATGTAGATTTTAAATTTTTCTGTGAAATATAAGTTTTAGCATGCTTTTATTTTCTATATTAGCTGTTGTTGTAACTGACAATACATCGAAGGTGGAAGAAAAGCTTGATGATGTCAACGTTACAGAAGAGAACACTGGTAAAACAGGTAAGAACTCAGAACGGCCCTCTTCTATGCAAAATGAGAACATTTTCTCATTAGTTTATACACATCCCATGACTGATGAAGGTGCATCTTGAGAAAAGTATTCTTCATACAGAATGAGAAGGTATAGGGAGAGAGAACTACAACTCCCAGCATGCTCATGCTGTTATTATGTAATAGAGGACATTACAGAGAGATGGTATAAGATGAGAGAACTACAACTCCCAGAATTTCTCTGTCTTACATTGAATCCATCTCTTCTCCACTTTTCCTCCATACAAAGCTCCCCTCATGTCACATGACATCATCCCAGGTCTTCTTCACACAGCTGGACCCTATCTCCTCTTGCACTGCTCACATGGCAGTAATGTCAATACACATCCTTCACCACCACTTCTCTCCACTGCTGAGTTAATCAGATGGGTGGTGATATCATCACAGGTCCTTCAGCTCTTGAAGTGTAGCAAATCCTGGTCGGTAGTTACTGTTGTTGGGTTTGGAGCTCTCTTTCTTGTTCCCTCTGTTATCAGCCATTAGAAAAGCCTAGCACCCGGGCCCCCTGCTGGTGTGGGCAGCGGCTGCTAGGGCGGTAGTTACGCCACTACTATGTTAATTTGTTTGGTACTCATGAGCATCTCTTCTACTTTCAATAAACCACAGAACAGCTCACCAGCTCTCAGACGGTCACAATTTATTCTATATTAGGGAAACCTCCAGCAGCGATTAAATACTCAGCATGCCGACTGAAGTACTTGAAACAGCTTTACATAGAAAGAAGTCCGCAGCACTCACCACTTCTAAAATATAAACTTTATTTCTTCACTCCACTATTATCTGGACAGTGTAGCGGATACAAACAGGACAACAGATGATTTGTGTAGCCTCTTTTCTTCTGCTCCTCTGTAAATGTACTCACCCTCACTTCATAGGTCTTAAAACTATGAGAACACCTCCCAACAGGGCAATATAAAACAATCTATGCAACAATAATTGCAGCAATAAGGCTACTTTCACACTGGCGTTTCTGGGTCCGATTGTGAGATCCGTTTCAAGGCTCTCACAAGCGGCCCAAAACGGATCAGTTTAGCCCCAATGCATTCTGAATGGATAAGGATCCGTTCAGAATGCATCAGTTTGCTTCCGTTCAGCCTCCATTCCGCTCTGGAAGCGGAGACCAAAACGCTGCTTGCAGCGTTTTGATGTCCGCCTGACGATGCGGAGCCAAACGGATCCGTCCTGACTTACAATGTAAGTCAATGGGGACGGATCCGTTTTCACTGACACAATATGGTGAAAACTGATCCGCCTCCCATTGACTTTCAGTGTAAGTCAAAACGGATCCGTTTTTTTCTTTTTGTTCATGGTAATGCAAACGGATCCGTTCTGAACAGATACAAGCGTTTGCATTATAGGTGTGGATCCATCTGGGCAGATACCAGACGGATACGGATCTAACGCAGGTGTGAATGTAGCCTAACAATAATGATGTTGCTCCAGGAGAATGATGTTACTTCTGGATTTCTCTGTAGCATTTGACACTGTAGACCACCAACTCCTCCTCAGTATACTCCAAACTATTGGTTTTAAGGATGACCACTCTTTCAGCGTATGATTTGCTGGCTGTACTTCTTCATCTCTTCCTGTTGATGTTGGGATTCTTAAGGGTTCTGTCCTAGGTCCTCTCCTTTTTTCTCATTACACAGCACCTATCGGATAGACTATGAGTAGATTTGGTTTTCAGTACCATCTCTATGCTAACAACACCAAACTATATACCTCATCCCGTGACCTCACCCCTGCATTACTACAAAACATCAGTGATTGTCTGTCTGCTGTCTCCAACATCATGTCTTCTCTCCGCCTTAAACTAAACCTTTCAAAAACTGAACTACTTGTATTTTCACCATCTACTATCCTACCTATACGCAATATCTCCCTGTCAGTGTCAATCACTACCATAACTCCTGGGCAGAACACCCGCTTTCTCTGTGTTATGTTTGATACTGATCTTTCCTTCACCCCTATATTCAATCACTTGCCCGATCATGCCACCTACATCTCAAAAACAACTCTAGAAAATGCCCCTTTCTTACTGTAGAAGCCCTGATCAATTCCTGTCTTTGATTACTATAACTCATTACTAATTTGTCTCCCCTTCACTAAACTTTCCCCCTCCAATCTATCCTTAATACATTAGTTAGGCTAATGTATCTGTCTAATCGCTACTCAAATGCCTCCACCCTGTGCCAGTCATTGCACTGGTTGCCCGTACAGTGTAGAATTTAATTTAAACTGCTCGTTCTTACCCACAAATCTCTCCACAGTGCTGCACCCCTACATCTCCTCCATCATCTCTGTCTACTTACCCTACCCATGCCCTATGATATGCAATGATCAAAGACTAACATCCACCATAATATGAACCTTTCACTCCCGTCTTCAAGACTTATCTTGAGCAGCACCATTTCTCTGGAATTCCCTACTCTAAATTATTAGGTTAATTCCTAAAATCCACAGTTTAAGCGTTCCCTAAAAACACATCTAACTTATCTCCATTCACCACCCTTCAACATCATTTTTATAAACCTGATCCATCATCAAACCCCATGCACTCAGAACCACAGATATTGGCTGGTGACTGGCTCATACAGCTTTATGCCTAATCCCCAATTTTATTAAGATGGTCGTATCATTGTACAAAACATTGTACCATTTATGTCATCCTTGTCTCCTTATACAGTTGCAAGAAAAAAGTATGTGAACCCTTTGGAATTATATGGATTTCTGCACAAATTGGCCATAAAATGTGATCTGATCTTCATCTAAGTCACAACAATAGACAATCACAGTCTGCTTAAACTAATAACACACAAAGAATTAAATGTTACCATGTTTTTATTGTACACACCATGTAAACATTCACAGTGCAGGTGGAAAAAGTATGTTAACCCCTAGACTAATGACATCTCCAAGAGCTAATTGGAGTGAGGTGTCAGCCAACTGGAGTCCAATCAATGAGATGAAATTGGAGGTGTTGGTTACAGCTGCCCTGCCCTATAAAAAACACACACCAGTTCTGGGTTTGCTTTTTACAAGAAGCATTGCCTGATGTGAATGATGCCTCACACAAAAGAGTTCTCAGAAGACCTACGATTAAGAATTGTTGACTTGCATAAAGCTGGAAAGGGTTATAAAAGTATCTCCAAAAGCCTTACTGTTCATCAGTCCACGGTAAGACAAATTGTCTATAAATGGAGAAAGTTCAGAACTGCTGCTACTCTCCCTAGGAGTGGCTGTCCTGTAAAGATGACTGCAAGAGCACAGCGCAGACTGCTCAATGAGGTGAAGAAGAATCCTAGAGTGTCAGCTAAAGACTTACAAAAGTCTCTGCAATATGCTAACATCCCTGTTAGCGAATCTACGATACGTAAAACACTAAACAAGAATGGATTTCATGGGAGGATACCACAGATGAAGCCACTGCTGTCCAAAAAAATCATTGCTGCACGTTTACAGTTTGCACAAGAGCACCTGGATGTTCCACAGCAGTACTGGCAAAATATTCTGTGGACAGATGAAACCAAAGTTGAGTTGTGTGGAAGAAACACGCAACACTATGTGTGGAGAAAAAGAGGCACAGCACACCAACATCAAAACCTCACCTGTGAAGTATGGTGGTGGGGGCATCATGGTTTGGGGCTGCTTTGCTGCGTCAGGGCCTGGACGGATTGCTATCATCGAAGGAAAAATGAATTCCCAAGTTTATCAAGACATTTTGCAGGAGAACTTAAGGCCATCTGTCCACCAGCTGAAGCTCAACAGAAGATGGGTTTTGCAACAGGACATCGACCCAAAGCATAGAAGTAAATCAACAACAGAATGGCTTAAAGGGAACCTGTCACCGGGATTTTGTGTATAGAGCTGAGGACATGGGTTGCTAGATGGCCGCTAGCACATCAGCAATACCCAGTCCCCATAGCTCTGTGTGCTTTTATTGTGTAAAAAAAACCTGATTTTATACATATGCAAATTAGCCTGAGACGAGTCCTGTACGTGAGATGAGTCAGGGATAGGACTCATCTCAGGTTAATTTGCATATGTATCAAATTTTTTTTTTTTACACAATAAAAGCACACAGAGCTATGGGGACTGAGTATTGCGGATGTGCTAGCGGCCATCTAGCAACCCATGTCCTCAGCTCTATACACAAAATCCCGGTGACAGGTTCCCTTTAAACAGAAGAAAATACGCCTTCTGGAGTGGCCCAGTCAGAGTCCTGACCTCAACCCGATTGAGATGCTGTGGCATGACCTCAAGAAAGCGATTCACACCAGACACCAATTACTCCTGACCGTTGTGCATGTCTGATCTGCAACTACAGGAAACGTTTGGTTGAAGTTATTGCTGTCAAAGGAGGTTCAACCAGTTATTAAAGGATAACTGTCAAACTTAGACCCTAAGTTCAATTTTCATATATGTAGTTACTAATAACATGATATTCCAGGATCAGTTACTATTAGACTGACTTACCCCATATTTAATAAGATTCAGCCCTTAGCAACCAGTCTGCATAAAACTGCAATTTCACTATTCAGTTAAGATGCCCGCCACTCACCCTGAGGCTAATCCCGCCTGCCCTCACTAGCCAGTAACAATAGCCCCCCAAAAGTGTCAGTAACCAGAGCCCCCCCCCCCCCAAGGGTTAATCTCCTGTAGCACAAAGGGGTCCTCTTACCACATGTTGCTTTCATTTATACACTGAGCAGACGGCAGATCTCCCTTCCCTGGTCTGCGCTGCACCAACTCTGCATTCTCCAGCTGTGCTGAGTGAGGAAGCGTCTGCCAAGTGTAGGGACGGGGAGAAGTGCACACAGCCCAGGCACTGTTATCAGCTGCTGGGGAGGACCTGGCTTTAATCATTTACTTACAGTCCCTGGCTGTCTGTAATCTGACCTTGCACGCTGCGTGCTTCTGCGTCCTCCGCCCTTCAACACATAGACGGACCCTGCCTAGCAACCCTATTTTAAGCACAGGTAAAAGTAGGCAGTACAGGGAACAAAAATGTGGAATTAAGGGGTAATTGAATACACAGTGAAAAGTTGAAATAGGGCCACCAAGGTGATATTAATCACCACAATCCAATACTCAAAAAAAATAAAAAAGATGACAGTTATACTTTAAATCCAAGGGTTCACATACTTTTTCCACCTGCACTGTGAATGTTTACATGGTGTGTTCAATAAAAATATGGTAACATTTAATTCTTTGTGTGTTATTAGTTTAAGCAGACTGTGATTGTCTATTGTTGTGACTTAGATGAAGATCAGATCACATTTTATGACCAATTTGTGCAGAAATCCATATCATTCCAAAGGGTTCACATACTTTTTCTTGCAACTGTAGATTGTAAATTCTTGTGAGCAGGGCCCTCATTCCTCTTGTTTTAAAGTGCATCTGTCAGCAGATTTGTACCCATAAAACTGGCTGACCTGTTGCATGTGTGCTTGGCAGCTGAAGGCATCTGTGTTGCCCTCATTGCTGGGAAGAATGATGTTTTAATATATGCAAATGAGCCCCTAGGCGCACTGGAGGCGTTGCCTTTACTCCCAGAGGCTCAGCTCTCTCTGAAACTGTGGCACCCTCTGCACTTTGATTGACAGGGCCTGGCTGTATAAACTGTGTTGCTTTAATGAAAGTTTATATGGCAGAAGATCAGACTGTAATTTTCTTCTTTTCTTGTACACAGGATTACTGCACAAGGAAAAGAACTGAATAAGCGACTGAAACTGTCAACCATACTAAATAAAGTAATCATTCTGATATTCCAGTATTTGATTTCCAGTTATAGTATATGAGTTTTCCTTCCATTATTTTATTTTCAATCTATTCACATTGAAAGAAAAAACGTACATGAACAAGTCTATTAATTTAGTTAAATCTCCTGAACAGTAAAACAAAAAAAAAAGAAATTGAACATACTTGAGTGTGTTAAGAGACTTGACACTTTACACCAGGGGTGAGTAGCCCATCAACTGTGATCAACAGGTCAGTCACCGAGTCCCACGTAAATTGGGCCAAGTGCCGCTTTCAACTTTATCCGAATCCTCAATGTAGATGAAATTAAAAACTGCTGCGAAGCTCAGGAGCCATTGTGCCATATCCAGTCTGACATCCTCATAGGCCACAGACCACTTTAGGGTTACTGTCATGGTCTTACCTCCTTGCTGTTCCCTTCGTTTGACATGTGCTGGCGGCCATCTTGGTTTCTGGGTTTTCTTGTAGCCTCCCACCCTGCGGCTCCTCCTTCCCACTGGGAGGAGCTGGATGCCTAGCTCATATATATAGGAGGTCTGTGGCTTCAGTTCCTTGCTTGGTCCTCCTGTGTTCACATGCTTCCAAGACTGCTGCTGCTTCTGGTTCCTGATCCTGGCCTCGTCTGACTACCCCGTTGGTTCCTGATTCCGGCTTCGTCTGACTACCCCGTTGGTTCCTGATTCCGGCTTCGTCTGACTACCCCGTTGGTTCCTGTTCCTGGCTTCGTCTGACTACCCTTCTGGTTCCTGACCTCTGTCTCCGCAAGACCCTGCTTCGGTTTAGCCATCCGTTCGGACTTTGCTACGGCTTGCTCTTCAATAAAACCTTCTTATTTTCCACTTATCTCTTGTTGTACGTCTGGTTCATGGTTCCATGACATTAGGACCAAGCCATGAATTCTGACGGTACTGGGCCACCCTCGCTACCTACGCTGGTTGCCAGACTTGATCAGCAGGATCACCTGTTGGGTCGGTTCGCTGTGGCGTTGCAAACCCTGCTTGAACGCACAGCTCATTTAGCTTCCGTTGCCGATGGGTCGGTTGTCGCTCCTGGGCCCGCTCCTACTGCCGCTCCGGTTGTTGCGCCAGAGTCTACCCTGACACCTGTTGCTGCGCCTGTGGTGTTTCAGGGTATGACCGGTTCTGCCCCCCTTCCACAGCGCTTTGGGGGAGAGCCAACTCAGTGCCGAGGTTTCCTTAACCAGGTGGGCATTTACTTCGAGTTGCTGCCACATGCCTTTCCTACTGAGAGATCAAGGGTGGGCTTCTTGATCTCGCTGCTCTCGGACAAGGCCTTGGCCTGGGCCAGCCCTTTATGGGAGAACAACAATCCGGTGGTTGCCGAGTTTTCCGGTTTTGTTGCTTCTCTTCGGAAGGTATTCGATGTGCCGGCTCGTGCTGCCTCTGCTGCGAAGCTCCTTATGTCCATCAGACAGGGTTCACGATCCGTAGCTGAATACGCCATTGAGTTTCGTACCCTGGCAGCAGAGGTGGGCTGGAATAATGAGGCTCTGGTCGCTGCTTTCTCTCATGGTCTCTCGGATGCCTTGAAGGATGAGGTTGCAGCTAAGGACCTACCAGTGGAGCTCGAGTCTCTTATTTCTTTCCTGATTTTGATTGACACCAGACTCAGGGAGAGACCTTCCTTTAAGGAGAGCCTGCGGAGGTCTCCTAACAGATTGGCGCCTACGTTTGCTGTCCCACCCGTGCCTCCCTCTCCTCCCACGCCTCCTGGGGATGACTTGTCTGGGGGTGAACCCATGCAGCGGGGGTTTGCTCGCCTGTCTGAGGGAGAGAGGGTACTCCGGAGACGCGAGGGCCGATGCATGTACTGTGGTCTCGGTGGGCATTTTCGGTTGGCATGTCCGAACCGTCCGGGAGAACGCTCGCACCTGAGGTCCTGTCGGGGGCAGATCTTGGGTGGAGTCTCCTCGTCCCCGGTTTCCCGTGTTGACAAACCACTGATCACGGTTGTCCTCTCCTGGGTCGGGGGCTCGGTGACGACCCAGGCGTTGGTGGACTCTGGTGCTGGTGGTTTGTTCATTGATAGAGTGTTCGTTGCCGCCAATTCCATTCCTCTGCAGCCTCGAGGTTCCCCACTGGCTCTTGAGGCGATAGACAGCAGACCCCTTCTGCCGCCACACGTGACTCATGAGACCCTTCCAGTGGGGATGGTCATTGGTGCCGTTCACAGAGAGTCGGTCTGTCTCCAGGTTATTTCGTCTCCACACTACTCGGTGGTCTTGGGGTACCCCTGGCTCCAGAAGCATAATCCGACTTTCGATTGGAGATCGGTCGAGATCCTCTCGTGGTCACCGCAGTGTGGGGCTAGTTGCATCCATGGGCCTGTCAAGTTGCTGTGTACTTCCTCGGACTCTCTGTTGCCTCCTGAATACGAAGAGTACCGGGATGTATTCGATAAGGTGCGCGCGGTTGCCCTACCTCCGCACCGCCCATACGATTGTGCCATAGAGTTACAATCCGGTGCCGTTCCTCCTCGTGGCAAAGTCTATCCACTGTCGGTAGCGGAGAATGAGGCCATGGAGGAGTACGTGAGGGAGGCGCTTTCACGCGGACACATTCGCAAATCCTCGTCCCCGGCAGGGGCTGGATTTTTCTTTGTGAAAAAGAAGGGCGGCGAGTTGAGGCCTTGCATCGATTACAGGGGTCTCAATCGCATCACGATCAAGAACGCTTACCCGATAACCTTGATTTCCGAGCTGTTCGATCGCCTCAAAGGGGCCACGGTCTTTACCAAACTCGACCTGAGGGCGGCATATAACCTGGTAAGGATCAAGGCGGGCGATGAGTGGAAGACCGCGTTTGACACCAGGACCGGTCATTATGAATCCTTGGTTATGCCCTTTGGGTTGTGCAATGCGCCCGCAGTCTTCCAGGAATTCATCAACGATGTTTTCCGTGACCTGTTGCAGCAGTGTGTGGTGGTCTATTTGGATGACATCTTGGTATATTCTGCATCCATGGAGGCCCACATTCTGGATGTCAGACGAGTGTTGCAACGCTTACGAGAGAACAAGCTGTTCGGTAAGCTTGAGAAATGCGAATTTCACCGATCCCAGGTAACCTTCTTAGGTTACATCATTTCCGCTGAGGGGTTCTCCATGGATCCTGAGAGGGTTTCGGCTGTCTTACAGTGGCCCCAGCCCAGTGGGCTTCGTGCCCTGCAGCGCTTTTTGGGCTTCGCCAATTATTATCGGAAGTTCATCAGGGACTTTTCCATGCTAGCCAAGCCTCTCACGGATCTGACCAGGAAGGGCAGTAATCCTCAGGTCTGGCCGCTCGAGGCCATCCGAGCTTTTGAGGCTCTAAAGTCCGCCTTTGTGTCGGCTCCGATTCTGTCGCATCCCAACCCTGGGTTGCCTTTTGTCCTCGAGGTGGACGCGTCTGAGACGGGAGTAGGCGCCCTCCTGTCTCAGCGTAGAACACCAGAGGGTCCTCTGCTTCCTTGTGGGTTTTACTCCCGGAAACTGTCTTCTGCGGAGTGCAACTATCAGATTGGTGACAGGGAGTTATTGGCCATCGTGCAGGCCCTTAAAGAATGGAGGCACTTGCTCGAGGGCTCGGTGGTTCCGGTTCTCATCCTGACGGACCACAAGAATCTGACCTACCTCTCTGAGGCCAAGAGATTGACACCACGTCAGGCCAGATGGGCTCTGTTCTTGTCACGTTTTAATTACGTGGTCTCCTACCTACCCGGCTCCAAGAACATCAGAGCGGATGCCTTATCACGGCAGTACTCCGAGCTGTCCGGGGAGGAGTCGATTCCGACTACGGTCATACCCCCGAATCAGATCCTGGCCGCTATTCGCACCAGCCTGACTTCTCCTCTGGGTGAGCAGATTTTGGCGGCTCAATCTGGTGCTCCCTCTGGGAGACCCAACGGCAGATGTTTTGTGCCTGAGGAGTTGCGCACTCGGTTGTTGCGAACCTACCATAACTCCAAGGCCGCGGGGCACCCTGGAAAGAATCAGCTGTCCTGGGCGGTTTCACGTCTGTTCTGGTGGCCTTCTCTACGTTCCGACATCGCCGCATATGTAGCGGCATGCTCCGTTTGTGCCCAGAGTAAGTCCCCTCGGCACCTTCCGTTGGGCCTTTTGCAACCCATAGCCACCGGGGAGCGTCCATGGTCACACCTGGGGATGGATTTCATTGTGGACCTCCCTGCATCCCGAGGCCATACGGTCATTCTCATGATTGTGGATCGGTTTTCCAAAATGTGCCACTGTGTTCCTCTCAAGAAGTTACCCTCTGCACAAGAGTTGGCCTCGATTTTTGCCAGGGAGGTCTTCCGGTTGCACGGTTTGCCCAAGGAGATTGTGTCGGATCGGGGGAGTCAGTTTGTGTCCAGGTTCTGGCGCGCCTTTTGCTCCCAGTTGGGGATTCATCTCTCTTTCTCCTCGGCCTACCACCCTCAGTCCAATGGGGCCGCAGAACGATCCAATCAGGCCTTGGAGCAATTCCTTCGTTGCTATGTCTCCGATCACCAAGACAATTGGGTTGACCTCCTGCCTTGGGCTGAGTTTGCCAGGAACACGGCGGTGAACTCTTCCTCTGGGACGTCTCCCTTCATGGCCAATTATGGGTTCCAACCTGCCGTGTTACCGGAGGTATTCTCTCCCCAGGATATTCCGGCTGTGGAGGATCACCTTTCCGTCCTACGTGCTTCTTGGGTACAGATCCAGAGGTCCCTTGAGGTCTCTGCGCAGCGCCAGAAACTCCAGGCTGATCGCAGACGAGCGCCCGCTCCTTCCTACCAGGTCGGAGACCGCGTATGGTTGTCCACCCGCAACCTCAACCTTCGAGTGCCCACTCCCAAGCTGGCGCCTCGCTTTGTTGGTCCCTTCCGAGTGCTTCGCAGGGTAAACCCGGTAGCCTATGCCCTTGCGCTTCCTCCTGGCATGCGGATCTCCAACGTGTTTCATGTCTCCCTGTTGAAGCCACTGGTGTGTAATCGTTTCACTTCCTCGATTCCTCGGCCTCGTCCGGTCCAAGTGGGCAATCGTGAGGAGTATGAGGTGAGCAATATCCTGGACTCACGCCTGGTCCGCGGCCGGGTGCAGTTTTTGGTCCATTGGCGTGGTTATGGTCCAGAGGAGCGTTCCTGGGTTCCCTCCGCAGATGTCCATGCTCCTGTCTTGCTCCGAGCCTTCCACGCACGCTTCCCTCAGAAACCGTTCCGTACTCCGCGGAGGAGGGGCCCTTGAGGGGGAGGTACTGTCATGGTCTTACCTCCTTGCTGTTCCCTTCGTTTGACATGTGCTGGCGGCCATCTTGGTTTCTGGGTTTTCTTGTAGCCTCCCACCCTGCGGCTCCTCCTTCCCACTGGGAGGAGCTGGATGCCTAGCTCATATATATAGGAGGTCTGTGGCTTCAGTTCCTTGCTTGGTCCTCCTGTGTTCACATGCTTCCAAGACTGCTGCTGCTTCTGGTTCCTGATCCTGGCCTCGTCTGACTACCCCGTTGGTTCCTGATTCCGGCTTCGTCTGACTACCCCGTTGGTTCCTGATTCCGGCTTCGTCTGACTACCCCGTTGGTTCCTGTTCCTGGCTTCGTCTGACTACCCTTCTGGTTCCTGACCTCTGTCTCCGCAAGACCCTGCTTCGGTTTAGCCATCCGTTCGGACTTTGCTACGGCTTGCTCTTCAATAAAACCTTCTTATTTTCCACTTATCTCTTGTTGTACGTCTGGTTCATGGTTCCATGACAGTTACAGCCTATGAGAAAATAGGTCTCCAGTGTGGAAACTAAAAAACATGAAAAAAATAATAAAAAATTCCCAAAAAGAGTTATATACTAAACGACACGTATATCAGTCAACTACAAAAGCCTACAAAAAATATACGAGTCTCCATGTAAAAAACTATATCAACACCATGTGCATATCAAAAAATATATCACTTCACATAAATGACAATTCACAACAATTAAAATATTAAAACACAAATGACTGATGGTACATGACTCTTAGCAGAATAATAAAGTGCTAATGCAAATGGTCAGTAAATACACTGTTCAGTGCAAAATATACAGCTGGCTCAAAAAGTGCTGTGAGATTTGGTAACTACAGCCAAATAAAGTGCCTAATAAATTCCCAGACTACATACATCCATAGTAATACCAGTGTACAATTGATAAATAGCGGGGCTAGATACATCAAAACCATATAGTGGAATCTCCACAAAGACTATTAAATGGCAAACAGAGGTTCACCAGGCTGAGTACACAGATAATATGTAAATAAATCACAACACTAAATGAAAATGAGTCGTAATCATAGGTATTATACTGACCGAAAAGGAATTTCCCACCACAGACATGCACCATGCACCCCTTCACTTATTTGGGCAGTCCCGGGGGCAAAACTGACCAAATAACTCAAGTATGACCTCAGCCTTACAGGTCGATATTAGCGCCAAGAAGAAGAGCACTCCTTTTACACTGTCATCAGCTGATTCCACATAGATGTCTACAGAACCTGTTCTATTAAACGCTTATACAAGTAGAGCCCCCGGACAGAGGGGAGAGGGTGTCAGCAGGAAGTTTGTGTTGACGTCACTGACTATTTTGCCCTTCCGGCACTCGGTCAGCATTTGGTCAGTAATCCACACCACAAAAGGCTGTGGAATATATAACTACACCACTGAACGGCAAATATATTTTACTTTTGCCACTAATACACAACAAAAAGGGCTGTAATTTTCGCACTTCACCACACAACGGCTAATAA
This sequence comes from Bufo gargarizans, assembly GCF_014858855.1. NCBI lineage: Eukaryota > Metazoa > Chordata > Amphibia > Anura > Bufonidae > Bufo > Bufo gargarizans. The sequence goes on from NC_058082.1 coordinate 190,806,311, forward strand.
GCCCTTTTTTTCCCACTAATACAAGCCAAGAAATGCTTTAGAACATATAACTGCACCGCACAAGGGCAAATAATACTTAGAAATATTTCCTTATAATAAACCCTGTTAATGGCTGTAACACCCCAATAACAAGAAAGGTTTGCTGGAATTACAGAGCTGTATAATGGCAATTTAGGTCCCCAGTCAGTGCAGCAAGGTGTAATAGGATTGTTCCTATTACCCAGGCTGTAAACTCCCCTACTGAACCCTGCTCTACATAAATACTGTGGAATGATTCCTCTCTATCCTTTCCCTATACCTTGAACAACCCTTCCCTGCACTTGCAAATCTTTTTTTAGCACAATGAAGTATTTCCTAACACTGTCCCTATTGCCTGCTGATGTCTCTCCCTGCACTAAGAACACTGGAAAATGGCAGAATCCAAGATGGCTGAGGCTATATTTAGGGTTTTAAAAAGAGTGGAGTGGGGGGCACACTACAATAGAAACGGAAAGCCCGCAGAAGGTTTCTTTTGGACCTCAAAAAGATACTTACCAAAGCCAAAGATGATCGTTTAATTTCCAAAGATGAATTCAAATATCTCTTCAATTCGTATTCCACGATTGCAACGTTGTATGCTATTCCAAAGGTGCATAAACAAAGATGACCGATCCCTGGTAGACCGATTCTTTCTGGCAATAACAGCCTCACAGAAAATATTGGTCAATATGTAGATGAGTTTATATCTCCGTTTGTCCCCAGTTTGCCATCTTTAGTCACCAGACTCCAGGAAATCCTGGTCACAGCCAACACTAAATTGGTCAGTTTAGACATGGAAGCGTTATATAGTATACAAATATCGGACATGATTTGGGGATTTTGGCGACTTCTTCATTCTTATCCACAAAAGGCACACAATTTCACCCACACAATGAATTTGTTCCCACACTTTTATGATTTTTATAAACTCACAAATTTTTTTTTTTTTAATGGTCACTATTATTTACAAATAAACGGTACCGCGATGAGGAGTAAATGAGGAGTAACTGTGCTAGTTTGTTTTTGGGGTGGTGGGAGAACACTTTAGTATTCTCTGAACAATTTCAAACATTCACTAGTCACATCTTATTTTGGGGTAGGTATATAGATGATGTTTTAATATTTTGGGATGGCAACACTGCACTTTTCAATGATTTTGTTATGCTTCTAAACCAGTATGACATAGGTATGAAGTTTCCCTCAGAAATAGATGACCATATGTTGACCTTTTTGGACCTAAGGATCTCCGTGGATTCTGGTGGTTGCATCCTGACCGAGGTGTTTCTTAAACCCACTTCCACCAACAATCTGGATTAGAACATAACTAAGAGGTAGATTCAGTCTAATACAGCAACCAGTGAGACAACTGGAAACGAGGGATATGTTATTAGCAAGTTGTTGACCCCAGCAGGGAAAGTGCACACCCCTGTAAGGGTAAATAAAACATGTGTATACCAGGGAACAGTTTATTTTTAATACCTTATTGTAAGGGTACTTTCACACTTGCGGCAGAGGATTCAGTCGCTGGAACTGCCTGCCGGCCGGCAATCTGGACGCAAATGGATGCATTTGTGAGACGGATCTGGATGCGGATCCGTCTCACAAATGCATTGCAATACCAGATCCATCTTTCCGGTTGTCATCTGGAAAAACGGATCCAGTATTTATTTATTTTCACAAATTTAATAGTCTGCACATGCGCGGACGGAAAGAACGGATCCTTTTTACCGAAACACTTGGGGCTGGATAAGGCATTCATGCATTTCAATGGAAATTAATGCCGGATCCGGCATTCCTGCAAGTGTTCCGGAATTTTGGACAGAGAAAATACTGCAGCATGCTGCGTAATTTTCTCCGGCCAAAAAACATAAGAGTGACTGAACTGAAGACATCCTGATGCATCCTGAACGGATTGCGCTCCATTCAGAAGGCATTAGGATAAAACTGATCAGTATTGAACCCCTAGGATGTAACTCAATGCCGGAAAAGAATAACGCTAGTGTGAAAGTCCCCTTAGTCTCACATAATCAGGTTTTAAACAGTGATGATTAAAAGTTATATTTTATTGAGATATTATTTTCTGGGTCAAGTTGGTATTTAGCCCTTTGGGCTTATTTGTGTGTTGTGTAAATATACCTAACCCAGATAGGGTCAGTTCTGGTGAATGCACTTACCACCCACAGTATGTATTGCACAATTCTGCTGGGATGTTCTATGGACAGATGAGACAAAAGTGGATTTTTTTTGCAAAAATATACAGCCACATCTTTATTACAGTAGCGGCTTGTAGCCACCACTGCTCTTTTCACCTGCTCCAACACTCTGGTTCATGGCGGTGTGGTTCTGCTTCCCCCTCCCCTTCTTCACGGTTGATCTGGCCATAGGTTGCGGCCTGCTACTTGCTGGCCAGGCCTCTGTCATGCTGCCTTTAGGGTGTGTGCATTCTCCCCCTCTGGCCCTTTCTGTTTAATCAATGTTCTGTGCCGCAATCAGACTTCCCCAGCACTTCTGCCCCTGACCTATGTGCAAACCAAAAATAAACCTATGTGCAAACCAAAAATAAACCTATGTGCAAACCAAAAATAAACCTATGTGCAAACCAAAAATAAAAAGCAAAAGATGAGAAAAATATCTCATACTAATCGACTACCATATATTGCTCAAGAAAGCACATGCCTATGGCAAAAAAAACAATATAATACATATGAGAGGACTGCCAGACCGCATTAAATAAATAATACACTTTATTTGAAAAATTTATATAGGTAAAATACACGTATTAAAAACAAGTGCAGGGAAATGGCGGCATCAACCGGAAGAGGACACAATGGCAATAATTCATACTAATCCAACAAAATGAGATCCTGAATAAAGTACAAGTGCAGGAAATTTGCCTCCTCCTATATGAATTTTGCAAATAAAGTGTATTATTGATTTCATGCATCCTGACTTACGTGGTCCTGGATTCCGAGAGCAGGATCCAGCCCAGAGCTCCACTGCAGCGGCAAGCAATCGTGACTACGTTACTTCCTTACTGACTTCTTCTGTTGTAACTAAAGATGAGCGAATTTCTTGTTATGAAATTCGTTCACGCTTCGTTTGGTGGTAAAAGCAGAATTGCGTTATGGATTCCGTTACCACGGACCATAATACAACTCTATGACGGAATGCATAACGGAATGCCTTTAGAGGCATTCAGTTATTCATTCCGTCATAATAGAAGTCTGTGGCCTGCATAACGGATCATTCCCGTTTCCGTTATGCAGGAGAGGACTCCCCTGCATAACTAAAACAGGACAGATCCGTTGTGCAGCTCATAGACTTCTATTATGATGGAATGAATAACGGAATGCCTCTAAAGGCATTCCATTATAGAATTGTGTTATGGTCTGTGGTAAGGGAATCCATAACGCAATTCTGCTTTTACCACCAAACGAAGCGTGAATGAATTTCAAAATATGAAATTCGCTCATCTCTAGTTGTAACCTAGACCATTCTTGACAGCGCTAATTAATTGAACCGACAGGTCTGTCCAACTGCAAATCAAAGTGGCAGCCTCACAAAATCAGTATAGCAGTCCCGATCACAATTTCCATAGAGGGAACACTGAGCGTGTCACAATGGAGCTCCTCATCATTCATGGACGATGACATCACAATGAACCCTGGCTGAATACTGGTCTGGCAGAAGCTATGGAGGGAGATTTATAAAAACTGGTGTAAAGGAAAACTGCACATCATAAGGTGAGGGTGAATTTTTTTGTGTGTCGGCTAAGGTGTGTGTTTTCAAAAGACAGGGTGTGGTCCAAAACGGTGCTTTTGTGCAGATTGTATTATTGTTTCAGCGTATTTTAGCAAGCACAGAACTCACGGGCCGCATTACCCATTTCTGATGGGATGGCCTTCGGAACTTTGAAAGTAAACCTGCGCACCCGCTGTTGCATCAAGGGATGAGCCAAGTGGCCTACATCATTGCAAAGCTGTTTCTGGTTGTTTCTTCTTGGCTGCTGCAGTGCAGGTTCAGATCCCTTACATGGGATATCATACCTTTAAGGATTTTTGAAGCTGGGAGACTGTCTGTTCAATCAAGGCACTCTTCTGGTATCTAACTTCCCCAGAACCTGTGCACCGGCCCTACCTAGTCCAGGAATGCAAGCGCAGGACCCAACCAAGTGCTCCAGTACAGCTGAAAGCAATTGTGCACAGAGGCCAGGTTTTTTTTTTTCCTGAATTCGACTGTTGCAACACAAACTATTAACGGAAGTGCTCATTCTTTGGATTGACAGGTCTGTCCAACTGCAAGTCAAAGTGGCAGACTCACAAAATCAGTATAACAGCCCTCTAGAAAATTTCCATGAGCGTGTCCCAATGACATCACAATGAGCCCTGGATGAATACCTTCCTGGAAGGAGCTATTACGCTTCATTCTTCAGTCAGGTGAGGAACCATGTATATCAATAGGTGAGGGTATATTTATGTGCCTATGTCGGTCAAGGTGCATATTTTCAAGTGGTGGGCCGTGGTCCAAAAGCTTCAGCGTATTTTAGCAAGGCCAGAACACACAAGCTGCATTACTTGTTTCTGATGGGATGGCCCTCTGAACTTTGAAAGCAAACCTGTGCACCTGCTGTTGCATCAATGGAAGAGCCAACACTGGTGCAGAGCTATTTCTGGTTGTTGCTTATTGGCATCTGCACTATAATACCTTTTAATAATTTTTCGAGCTGGGAGATTGAGAATACATCTGTCTATTTGATCAATATACTTTTCTGGTACCTAACTTCCTCAGCACATGTGCACCTACCCTACCTTCTCCAGAAATGCGAGAGCAGAACCCAACCAAGCTCTCCAGTGCAGCTGCAAGCAATTGTGCACAGAGGCCAGGGTTTTTCCTTACTGGATTCTGCTGTTATTCATTATTCATCGGAAAGTGTCAGCCTCAGAAAATCAGCAAGGCAGCCTGCATCAAAATTTCAGTAGATGAAACACTAAGAGGATCATATTAGATCCCCTCTAAATTCTTGGATGATGACATCACAATGGGCCCTGGCTGATTACCTCCCTGGCAGCAGCCATGATGCTTCATTTATTAGTGAAGTGTGGAACCATGCAGATCAACAGGTTAGGGCACCTGTTCACAGGGTGCGGGGTCCAGAAAAGGCACTTTTGTGCAGATTTGGAATACTACCGCAGAGTATTTGGCAAGTGCAAAACACACAACCTGTCTGACCCATTTCTAATGGGATGGACCCCCTAAACTTGGAAAGTATATCTGCGCACCCGCTGTGTCACATCAATGGGGGAACCAAGTGGCCATCACTGGTGCAGAACCATTTCTGGTTGTTTCTTCATGGCTGCTTCAGTGCAGGTTCAGACCAGTTTAGCATCTGCACCACCCTCCTTATGTGGCATGTCTTTTAAAGTTTTTTGGAGCAGGGAGATTGAGGATGCGCCTTTCTGTTTGAACAACACTCTGTGCTGGTATCAACCTTCCCCAGCACCTCTCAGCCAACATCAATACAGCAGCCTCCAGGCTGTGGCAATTCCAGTATCTTTTGGGGGGAGTGTGGCCCAGTAGTCCTCCTGACTCTGGCCGAGCAACCCTTGTTCTCTAGGCGTCGCTAGGTCCCCCAAACTTCAGGCTATTCAAAGCCTTGTGGCCCCTCAGACACATACACACTATTATATCCAGGTATTTAGGATATTGGTGCTATCTCCTATATACAGAATAAGCAGATGTTGACACAGATACACACACACAAATAAGCTAAGACACACACACTAACACATACACACTAAGGGCTCATTCAAACGGCCGTATCTGTTTTGAGGTCCGCAATATCCGCAAAATACAGATCCAGGCTGTGTGCCTTCCGCATTTTGTGGAACGGAATGGCCAAACCTATGATAGAAATGCCTATTCTTGTCCACAATTGCGAACAAGAATAGGAAATGTGCTATCCTTTTTGTTGGGCCACGAAACGTAAATATGGATGCGGACAGCAGACAACATAGCTGTTGTTATGGTGGGACAACACTGTATGTACCTTTTGACATTCCCTATCCTTAAAGGGTTTGTTCAGGTGCAAAAATAAATAAATAAAAATATGGCCCAAAATATGTGTTAAAATAAAATAGAAATGCTCGCCTCCTAAATCCATCACCTCCCCGGTGGGCCAGTCTGAGCCTGCCTCCAGTAATAATAATGCCCCCACAGTGCTCCCAGTAATGTCCCCTAAGACCTCCAGAAATGCCCCCCCTTGGTGTCCTCAGTAATGTCCCCCACATTGCCCCAGCTATGTCCCCCACTGCTCCAGTAATGACCTCCACCATGCCTCACTAATGTCCCCCTCACTGCCCCAGTAACATTCCCCCTACTGACCCAAAGGAATACCCCCTACACTGCCCCCAGTAATGTCCCCCACACAGTCCCCAGTCACCTATGTCAAGTGCGTCTATGTCCAGTCCACCCCTCCATATAACCTCTGGTTAGCAAGAATACTAAATCCTTTGTGACACTCTTGTTGACCTCAGACTCAGATAGGTCCTGCTGCACAACCAGGCAGTTAACCCTTCACTGCCTCCATTGTACAAAGGGTTGCTCCTACAGTTACGGTGCATTTCTCCCAACCAACAGTGAGTTTTACCCAATACGCAGTACACAGCGTCCATCAACTTGCTGCCCAAGTTGCTATATATGACAACCATAACAGGCTACCTATGATCTCAGCACACATCAATTTACAGCAAGTTAGTAAGAGCAACAGCAAACCGACTTCATTTTGCAAGAAAATCCTCCTGGTTTATTCATTACATGTGTCCAGACGACGTTTCAGATCAACACTGAGACTTTTTCAAGTTTGAGAATGGCTCAGTGTTGAGCTAAAAAGTATCATGGACACATGGTGAATAAGCCAGAAAGATTTTCTGGCAAACTGAAGTCTGTGTTGCTGGTTACATGGCACACTAAAGTGTTGGAAGATATAATTACAATCATAATCATATACGGTAATACAAAGCTGGCATATTCACAGCAGTCACATAACAGTGCAACAGTTCAACTTAGGTGAAGTGCAACACCTATAGAAACTGGTTTCAAAGGGTTTTCTGAGATATTTTACTGATATCCTATTCTCTGGATAAGTCATCAGTATCTGATCGTGCTGGTTAAAAACCTGGGACCCTGGCCGATCAGCTGTTTAAGAAGGCATTGGCTCTTGTAGTAGCACTGTGGCCTTCCCTTTGACATGTGACGTCACGTTTATTGGTCACGTGGCCTAGGCTGAGTTATGATACCAAGCACAGCCGCTTTCAAAGGAACGGCACTGCTTGGTGAGTAGGGAGAAGGCAGCAGCACAATTGCCAGCGCCGGTGCCTTCCTAAACATTGGTGGGGGTCCCAGGTGGAAGACCTCCACCAATCAGATACCGATGACCTAAACAGCGGACCTGTCATCCCAAAAAAGACCTCAGAAAATCAATTTAACTGTAAAGAATACAACTTTTTTTTATAAGATGGACAAGGCTATTTTCAACCTTCTTACAAACAGACTTTAGTTACTCCCTGGCTATGAAACAGTTGAAGAAAATAATTGATAGATATATTTTATTTCCGTTTGCTTGATGAAATTTAACTTTCCCAGCCCGCTATATTGTACATGTGGTCACATTAATCTTTACAGAAATTTCTGTAACAATTTTCTGTTAAAAGTATCTCACTTAGATTTGGATTTAGGCAATTTCCTCTTAATTTTAGTCAACAGAAAGCGAAAATAAACATAAATTGTCACCTTCTTAGTAACAACAGGGGATCCAGGTAAATTCCCTTTGAGGAAACATGCCGAGCAACTACAATATTGGTATTAAAATATCACAGAAGGTATACAAAAGGAGAAAAAAAAAACTGTATAAACTAGAGCTCAGACAGTGTATGTATGTGTATTGTGAGAGGCCATCAGTGTTCTGTAGAACTAGATGTTGTATTACATCCTTGTTACACAACTTAACTTAGTCTATTGTTTCCTGGTTCCCTTAAAGGGAACCTGTCATAAACTTTGTGCTGCCCATACTAACGGCAGCATAAAGTAGAGACAGGTGAGTTGATTTCAGTGGTCGGTCATTTAAAAGTTAATAGTAAGTGGTTGCCGAGAACCAACATCACAATCATTGCAGACTGGGCCTGGAAAAGAGCCCCAGCCACCTGAGAAGAGTCCTGGTTATTCATGATCTCCTGCTCTCCCGCCCATCTGCTGATGACTGACAGTCTTCTACCTAGTTTTCTCCCTTTCTCTCTAGGAGAGAACTGCCAACCATCAGCAGGTGGGTGAGAGGGCAGGAGATTAGGAATAACCAGGACTCTTCTCAGGTAGATGTGACTCTTTTCAAGGCCTGTGCTACAATGATTATGATGCTGGTTCTCAGCAAACACTTACTTTTAGCTCATGAGTGACACACCGCTGAAAACAGCATTTCTGTCACTATTTTATGCTGCCCTCAGTGAGGTCAGGATAAAGTTGATGACAGGTTCCCTTTAAAGCAGCCATTTTATCCTAGGTGTTTGAATAATACCAAGATAAGTTTTCCTTTAATGAGGTGGCGAAGTCTGTGCTGCAGACTGCACTTAACTAGACCAGCATCTTGTTCTGACTGCGAGACTACTGTCTACAGTGCAAGATCCAGTACAGTAGGATCCAATGGTTTTAGCATCCTCACCGAAATTTTAGCCTGGGAAGCAGAACAGGTCTTCTTAATGGCAGCCTGCAGCACAGACCTCAATGGTATGAGCATGGGGTTAACAGAAAAATTTGCTAGCAAACTGATCATCTAAATATCTACATTAATATCTGTAGGTGATAATAGCATCTCTTATGAACAGCATCTTTAAAACCTGTGGACTTAAGGTTCAGTGGCAATGGCTTCCTCAGCCTGCCTTCTGATTCAGGAGGGTGCTCACCTGTTCTGCCCAGTCCTTGAGACAACCGTGCATTCTCTATCCCCGGAGAGGGTGTATCTTCCTGTCACAGCTATGAAACTGGAGCCAAGAGGGGTAAACTTTAGGGAACACCAGGGATATCACATTAATCTGTTCTCTGCTCTAGACTTCTAGGAATGTTGAAATGAAAGCCTTGAACACCCTAGACTAACTGGGATGTTAGAACTTAAACCTTTGTAACCTAGACCACCAGGGATGTTGGCATTATGTAAGATAAATGAGATTACGCTAAAAGGGGCTTAGATACCTTTCATAAAAGTAATAATATGACAAACTGTGGGTACTATATTTCTGCTGAAGGGACATTTGTATAGCGATTTAATCTGAATGCCATATTTGGAGTTGGGAAAGAACTTTTCCTCTAATATGGGGTAATTGGTGACTATCTCATTGGGGTTTGGTCTTCCTCTGTATCTGCTCAGTAGGATTATAACTTGGATTTAGCAGACCTGTGTCTTTCTTTCAACCTAAACATCTATGTACGTAACTCTTTGTTTACTCTAAACAACCAGCAATATTACCATTACTTATAAACTTTCATAGGTAGGCAATTATTATCAACCTGGGTTTATAGGAATTCCATGGGTTGCCCTGATTTATTTGATGCTGTATACAATATTTATGCGGTGTTGCACTGTGTTTCTAGGTGCTGTATGGCTTAAATATACACAATATGGGAATAATTATCTACAGGGCTGCCATCAGAAATGTTGGGGCCCCTTACACAGCTCAAGGCCTGGGCCCTCCCTCCTACCCCGCCCCTTTAGAATCTGTCCTGACTCTGCCTCCCGGCCCCGCTCCACCCCCAAGGACCCACCCCCAATTTCATTATTTTTTTACAACTACAGGTAACGAGGGACGTCATAGCACAGTGGACGTACCTCCCGGCGGCCACTGCTGTTTTAAAGTGGCAGCGGCCGCCGGACCCAGAGATATGACGGGGTGCTGCATGAAAGTGTATGATGTCAGTGTGAGTGAGTGTGACTGATCGATTGACTGCACTGAGTACAAATTGCAATCAGTCAGTCAGGTCAGTAGCGACTCTAGGAACAATATATAGGGAGGGCACATAAGATACCACAGTGAAAAAGGTGGGGGGCACTATGCAGGGATGCCACATTATAGCACCACTACATTTACATTTATTTATTATCAAAAAGCATCATACATAACTAAAAAAAAAACTTTTTTGCTGTCCCTTTAAGCAAAAGCCAGAATATAATTAAAGACAAAAACAGACATTAAACTGCATTTATAATAAAGCAATTACTTACAAAAGAAGCTATTCAGTCGTCTGCTGTGCCGTCCTCTGCTTGCTTTTGCGGATTCTTTCCCCTCCTTTCTTTCTCTTCTTCAGTGCGCAGGCGCAGTGTTATGGGGGATCTGTGGATGACACACTGTTATAGGGGATCTGTGGGTGACGCACTGTTATGGAGGATCTGTGGAGGACTTACTGTTATGGGGGACCTGTGGATGACACACTGTTATGGGAGATCTGTGGATGACACACTGTTATGGGAGATCTGTGGATGACACACTGTTATGGAGGATCTGTGGATGACACACTATTATGGGGATCTGTGGATGACACACTGTTATGGGGATCTGTGGATGACACACTGTTATGGTAGATCTGTGGATGACACACTGTTATAGGGGATCTGTGGATGACACACTGTTATGGGGGATCTGTGGATGACGCACTGTTATGGGGGACCTGTGGATGACACACTGTTATGGGGGACCTGTGGATGACACACTGTTATGGGGATCTGTGGATGACGCACTGTTATGGGGATCTGTGGATGACACACTGTTATGGGAGATCTGTGGATGACACACTGTTATGGGAGATCTGTGGATGACACACTGTTATGGGGGATCTGTGGATGACACACTGTTATGGGAGATCTGTGGATGACACACTGTTATGGGAGATCTGTGGATGACACACTGTTATGGGGGATCTGTGGATGACACACTGTTATAGGGGATCTGTGGATGACACACTGTTATAGGGGATCTGTGGATGACACACTGTTATGGGGGATCTGTGGATGACACTTTTATGGAGGATCTGTGGATGACACTCAACCACTCTCAAACCCAACTGTTCAAACTTGTTAAATAGACACCAAACACAATATGCACAATATTAACACCCCCACCCCCTCCAACACTTAATTAACCCCTTCATGGCCTAAACATTTTTTTTTTTTCAAAGCAGAACACACAGCTAAATGGGGCTGGGTGGGCTGGCAAGGGAGGGGTTAATAACAATAAGTGATGGAGGATCATGGCCCTGTGGAATAATCCAGAAAACAGCTTTGCATTTTACCCCCGAGCAAAGACCACACAACATTATCCCACAGGGCCATGATCCTCCATCACTTATTGTTATTAACCCCTCCCTTGCAAGCCCACCCAGCCCCTTATGGAAACAAGTAATAACCTAATGGACCTTAATGAATCATTGGGGTCCGTCCAAGTGGTCCAACATGCGTGTGATGGAGTGGAGGCTGGAGCATGGAGCCGGCACTGACTCCTTCCTGGGCTGGCTAAGTGGGGCGAGAGCAGTGGCGTAGCGTGGGTAGCCAGCACCCGGGGCAAGCCAAGTATTGCGCCCCTCAACCTGTGACCACGCCCTTTTTTTTCTTTTTTTTTCAAAATAATGTAATAGATGTCACCTGCAGTCCTATGTAACACCACAGATAACACAGTGATAACTCTGAGAACAGATAATGTAGTAGATGGGTGTGAGGCCTCAGAATTCAGAACACACACAGTGCGACCTGAAGTCTGGGGCCAGGCTGAGGCAGTGTGGGACAAATTCTATATACCCCCTACCCTACCGTGAAACAGATATTTGGATGGACATTACATACATTGCTATGAAATATACAGGAGAATACAGCACCATACCTGTTACATCCAGTGACATCTCCTGTCATGTAGACTTTCCTCAACGTCCTCATTCGGAGATAGGACCATCATGACACCTTCTTTCAGCCGCGTCTCGTCTCTGAAAAGTTTCGCAGAAAATGTTTTAGATTCCTCACTTTACTATCATCCTCAGATAACAGACCTCCCTTTCTCCTGTAGTGCCTATAAGTATAATGCTCTCTGTATAATTATAATATATAATGTATTATTATTATAATGACCACCTCTGTAGTATTATAGCAATAATTATGGCCCCCTTCAGCCCCTCCAGCATACAGTCCCGTGTAAGATACAACACTCCCCCTGCCTTTAGTCCTTCTTGCAAACAGTCCCATGTAAAATACATCACTCTCCCTTCAGCTCCTCCAGCATACAGTCCCATGTAAGATACAACCCCCAGAGGATGCCATCTGCCCATCTCTCCTGTCCATATACCAGGCCTACCAGTATTACCCCTTCAAATACCGCCTGGCAGGGGCGGGCTGGGCCGGGGGGCAGGGAGGCAATTGCCCCCCAGGCCGCCCTAAATAAACGGCCACTGGGCCGCCCGTCTAAAAAAAAAAATTTATTTTTTTTTTTTTTTTTTTTTTATTCTTCAGGGCCGCACCGCCGATCACCACAGGCGGCGCGGCCCTGAATGTAATTGCGGCCGTCCTGTGGGGCAGGGGAGGGAGAGGCGTGTCCCTCCCCTGTTCTTCTGATAGGCCACAGGCACTAATGCCTGCAGCCTATCAGAGGCCGGCTCAGGCAGCGCGATGACGTCATTATCATCGCGACGCCTGAGCCGGCAGCGCACACACACACAGCAGGGACACAGGCCAGAAGAGGCTTGCATCGCTGCTGATGGAGGTAAGTATTTTTTTTTTCTTCTTCTTTGCGGGGGGCTGGCACTATGGGGGGGAGATCTGGCACTATGGGGGGGGGGAGATCTGGCACTATGGGGGGGAGATCTGGCACTATGGGGGGGAGATCTGGCACTATGGGGGGGGGAGATCTGGCACTATGGGGGGGGGAGATCTGGCACTATGGGGGGGGGAGATCTGGCACTATGGGGGGGGAGATCTGGCACTATGGGGGGGGAGATCTGGCACTATGGGGGGGAGATCTGGCCTTATGGGGGGGGGAGATCTGGCACTATGGGGGGGGGGAGATCTGGCACTATGGGGGGAGATCTGGCACTATGGGGGGGAGATCTGGCACTATGGGGGGAGATCTGGCCCTATGGGGGGGATCTGGCACTATGGGGGGGAGATCTGGCACTATGGGGGGCACTATAGGGGGAGCTGGCACTATAGGGGCACTATAGGGGGAGCTGGCACTATGGGGGCACTATAGGGGGAGCTGGCACTATGGGGGCACTATAGGGGGAGCTGGCACTATGGGGGCACTATAGGGGGAGCTGGCACTATGGGGGCACTATAGGGGGAGCTGGCACTATGAGGGCACTATAGGGGGAGCTGGCACTATGGGGGCACTATGGGGGAGCTGGCACTATAGGGGGAGCTGGCACTATGGGGGGACTATAGGGGGAGCTGGCACTATGGGGGGGACTATAAGGGGAGCTGGCACTATGGGGGGGGACTATAGGGGGAGCTGGCACTATGGGGGGGGACTATAGGGGGAGCTGGCACTATGGGGGGGGACTATAGGGGGAGCTGGCACTATGGGGGGGGAACTATAGGGGGAGCTGGCACTATGGAGGGGACTATAGGGGGAGCTGGCACTATGGGGGGACTATAGGGGGAGCTGGCACTATGGGGGGGACTATAGGGGGAGCTGGCACTATGGGGCAGGACTATAGGGGGAGCTGGCACTATGGGGGGGCACTATAGGGGGAGCTGGCACTATAGGGGGAGCTGGCACTATGGGGGGACTATAGGGGGAGCTGGCACTATGGGGGGGACTATAAGGGGAGCTGGCACTATGGGGGGGACTATAGGGGGAGCTGGCACTATGGGGGGGACTATAGGGGGAGCTGGCACTATGGGGGGGGGACTATAGGGGGAGCTGGCACTATGGGGGGGGGAACTATAGGGGGAGCTGGCACTATGGAGGGGACTATAGGGGGAGCTGGCACTATGGGGGGGACTATAGGGGGAGCTGGCACTATGGGGGGGACTATAGGGGGAGCTGGCACTATGGGGCAGGACTATAGGGGGAGCTGGCACTATGGGGGGGGCACTATGGGGGAGCTGGCACTATAGGGGGAGCTGGCACTATGGGGGGACTATAGGGGGAGCTGGCACTATGGGGGGGACTATAAGGGGAGCTGGCACTATGGGGGGGACTATAGGGGGAGCTGGCACTATGGGGGGGACTATAGGGGGAGCTGGCACTATGGGGGGGGGACTATAGGGGGAGCTGGCACTATGGGGGGGGGACTATAGGGGGAGCTGGCACTATGGAGGGGACTATAGGGGGAGCTGGCACTATGGGGGGGACTATAGGGGGAGCTGGCACTATGGGGGGGACTATAGGGGGAGCTGGCACTATGGGGCAGGACTATAGGGGGAGCTGGCACTATGGGGGGGACTATAGGGGGAGCTGGCACTATGGGGGGGACTATAGGGGGAGCTGACACTATAAGGGGGCTGGCACTATGGGGGGGGAGCTGGCACTATGGGGGGGAGCTGGCATTATATAGGGGCTGGCACTATGGGGGGAGGGCTGGCACTATGAGGGGAGGGCTGGCACTATTGGAGGAGCTGGCACTGTGGGGGCATTTCTTACTGGCACATTATGGGGGGGCACCATGGGGGAGAGGAGCACTATGGGGGTAACTGGGGGCTCTAAAGGGGCTTTTTTTTTATTATTGGCACATTCTGGGGGGCACTATAGGGGATAGCAGCACTATGGGGCATCTGGTGCTACTATAGGGGCATTATTTGGGGGTACTATGGGGAAGTGGGGGCTCTAAAGGGGCCTTTTGTATTGGAACATTATGGGCGGCACTATGGCATTTGGTGGCACTAAGGGGGCATTTTTTACTGGCACATTATGGAAGGCACTATGGGGGAGTGGAGAACTATTGGGGCATATGGTGGCACTAAGAAGGGGCATTTTTTTACTGGTACATTGTGGGGGAGAGGAGAGCTATAGGGGCATCTGCTGGGGGCACTAAGGGGCATTTTTTTACTGGCATATTATGGGGACACTATGGGGAAGGGGGAGAGGAGCAGTATGAGGGCATTTACTGGGGCACTATATAGGGGTATTTTATACTGGCATACATTATGGGGACATTAGCTCAACTGCGGGCACTAAGCGGGGTATTTCATGTACTGTCATATTATAGGGAAAATTAGTACTACTAGGGGGTATTATGGGGAGCTTTACTACTACTAGGGGCTATGAAGAACATGATTACTAGGGCACTATAGGGGCATTATTACTACTAAGTGTGCTCTGGCAGAGAATTATTTCTATTGGTGGGATTTTGGGGAGCACTGTTACTTTGGGGGCACCCTGGCATAGTATCAGCTTAGCACAATTATTTTTGGGGGACATTATCTTTATACTATTAGTGTCTGGGCGCAGTTATTTTTTTAGAGCACTGTGTGCCAATAATTGTTTAAGGGGGCACTATCTGTGTGGTAGTAGTATTTCCAGGCGGACTGTTTCTGCAGTATAGTATTGGGGGCATAGCGGGTACAGTATTGGGGGCACTATCTGTGTGGTAGTTTGTATTTCCAGGGGGACTGTTTCTGCAGTATAGTATTGGGGGTGGCAGGAAACTAATGTCTGTTTCTCAATCTCTGCAGAGAAGGGAGATGGCAGAAGAATCATCATGGCGGTCTGGTCTGAATGGAGAAGATGAGGAAAGAGAACGTCTACAACAAAGGTGACATCACGGGATGTAAGAGGTATGTGGCGCTATGTAGGAGAGGAGATGCTCCGGCTCCTCCTCCTGCCATTTGCAGAAGGAGGATTCAGAACTGGGTGAGGATGACGAAAGGGGGCAGCAGGCCACGGGCGGGTGACAGATGGTGGGGGGAACCACAGGCCTTGAGCAGGATCAGGGTAGGGAGGAGAGCGGAGGAGCTTCCTGGCTGTAGCTTGTTATATAAGCAGGCAGTGCAGCCAGGACGGCCTCCCCTCTCCGTATGATGTGTAGAGACAGGCCGCAACTATAGAATGTCAGCTGTACAGTGTGTGTTGGGAGTGGCCTATTATATGTAGGAGGGGCTTTTAATGATGGGCGGGGCTAAAAATGGGCCACTTGACTAGATTTGCCCCCCAGGACTAAGGCTGCCAGTCCTCCCCTGCCGCCTGGTCACCCCACACCTAACAGTCTGAGTCACTTGTCTCCCTGAGTGTTAGGTGGGGTGACCAGGCGGGCAGGTGGTATATCAAGGGCTAATGCTGGTAGACCTGGTATATGGACAGCAGAGATGGGCAGATGGCATCCTCTGGGCAGTACTGTCTCTCTGGTCATCCTTCACCAGCACCCTGACTGCCACGGTCCTGCTTGGCCTGGCTCTCATGGCACTTTACTGCCTGGTGCTCGGCTATCAGCACTGAGTGACTCAGTCAATGTTGCAGTGTGACTGAGTCACTCAGCGCTGATAGCCAAGCACGAGGCAGTGAAGTGCCATGAGAGCCAGGCAGGTCAAGCAGGTGGCAGTCAGGGTGCTGGTGAAGGGTGACCAGAGACGGTAGTGACTCTAGGATGCCATCTTCCGCCCATCTCTGCTGTCCATAGCAGCCCAGCTCCAGCGTAGGCCTGGTATAGAGATGGGCAGATGGCATCCCAGAGGCAGTACTGTCTCAGTGCCTCTCTACAGTTATCCTGCCACATCAGAACCATGAATGCCAGACTGCCACGCCACCTATTTGGCCTGGCAGAGATCTGGCACTTCACTCATTGATTTATTACCATTATTATTGCATGCTCAGTCTGGCTCAGACAGTGGTGCACACTGTAAACCCACTAGCTGAGCGACCATCCCCCACACACAGACTCAGGGACAGGGAGGGAGGGAGGTCATCATTGTGACATCTGACATGGCCACCCAACTTAATCACTACTAGTGCCACTAACTCCCTTTCTACCTCTGCTCTGTAGTAGTCTCAGTCTGGACTGGACTCTGTCACTCTGCACTCTTCTAGCGCGGCTCACTGGCTCAGGGCTCACTCAGACTCAGGGCCTGGTCAGTACTCTGACTCAACAGTTCTCTGTCTGGAGTCTGAAGTGACACAGTGCACACTGACTACTGGACTCGGTCTTCTGCCGCGGCGCCGCCTCCTGCTCCTGGCAATCTTCTGCTGGCTCTGGCTCCCGCGCTCCGCACTGTGTTTCCCGCCTGGAAAGTGGGCGGAGCCGGAGGGAGCCAGGCCAGCGGCCAGCCTAATGATTGCCACTAGGAGCAGGAGGCGGCGCCAACCATGTATGTTAATTAGTCTAGTTGTTAACAGTTAACTAACCAACACAGTAGTGCACACTGCGCCCGCCACGACCGCACAAATGAATCATCAGGGCCGGGCGGGCGCACGCACTAAACAGCTCTCTGCCTCAGACTCTAACTCTGGCCATTGCGCGTCCTGAAAAAAACGTACAATATAAACTTTCAGCCGGCGCCGGAGCGCCCCCCCCTGCAGTTTGGCGCCCGGGGCAACGGCCCCCCTGGCCCCCCCACGCTACGCCCCTGGGCGAGAGCACTAGGACAGCTGGGCAGGCTTCCACAATTCTTTCCAGTCCCACTCCCAGAACAGAAGTTCCCGCCGCCGCGCCTGGCTGCAAGCCTGCAAACCAGAATTGACTGTCTGGCAGTGGCAGGCAGGCGGAGGCGCGCTAATCTAAAGGCGGCGTCACGGCGTGAGGTAGCAGACAGCGGGAAGCGTCTGATGTCACCTGGCAAGCTGCGTTCCTCTTCGCAGCGGCTCAGAGCCTTTTAAAGCGGAATGCAGCCGGTATACCAGGTATACGGGAATCAGCGGGGGGAGGGCAAGGAATAATCAATTGCCCCCCTCTAGCGACGCAATAAAGTTCAAGTCACTGACAAATGGGAGAAAAAATAAAATAAAAAATTGGAACTGGCCGGGCCGCCTCCGGGTCCGGGCCCCTTACTGGGGTATCGGCTGTACCCCCCTGATGGCGGCCCTGATTATCTAAAGCGGGTTTGGATTCCCAGCAAAGCAGTGCTCAAGTCCATAACTCCTCTGCTCACTAGTTACCAAGGAAAGGAGTAAATAAAATGCCGCTTCCAATATTTAAAGGCTCTAGGTGTACAACTACATACAAATTATAAATCCAAATAAATGCAAGCGGAAGACTTGCAACTGAATGAAATACTAATGTGTGGCCTATAATTTTATTATACATTTATGTAGGTATAAATGCGTTATGTATGTTTTATTCCCTTTAAAAATAAACAGTAGACAGTGAAATGCCTAAAGATGGTTGATGAGTTGTCTAAAGCAGGGTTCCCCAACTCCAGTACTCAGGGCCCACTTGCCAGTCAGGATTTAGGAGTATCCCACAGAATGAATACCTGTGGTAAATCCTGATGGGTGTACACTAATTATACTAAGAAAACCCTGAAAACATGACTGGCAGGTGGCCCCTGAGGACTGGAGTTGAGGACCACTGTTCTAAAGCATACACATTCAATAGCTGTCGGACAAACAAACGTTCATCATGTGATGCATGAGTAAGGGGCTGGTCCAAACCTGAAAAGTGTTGCTATTTTACACAAATAAATGGATATACCAAGACCACGAAGTTGAAGGTTTCTTGGGCAGACAGCGCCCATGAGAAGGCTTCTTTTTCTTAATTTCCCTTGATCTTTCTCTTTCCGTCATCATCTGTCAGGGGAGAGTCGGGAGCTCCCCTTCATCCACAAGATTGTCGGACGAACCTTAGAGGCACCCATACACATTTGTTTATAGTTGGCTGAACCTGTTGCTATTGTGAGGGCTGACTAACTACTGTGTATGTGGAGCCTCTACCCTGACATATTATGTAAGAGGAAATTTCATCATCCAATACTTTTGTTCTGGCAGATGTCCGGCCTCCAGAGGCTTTATCCTGTCCACTGTCCGGAGTTAAAAGGAACATCTTTTTGGCTGGCTGAACAAGTGTGCGACCGACCGTCAGATATTGAAGGTGTAATGCCAGCTTTAGATGTACAATGTGTCAGCTGTATCACCAGCACTGGAATTTTCTTAACATATTGGGTAATCATTTATTGGTACTGATTACATCTCATCATCAGAAGAGCTAACTCACCAAGACCAAGTCCTCAGCCCAGTAATTGCATATGAAAAGACTGTAGACATACATGTACAGAGGTTGTCTCTGAGGGATGAGACTCCATCTTGGTGTCTGCAGCAGCCATTTTACATTGTATGACCTCTTTGAAGTTAATAGCTCCGAATCTTTGACATGCAAAAGTCTCTGCAGGAAGTAACTTAGCCCCCACCTTTGCTATTTTCGATAGATGGAAACTGCTAGCTATAAAACTTATTTCCTGTATTCTGAATTGTATGCGTCTGCGGTTAATTGACATTTACATTTTCTGTTTCTATAAGCACATATATGTACAAATATGGTCATGACTGCCAAGACAGTATAATATGATATGCATTTTGTTTGAATAAACAGAGACTTGTTTGATCAGTGAGTGTCGGTCAATCAGTGCTCCAGATGGGTACCCATTACTAAATCCATGGGCAATGATGATTTGGAACTCAGCATAAATTAGAGTAAGGGGTCTTTGCCCCCACAGGTCCCATGGTGTTCTATTGGCTGTACAATAAATGCCTGATTTAATTTCTACTCACACAGACAAAATGAAGGAGATAGTGAAGGCAATTATGCTTCAGTGAGGAGTACTATACTATCAATATATAGTACTAATACTATAAACAGCACATGGTAGGTGGGGGCCAGTCACACATTTTTGCATTCAGGCCCAGCTGCTTCACATTACACCTTGTGAATAAAACAATGTTCTAACAATAAATGTCAGTATTGCCTCTTGCAGCCAATCAGATTCCAATTGTACTATTTCCAACATATTTTTATTGGTTGCTATGTATAACAGACGCTTTTTGATCTAACAGTTTTATGCATAAGGTCCATCCTGTAACAGAGAGAGTGCCAAATCTGACAATTGGCCGTCGAAGTTTATGCCAAGCTGTGCCGATATGACCAATTGACCATGTTAAATATTGGACGATATGTTGCTATTTTGTCTTAAAGGGGTTTTCCAAGATTTTGATACTTATGACCTATCCACCAGTATCTGATGGGTGGAGAGTACGACATCTGGGTGCCCCACCACTCAGCTGTTTGAGAACGCACTGGGACATCTGTGAGCACCATGGCCTTCTTCCTGCTCATGATGCACAGCACCGTACATTGTATAGCGTCTGTGCTTGGTATTGCAGCTCAGTGGGAGCAGTGCTGCAGTTACCAGCTCTGTCCATGACTTCTGGTGCTATCTTAAGGCAGCGAAACTACTGCAGAATAGCTGATTGGCGTAGTTACTGGACTCCTACTGATCAGATGTGATGACCATCAAAATGTAATCCTGAAAAACCCCTTTAAGGTGACTTAATCCACTCTGATGCATGTATAGAAGTAAGTAAAGCCAGTGACATTCTGACATGTGGCGCTCAACAAAAAGGAACTGAAGGGGAAGAGGTAGACATTTAATTGGCAAGCCAACTGAGATCTAAAGCAGCTGTAGAAGAGGATGCACCCTTTCTCTGCACAATGGCATTGGTTGAAGGTTGTATATAAGGTGGCCTTATTAAAGTGACAAGGCAATTTATTTCTATTGTACAGAATGATTCTACTTCATTGATTTACAATAGGAAGGATATCATTTTGCTAGTGTTGGCAAAAAGCTCAAATGTCAGGCTTTTCAGATTGCCACACTTGCCTTGTTTGGGATGAATAATGAATAAGTCACCCTTTGTCTACTGTTAAATATTCTTGAATAAACACAAAGAACATAGGAGGCAGAAATGATTGTCTGACTTATATTTAAAATTAAGATCAACATGGTGATAAATGCTTTCAGAAAAGTAATATGACTCCGCGGGTAATTGAATAACTCTTTAATCAACAGCGCATATTAATAATATTGCGGAGCAGAGGAAAACCAGTTGTTAAGCAAATGAATATAATCTTAACTAAATGAAAGAATACAGGTATGTACCGCTCAGATGAATGTATCTAATGCTGAACTATACTATCAGAGATGTGACACAAGTTTCTCCATTATTCTTGGTTCACAAAAAGGGGGTATCATTAAGTTTGCAGTAAAATGAACATATTTCTATTGAAAATGCATCATCACTTCTTTCATTGCCTACAATGGGAGATTGAAAAAGTATACTTATACACATTTGCCTTCTTTACCCCGTAGCTTCACTTTTCTGTCATGTGAACCTACTACAATACATACCAGCCATGATAGATAACAGCCACAATGTGCCTCCATTTTCATGTGTTTTTTTCTTAAAGGGGTTGTCTTTTCTTCTTCATTGGGTAAGTAGGGGGGTTTGAGTGAGGTTACCAACATCTGCTATTCTTGGGTACACGTCTCCCGTTTTGCTGCAGATCATGAATGTTAAAGGGATTGTTTCCCTTCAGCAAATGGCATTTATCAAGTTATTACAAGGCACTTACTTGTTTCCAGGGGTTACGACCACCACAGCAGAGCAGATATGAGGAGGCAGAGACGGGAGCGGCTGCAAATGCATGTCTATGCACACGCCTATGGTCCCGGCCAGCCTATAGTCTTCAAGCACAGTCACCACTGCTGGATTGCAGGGTGGTCATAACCATGGAAATGAGCAGGGTATAATGTGACTGAAAAATGAATCCAGCCAGCAAAGGAGACAATATGGACAATCATAATACATTAGTAAGTGCCTCGTATTAACTTCCTCTACATGATAAATGCTATTTGCTGAAGTGAGAAAACCCCTTTAACCTTCATGATCTGCAGCAAAAAATTTAAAATAACAGGTTGATATTGTCACTCAGACTCCCCCTTTTTAAATTTTTGGGAGACTTTTTATGAGACCTGGAAGCTTCCTGCTCATGCTAAGAAAATATAGTGAAAACTGAATTTCTTGATTTTAGTTAGTAGCATTTCTAAAGCTAGAAAAGTCTTAAACCATCAATCATTATTATTACTTATTTTAAAGCGCTATTAGTTCCATGGCGCTGTCCATCCAACTGGGGTTACACAAAAATAAAAAACACTGTAAACAAGAAACTATTAACAGACTGGTACAGAGGGGTAGAGGACCCTGCCCTCAAGAGCTTACAATCTATCAGGGAAGGGGAGAACACAGTAACACAGTAGCTGAGGGGATAGGCTGCGTGGTGGCAACGTGCTCATTGCAGATGGTAGGCTTTCCTGAAAAGGTGGGTTTTCAATTTACTCAATCAGACCTGTTATAAAAATCCTTTGTATGCAGAGCTATGTTTTTCACTCAGATGAGTATGGTGCTTGGTATATGGTGTTTAATAAACTCTGAAGAGACATGGAGAACTAGTAAAGTAGGAAGATGAAGATATAATTAAACAGGATGATAGTTCCTGGGGCACTGGACAAACAACCTTGAGAATGTATTAGTAAAGTCACTGGCTTAAGGGTACGTTCGCACTAGCGTTATTCTTTTCCGGCATTGAGTTCCGTCCTAGGGGCTCAATACAGGAAAAGAACTGATGATCAGTTTTATCCTAATGCCTTCTGAATGGAGAGTAATCTGTTCAGGATGCATCGGGAAGTCTTTATGACTTATCAGGACATAGATAATACCGCAGCATGCTACGGTTTTATCTCCGTACAAAATTCCAGAACACTTGCTGGAATGCCATTGAAATGCATTAATGCCGGATCATGCCCCGAGTGTTCTGGCAAAACAGATCCGGCATTGCGGTATGCGCATGCTCAGACTGCAAAAAATGTGAAAAAAAATTAATGCTGGATCCGTTTTTCCGGATGACACCGAAGAGACAGATCCGGCATTTTAATGCATTTGTCATATGGATCAGGATCCTGATCTGTCTGACAAATGGCATCAGTTTGCATACGTTTTGACGGATCCGGCAGGCAGTTCCGGCGACAGAAATGCCTGCCGGAATCCTCTCTCGCAAGTGTAAAAGTACCCTTACATTATCACTTATTCACTTATTTAAAGACACAAACGTTAGCAGTACATTTGAGATAGCTAGAGAGATACCCATTAGCATTTGGCCAAAGATATCACTTTGACTGCTCCACATGCCTGCTTGTCTCTATAGGGGTGTAAGCTGCTGGTTGACACCTCTGGTGGTGGATTATCTCCCGGAGAATTAGGCTAAGTCTACACGACGACATTTGTTGCACGACAAAAAGTTGCACGACAGATAGGGCGCAACATTTGTCGCGCAACATTTTGTTGCACCAATGTCGCGTGACAATTTTTATAATGGCAGTCTATGGTGTCGCACTGTAACATGCAACATGCTGCGACTGCGACGCAACAGTCGCAGAAAAATCCATCTCGAATGTCGCGTGACAAATGTCGTCTTGTAGACCTAGCCTAAAAGGATAACTCATGTTGAAATCCAACTGCTCAGTCCTTATCTCCTCCATCCATCTACCCAATTAGGGTAAATTTACACCACCAGATTATCTGACAGATTTTCTGACCAGGCAATGGTCAGATGGCCGCCTACACACAGATCTTTTGTTATACACACCAACTATTGGTCAGATAATCTGTTGGTGTAAATGTGAGAGGTGGTTGACTTCAAACATGGTTTGATGGTTGGCTGACAAACATCTAATATCTATGACCAGCTTCAGGTTATGAACTATGCAGGTGTGTTTGATATGGACAGATATCTTATGTGCTACTAGGTACAGTGAATTAAGCGTTCTCTGTATTGCATTATAGAATTTGATAATGCAATGAAAATAGCAGATAATACATGAGATGATTCATATTATCTTTATTTTCAGTAATATTTTGCCAATCTGTCAGAAGACTGGTTGGTTATTTGCTCAAAGTCAAGTTCTAGTCCATGAATACACAAATGTTTGAAAACTTATCCTATATTATAAAATGTGTACTTTAATGTGTTATTCTTTTGTATGCTTCAGACCAAAGGCTGGCACTTGTACTGGTCTACAAGAAGTGACTACTGGATAATTAAGGAACTGTCATGTTAGTGTTCGATAAAGTGCTTATAAATACCATTGATAACTGTGTATTGTTACAACTAAAACTTTTGACCAATCAGACTTAGGCTACTTTCACACTGGTGTTTCTGGGTCCGCTTGTGACATCCGTTTCAGGGCTCTCACAAGCGGCCCAAAATGGATCAGTTTAGCCCCAATGCTTTCTGAATGAATAAGGATCCGCTCAGAATGCATCAGTTTGCCTCCGTTCAGCCTCCATTCTGCTCTGGAGGCCGACACCAAAACGCTGCTTGCAGCGTATTGATGTCCACCTGACGATGCGGAGCCAAACGGAAATATAGACTTTATTTCACACATAATATTAAATCAGTCATTACAATGAAAGCACCTAATGCAAAGTAAAACAAACAAATTGGTGGGTGACAAATATTTGTCATTCTCATACCCTGCATTTGACGCTTTAATTGTAATCATTGTTTTAATATTAAGTATGAAATCATAGAGATTGGTAGACTTGTTTTATTCATATAAGATCAAATCACTTTTCTGGCAGATGAAACACATTTTAATAAGATCAATTGGCCCTTTACAGTACCATGGGGGGGGGAGAACAGAACCGGATCGCACATCCACAGTGCTATGCTTTGATCTAACTCGCTTATCAGCACTATATTAAAGTGTACAGCCCCCCATACTGCATGCTGTACCAGAGGCATTAGTGTACATTTTGATCAAAAGGCATAAGCCCACTCACCACGCCAAGGTCGCCTCTTTGAGTGGGACTTACTCTGACAAAAAGGCGCAGCGCAGTGCTTTGACAAAGCGCAACTGCCCTGGTAGGTGGCGGGACCCAGGAGTCAAAACAGCAACCCTGCTGTCTGACAATGCCACCCACGGCACTGGGTCCCACCAACCCACCAGAACAGCACCACAAAAACAAAGGCCACCACCAATTGGCCCTTTACAGTGTTAAATTAGCCCACCACAGTACCAGAGGATCCTCTGATAGACCAAGACTCTCATATAACAATGTACCCCTTACACTAGGGCTTCTATAGTCCAGCGGTAAACTATTCAACTTTGAGTTGATTTTACAGTCAATCACTTTGCCTACTGTCTATTTCTAATGCTATAAAATTAGAAAGGGGATATGCGTGTGTTCTCTATAGACTGATGGTGGGCCCTCAAAATTATTCTCTCCAGTAGGCCCAAGGAACTCCTTTCTGACACCAGTTATTGACATATGCCAATTTAGATTAATATTGTTCTGAATGGTTGGAAAATGGACAGAAATATATGTGGACTCTGTGAAGCGATATTCATCTACACTGGCTTTTTTTTCATCCTACTATGGACTTCTCAGGTCTATTAAAACTTCAGGCTTATTTGATCCTGGCTTATTTTATTCCAATGCAACATAGAAATGACATTATTTATGACACACTATAATTTACTAGGTGCATTACCTTGTGCTATTATGTTTTATTGTCATTTTATTAGGATTATATTTTATTTGTACAGTGGCAGGAAGCGTATTAAGAAATAAAATGCAATTTCTGTTCTGGACTGTAATTGTCAGTAGACAGTAATGATCTGCCACTAAAAGTGTCCACGTATCCCCAGGTTAATACATAAAATAAAAAAAAACACACAATAAGACTTGCAGAAATAGTTGGTTAACCCTTTTAGTACCAAGCCACTTTTCACCTTAAATCCCAGGCCGATTTTTGCAAATCTGACATGCGGCACTTTATGTTCTAATAACTTTGGAACACATTTACTTATCCAAGCCGTTCTGAGATTGTTTTTTTGTGACACATTGTACTTTATGACAGACATAAATTTGAGTCAATATATTACACCTTTATTTATGAAAAAATCCCAAATTTACAAAAAATTGGGAAAAATTCACAATTTTCAAAATTTTTATTTCTCTACTTTTAAAAGATAGTAATACCTCATAAAATAGTTATCAATCAACATTCCCCATATGTCTACTTTATGTTGGCATCCTTTTGTAAATGTCATTTTATTTTTTAGGACGTTAGAAGGCTTTCAATTTTAGAAGCAATTTTCACATTTTCACCAAAATTTCCAAAACCATTTTTTTAAGCACCAATTCAGTTATAAAGTGATTTTGATGGGCCTATGTAATGGAAACCCCCCATAATTGACCCTATTTTAGAAACTACACCCCTCAAATTATTCAAAACTGATGTTACAAATTTTGTTAACCCTTGATGTGTTCCACAAGAATGAAATGAAAATGGAGGTTACATTTCTAAATTTCACTTTTTTGGTAGATTTTTTATGTTAATCATTTTTTTCTTGCAACACAGCAAAATAAACCTCAATATGTATTACACTGATTCTGCAGTTTACAGAAATACCCCATATGTGGCGGTAAACTGCTCTATGGGCATGTGCCAGTAGTGTTCATAAGGAAAGCAGCGCCATATGGATTTTGGAGGCAGATTTTGCTAGAATGGTTTTTATGTGCCATTTTGTATTTAAAGACACCCTGAGGTACCCCTACAGTGGAAACCCACAAAAAGTGACCCCATTCTGGAAACTAGACCCCTCAAGGAGTATTTCAAGGTGTGTAGTGAGCACTTTGACCCATCGGAAATTAGGAAATGATTGGCTGTGAAAATAAAAAATTACAATTTTTTCCAGCAAAAGTTTCTTTACACCCACATTTTTCACTTTCACAAGGGGTAACAGGACAAAATGCACCCCACATTTTGTTACCCATTTCCCCCTGAATACGGCAACACCCCATATGTGCTTGTAGCCTGCCGTATGGGCGCATAGCAGGGCTCTAGAAGCATAGTGCAAAATATGGATTTTGCAGGCTTGAATAAACAGACATGGATTTTAGGTGCCATGTCGCATGTAAAAAAATTCTTGAGGTCCCCAGAAATTAAAAACCCCAAGAAGTGACACCATTTTGGACAGAGCACCCCTGTACGAACATTTTATGTGGTGGAAAGGGTACTTTTCAGCAAACAGGTGTCTCACAGAAGGCAGAAGCACATATTTGTGAAAATGAAAAATTTCTAGCAGACCCCAATTTTTACTTTCACAAAGGGTTAAAGGAGAAAATGCACCCCAGTATGTGTTCCCCATTTTCTCCCCATTCAGGAAACACCCCATATGTGCTTGTACCCTGCTGTATGGGTGCACACCAGGCAAATAGCTAAATATGTATTTTGCTGGCAGGCCTGAATTGGTGGACATTGATTTTAGGTGACATGTCGCATTATAATAATTCCTGAGGTCCCAAGAAATTAAAAAAAACAATAAGTGACCCCATTTTGGAAAGAGCACCCCCGTATGAACATTTTAAGTGGTGGAAAGGGTACTTTT
Organism: Bufo gargarizans; assembly: GCF_014858855.1. Classification (NCBI taxonomy): domain Eukaryota; kingdom Metazoa; phylum Chordata; class Amphibia; order Anura; family Bufonidae; genus Bufo; species Bufo gargarizans. The sequence continues at coordinate 190,833,783 of NC_058082.1, forward strand.
CAGCAAACAGGTATCTCACAGAAGGCAGAAAAACTTGTTAAAGGATTTCAAAGCACATATTTGTGAAAATGAAAAATTACTAGCAGACTCCAATTTTTACTTTCACAAAGGGTTAAAGCAGAAAATGCACCCCAGTTTGTGTCCCCCATTTTCTCCCCATTCAGGAAACACCCCATATGTGCTTGTACCCTGCTGTATGGGCGCAAAGCAGGGCTGTAGAGGCAAACCGCAAAATATGGATTTGGCAGGCCTGAATAAATAGACATGGATTTTAGGTGCCATGTCGCATGTTAAAAAATTCCTGAGGTCACCAGAAATTTAAAACCCCAAGAAGTGACCCCATTTTGGAAAGAGCACCCCTGTCCGAACATTTTAAGCGGTGGAAAGGGTACTTTTCAGCAAACAGGTGTCTCACAGAAGGCAGAAACACTTGTTAAAGGATTTCAAAGCACACATTTGTGAAAATGATAAATTACTAGCAGACCCCAATTTTTCACTTTCACAAGTGGTTAAAGGAGAAAATGCACCCCAGTATGTGTTCCCCATTTTCTCCCCACTCAGGAAATTAAAAACCCCAAGAAGTGACCCCATTTTGGAAAGAGCCCCACTGTACGAACATTTTAAGTGGGGGAAAGGGCACCTTTGACCAAACAGGTGTATTACAGAAATGTAATGGTTGGTGAAAAGTGGATATGTAAGCTCTGTGGACAAAATCAGTTATAAGGTTTTAAAATTACAGGGTACATCAAGGATGAAATTATTCCATGGATGAGTGATAGATTCTGAAACAATCCTTGATGCACAGGCCAGGTTTTTCAGGGCAGGTTTGGCAATGGTGAATGGTGTCTTTCCTTATCCCCCTTTTGGAACACACCCTGCATCTTTTTTGGATCCTTCCCTTTCTCGCTGTTTGGGTGACTTCACCAGGGAAATTTTGCCCTCGTACAACTCGGGCAGGGTAACTTACAGAAGTACTGGGACCCTTCATTGCTTGGTTTGAAAAAATTAGGGCCTTTATCACCAACTCTTGAAATTGTAGGAATGTTTTTGGATGGCCTCTAGATCTAAATAGTACAAACGCATTGTACAGTACAATCTGTACAATGTGTACGGACAGCTTTTTGTACCACACTTTTGTTTTTCGTGTGGCATTGTAGGGCTTCAGAATTTGATCTGAAAGATCAACCCCCCGATGTGTTTATTGTAGTCCAGGATGCAGTCTGGCTTGGGGACAGTGGTTGTGGTACCTCATACAGCGGCAGGGCATCTGGTGTTACTGTGAATGGTGGTCAGTAAAAGGACATCCCTCTTGTCCTTGTACTTAACCAACGTGTTCTGATTGAGGAGAGCACGGCTTTCTCCTTTTCTTAGTGGTTGCCCTACCAGGGATCTAGGGAGGCCTCTCTGAATTTTGTCTACTGTTCCTCATGCCACAGTACCTCTGGAAGCTAGGGACTGGAACAGTGGTAGACTGGTATATTAATTATTCACGTAGAGATGGTAAGCCTTATCCAGCAGTGGGTGCAGTAAGTCCCACACTATCTTCCCACTAACTTCTAGGACAGGGGGGCATTCTGGGGGTTCAATCTGGGTGTCCCTTCCTTCGTAAACCCAGAACTTGTGAGTGTATCCAGAGCTACTCTCAGAGACTTTATACATTTTTATGCCGTACCTTGCCCACTTGCTGGGCACCTACTAGCAGAATCTTACCCTCCCTTTGAAAAGTAATAGGGATTCGTCTACACAGACATTTTGTTCTGGGGTGTACACTTCTGAGAATTGAAGTTGAAGTGGTCAAGGATGGGCCTAATTTTGAACATATGGTCAAATGCAGGGTCATTCTAGGGTGGTCACTGTGCATTATTGTTGTAATGCAAAAATTTCAGTTTTGCTTGGAATCGATTACGGGCCAAGGCATTACTGTAAATTAGAGTGTGGTACAAGACATCCGCACTCCAATACTGATTAATCCTTTTTGTTTTTTCCACTAAGCCCATATGCAGCAAGAGCCCCCAAAAGGTCATAATCTCTGCTGCATTTACTGAAGTCCAACCTTGGGGTCTAGCATATGGTGTTGTGGGGTTCTGGGAAATAAATTGCGGGGCGTAGAAATTTGTTTGGGTTACCATCAAATTTATAAAATCTTCAGAGAAAAAGATTTAAAAAAAATTCAATTTCTGTGAATTCTGAACAATCTATCTGAATTCCTGAGCTGCCCACAAACTCAGGAATTTGGGGCTGATAATCCTCAGGGGGTGGGGTCCATATGGGGTCACTCTAGGGGTCTGTCTCTGCTGCTCCCCTGGGGCACCTTCTAGAGGGTCCCCTTTATCACCGGATGATGATGATGAGGGGGGTAGAGGAGTAGAGGAAAGTGGCATCCTCTTCTCCCTCACTGGCCGACTCAGTATCAGAGGAAAGCATGGCATATGCCTCTTCAGCTGAGTAAACTCGTTGGGATGGATGGGCCATTTTTATTTTATTGAGGTGTAACGTGTGAAATATGTAAAACTTTATTTAGAGTGGGGTGTGTATGAGGTGCTTTCACACGTGAAGGAGCTTGTAATAAATTGGAAATTAAATTTAGGAGAAAAAAGGGAGAAGGAGAAAAGGAAAAAAAAATGAGCAGACGCGATCAGTAATGGACACTACTGATCGGTGCTCAGTGGTTTTAAAATGCATGCATGCAGATGCTGCGTTCATGCAAAATGACACTAAACTAACACTAACTGAAATTGATTTATATATATAAAACTAACTACCTACTACTAACTGCAGGTCTTTTTTCACAGAAAAAACAAACAAAACAAAACACTCCAGGGACGGAGGGTGGTTTAGGGATCTGGAACTGATGCAAATGGGAAAAAAATCACTGCAGCAGTTCCAGATGTTCTTCTTATTTTCTTTCTTCTTCTTTCAGCAGGTAAAATCTCAGTAAAAGCGCAGTGATGTGGAACCACAAAGCCCAGCAGGTCAGATACAGTACAGAGAGGCACAGGTCAATTCTGCATGCAGTCACCAGCTAGAATGGCTGCATGCAGGGAGGATCTGCCCTTTCCTGTGCAGCTGTAGCGCTGCCATTGGCTGGAGCGTTGTTCCAGCCAATAGCAGCGCTGGCAGGGGACACCAAACAATGGTGTCCCCTGCTTGACCCAGGGGAAACTGGTGCTGACCAATTCAGCACCAGTCGTCCCTGTACAAACCGTGTTCCACCCCCCTGCAGCTTCCTGGATAAATGAAAAATCATCCGGAGCTGCGATTGGCCGGTCTGCAGAAATCGGCCAATTGCAGCGATCCATGTTGCAGCGGGGTGGATAAACATCCCTCTGCCCCTTAGGAAGATGGCTGCCTGCCGTTCTGAGCAGCCATCATCACCCGGTCACCGAGCTATTTCGCTCAGGGATCAGGTGAACCCAGTGCGTAGCTCTATGGCGCTGGTATTTTAAACCCGGTTCCCAGAGCCGTACAGCTACGGGGCTGGTATCCTACGGGTTAATGGACAAATAGCTGCCTACAAAATAGAAAGAATATGGTTGTTATTTATTCAGAATGGGTCACTGTTAGCACATACACGTAGGTCAGTATTCAGATGCAATTATTTCAATATATTTATGAACTGCCTTGTAGGGGGCTTACACAATAAAAAGATAATACGCTAAATAAAAATAATATAAAAACAATAAGCTCAGACTAGGAATACAATGCATTCAGAAAGTCTTCAGACCCTTTTACTTTTTTTTACATTTTGTTAGGTTGTAGCTTTGTGCTAAAATAAAATGTTCAACTTTCCCCCCCATCATTCTGCACTCAATACCTCATAATAAGGCCTCTTTCACACGACAGTATGTCCATTTCAGTGTTTTGCGGTCCGTTTTTCACGGATCCGTTGTTCCGTTTTTTGCTTCCGTTGTGGTTCCGTTTCCGTTCCGTTGTTCCGTTCCGTTTTTCCGTATGGCAAATACAGTATACAGTAATTTCATATAAAAAATTGGGCTGGGCATAACATTTTCAATAGATGGTTCCGCAAAAAACGGAACGGATACGGAAGACATACGGATGCATTTCCGTATGCATTCCGTTTTTTTGCGGACCCATAGACTTTAATGGAGCCACGGAACGTGATTTGCGGCCAAATATAGGACATGTTCTATCTTTAAACGGAACGGAAAAACGGAAATACGGAAACGGAATGCACACGGAGTACATTCCGTTTTTTTTGCGGAACCATTGAAATGAATGGTTCCGTATACGGACCGTATACGGACCGCAAAAAACGGCCCGCAAAACGGAAAAAAAAAACGGTCGTGTGAAAGAGGCCTAAGAAAGTGAAAACAGAATGTTTTAAATCATTGCTAATTTATTGAAAAGGAAAAACTAAAATCTTGATTTAACAAAAGTATTCAGACCCTTTACTCAGTACATAGTTGGCAGCAATAATACCCTCCAGTCTTCTAGAGTATGATGCCACAAGCAGTGGCGTAACTACCGGGGAAGCAGCTGCTTCGGGGCCCGGCGCCCCAGCAGCGTGTGACAGTTTATTTTCAAGTTACTTAAATATCGTGTTCAGGGCCCCTTCACAGCAGCCGCTAGTGTGATCTAATCTTACTGTCTGCTAAAGTCTCCTGGTCTGGGATTCGAACCCACAACCTCCATTCTATCAGTGGCAAAGCATTTACCCTCACAGCCATAAATGCTGCATTACACCTGATTGGAAAAAAAAAACTACATCTATACACATGACAGCTGCCCAAACACACCTAGCACTGCTATATCTGTATATGACAGCTGTCCCTGCACACTCAGCTCTGCTATATCTCTATATATGACAGCTGCCCCAGCAAACCCAGCTCTACTACATCTATACACATGACAGCTGCCGAAACACAGTCAGCTCTGCTACATCTATACACATGACAGCTGCCCCCAACACACCCAGCACTGCTATATCTCTATATGACAACTGTCCCAGCACACTCAGCTCTGCTATATCTCTATATATGACAGCTGCCCCAGCAAACCCAGCTCTACTACATCTATACACATGACAGCTGCCGAAACACAGCCAGCTCTGCTACATCTATACACATGACAGCTGCCCCAACACACCAGCACTGCTATATCTCTATATGACAGCTGTCCCAGCACACTCAGCTCTGCTATATCTCTATATATGACAGCTGCCCCAGCAAACCCAGCTCTACTACATCTATACATGACAGATGCCCAAACACACCCAGCTCTGCTACATCTATACACATGACAGCTGCACCAGCACACTCAGCTCTACTATATCTCTATATATGACAACTGCCCCAGCAAACCCAGCTCTACTACATCTATACACATGACAGCTGCCGAAACACAGCCAGCTCTGCTACATCTATACACATGACAGCTGCCCCAGCACACTCAGCTCTGCTATATCTCTATATATCTATCTACTGTATAGCAATACTTAGAGATATAGATGTAGCAGAGCTGGGTGTGCTGGAGCAGCTATCATATCTAAAGATATAGCAGAGCTAAGTGTGCTGGGACAGCTGTCATATAGAGATATAGCAGTGCTGGGTGTGTTTGGGCAGCTGTCATATGCATAGATGTAGCAGAGCTGGGTTTGCTGGGGCAGCTATCATATATAGAGATATAGCAGAGCTGAGTGTGCTGGAACAGCTGTCATATAGAGATATATCTGAGATACTGCTATATCTGTATATGACAGCTGTCTCAGCACATTCAGCTCTGCTATATCTCTATATATGAGCAGCTGTCATGTGTAAAGATGTACACTTAGCCAGCTATAACAGTAGAAGTCTCATATTTTTTCAGTCAGCCGCAAGGCAGCTGGTATGGTCTAGTGGTTAGCTGCTTTGCCTCTGAAGCAGAAGGTCGTGGGTTCGAATCCCAGCAGAATCTTTTCTCAAATACAAGCACTGACTCCATATAAGGACATACAGGGCGGGACACAGGAAGAGGCTGCATCGCATCGCTGACATGGAGGTAAGTAGAAGTGTTTATTATTATTTTTTTTAATACCCGACTGTTACTGCCATGGGGGAGCGGGAGGCACCTGATACTGGCAGTGGCACCTGATACTGGCACATGGAGGGAGGGGGGTTGGCACCTGATACTGGCACCTGGGGGGGAGGGGGGTTGGCACCTGATACTGGCACATGGGGGGGGGAAGAGGCACCTGATACTGGCACATGGGGGGGAGAGGGGTTGGCACCTGATACTGGCATATGGGGGGGGAGGGAGAGTGGCACCTGATACTGGCATATGGGGGGAGGGAGAGTGGCACCTGATACTGGCACCTGGGGGGAGGGGGGTTGGCACCTGATACTGGCACATGGGGGGGAGAGGGGTTGGCACCTGATACTGGCATATGGGGTGGGGGGGGGAGGGAGAGAGGCACTTGATACTGGCACTTTTTTGTGGGGGGGGGGAGATGGCACTATGATACTGGGACATGGGGGGGGGAGAGGCACCTGATACTGGCACCTGGAGGGGAGAGGGGGGGTTGGCACTTGATACTGGCACATGGGGGGGAAGAGAGGAACCTGATACTGGCACATGGGGAGGGGGAGGGAGAGAGGCACTTGATATTGGCACTTTTTTTGTGTGGGGGGGGGGAGGAGATGGCACTATGATACTGGGACATGGGGGGGAGGAGAGAGGCACTTGATACTGGCATGTGGAGGGGGGGGTTGGCACTATGATACTGGCATGTGGGGGGGGGGGTTGGCACTATGATACTGGCACATGGGGGGGAGAGGCACTTAATACTGGCACTTTTTTGGGGGGGAGATGGCACTATGATAATGGGACATGGGGGGAAGAGAGAGGCACTTGATACTGGCACATGGGGGGGTTTGGCACTATGATACTGGCACATGGGGGGTGGGAAGGAGAGAGGCACTTGATACTGGCACATGGGGGGAGATAGCACTATAATACTGGGACATGTGGGGGAGAGGCACTTGATACTGGCACATGATGGGGGGGCATCTATGGGGACACTTACTGGCACATTATTGGGGGGCATTATGGGGGACACTAGGCCGGCAGCCTATCAGAGGCCGGACACTGAGGGGCATCTACTGGGGCACTATATATGGGGCATTTTATACTGGTACATTATGGGGGGCACTAGCAGGAAGGGGGAGAGGAGCACTATGGGGGAATTTACTGGGGGCACTATATAGGGGTATTTTATACTGGCACATTATGGGGGCACTATGGGGACATTAGCTCAACTGGGGGCATTACAAGGGGGTATTTTTGCACTGTCACATTATAAGGAGAATTATTACAACTGGGTGGGCATTATGGTGGGCTTTATTACTCCCCCATGGTATGACCCCCTAGTAGCAGCACCAGCCTCTCCCTGCTCTGTGACCCCTCTGCCCCTTCTCCAAATCCTTATTATGAAATCTTTCTCATTAGGATAAAACACAACATCAGCTCCGCCGAGCCCCCGGCCCAAGTGTGGAAGTGGTGTCCGAGATCCCCAAGGGCCAAGCCAAGAAATTGTAAGTGTTCATATGAAATATGTTTATGTTATACACATATAGCCTACACTGTGCCCCACAATGTACAGTATACCTCTATATTGTGCCCCACAATGTACAGTATACTGCTATACTGTGCCCCACAATATACAGTATACCGCTACACTGTGCCACACAATATACAGTATACCTCTACACTGTGCCCCACACTATACAGTATACCGCTACACTGTGCCACACAATATACAGTATACCTCTACACTGTGCCTCACAATATACCTCTACACTGTGCCACACAATATACAGTATACCTCTACACTATGCCTCACAATATACAGTATACCTCTACACTGTGCCTCACAATATACCTCTACACTGTGCCACACAATATACAGTATACCGCTACACTGTGCCACACAATATACAGTATACCGCTACACTGTGCCACACAATATACAGTATACCTCTACACTGTGCCCCACAATATACAGTATACCGCTACACTGTGCCACACAATATACAGTATACCGCTACACTGTGCCACACAATATACAGTATACCTCTACACTGTGCCTCACAATATACCTCTACACTGTGCCACACAATATACAGTATACCTCTACACTATGCCTCACAATATACAGTATACCTCTACACTGTGCCTCACAATATACCTCTACACTGTGCCACACAATATACAGTATATCGCTACACTGTGCCACACAATATACAGTATACCGCTACACTGTGCCAAAGGAGTGGGGTTTACACAGGAGGAGGGAGATGCGAAGCGCGCTGAGGGGGCCCTTACAAATATTTGCTGTGGGGCCCAGTCACTTCTAGTTACGCCCTGGCCACAAGGTTTGCACAACTAGATTTGGGGATTTTCTCTGCAGATCCTCTCAAGCTCTGTCAGGTTGGACGGGGACTAGTGATGAGCGAGCATGCTCGGCCGAACTGCTGTTCAACTCGAGCTTCACTATGCTCGGCAGATCCGAGTGCTTGGCCGAATAATTTAGGTGCTCGAATACAATTTAATACAATGGAAGAACCCCAGACACCCCCTGCTCGGAAGAGAAGAGGATGTGTGGTTCATAAAAAAAAGTTAGAAATTGATGGAAACCCCAGATATTATCACTGACTTACTACATAATTATTACATAATATTCGCTATATTGCTATATATTCATTTTTTGGCATACAGCCTTTGTGTGGTTGTCTATTGTATGTCGTACATAATAGGAGTCTAAGACGCATCCAGCTATCCTCTTAATTCTGTTTCCAAACCATATTGATGGGGTTTTCCATCAATTTCTAACCTTTTTTTATGAACCAGACACCCTCTTCTCTTTTCCGAGCAGGGGCTGCCTGGTTGTCTCCCATTGACTTCCATTATGCTCGGCCGAGCACCCGAATACTTTGGTGCTCGCTCATCACTAATGGGGACCATCAGTAGACAACCATTTTCAGGTCTCTCCAGTGATATTTCATTAAATTCAAGTCAGGGCTCTGGATTGACCACTCGAGGACATTTACAAAGTTTTCACTATGCCACTCTTGTGTTGTCCTGGCTATGTGGTTAGAGTCAATGTATTGTTGGAAGGTAAATCTTTTGCCCCGTTTGAGGTCCAGAGCACTCTTGATCAGGTTTTCGTTAAGAATATCTCTGTTCTATTCTCCATCCAGTTTTCCCTCAACTCTGACTAGTTTCCATGTTCCATGCACATTAAACACCCCCATTGCATGATGTTGCCACCACCTTGCTTCCCTGTAGGGATGGTATTGGGCAGTGCTGGCAGCCTGCTGAAGTTCACCATATCTGGCCTAGATAGATTATGCTGTCAATGCTTTTCAGTGCTGATCGACCGCATTGAGTATAATGGAATCTTGTGGGCATTCGGCCAGTTTCCAGCATGAACGCCAGGTTTTGGCTGGACAAATACCAATACGTGCCAAAACCAGGGTCATATGCTAGAAATTAACCAGATGCCCACTGGGTCCTATTATAGTTAATAGTGTCTGCTGTTGAACGGCAGTATCTGGCTAGGCTGGATATAGTGAACTCCAGCAAGCTGTTCCTATGCCAGGACAACCTGCCAGATAGCTTTAATGCAGGTGTGGAACCAGCCTTAAAGTTGAAGCCAAAAAGTTCAATCTTGGTTTCATCAGACCAGAGAATCTTGTTTCTCACAATCTGAGAGTCCTTTAGGTGCTTTTTTCCCCAAATGTTAATGTAGCTTTTACTGAAGAAAGGCTTCTTTCTAGCCACTTTGCCATAAAGCCTAAATAGGTGGAATGCTGCAGTGATGAGTAATCTGAAATTTTCTCCCATCTATACACAGGATCTTTGAAACTTAACCAGAGTGAACATTGGGTTATTGGTCACCAACCCCCCCCCCCCCCCCCTGTACCTTTTTTCCCTGATTACTTTGTTTGGTGTTGTTCTAAGCTTCTTCTGTTTAATAATTATTGAGGCCACTGTGCTCTTGGGAATTTTCAGTGGAGCAGATTTTTTTTTTACCCTTCTCTAGACAACATAGCAACATATTTTGGAAAATCTGTCCATCCAATTTGACCTGTTATCCTGCAAGTTGATCCAGAATAAGGTAAAAAAAAAACCTGTGAGATTTTAGGTAAAAAATTCCTTCCCAACTCCATTCTGAATAAACTCCCTGGATCAACTACCTCTCCAGAAATAGAATTACTGTAACTTGTAATATTACACTCCAGAAATACATCCGGGCCCCTCTTGAACTCTTTTAGTGAATTACCCATCACCACTTCTTAAGGCAGAGAGTTCTATAGTCTCAATGCTCTTACCGTAAATAATCCTCTTCTATGTTTGTGTAGAAAACCTTCTTTCCTCTAGAGGCAGATGATGCCCCTTCATTATAGTCACAGTCTTGGATATACGTAAATAGATTATGGGAGAGATCTCTGTACTGACCCCTGAAATATTTATACATAGTTATTAGATCTCCTCTAAATAAACCCTTATTTTTATGATCTTTGGCAATGAAAACTGTCTCCAGTTTTGCTGCTTTTATTTGTCTTTTACATATTCAGCTTTTTTTCAATGCTTCCTCACTACCCTCCTGTTTTAGTGCTTAAATGCTTTCTTTTTGTTCTTTGCTTCCTTTACATTTCTATTTAGCTACATAGTTTTTTTTTTCTTGTTCCTCACCCTTTTATTCCCATAAGGTATGTACCTCTAACAATTAGAGTTTAGGATGCTTTTAAAAATATCCCATTTTGTCCCAGGTAGTTAGGCCAAACTTAGATTTTTTAAAGTTTGGTATTTTTGTTCCTCCCCGAAGAAACACTCTTTTGAATGACAATTGGAAGGTTATTATTTTATGATCACTATTTCCCAGGTGTCCCCAACCTGCTCATCTGTTGCTCTGTCGGGTCTATTGGTTAGTACTAAGTCCAGTATGGCCATCCCTCTAGTCGGGTCTGGAACCAGTTGCGAAAGGTAATTGTCTTTGGTTATTGCCAAGAACCAGTTTCCCTTATGAGATCTACAGGTTTCAGTTTCCCAGTCTATATCTGGGTAGTTGAATTCCCCCATAATAACGACCTAATTATGATTTGCTGCCTCATCTCTTTTAGTAGTAGATTTTCTGTGGACTCTGATATATTAGGTGACTTATAACAAACTCATATCAGTATTTTATTATTGTTTTTGTCCTCATGTATTTCTGCCCACAGTGACTCCACATGTTCATTTCTCTCACTTATATCCGGCGAGGGCCCCACTCCTACCCCCTCCTATCCCCCCCTCTATGTCCCTCTCCTTCCCTCATTCTCCCTGTTTGTATGTAATTGGTTTATATTATTTATTAATCGCCCTGATTAAGGATATGTAAGTGGTACTCGCAGCTAGCATCACACGCTTCATATTTTGCGCAATGTTCTCATGTGTTTTAGACAAAGCGGGAGTGCTTAAAGGGAGTCTGTCACCTCCATATGGCCATATAGAGTGCTTACATTGCCCTATAGCACACCTATACATGAATGCAATGGTGCCTTTGTCTTTGTCTTTAGACTTGCAGAAGCTGGAAAAAATTAACTTTGATTGATATGCAAATGAGCACTTGCAAGTGCCCAGGGGCGGCGTTCACTGTGTTGGTGCCCAGGCTGCCCTGCCTTTTTTCATTGCTCCCCCGTCCCAGCCTCTGCCTATGCCCGCCCTCCTATTCCCTTGCGTCATCCTAAGGTACGATTCAGGGCGATTAATAAATAATATAAACCAATTACATACAAACAGGGAGAATGAGGGAAGGAGAGGGAGATAGAGGGGGGGGGGGGGGGGAAGATAGGAGGGGGTAGGAGTGGGGCCCTCGCCAGTTTTTAACCACTTCAGCCCCCCTAGCTTAAACCCCCTTAATGACCAGACCACTTTTTACAATTCTGCACTACAATACTTTCACGGTTTATTGCTCAGTCATACAACTTACCACCCAAATGAATTTTGCCTCCTTTTCTTCCCACTAATAGAGCTTTCATTTGGTGGTATTTCATTGCTGCTGCCGTTTTTGCTTTTTTTTATATTAATCGAAATTGACTGAAATTTTTGCAAAAAAAAGACATTTTTCACTTACTGTTGTAAAATTTTTCAATTAAAACTACATTTCTATATACATTTTTCTCTAAATTTATTGTTCTACATGTCTTTGATTTAAAAAAATGCAATAAGTGTATATTTATTGGTTTGGGTAAAAGTTATAGCGTTTACAAACTATGGTGCAAAAATGTGAATTTACACACTTTGACTTTCTGAGCATCTGTCATGTTTCCTGAGGTTCTACAATGCCCAGACAGTAGAAACACTCCACAAATTACCCCATTTCAGAAAGAAGATACCCTAAGGTATTCGCTGATGGGCATAGTGAGTTCATGGAAGCTTTTATTTTTTGTCACAAGTTGTGGGGTATTTATACTGCCTGGGCATTTTAGGGGACCTAAAGCGTGAGAAGTAGTTTGGAATCCAAATGCGTAAAAAATGCCCTGTGAAATCCTAAAGGTGCTCTTTAGAATTTGGGCCCCTTTGCGCACCTAGGCTGCAAAAAAGTGTCACACATGTGGTATTGCCGTACTCAGAAGAAGTAGGGCAATGTGTTTTGGGGTGTATTTTTACATATACCCATGCTGGGTGAGATAAATATCTCTGTAAAAGACAACTTTTCCCATTTTTTTTATACAAAGTTGTCATTTTACAGAGATATTTCTCACACACAGTATGGATATATGTAAAAATACACCCCAAAACACATTGCCCTACTTATCCTGAGTACGGTGATACCACATGTGTGACACTTTTTTGCAGCCTAGGTGCGCAAAGGGGCCCAAATTCCAATGAGTACCTTTTAGGAGGGCATTTTTAGGCATTCCAGACTTCTTTTCACGCTTTAGGGCCCCTAAAATACCAGGGCAGTATAAATACCCCACATGTGACCCCATTTTGGAAATAAGACACCCCAAGGTATTCCGTAAGGGGCATGGCGAGTTCCTAGAATATTTTTTGGGGGGCACAAGTTAGCAGAAAATGATTTTGTAAGAGAAAAAAAAAAAAAACATTTTATGCTAACTTGTGCCCAAAAAAAAAATTGTCTGGAGTTAGCAGCATTAGGAGAAGGCCACTGAGTGGCACAATGACAGAGTCTGGAGGTGGCAGCAGTATGAGGAGGCCACCTAGTGGCACAATAACAAAGTCTGGAGTTAGCAGCATCATGAGAAGGCCACCAAGTGGCACAATGAGACAGTCTGGAGTTGGCAGCATCAGGAGAAGGCCACGAGTGGCACAATGACACAGTCTGGAGTTGGCATCAAAAGGAGAAGGCCCCCGAGTGACACAATGAAAGAGTCTGGAGTTAGCAGCATCGGGAGAAGGCCACCGAGTGGCACAATGACACAGTCTGGAGTTGGCAGCAGTATGAGGAGGCCACCGAGTGGCACAATGACTGAGTCTGGAGGTGGCGGCAGCATGAGGAGACCACAGAGTGGCCCAATGGCAGAGTCTGGAGTTGGCAGCATCATTAGAAGGCCACCGAGTGGCACAATGACTGAGCCTGGAGGTGACGGCAGTATGATGAGGCTACCGAGTGGCAAAGTGACCTAGTCTGGAGGTGGTGGTAGCATGAGGAGACCACAGAGTGGCCCAATGACAGAGTGTGGAGTTGGCAGCATCAGGAGAAGGCCACCGAGTGGCACAATAACAGAGTCTGGAGGTGACGGCAGTATGAGGAGGCCACCGAGTGGCAAGGTGACCTAGTCTGGAGGTGGTGGCAGCATGAAGAGACCACAGAGTGGCCCAATGACAGAGTGTGGAGGTGGCGGCAGCAGTAGCAGCAGCATCAGGAGGCTACAGAGTGGCACAATGACCGAGTCTGGAGGTGATGACAGCAGCAGCATCTGGAGGATACCACAGAATGGCAAGGTGACATAGTATGGAGATGGCAGCAGCATCAGGATACCACCGAGTGGCAAGGTGACATAGTGTGGATATGGCAGCAGCAGCATCAGGATACCACAGAGTGGAAAGGTGACATAGTGTGGAGAGGGCAGCAGCAGCATCAGGATTCCACAGAGTGGCAAGGTGGCATAGTGTGGATATGGCAGCAGCATCAGGATACCACCGAGTGGCAAGGTGACAGTATGGAGATGGCAGCAGCAGCATTAGGATACCATAGAGTGGCAAGGTGACATAGTGTGGAGATGGCAGGAGCATCAGGAGACCACAGAGTGTCAAGGTGACATAGTGTAGAGATGGCAGCAGCATTATCAGGAGACCACAAAGTGACCCGGTGACAGAGTGGGGCGGTGGGTGGCAATACCAGTACCCGCTGATGAAGGTGGGTGAAAGAAGGAGCACTTGGCATCTGATGTGTGGCATCAGGTGGGTGGCAGTATCAGAGTAGTAGCTGGGGCAAATAGCCAGAAAAAAACAGTCTCTTTTTCAAGTTTTTGGTGAGGCGGCATAGATGATCTAATCAGATGCATCAGGCATTGGTGGGTGAAAATCCTGGCTGGTCCACACCTGATTCATCATGACAAAGGTCAGTCTCACCACATTTTGGGTGGATATGCGAGTTCTCCTTGGGGTAACTATGGCCCCGCCGCACTAAACACCCGCTCTGATGCCATACTACTGGCCGGGCAGGACAGCTTTTCAAGGACAAACTGCTAGTTGTGGCCACAAATACAGTTTGGCTGCCCAGTAGTCCAGCGGATCTTTAGTGTGGATTGGCAGGGTGCTGTCCAACTATGCCATCACCTGCTGCTTCAGGTCTTGCTCCAGGTCTACCTGCTGCTGGTGAGTAGTTTCTTCACTATGCGGGTGAAGAAAGCTACTCATTAGCGACTGTAGACTCAGGCTGCTGCTGATAGAGCTGATACTGCTCCTGCCACCCCACCCCTCCCCAGCAGCGATGGCAGTGGAATGTGAGCACAGAGGGCCCCCCCGGTCAGACCTGCGAGAGGATGTACGATGTTGCAGATAGGCAGCGGCCAACTGACTACATAGGATGTCTCTGTAGTAGTTCAGTTTGTCTTGCCTCTTAGTGGGTGTAAAACAGGCCCCCATTTTGGACCAGTAGCGAGGGTCCAACAAGGTGAAGAGCCAAAAGTCATCCCTCTGCCGAATGGTGAGAATTCGTCTGTCACTACGCGAGCAACTGAGCATGCATCGGGCCATTTGTGCTAATGACTTGGAGGGACTCCCTGCCTCCATCTCCACTGCATACTGCCACGGTGTGTCTGGGTCCTCTGTCTTGTCTTCCTTATCGCCATGTAGCTCTTCTGGCTGCTCCTGCTCCTCCTCTCCTG
Organism: Bufo gargarizans; assembly: GCF_014858855.1. Classification (NCBI taxonomy): domain Eukaryota; kingdom Metazoa; phylum Chordata; class Amphibia; order Anura; family Bufonidae; genus Bufo; species Bufo gargarizans. The sequence continues at coordinate 190,849,118 of NC_058082.1, forward strand.
TCAGCTGAGTAGAAAAACCACCCATTTCGCTACACATTTCCTATGCTCCAATGTCCTCCTCCCCATCTTCCAGTTCAGCCCCCACAGGGCTCATGTGCCTGTGAGATCTAGGTGCCATGTCTCCTGTCCCCTGACCAGCCATGGTTACCACCATCTGTTCCAGGACATGAAGCAGTGGAAGGACATTGTTCATCCCGTAGTCCTGGCGATTGACAAATAACTTGGCCTCGTCAAAGGGCCTGAGCAAACGGCAGGTGTCTGCCACTGGCTGACATCGAAGTTACACAGGGGAGTACTCCTATCTGCTTGTATCATCTAGAAATCATTGATGGCCTTTCTTTGTTCGTATAGTCGGTCCAATATATGGAGGGTGGAATTCCAACGGGTGGAAACATCGCATATCAGCCTATGTTGGGGGATGCCATTCTGCCGCTGCAGCTAAAGGAGAGTGTGCTTTGCGGTGTACAAGTGACTGAAGTGCATGCAAAGTTTCCTGGCCATTTTAGGATGTCTTGCAGATGGGTGGAAGACTTCAGGAACCGCTTGACAAACAGATTGAACACGTGTGCCATGCAGGGCGCATGGCTCAGCCCTCCTTGATGCAGCAATGACACAATGTTCTTCCCGTTGTTGGTCACCATGGTTACGATTTTGAGTTGTCAGGGAGAAACCAGGATTCTATTTTCTTGATGAAGGACACGGAGCAGTTCCTCCCCCGCGTGACTCCGTTGACCTAGGGAAACAAGGTGCAGAACAGCGTGACACCGCTGTGCCCTGCACATGTGGTATGCTGGAGGGGCACTGGGACTTGTCCCTGCAGTGGAGGCTGAGGACATGGTGGAGGATGAGGAGGCAGAGGCGGACATTGTCGCAGGACCAACGACGTGACAACGTGGAGACGGAATCGGCATGACCTGGCCAAGTTGCTGGTGTGGCTGTGCAGGAACCACATTCACCCAGTGGGCTGTAAAGGACATGTACTGATGAAATTCTTTTGGGTCTTCCACTTTTTTTGTTCCATAACCCTCAGGATCATTTAAGAAATTCCAAATGACTGTCTTACTGCGTCCCACCTCAGCAGCAATGGCGCGCTGTGAGAGACCCTGCTTATGCAGTTCAACAACCCGACCACGATAAAAAGGGAGGTTTTTTTTGCCAACGTGTGACTACCTGACAGAAAATGACAATGAATCCACATCTTTGCACAGATTTGGCCTTTTAAAGGCATGTGATCCTAAAATTTTGATCAGCTGAAAAACAGCCTGTTTCAGTTTAATCGTTATTTTCAATTAATTGAATGCTCAAAAAATGTTTTGTCTCACTCTCATTTCTTCTTGTTGCATGTTGAAGCTCTACTTGGAACCTTGTTAAGATCCAACAATGTAAAATATGATTTTGCCATTTTTCAAGTGGTCTTAAACTTTTGATCAGGACTGTATAACTGCAGAAGGGAACTGTGTATATATTTTTCTTTTTGTAATAAAATACACCACTAAACGCTTTTACCACATATAGCTGCAGAAGTAAACTGAGAATATATTTTTCTTTTTGTAATGAAATACGCCACCAAACGCTTTCACCACATATAACTGGTGAAATTTTTCCCCCCACTAAAGGCTTTTCAACATCGCACTTGCAGCCCAAGAACAAATTGCTGGAATGACACAGCTGTATAATAGCTATTTGGATCCCCAAATAATCTTTCCCTGCACTTGTAAATTGCTTTTCTAGCACTGTCCCTAGCGCCTTCTGATGTCTCTCCCTGCACGCTGAATACTGGAAAATGTCTGCCATATTTATAGGGCTGTGACATCACAAGGCTGGCTGGCTGCTGATTGGCTGCATGCATGGCATTATGGATCATCCTACCTTACCAGAGTTCCTTGCTTTATGTCCTCACACGTGTAGCCACCATTTTAGCTGCCATTTTAGGAAAAATTGTGATTCGTTACCACGAAGCATGAGGAAATTCGCATTAATTGCAAATCTAATTTTTCCCTAAATTCGGATCAAATTTCACTTCATCAGCTTCGATTCGCTCATCTGTATACACAGTGTAAGCTTGCAATGTTTTCTCCAAACTGGGTGAAGACACAAAACAGTACTCCCCATAAGACTGCGATATTAAAGTCTCCCTAGATAGTGATGACTTTTTCTCAGAATAGGTCATCAATATAATTTCAATAGGGGTCCAACACCTGGCACCTCTATAATCAGCTGTTTTGGCAGCCCCCAGCATTGGAGATAATACAGTGGACGGAGTCAGCCAGTAGCTGTCCAAAACAGCCGATTGGTTGGGGTGTTGGCTCCCACCAATCTAAAATTGATAATCTATCCTGAGGATAGGTCATCAATATCTAGAGAGTGAAAAACCATTTTAACAGTTGGTGCTTTACTCCAATCCCTTAGGTTGAACTTTGAATTAAAGTCTGTGGACTAAAACATCCACATTGCCAAACTGCTCAGGATCTGTCACAGATGTAAGCCCTCGTTGATAAGTGGATTTTGTCGCCAATGGGAAGGCGTACTACCATCCATGTGAATTAATTACGTAATTTCCCGAATCTGACAATAAACAGCATCCTTTCATGGCACAGTTTCTGTGAGGATCTGCTGCCTGCATGTGTATTAGCCCCATTGAATGGGTCTGAAGCCATGAGTGGATTCGGCATGCTCCTAAAGCAAAACTGCAGCAGAAACTTAGGTGCTAGCCAGATGAGAAATACACTGTGTGAACCTAGCCTTGCAGGAGATTGTAATTTAAAGGTTGTCTACCTATGCTCATAATTAATAGTCTTCTCCTCACCATCTTCTCAGGACTGAAACCAGTTTTTAGTCCTGTAGCCTTCAGAATTATAAAGATTGTCCCATGATTAAATATTGTTAATTATTAATGATTGTTCGTCTTTGCTCGAATCTAAATCATGGATTGCATTATGAATGGCCATCACTGATCCCTGACAGACTCCATTGGCTTACAATGTGAACAGAGCTTTAGATCAAACATAAAATAATGTTTTAAATTAAATCAATGAAAAGAAGGCCCATGTGTCTAGCTCTTGCAGTTACATGCTTATTATGGTGCTCCTTGGTCTATTGATTCCCCGTCAGTACATCCATTAGTACAAGGATGGGGCATTATTGCAACTATTCTTTAGTCCAGCGAATATATGAACAAACATAAGTTAGACATTCTGAGAAGGGAATCAAAAGAACAATAGGTGGAGCTGTAACTAGTGTGTAACAGCAATTTTAAACACAAGAACATTTAAATTATTTTAATTGTTAAAATTATGGGGGTCATTTATTATCAGATATATGCCAATTTATGCCGTATATATCTGGCGTAAAGGTTAACTGCACTGCAATCTGTGACTTTTCCCTGCTGACACCAGGTTTAAAAAGGGGGTGTGGCGAGGGCAGCCTGTTTTAGGCATAGAAAATGGTCTCAATCTACGCCAGCAAGGGAGGTGGCATGTGTATATTTAGACAGGCGGTGGATACGCCGAAGTTATGTAGAGGCCAACGCCTCTACATAACTTAGGCACAGCCACCGCTAGTGCGACGGGGTATTGAGACACCGGTCTTAATAATTGACCCGCTATGTCTTTTGTGATCTGAAAGAATAAAGGAACATTTTATCATGGGGCGACCTCTTTACCCATGGTATGAAATGTATGTGAATTAGGCATTATTGAGCAGGTGGTACAGAAAACAGAAATTGTGCAGAATTGACTGTACATTGATAGCAGGCTGACTTGATTTGTGAATCACCACTGTGTATGTTTTTATTTTATTTTATCTGGAACTCCTACTTAGACAGTAGAACCCCAGATTAAAAAATATTCAGTTTTGGGGTTTCAGAGTCGGAGGGTTACATCTTAGCATATGGGCACCAAAATCTGTATTATTTATATTAGTAGGGAATGAAAATCTGGAATGATATCACTTAATAGAAGTTATGTTAACCAAGTCCTGAAGCACCTGTGATACATTAACCTTGGCTGCAGCTCGGAGTGTTATTTTGGAGGCATGCCACTGTGATATTGAGCCACTGACAGTCATTTTTTATGATAATTCCCAGTAAATTGTGGTGCAATAAACTCCTCAGACCTGTCTTTCTTTTCAAAGCCATGAATCAATCAGCTGCAGGCCCTTTTGGTTCTTTTCAATGTATAGTGATCATTTAGATTTGACATGCATTGTGAAATCTAAGCTTGGCTCCTGTAACGGGCCTATCATTAATTCCAGCCTTTACTGTTCTGAAGTACAGTGGAGAATGACTGAAAAATCATTGGCCCTCTTCAGTTCTGTTATGGTACAAAATAGGAGAGCAATATTTTTTGTCAGTGTTTTTTACTCCAAGTGCTTCCTGCGTCAGGTTTGAAAAGGAAGCAATAAAGCCCATTGAACAGTATGAATAAAAATCCTTTGAGGTTTCTGCACAGACTTCTTTTCTTTAGCTAGTAATCAAATTGGAGCTGAAATGAAATTGAGTTTTCTTATGAAAATAGCCTTTGTTGCGGGGAAGGCTGGTAATTCATAAACAATAACCTGCTCTATTGTGCGGATAATAATATATTCATGTTCTTTCAACAGGGTAAAAAGCCAGTCCTATGGCATTGTGGTACAGTGAAGAACTGGAGGAAGGCGCTCTGCTAGAACAATCCTACATGGGCTTTCTCTTTCCTGATGAAATTGTACTTTTCTTCTAGTAGAAGCTTGGGGTTTAGTTGTTGATGTGTTGTAGCCGTACAATATTTGGTTAATTAGTGAAGATCTCAAGCTGTGCTCCTCACTGTGTGTGGAAGGACTACTGCCAGCTGCTGGAAATGGGCTGATGCGACATGCTTCTTCTGTAGGAGAACAGCTTGAGAGCACAGTGCTCCCTGCAAACCACTGGACAGAAGAGCGCATGGAGGAGCAATCCAGATAACAAACTGGAGAATATTACTTTACTTCTACTGTAATTGATCCTGGGGAAATACAACATAACAACCTACCACATGGCAGAGCTTTGGATTTATAGGATATACAATGGGCGACCTATTGGTAAGTTAAATCATTTATACCCGTCTCTATGTCTAGACTAGCCTACAAATCTACCATGTTTATATACATATATTTATGTAAGTATCTATCTATCTAGCTCACATCTATTTATTTAATACCTAGTTCATATCTATCTATCTATCTATCTATCTATCTATCTATCTATCTATCTATCTATCTATCTATCTATCTATCCATCTATCCAGCTATCTATTATGACTGTTAATGCAGTCAATCCATTCAGCAATGTGTATTTTCAGGGCAACTTTTTAAGTATCATGGTTAAAAAAGTATTCCAGTTATTTCAAGTTATCCCGTATCCGCAGGAATGGTGGCACCCCTGGTGCCCTCTGAAATGAACAGAGTGGCAAGTTGAGCATGCACAGTACCACTTCAGTCAAGGGACTTCTGGAGATATCATTCATTTTGGGAGTCCTGCAGGCTACAGGGCCACCATTCTTGTGATTGGTGGTGGTCCCAGCCTTAGGACATCACCGATCTAAGTTATTCCCTATCCGATGTATAGTGGATAACTGAAAATTACAGGAATACCCCTTTAACTGATCTTTGGCCAAGCTGCTGAATTCTGTTGTGGAACTATTTAAGGGTCAGAGTACACGGTCCCAACACTGATGAAGTACTGTTCAGTGTTTGCTTGCCTATACCTTATATGAGAGAATATGCATTATGTAGTTGAAGTGCCTCCTTTCTTTTCATTTCAAGTACATACCAAAGCATATTTTGTAATCAATGGTATTAATATATATTGTATGATTGGCTACAATGCTGAAATGCTACGTGTTACATAAAAAATATATAATAATAAATGATGGTTGAAGTAATGTTGGCTATGTATTGTAATCCAAGTTTTCCTAAGTGCCTTAACTTTGTTGAGATGGTGATGCAATTACTGTGTTCAGTTAACAGAACCGACCAGGATAAATGTTAATGGTTTTTTGCAAGCCATTAAAATATTTTGCTCATGTGGAAAAGACACATGCTGATCTTGTTGTTCTATGGATAATACCTTAGTCAATTCAGGAGTGACGCTTACGATCAACATTATGGATTACAATGTGATTGTAGTTGTGTTGCCAGTGATCTGTTGCACGCTGTCTGTACACAGATAAATGCCTACTTGGTATTTGAGAATGTATTCAGTGCTCTTCACATTATAATGTATTAATGTCTGTTTATTACATTTGTTGCAATTCATTTTGAAAACTGTTTTACAAAATGTTTCTGTCTTTTATATGTAACACAAGAGATTAGACCAAGATGATTGTCCACTTTGGTTAAGAACTTTTGTTTAGATTGCTTTTTTGATTATTATTAAACAGCAAAAGTAAAAAAAAGAGCAATACTAAGGCTCCATTGAACTTGTAACCTATGTGGATCAATCATGCTATAACACCCTTGTCTCCCTAAATTGTGGTAGTTATTGACACCTGAAAACATTACTTTATTGAGTCTTCAAATATCACAAACATTGTTGCCCATTTTTTTTGTTCGTTTTATGCCCCACTTATTAATTCCCTAGTATTATTGGGTTGTTAGATATAGTTATATGTAGTTGAAATGAGTTTAATATTTGGTTGGGAAATAATACAGGAAACAGTCACATGGTTATATAAATGAATTGTGCAAGATGAGAAAAGAAAGCTGGTGAATTATGTTTATAGAAATCTTTTCTTTTGCATAAAGTATAATGGATTATTTGTGTCCTTTAAATTTTGAATGCATATTCAATTCTATGCTAAACGCAATATTATCAGGCAGTTTGAGTAAAATGCTAGGCCACATAAATGATAATGCTTCTGTGTTCGTTAGGCAACATATTGTATATAGGAAATAATGGAGACATTGATCATTTGCGGTTGTTTTTGTGTCAGTTTTAAGTCTAACTTTGCTTTGTGTGGCTGTGCCAAATTCATGAAATGGTGCACCTTAATAAGATATGTAGCATGAGTGCAATGTGCACCTATTGAATATGTTGTAAAGTACACCAGAGAGTTGTCTAATATGGAGTTGCGACTTTTGCAGAAGTAAAACAAAGTAAATGAGCCGTAATCCAGGTCTAATCTCACTTTTAGCCCTTAAACATAGACCTCTTTGAAAAGTGGCAAGGATCACCAAATGTCACAAAAATACCACAATCGGCACGACCTACAACCTTTTCAAGCTACAGTTGCTATAGACAGCTTCATATGTTAATATTTCTTTTTTTTCACAGTTTGGGAAGTGAATGATTGGAAGTATTATGGTCAAAGTAGTTTGTATATTGCAATATGCAACGGGTTGGTAGTCTGGTATGTCTGTTTTCATCAAAGCACCATACTCCATCTCATTAGATTTTCAACCAGTCTTTTAAAACATCTTGTGGTGCATTGGCTTTCTCAGTATCCAGGTGGTAGGTTCCCCAATTTATGGCACCTGAGGAAATGTTGGAGATTTAAAGTGAAATTCTAGGCTTACCGTTACAGAGGTTCTATATTCTTAGTATATAAAATAAGCATAGAAAGTACTGTACTTACATTACCTGATAATCATCTTTATCTCACTGGTTGTTTGGCTCCCCTGCTTGTGATTTTACTCTGTTCATATACACTGGCTTTGCTGGAAATAATCTTGAGTTGGGCTTGTGCTTACAGTGCCTTTAAAAAGTATTTACCCCCTCTTAGTATTTTTTATTTTTTGTTGCATTTGTGGAATCCAGCAGAGGTGGCTGTGCTCACAAACTATACGAAAAAGGTGGCCGAGAATGTGGGAACATGCATAGGCTGGTGCTTTTTCCTCTAGTGCAGGCATAACCACAGCTGCTGGATTACAGGGTGGTTGTAACCCTTGGAAACAAGTCATTTATATTGTAATGGAAGAATGAATCAAGACAGCAAAGAAGACAATATGGACAATCACAATACATTAGTAAGTACCTTGTATTAACTTTGTCTACATGATAAATGCCATTTGCTGAAGTGAGAAAACCCCTTTAAGTACTATAGTATGTTTAAGGTCACTGTCCTCTTGGAAATTGAACCTCCATCTCAGTCTCAAATCTCTGGCAGACAAACAGGTTTTCCTCAAGAATTACCTTGCATTTAATGCCTTCCATCATTACTTCAATCCTGACTAGTTTTCTAGCCCCTGTCAATGAAAAGCATTATCACCAGGCTGTCACCATCATGCTTCTCTATGTTTCATTGTGGGAATGGTTTTCTTGAGGTGATCGGAAGTGCTGATTTTGTGCCATGAATGGTGTTTCCCATGGTGACCAAAACATTTGGGGATGACTAGAGAACCTTCATCTAGATTCCCTTAGAGAGTCTGACACATGGTGTTTGGCGAACCCTAAGTGTCTTTTCTTTTGCTGATTTTGTGCCATTGCTTTCTTTTGTAAGCAATGGCTTTTTCTTTTGGCCACTCTTCCAGAAAGCCCTACTCTGTGGAGTGCACAACTTATAGAGGTCCTATGGACAAATAATTCCATCTCCATAACTCCTTCAGTGTTATCATTGGTGTCTTTGGTGCATTTCTAATTAATGCCCTGTCTGTGAGTTTTGATGGGCAGTCTTCCCTTGTCATGTATGTAGTTGTCATGTATGTAGTTCTTTCCATTTTGTTATAATAGTTTTAATGGTGCTCTGTGGTATCTTCAAAGTTCAACCCTGATTTATACTCCTCCACAACTTTGTCTTTGAACTGTTTAGAGAGCCCTTTGGTCTTCATGTTGCTTGCTTAGTAGTGTTGTATACACCTTAAAGAACATGTATATTTCTACTCAAGACTCTTAAACAAATTTTTTTTTTCAGTCCACTGTAAGAAGCAGGAGTATGTTGTCAATCTAAATTAAAATTTATTTTAATTCCAGGATCTAATGCAGCAAAACAGGGAAAACAACAAGTGGGGTGAATACTTTCACAAGGCTTTCACTGCATGTACAGCAGCCAATGTGAGCAAAAAGAGTTGCAGTATAAAATAATGTAGGAGGCAAAGCAGCATGCTAAACCACCAATGAGACTGAAGTTTTATGAAAGTTTCTGTGTATTAATTCAGTCACACTTTGTATAGTTCAGATCTTTAATAAAAGGAAGTCTTTCACCAACAATCTGACAAATAGATGTGGTTCACCTGATTAAAGCACTGTTTTTCTTTTATTGATCCAAGGCTGAGTTATGTGTTCCTGAGTTATTTTGCTTTCATTGCACCCAAGCTCCATACCTTTATGGTGCCTGCCCTACCTTCACTGTTTTGCCAATGCCTGATGCCATTATTGTACCAAATACCAAATTAGCATATTCACATTAGCATATGTCCTTGGACGGTGGGACTTCGGTAGCCAAGGACGTATCTCATATGTCTTTGGTACGGATGACTGTGTAACAATCTCAGCTTTAAAACAAGACCAGGGTCGTCCTTAGAAAGGATTCAGTAAAAGCTGCATATACCTGCATTCTAAGTTCTCTAACTCATGATTTATCGTGGCTAGCCTGGCACCCTTGCTCTTGTTTTAAAACTGAGAATGTCTTGTTTTATAGCCAAAGATATGCCAGAAGAAAGCAGCCCTCACCTTTCAGCTGGCAGAGATATCAGCCAGCAGAGGAGGAGAGGGGGTAATGGGGGACATACCAGACTGCCTCTGCCTGTGTAACAGTACATGTCATAAGGGACTTCTGTGCATGTTATCTACTCCCTTCACTCGTCAATTATCAAGTATACTTGCTTTATTTTTTGCCAAAAAAATATGAAGATGGGTGCTTGCTCATCTAATCATTCTTCTCATTTTTTCTCATTGACTTCTGCCATAAACAATAATTTTCAATTACCATAGGTTTAAAAAAACCAAAAAACAACTGTATTCAGCTACTTTTCACACAGGTGTAATACAGGGGCTTTTTGTACCCATATCATGGGTTCAAGGCATGGAACTTCCATGGTTCATTAGAACCAGTGTTATGGGGCTCTCATTCTCCGATGAACTACAAGATATTCAGCTAATCTGTCCATAATACGCAAGTAATAAAGTACCCATTTTATACCTGTCTAAAAGTGGCCTTAGTTAATGCATTGTATTAGGTTTATAAATGTTTCATTTTTAATTAGAGTTACAGTTTGTGTACAGGGATAGATATTATATACTACATAATCGCCAATATTTGAATGCAAAAGTTGGTTGGTGCCTTCCTGTAGTTTTTGTATTTCTTTAATGCATGCAGTACTGAATATAGACACATGTGGTATGGATGAACTCATATCTTATAGTTTTTTGCAGACTATTTTATTTGTATAAGAACTTCGGTAGAGCACACATTTTAGTTGCAAAATTGAATTTGAATCACTGCTACAAAGTTACATGAAGGTGATTGTGTGTATTAATTATTCCTTTATACTTAAAAAAAAAAAGTATGTTTTATGCTCTCAGAAAAAATAGATTTTGGTAACATGGAAGCAGTTTGCTATGTACAGTATACATTTTTAACCCATATATAGATGATGACCATATATTACATGGCCTCTGTTCCAGTTTTCTTTAGAGCACAGGCTTTTGATGTTTATGATTGTGGTATATGTAAGTTTTTCACAACTTAACCCTTAGGATACCGGAGGTTTTTTCATTTTTGCATTTGTATTTTTCTTCCCTATCTTCCTTGAGACATAACTTTTTTATATTTCCGTTCACATAGCTGTATCAGGGCTTATTTTTTGCAGGACAAGTTATACTTTCTAATGCCACCATTAATTATGACGGAAGCGGTAAAACAATCCCAAATGGGGTGGAATTGGAAAACAAAATGCTATTCCTCCACCGTTTTACGGGTTTTGTTCGCACAGTGTTCCGTTTGTGGAAAAATGGATGCATGCCCTTTATTCTCTGGGTCAGTATGATTATAACGATACCACTTATGTATAGGGTTTTTATGTATAAATAGTGTAAAAATAAATGTAAACCTTTTTTTTACATCACCATATTCTGACCACCATAACTTTTTTTTATAGTTATATCTACTGAGCTGTGTGGGGGCTCATTTTTTGTGGGACAATCTGTAGTTTTTATTGATACCATTTTGGAGTGTGTATGAGTTTTTTTTATCACAAGCAATAAAACAAATTGGCCATTTTTACCCTTTTTCCCATTACGCCATTCGCTATATTGGAAAAATATTTTTATATTTTAATAGTACAGGTGTTTTTGGTCACAGTGATACCCATAATGTTTATACTTTTTGTCATTTAGGTATTTATTTTTTTATTATATAGAGGGGGGGGGGGGGGGGGAGGTGATTTGAACTTTTATAGTTTTTTTTGCAGTAAAAAAAATGATAATTGTACCGGTAATGATTTTGAAGCTCAAATATGAGCCTACAAAATCAATTTTTTTAAATTTAACAATCATGTATTTTTAAACTGTACTTATAATTGAGAATTGAGAATTGCTCATCTGGTGGCCAAAATAAGAATTGCAGTTTGAATGGTCTCTGTCTCTTCAGCGAGGCTGAGACCATTCAAATCAATTACCAGCATCCCCATTGGCCGCAGGGTTTTTTGCACATTTAGATTCCATGATCTCACTTGATCATGGCATCTAAAGCCTTTAATTCAGCATTATCGCTGGTTGTGGTAATTAGCCGCAGGTCTCTGCTGTTTGAAACTGCTGTGTGTCACAGTAGTTGTGGTAGTTGTATAAGCACAACATTATACTCATAAACCAGGACTATTATGAAGAAAAGTGGGTTGTGATCACATTTTATGCAGGAGCATGGTGAAGGGAATAATGAGAGGACCAAGAAAACATAAATTGAATTTTCAATACACCAAGCAAAATTGTCAGTACTCTTCCATTAAAGAATGAAAAGCCCACAATGGTCACTGAAATAACTTGAAACTGACAAAAATAATAATAAATAAAAATGTACTAAAAATTTGCAAATAAAAATCAGACATTTCTTTTGAATTGTGGTTCAACAGAATTTTTTAAAAAAACAACTATTGAAACTGGCCTGGACAAAAATGATGGTACCCTTAACTTCATATTTTGTTGCACAACCTTATGAGGCAATCACTGCAATCAAGTGATTTCTGTAACTCTCAATGAGACTTCTGCACCTGTCCACAGGTGTTCTGGCCCACTCTAGCCCAATGTTTTGCCATTCTTGAATATTTTTAGCTATGTGTTTTGGTCAATTATACTGAGAGGACCCATGCCCTGCAACTGAGACCAAGCTTTCTGACACTAGGCAGAATATTGATAAAAAAAAAAAATGAATGCAATTGACCTGGATATAGTATGTGGCTTGGGAGTTTTCTTTAGTAGTGTTCTAAGGCTTATTGAAAAGTCAAACATTGACTTATAGGGAGCCACTTCCAATAAGTGGTACTAATGAGATGGTTCTGCTCCTCTGGAAGATACCTCTTTGTGTATTCTAGTAGAAATACAAACATTAAGTTAAAGATCTGTGCACAAAATTTCTTTATGTCTCTCCTGGTTTCACAAGACAGGATATAAGACATTCACTTAGCCCAAGTAGATATACTTGCTTTTGGATAAATTTATGAATCGATCTGCAAATCGAGTGTATCATATGATATGAATACAAAAATATAAAAGTGGGAAGTGTTTGTTGCCTAAAAAACTGCTAAAAATGTTTTTCTTTTTTATAGTGATATTTGTTCAGTCCTCTTTTTTAGAAAAGACAATTGGTTTGGTAAGGTTTTCAGGACACCCAAATGTGTTGATCTCACTCACAGTTTGATTTGTTAAGGTTGATTAACTGGATAGTCCCACTATAAGAATGTATCACCTATCCGCAGGATAGAGGCTGAATATCTGAACTCTGGAGGTCCGACTGCTGGAACCTACCACTGATCACAGGCATGAAGTCCTGGAGTCATTGGAAGGTATGGACCAGTTGTCACTCATGACACTTAATTCCTGTGATCTGTGGGTACTCAGTGGTTAGACCTCCAGTGATCAGACACTTATTTCCTTTAGAGTGGATAAGGGACAAGTTATTACGGTAGTACAACCATTTTAAGTTACATGTTAACTGGATTTAAGGCAAAAAAAAACAACAATGTTTTTATCCATTATGTCAATACTAGGATTCCAGTTCAGCTTTATAGCTTCATGCAGCTCTTTCTTTGGGCAGCATTCTACAGCAATTAAGAGTAGCCTCAACATGAACTATGGGACTGACTGAGTACTGTCTATATTTGTATAAAATAAATAAATGGGTGGTGGACTAACATGTATACTACTGCTCCATAAAGAAGCTAGACTTGTTGCCTCCTCGTTCTCAGTATCACAGGGGGTCCCAGTAGTCAGACCCCACTCGATCTGTTATTTATATTGTATGATTAGGTGATAAATCATTTTTGCAGGATAACTCCTTTAACCTGTTTAAAAAATGTTGCAGGGTATGGCATTCAATATTTTACTGGTAAAATTGGTGACATTTGCTGATGTTTACCAGATTTGACAAGAGTTAAGAAAAGTGGATGTGATCTCCAAAGGAAAAGTAGTTTAGTCCACATATATTTTGCAAAATTATGAAACAAATCTATACCTCATGGTTAGGGCAGTTAATATTCCAAATTTATTGAGGTGTGAACCTTTTAATACATTAAAACACCACAACTACTTCCTTTACTGAGATTGGCATAAAAATGCCAGTCTCAGTAAATGTGGGCCAGTATTAGTGGGTGCCAGAAGTGACCAACAGTTTTAAAAAGTGAAGTAGAAACATTGTCCATTTCTATTACTTTATCCCACTTGATCGTAATTGATGTCTAACCAGTTATTTTCATTATCCATTCAGTTCCCATTTATAAACAAATGCTGCATCAATATACCTTGGTTACCTTTAAAATTGAATAATTTTTTTAACTCTTTTATTAACACAAAAGAAGAAACATCAGCAACTTACAACCACAATGCATTATAGAGAAAGGTTGTAGCCAGCTCACCTCATCGTCCTGCACGGCGGTGCACGGGGCGGACTCAAGCCAGTCCCTTGTAAGCGGAAGAAGATAGGAAAAAATGCTCCAGCACCGCAGTGGATAGTATGAAAATCCCGGTCTTTATTAACACCACAGAAAATTCAGGTGTATACAGCAATCGAAGACAAACACTGGTGGTCCCCGGTACCCCGGATCTACGCGTTTCGAACTATTGAGTTCTTAGTCATGATCCTAGGTGTCTCCCATGCTCCAAGCCTCAAATACTATCCGCCCGCCACTATCCCCTCCTAGTAAGGGAGGGGCATAGTGGAACAGGGCCGGCAGCAGAATCAGCTGGGCCCATGGGAGACACCTGTGTAAACCCAATCACATGTTAACAATCCAAATCCCTATAGTATTCCATGAAAAAAGTAATATATACATAAATAAAACAAACTGATATAAAATCCTCTGTAGGTCGTCTCTCCAGACATATTTAACATAAGATTCTATTCTGATTCCATATGAGTCATGAATAAATAGATCTAATATTCAAAAGACAGAGATACAAATAGATACAAAATCTCCGGATCACAGTCAGCGCACGAAAGTAAGAATTTTATCGTATTGTATTGTCCCATTTTTATCACATGTGTGTCACATCTTGGTTTGGTTCCATACATTGTTCTTTTAATTTTTCTCCTCTCTTTCGTTCATCCAATATATTAGAGTATTTGATTTTCTTCCTTATGCTTGGAAAACGCATTGTGTGAGCCGGGGTCAATCTTTAGACTGAAAAAAAGGGGGACTGCATTTATCAGACATAATACATTCAGTACCTGATCCATATAACAAGTCCGTGGTGCACCATATCATGTAATGGATGATTTGATAGGTGTAAAAACACCCAATTATATATATTAAAAAATTTAGATTAAAAATTAACATATACCTAACTATAACTATATAGGCTGGTCAGATGTCATTACCAATTCCATCTCATTTGAGTTTTTATTTCCAAAGATTTGGCCTTTGTATTCCCAATTTCTTTGGTCAATCTAGTATAGCAATAAGATTGTTATAACAATAAGATAGATTTGCAATTATCATTGGCCAGCATATATTATTTTAAAAAGGAAAAAATCCCTTTATGTAGTTCTGTATATTTATCCATTTTGTACATGTACATCACGGACGAGTTATTAGACTGTATAGACTGATATACAGATTATCCATATTTTTCTGACATATAATAAGTTGTTGTATAAAGTCCTATATATTATTCATATCATCATTTTTTCATTTCTAGGACATGAACCATTTATACCCAAGGCTTTTTTTTAAAAAGTACAAACCAACAAATACAAACGACCAAAACCGCATGTGTGTCCACATCAGCGCTCTAGTTCAGCCTATGATGTTTAAATATTTCTTGTTCATCTGATATGCAGGGGTATGCAGACAGGAGAGAATGAATTCTCATCCCCCTGCAAAACCCACTGCATGATCAGATGATGTGAATATCGTCAGACGCACATGCGGCTTCAGTTCTAGCGCCAGAACCTACTAGTTTTGGTATTGTTTTTATGATGGTATTTTAGTGAGGAGAGAACAAACCATTGCAAAAGGGAAGAGGATGATAAACCTTTAAAATTAAAATGAACATATATTAGTATATATGTTGGGCTAAAAACAATAGCAAAACCGGACATATGCTGCAAATCCCTTTCAATATAAATACATTAGTTCCCTTTTGAGATTGAGCCCCAAAGGATATCTTGTGCTCAATCTCCAGATCCAAAATGCCTCTCTGAGGAGAATTTTTTTGTTTTAGGTTTCCACCCCTTTTTGGTAGTGTCACTCTTTCAAAAGCAAATGTACTGAGATTGTCTACACTACGCCCATGCACATTTATAAAGTGTTTGGCCGCATTTGATTATACCTGTTGCTGATGGATTACAGATATAATTTAAATGCTCCCGTAATCTATCTTTAAATTTTCTGCTTGTGCAGCCAATATATATTATATACGGCATCCGTTTTGTAGGACTTCTCTCAGAATTTTATCCTCATACAGGATTGGAATACATTTTTGGATAACTTTCTTAATTTCAGGAAATTGTCTGCTATAAGTTAGGACTAGTGTTGGTATAAATTCATTTGTCCGAACTTTTGCAGACAAACTACATGTATCACCAGAGTCATCTTTTTTCTTTCTATCCTGTAGAGGATAATTATATCTGTTAAAAGATCTTTTTTGGTTATAATTAGTTGTGAGTCCTAGTAGATCTGTTCTAGATTTATTTTTCGCTATTTTTAGACCCCCGTGTAACATCCAATGTGGGTAGCCTCGCTTTTTCAAACGATCCCAGATGTTACCACATTCCCTCAAAAAGGCTGAGTCTGTGCTACAATGCATATCATACACATATAAATTGAGTCCATTAAATATTTCAGTTGTTCACTGCATTGTTATAATATCTTAACCACTATCAAAGGTTGACATAAAACATTTTTGCTACTCCACTAAAATGACCAATCCAGAGGACCTTGGCCTCAGACTTTCTAACATTTTTTAGGCTAATTACGGTGTTTTAACACCAACACTAAATATGTTATAATTTGGTTAATTTGTGATTTAAAGTCACGGAAGGTGTACAGGAAAGACAACACAAAATGAATATACGACTCACTGGATCCAAAACAAAGGAACAAAAAGGGAGACCCCTGCATCAGACCTGGCTCTCTCCTTTACTGCTCAGCCTATGCGAAAATCCCAATGGTAGATGATCGCATATCCTCGTACCTCGACTGTATAACACCTGAACACCCTATAATAGCGAGGGGACACGACCACCGGCTCCCTACACTAGATACGGAGGGAGTCCGGGTCACCTGGGATCCAGCAAACAGAAAAACACAAATGAATGCACAACACTTATCTTGTAGAAGACTGAGAAGTAGGATCAGCATGCACACACACTCCAGGAAGTAATATAAACCGCAAACTGATTCACTATGGGGAGGGATTTAAAGGTATGCAATCAGTACAACTACATGACAGCTGAGAGAGGCTAACGAGATGAGGAACTGAAAGCAAAACAAAGGAAGCTCAAGGAGGAGGTTCTGAAAGGCATCTGTCAGAGCTTCTCAGATGTCTGGTGGTGACAGTACCCCTCCTTCTACGAGTGGACTCCGGACACTCAGAGCCCACCTTCTCAGGATAGGACCTATGGAAAGCCCTGATGAGACGAGTGGCCTTAATGTCCGTCACTGGGACCCACATCCTCTCCTCAGGACCATAACCCTCCCAATAAACAAGGTACTGGAGAGAACCGCGGACAACACGAGAATCCACAATCCTAGAGACCTGAAATTCAAGATTACCATCAACCATAATCGGAGGAGGAGGCAAAGACGAGGGTACAATGGGTTGGACATAAGGTTTTAATAAGGACTTATGAAAAACATTATGGATCTTCCAAGTCTGAGGAAGATCAAGATGGTAGGCAACAGGATTGATGACAGACAAGATTTTGTAAGGCCCAATAAACTTAGGACCCAACTTCCAGGAGGGAACCTTCAATTTGATATTCTTAGTAGACAATCACACCAGATCACCAACATTCAGGTCCGGACCAGGCACACGTCTCTTATCCGCCAGACGCTTATTTCTCTCACTCATGCTCTTTAGATTATCCTGAATCTTTTGCCAAATAGATGACAAAGACGAGGAGAATCTGTCCTCATCAGGTAAACCAAAAGACCCCTCTCCCGAGAATGTCCCAAACTGCGGATGAAACCCATATGCACCAAAAAATGGTGATTTATCAGAGGACTCCTGACAACGGTTATTTAAAGAAAACTCAGCAAGGGACAAAAAAGAACACCAATCCTCCTGATTCTCCGCCACAAAACAGCGCAGATATGTCTCCAGATTCTGATTGACGCGCTCTGTCTGGCCATTCGACTGCGGGTGGAAAGCAGAAGAGAATGACAACCAAACCCCCAAGCGAGAACAGAAAGCCTTCCAGAATCTGGAAACAAACTGCGTGCCCCTATCAGAGACTATGTCTGAAGGAATACCATGCAATTTGACAATGTGATCAATAAATGCCTGCGCCAGCGTCTTAGCATTGGGCAAGCCAGGAAAAGGGATGAAATGCACCATTTTGCTAAAACGGTCCACCACCACCAGAATCACAGTCTTCCCCGAGGAACGAGGCAGGTCCGTAATGAAGTCCATGGACAGATGTGTCCAAGGACGGGAAGGAATGGGTAAGGGAAGGAGAGGACCTGATGGCCGTGAATGAGGGACTTTGGCACGAGCGCAGGTCTCGCTGGCTGCCACAAAACCCTCAGCCGACTTACGAAGCGCTGGCCACCAGAATCTCCGAGCGATGAGATCCAGTGTGGCTCTTGCCCCCGGGTGCCCAGCAAGGACCGTATTGTGGTGTTCCTTAAAAATCTTGTGTCTTAAAGCGAGAGGCACAAACAACCTCCCAGGAGGACAAAGATCAGGAGCCTCTGACTGGGCTGCCTGCACCTCTGCCTCCAATTCAGGAAAAAGAGCAGAGACCACCACACCTTCAGCCAAAATGGGACCCGGGTCTTCAAAATTCCCACCTCCCGGAAGACAATGTGACAGGGCATCTGCCTTCACATTCTTAACCCCAGGGCGGAACATGACAACAAAATTAAACCTTGAAAAGAACAAAGACCATCTGGCCTGTCTCGGGTTCATACGCTTGGCTGACTCCAAGTAGGCTAGATTTTTATGGTCAGTAAACACGGTAATAGGGTGTCTGGCTCCCTCTAGCCATTCCTCAAAAGCCAACTTGATGGCCAACAACTCCCTATCTCCCACATCGTAATTTCTCTCTGCGGAGGAGAGTTTCTTCGAGAAAAAGGCACACAGTCGCCATTTGGCAGGAGAGGAAACTTGAGACAAGACCGCACCCACACCCACCTCAGAAGCATCAACCTCAACTATGAAGGGTAGAGAAATATCAGGTTGTACCAAGATGGGAGCGGAAGCAAAACTCTCCTTGATATTAGAAAAGGCCTTACGCGCCTCTACCGACCAGGAAGAAAAATCTACCCCCTTTCTAGTCATATCAGTGAGTGGTTTAACAACAGAGGAATAATTCAAAATAAACTTCCTGTAATAATTGGCAAAGCCCAAAAAACGCATCAGCGCCTTCTGATTTTCAGGAAGCTCCTACTCAAGCACAGCGCGGACCTTCTCGGGGTCCATGCGAAAACCAGAAGCGGAGAGAAGAAACCCCAGAAATTGAATTTCTGGAACCGCAAACACACATTTTTCCAGTTTCGCGTACAATTTATTCTCCCGCAGGATGAGCAAGACCTGACGTAAGTGTTCCTTATGAGTTTTGAAATCAGGAGAAAAAAATCAAAATGTCATCCAAATACACTAATACAAATTTCCCCATTAAATTATAAAAAATGCTGTTCACAAAATGCTGAAAGACGGCTGGAGCATTCATCAAACCAAAAGGCATAACCAAATTCTCAAAATGGCCCTCAGGGGTATTGAAGGCCGTCCTCCATTCGTCTCCTTCTCTGACCCTGACCAGGTTGTATGCCCCTCTTAGATCTAATTTGGAAAAAACTTTAGCCCCAACAATCTGGTTAAACAGGTCCGGGATCAGAGGAAGCGGATAAGGGTCACGAATTGTGATACTGTTCAGCTCCCTGAAATCCAGACAAGGTCTTAAAGAACCATCTTTTTTCTTAACAAAGAAAAAAACCAGCGGCAACAGGTGACTTCGAGGGTCGTATGTGTCCTTTTCTCAGACTCTCAGAGATATAAGCACGCATAGCGACCCTTTCAGGTTGGGAGAGATTGTATAAATGAGATTTAGGCAGCTTGGCTCCCGGGATGAGATTAATAGGGCAATCGTACTCCCTGTGCGGGGGCAAATCCTGAACTCCACTCTCAGAGAAGACATCCGAAAATTCAGAGAGAAAAGATGGTACAGTCTTAGTAGAAACCTCAGAAACAGATGTCGTGAGGCAATTCTCTCTGCAAAAGTCACTCCAACCATTTATTTGCCTCGCTTGCCAATCAATGGTGGGGTTATGTTTAGTGAGCCCGGTGGCGGCGCTGCAGCACAAGCAAGTGCAAAAAAAAAAAAAAAAAAAAAAAACGGCATTCATTCATTCTTCCGTTCTTCCGCCCTGCGCAGGGCGCGCCCTAAGGCAGCCGCTTGGTCTGCCTTATGGTAGCGCCGGCCCTGAGTGAGCCAGGGTAGCCCCAACACTAGAGGAGTAGGCAATCCGCTAAGGACGAAACATGACACATCCTCAACATAAGCATCACTCACAATTAAACGGATATTGTGAACTATGCCTTTTAATGATTTCTGAGAAAGTATAGCGGAATCAATAGCAAAAACAGGAATATCCTTTCCCAAAGTGCATACCTGGAAACCATGAGTTATCGCAAATTGATTATCAATGAGATTGACAGCTGCTTCACTATCTACAAAAATCTCACAAAAAATGTTCTTGCTCTCTAGCGCCACCCTGGCAGGCAGGACAAAACGGGAACTACAAGCAAACGGAAAACCTTCAATTTCCGCCTCAACCCTGCCAATGTTAACAGATGGAACATTTTGAAAGGATTTTTTCCTTTTTGTTTCTTTATTACTCCCAAAAAACTGCCTGAATCTCCTAGAGGGACAAACATTTGCCAAATGATTTATACCTCCACAACAAAAACAAACCTTCCCATGCGGGCTGAATCTTCTATTGTCAGAGGCAATCAACCCCAGCTGCATGGGCTCCTGCTCAGAAGGGGTTGACAGCGACTGAGACCCCTGTGCACTGAATGAGACCACTGCACTGTCCTGGGATTGAGTATGACAGGAAGGAGTGATCTCTCCTCTCTCTCTAGGACGCCTGTCAATACGAACGGCCCGAGACATGGCAGAGTCCAAGGAGGTAGGCCTCTCATGAAAGGCAAATGCATCTTTCAATCCCTCTGAAAGACCATGGCAAAATTGACTTCGGAGTGCAGCATCATTCCAACCAGTATCAGCTGCCCATCTCCGAAATTCTGAGCAGTATATCTCTGCGGATTGTTTACCCTGGCATAACAGACGTAGTCTAGACTCAGCCAAAGCAAGACGATCCGGATCATCATATATCTGACCCAGGGCTAAAAAGAATTCATCCACTGAACGGAGGGGCCGTGCCCCCACCGGCAGCGAAAAGGCCCACGACTGAGTGTTACCCCTGAGCAGCGATATAATGATCCCTACCCTCCGTTCCTCATCACCAGAGGAATGGGGAAGTAGGCGAAAATGGAGTTTGCAAGCCTCTCTAAAACGCACAAAATTCTCACTACCCCCGGAGAACGTATCCGGGAGCGAGATCTTAGGCTCAGAACAAACTCCATGAACGCAAGCTGAACCGGTCACTTGAAACTGAGAAAGAGTCTTACGGAGATCTGCTACCTCCAATGAAAGACCCTGGAAGTGTTCAGTCAAAAGTGAAACCGGATCCATGCTTGAGACGGTTTTGGCGGTTTATAATGTCACGGAAGGTGTACAGGAAACAAGACAACACAAAATGAATATACGACTCACTGGATCCAAAACTAAGGAACAAAAGGGGAGACCCCTGCATCAGACCTGGTTCTCTCCATTACTGCTCAGCCTATGCGAAAATCCCAATGGTAGATGATCGCATATCCTCGTACCTTGACTGTATAATACCTGAACACCCTATAATAGTGAGGGGACACGACCACCGGCTCCCTACACTAGATACGGAGGGAGTCCGGGTCACCTGGGATCCAGCAAACAGAAAAACACAAATGAATGCACAACACTTATCTTGTAGAAGACTGAGAAGTAGGATCAGCATGCACACACACTCCAGGAAGTAATATAAATCGCAAACGGATGCACTATGGGGAGGGATTTAAAGGTATGCAATCAGTACAACTACATGACAGCTGAGAGAGGCTAACGAGATGAGGAACTGAAAGCAAAACAAAGGAAGCTCAAGGAGGAGGTTCTGAAAGGCATCTGTCAGAGCTTCTTAGATGTCTGGTGGTGACATTTCCCCATAGATATGGTCGATGTATTGGGGTCATACCATCGCAGTGCAATACATTTGCGCGCCATGAATAGCGATTCTCTCGAGTATATCGCCATGTAGTGATCCCTGTTATCATCATGTATGAGTTCAAGCAGACAAGTCTCAGGAGTCACCTTTCTCCAAAACATTGCAATTGGACTGCAACTCCATATCATATGCCAGAAATCTGCCTCTAGCTCCCCGCATCTCAGGCATGCAGTAGATGAAGCCCTGCCCATTCTATATAGCCTAGTTGGCATTAAATATGTTTGATGAATAATGTATAGTTGTATAATTTTGTTATTAACTGCTGGTGATACTTATAGATGTGATT
The DNA here is from genome assembly GCF_014858855.1 of Bufo gargarizans. Taxonomy (NCBI): domain Eukaryota; kingdom Metazoa; phylum Chordata; class Amphibia; order Anura; family Bufonidae; genus Bufo; species Bufo gargarizans. The sequence continues at coordinate 190,871,547 of NC_058082.1, forward strand.
CCAATAAATCTATTATGGATTCTTCTTTGAGTGTGGGTATCTTTCTTTTCCATTTATCAATGACTTTGAGAGGGCTATTTTTGACCTTTGCTTGCACTAAGTGGGAATAAATTGCTGACACTAGACCTCTGGGGCCCTGGGTTTTAACTATCCCTATTAGCGGGTATTTTGAGATCGTGGTATTGGTGTTCAGGATTGTGGCTTGTATGGCTGACCTAAGTTGTAGGTTTGAAAAGAATTGATTGCGGGGAATATTATATTTTTGGGTCAGTGCTTCAAATGTCATCAGTATACCCTGATGGTATACATCATGGAAAGTTCTTACCCCTGCCGCTTGCCATCTATCGGCCCCCATGAGCACGTGCATCTGTGGTAGCGATTGATTGATCCATAAAGGTATATCTGAAACCACTCCTGTGAACTGGGTTAGTATTTTCGCCTCTTTCCACATATACTGTGCCAGCCTATGCAACAGTAGCAGTGGGTTCTGGAATCTAGGGGGCATACATAATTGAAGGGGTGCCTGTCATCAGAGTACCAAATATCGGTGAGTGATTCGATATTCCCCTAGGGAGATATGCTATCGCCTTCAGATACAACATCATCACTTCATTGCCCAACATATAATCTATTCGGGATAGGGAGTCATGTCCTCCGCTGTGGCAAGAGTATACCTTAACTGTGAGGTACTTAGTTCTCCAGAGGTCTAACCATCTAAATTTAGTCAGAAATGTACCCAGTCGTGAGGGAATCCCTGTATCCATTGGGTCCGCATTTCTCTGGTGACAGTCGAGTGAGCGGTCTAACATCATATTAAGGTCACCCATACAGATTACTCTAGCTTGCGGATATGAAGCCACAAATATAGCCGCCAGGTGAAGGACATGCATAGAGCCTGGGGGTGGATTATATATTCCTATTAATGTATACTGTACATTATCAATTAGAGAGTGTACAAAGACAAATCTGCCTTCTGAATCAATGACCGAGTTTTTAACCTCCCAGCGCAGTTGCTTGTGTACTAATAGAGACACTCCTCGTGAAGAGGAGGAGTGATACGAATGCGCGGCCCATTGTACCCAGGGTTTCTTTAATACCCGAGAGGTATTTGCAGCGAGATGCGTCTCCTGCAAGCATAGGATCTGTGGACTATAGTTTCTAATAAAGGCAAGCGCCATAGATCTCTTTTGCGGTGTCCCCAAGCCCCTAACGTTCCATAATAGTACTTTTAACTCAGCCATGGATTCAGATGCAGATATGTGTAGACGGTAGTGGAGTCAAATGCAGTGGAAGCAGTAATACGTTGCATTGCTACAGAAACAATAATATCTAACGAATAAAACATAGTATTTATAATACCAGAAAAACTTTTAAAGTTATTAACTGTCAACATTTCTAACGTTATACTGTCCAGGTATTAAGTCTGTTATCATTTATTTTTCCAGACCAACTGCCAGCAAATCCGGGATGCCTCCGCCTATGATGTCAGGTGGCAGAGGCATGCGGGCTTAGGCCACAGAAATAATGTGTCCTTTATAATAAAGTGTGGGCATATATCAAAGCCCTATATTATTAGCTAAGGTGTAACAAAACCTAAATGGTTTTGCCAGGAAAACTATAATTAAAGAGGACCTTTCACTTGTAAAAACAATGTGAACTAAGTATGCTGACATGTAGAGCGGTGCCCGGGGATCTCACTGCACTTACTATTATCCCCGGGCGCCGCTCTGTTCTCCTGCTATGCCCTCCGGTATCTCCTGTCACAAAGTTATAGTACCTCCCAGGCTGTAAGCTGTGCGCTGCGATTGGCCAGCGCTGCAGCCTAGGAGAAGGAGACGCCCACAGGACAAGGGCAGACACCGCCTACTATAACTTACAGAGCGAAGGTACCGGAGGGCATAACGGGAGAACGGAGCAGCGCCCGGGAATAATAGTAAGTGCAGTGAGATCCCCGGGCGCCGCTCTACATGTCAGCATACTTAGTTCACATTGTTTTACAAGTGAAAGGTCCTCTTTAACACATATTTTAATGCGAGCAAACCAGTCCGCTGGGGTTGTCAGACGGCCACTTCTGGCTGTGTCAGATGGGTCAACGTCTTGGTGATCGTCGCTGCAGGGCCAGCCATTCTGAGATTTCTCCAGGGGAAGTGAAGAACACCACTCTGTGTCGCCGTCCACCACTCTGTCTAGCAGGGTAGCCCATTGAATACGGGATATTGGCTTCTCTCAGGCGCCTTTTAACATCCATGAAGGTGGCTCGTTGTTTCTGTAGTTCCATAGAGAAGTCTGGGAAGATGGAGACTCTAGCGCAGTGGTGTATCTTGGTTTTGTGCTGCCCTAGGCGAGACTTAACTTGGGCACCCCCCCTAAAATAATTTGACCCACCCCTTCCTCTCTAAACCCCACCCCTTCCTATGTGCCATCTACAGATCCCCCCCTAAACAGTGCCATCCACAGATCCCCCTCCCCTAAACAGTGCCATCCACAGATCCCCCTCCCCTAAACAGTGCCATTCACAGATCCCCCTTCCCTAAACAGTGCCATCCACAGATCCCCCCTAAACAGTGCCATCCACAAATCCCCCTCCCCTAAACAGTGCCATCCACAGATCCCCCCTAAACAGTGCCATCCAAAGATCCCCTCCCCTAAACAGTGCCATCCACAGATCCCCCCCCTAAACAGTGACATCCACAGATCCCCCCTAAACAGTGACATCCACAGATTCCCCTCCCCTAAACAGTGCTATCCACAGATCCCCCCTAAACAGTGCCATCCACAGACCCCCTCCCCTAAACAGTGCCATCCACAGATCCCCCTCCCCTAAACCGTGCCATCCACAGATCCCCCCCCCTAAACCGTGACATCCACAGATCCCCCTCCCCTAAACAGTGACATCCACAGATCCCCCTCCCCGACGCTCACAGGAGTACATTTATAAACTGTAATCAGTAACTTTAACTTTAATCATCGCTGATCTCTTTACTTGGATACCTATATTCTGCAGCACTTTACAGACATTAGCATCAAGCTGTCCCCAATGGGGCTCACAATCTAAGTTCCCTATCAGTATGCCTTTGGAGTGTGGGAGGAAACCAGAGTACCCGGAGGAAACCCACACAAACACTAGGAGAACATGGGACACGCGTTCTATATATAGAGGGCCCTATCTGTGCCCCTTCACAGTATTAATGCCCTGTCTCTGCCCCTTCACAGTAGTAATACCTTCTCTGTGCCCCATTCACAGTAATAATGCCCTCTCTGTGCCTTCTTTAGAGTACTTATGTCTTCACTGTGCCCCCCTCACAATACTAATGCTCTTTCTGTGCCCCCTTAACATTAGTAAAATAAAATATAAAACAGTAACTCCTCACCTTGTCCCGTTCCTGATGACCACCTCCAGCTCTCCCCTGCAGGCAGCCAGGCACAGATCGTGCTGCAGCACTGTATGGGAGGAGAGCACAGGCAAACTCCAGGGCTCCTCCTACACAGGCCTGCAAAGCGATTTGTGCCTGCAGGGCTGACTGGTGAAGCAGTATCACGGAACAGCGGATGTGAACCCACTGTGCCACTGACTAGCAATACTCCAGAGGGGCGTGACTAAGCAACTACCCGGATTTCACTAGAGCCTCAGATAGTGAGGATAGGCTTGACCGTCGGTAGTTGCCAGGACCTGTGTGAAGTTGGCACCCCATGTTCTTAAATTTCAAAAATAAATACACCATTCGTTTGTGCTGCGTTTGTGCTGGTTTGTGCCGCAAAAATAAACGTTTGTGCCGGTTCGGTTCCTGAGATATTGCGCGTTAGATTTTTATGAAGCCCCGCCCATTTTCCACCCCATGTTCTTAAATTTCAAAAAGAAATACACCATTCGTTTGTGCTGCGTTTGTGCTGGTTTGTGCTGCAAAAATGAACATTTGCGCCGCTTTGGTTTCCGAGATATTGCGCGCTTGATTTGCTGAAACCCCGCCCACTTTCCACCCCATGTTTTTACATTTCAAAAAGAAATACACCATTCGTTTGTGCTGCGTTTGTGCTGGTTTGTGCTGCAAAAATGAACGTTTGTGCCGCTTTGGTTTCCGAGATATTGCGCGCTTAATTTTCTGAAACCCCGCCCATTTTCCACCCCATGTTCTTAAATTTCAAAAAGCAATACACCATTCGTTTGTGCTGCGTTTGTGCTGGTTTGTGCCGCAAAAATGAACGTTTGTGCCGGTCCGGTTCCTGAGATATTGCGCGTTAGATTTTTATGAGCCCCGCCCATTTTCCACCCCATGTTCTTAAATTTCCCCAAAAAATACACCATTCGTTTGTGCTGCGTTTGTGCTGGTTTGTGCTGCAAAAATGAACGTTTGCGCCGCTTTGGTTTCTGAGATATTGCGCTTGATTTGCTGAAACCCCGCCCACTTTCCACCCCATGTTCTTAAATTTCAAAAAGAAATATACCATTTGTTTGTGCTGCGTTTGTGCTGGTTTGTGCTGAAAAAATAAACGTTTGCGCCGCTTTGGTTTCCGAGATATTGCGCGCTTGATTTGCTGAAACCCCGCCCACTTTCCACCCCATGTTTTTAAATTTCAAAAATAAATACACCATTCGTTTGTGCTGCGTTTGTGCTGGTTTGTGCAGCAAAAATTAACGTTTGCGCCGCTTTGGTTTCTGAGATATTGCGCGCTTGATTTGCTGAAACCCCGCCCACTTTCCACCCCATGTTTTTAAATTTCAAAAAGCAATACACCATTCGTTTGTGCTGCGTTTGTGCTGGTTTGTGCCGCAAAAATTAACGTTTGCGCCGCTTTGGTTTCCGAGATATTGCGCTCGATTTTCTGAAACCCCGCCCACTTTCCACCCCATGTTTTTAACCCTGACTCTAGACCCCCCAGGTGTGCTGCAGCTTGCCCCCTCCCGCCCCCTTTCACAACTTTTTTTGGGGCACAAGCATATTATATATTTTTTTCTGCGTACGCTGACTGTGGCCGGGACTCTTAGCGTCACTGTTAGCGCATCGCACGCCCCACCGCTGATCAACTTCGGACGGTTGATCAGCAAGTTTTAATTTAAAAAAAATCACATTTTTGGGCCTTTTTTTTTTTTTTGTCTGTAAGGTTTAGGGTAAGTTCCCGAACACCCGTCCCCCCACACACACGCACACCAAATAAAGTTTATCACCCACACACACTCCCCTATGGCCCGCCGGATGTTCTAGGCTGCATATGCCCAGCTTGCCTCCGAGTCCGAGAGCCCCAGTGAGGACGAGGATAACCCCACTTTCCTTTTGTCATCCGCGTCCTCCTCATCATCTAGCAATGATGATGAGACCCCAAGGCGGCGGAGACGCCGCCAGGTGGAGCAAGGAGACCGCCATGCTAGGGACCCTGTGGCCCACACTAGTACGAGAAGCTCTGGGGCTCGTACTAGTTTTCCGGCCCACCAGTTAAGACCACCGGAGCCCCCTACCGGTGAACTTGTCTTGTATACCCCAGAGCGTTTTGAGCCCGTGATTCCTGATTTTGTAGGCCAACCAGGAATCCAGATTTCCACAGTGGGCTTCACTGAATGCGACTACTTTAGTCTTTTTTTCAGTGACCCCTTTGTGAATCTGATGTTGGAGCAGACGAACCTGTACGCCCCACAGTTCATTGATCAACATCCGGGCTCCTTTTTGGCTAGGCCCGGTGGCTGGACTCCGGTCTGTGCAGCCAAGATGAGGACGTTTTGGGGCCTCGTGCTGCATATGGGCCTAGTCAAGAAACCTAGTGTCAGGCATTACTGGAGTGGGGACGTCCTCTACCAGACCCCACTTTACAATTATGCAGATAATGCAGCATGTCCCCCCCAAGGTGATCCTGCCCATGACCGTCTGTACAAGATACGGCCGGTCATCGATCACTTTGGGGCCAAATTTGTGCAGGTCTATGTACCTGGAAGGGAAGTTGCGGTTGATGAGTCTCTCATTGCTTTCAAGGGGAGACTCATTATCCGCCAGTATGTTCCCTCTAAGCGGGCGAGGTATGGTGTGAAGCTGTACAAACTTTGTGAGAGTACCTCAGGGTGCACTTACAAGTTTCGTGTGTACGAGGGGCGAGATTCTCGTATTCAACCCCCAGAATGTCCCCCCACTCTGGGTGTTAGCGGGAAACTTGTATGGGACCTTATGCACCCACTGCTAGATAAGGGTTACCACCTTTGCGTGGATAACTTTTATACTAGTATCCCCTTGTTCCAGTCTCTCGCCGCCAGATCCACGTTCGCTTGTGGGACTGTGCGGAAAAATCAACGCGGCCTCCCTGCCCACCCCCTCCAGGTACCTATCCCTAGGGGTGCGACCCGTGCACTTACCAGTGGAAACCTGTTGCTGGTCAGGCATAAGGACAAGAGGGATGTCCTTATGCTGTCCACAATTCACGGTAACGGCATCACCCCTGTCCCTGTGCGAGGTACCGCAGCAACGGTCCTCAAGCCCGATTGTATCGTCGACTACAATCGGTATATGGGAGGAGTTGATCTCCCTAATCAAGTCCTCTAGCCATATAACGCCATGCGCAAAACCCGGGCATGTTATAAAAAAGTTGCGGTCTGCTTGGTGCAGGTTGCCATGTACAACTCTTTTGTGCTGTCCCGGAGCGCTGGCAACACAGGGACATTCCTCCAGTTCTATGAGGCAGTCCTCAAGGCCCTGATCTTTTCTGACCAGGAAAGAGCAGGCCAGAGTACCTCGGGAACTGGAGGCGCCCAGATCGTCCCTGGCCAACACTTTCCAGGTGTGGTCCCCCATACTGGAAATAAGGGCGGACCCAAAAAAGGTGCAGAGTATGTCACAGGAGGGGGATACGGAAGGACACCACTACTCAATGTGACACGTGACACGATCATCCGGGCCTCTGCATTATTGGTTGCTTCAAGGAGTACCACACTTCCATGGAGTACTAAATTTATGTTCCCCTTCCCCATTTTAGCCACTGACAATCGGATATAAAACTATGGGGATACTAGTATAAAAGTTATCCACGAACAGGTGGTAAGCCTTATCTAGCAGTGGGTGCATAAGGTCCCACACAAGTTTCCCGCTAACACCCAGAGTGGGGGAACCTTCTGGGGGTTAAATACGGGAATCTCGCCCCTCGTACACACAAAACTTGTAAGTGCACCCTGAGGTACTCTCACAAAGTTTGTACAGCTTCACGCCATACCTCCCCCGCTTAGAGGGAACATACTGGCGGATAATGAGTCTCCCCTTGAAAGCAATGAGAGACTCATCAACCGCAACTTCCCTTCCAGGTACATAGACCTGCACAAATTTGGCCCCAAAGTGATCGATTACCGACCTGATTTTGTACAGGCGGTCATAGGCAGGATCACCTTGGGGGGGACATGCTGCATTATCTGCATAATTGTAAAGTGGGGTCTGGTAGAGGACGTCCCCACTCCAGTAATGCCTGACACTAGGTTTCTTGACTAGGCCCATATGCAGCACGAGGCCCCAAAACGTCCTCATCTTGGCTGCACAGACCGGAGTCCAGCCACCGGGCCTAGCCAAAAAGGAGCCCGGATGTTGAGCAATGAACTGTGGGGTGTACAGGTTCGTCTGCTCCAACATCAGATTCACAAAGGGGTCACTGAAAAAAAGACTAAAGTAATCGCATTCAGTGAAGCCCACTGTGGAAATCTGGATTCCTGGTTGGCCTACAAAATCAGGAATCACGGGCTCAAAACGCTCTGGGGTATACAAGACAAGTTCACCGGTAGGAGGCTCCGGTGGTCTTAACTGGTGGGCCGGAAAACTAGTACGAGCCCCAGAGCTTCTCGTACTAGTGTGGGCCACAGGGTCCCTAGCATGGCGGTCTCCTTGCTCCACCTGGCGGCGTCTCCGCCGCCTTGGGGTCTCATCATCATCGCTAGATGATGAGGAGGACGCGGATGACAAAAGGAAAGTGGGGTTATCCTCGTCCTCACTGGGGCTCTCGGACTCGGAGGCAAGCTGGGCATATGCCGCCTAGAACATCCGGCGGGCTATAGGGGAGTGTGTGTGTGATAAACTTTATTTGGTGTGCGTGTGTGTGGGGGGACGGGTGTTCGGGAACTTACCCTATACCTAACAGACAAAAAAATAAAAAAAGACCCAAAAATTAGATTTTTTTTAAAATTCTAACTCGCTGATCAATCGTCCGAAGTTGATCAGCGGTGGGGCGTGCGATGCGCTAACAGTGACGCTAAGAGTCCCGGCCACAGTCAGCGTACGCAGAAAAAAAACATATAATATGCTTGTGCCCCAAAAAAAGTTGTGGGGGGGCGGGAGGGGGGCAAGCTGCAGCACACCTGGGGGGTCTAGAGTCAGGGTTAAAAACATGGGGTGGAAAGTGGGAGGGGTTTCATCAAATCAAGCACGCAATATCTCGGAAACCAAAGCGGCGCAAACGTTCATTTTTTCAGCACAAACCAGCACAAATGCAGCACAAACGAATGGTGTATTTCTTTTTGAAATTTAAAAACATGGGGTGGAAAGTGGGCGGAGTTTCAGCAAATCAAGCGCGCAATATCTCGGAAACCAAAGCGGCACAAACGTTCATTTTTGCAGCACAAACGCAGCACAAACGAATGGTGTATTTATTTTTGAAATTTTAAAACATGGGGTGGAAAGTGGGCGGGGTTTCAGCAAATCAAGCGCGCAATATCTCGGAAACCAAAGCGGCGCAAACGTTAATTTTTGCAGCACAAACCAGCACAAACGCAGCACAAACGAATGGTGTATTTATTTTTGAAATTTAAGAACATGGGGTGGAAAATGGGTGGGGCTTCATAAAAATCTAACGCGCAATATCTCAGGAACCGAACCGGCACAAACGTTCATTTTTGCGGCACAAACCAGCACAAACGCAGCACAAACGAATGGTGTATTTCTTTTTGAAATTTAAAAACATGGGGTGGAAAGTGGGCGGGGTTTCAGCAAATCAAGCGCGCAATATCTCGGAAACCAAAGCGGCGCAAACGTTCATTTTTGCAGCACAAACCAGCACAAACGCAGCACAAACGAATGGTGTATTTATTTTTGAAATTTAAGAACATGGGGTGGAAAATGGGCGGGGTTTCAGAAAATCAAGCGCGCAATATCTCGGAAACCAAAGCGGCGCAAACGTTAATTTTTGCAGCACAAACCAGCACAAACGCAGCACAAACGAATGGTGTATTTATTTTTGAAATTTAAGAACATGGGGTGGAAAATGGGCTGGGGCTTCATAAAAATCTAACGCGCAATATCTCAGGAACCGAACCGGCACAAACGTTCATTTTTGCGGCACAAACCAGCACAAACGCAGCACAAACGAATGGTGTATTTCTTTTTGAAATTTAAAAACATGGGGTGGAAAGTGGGCGGGGTTTCAGCAAATCAAGCGCGCAATATCTCGGAAACCAAAGCGGCGCAAACGTTCATTTTTGCAGCACAAACCAGCACAAACGCAGCACAAACGAATGGTGTATTTATTTTTGAAATTTAAGAACATGGGGTGGAAAATGGGCGGGGTTTCAGAAAATCAAGCGCGCAATATCTCGGAAACCAAAGCGGCGCAAACGTTCATTTTTGCAGCACAAACCAGCACAAACGCAGCACAAACGAATGGTGTATTTCTTTTTGAAATTTAAGAACATGGGGTGGAAAATGGGCGGGGCTTCATAAAAATCTAACGCGCAATATCTCAGGAACCGAACCGGCACAAACGTTCATTTTTGCGGCACAAACCAGCACAAACGCAGCACAAACGAATGGTGTATTTCTTTTTGAAATTTAAGAACATGGGGTGCCAACTTCACACAGGTGTTGCCAGGGGCTACTCTGGAGCGTGAACCAGTCAGTGACAGCTGGTCCAGGCAGACCAGGAGGTACCTGCAAAGGTACTGACAGTACAGACGTAGTAAACCAGGTAGGGTTGTGACCAGGAGCAACAAGACAGGAACCGGAGGATGATGCAGAGACGTAGTCAGGACGGGCAAAGGGTCAAGGCAGTCGGCACAGGATCAAGGTCAGACAATCCAGGTCGGCAACAGGAGAGGCAATGCCAGCAGGCTGGGATAGGAGATAAACAAAGTCCAGGAACGAAGCACGAAGTCAGGAACACGAGTGGTAAGTAAGCTCTTTAGCACAAGATTAGGACCTTGACACTGAGGCGTCTGGCTAGATGGCTGAGCTACTAAGGTACCTGAAGGAGAGCCAGGATAGGTTAAATAGATCACCTGACACAACTCAGCCCCGCCCAGGGAGTGATGTCTACTGCCACAACCGAAGCCGAGTGTTCAGGTTGAATGGAAGTTGTGGAGCGGAATCTTCAAAGGTAATACTAACCACACAGGCAGAACCCAAAGCTGTAGCAGAGAAAAGGAAGCACAGACCACGATCACAGATGAGCACGGTGTCCGGAACCGCAGCGATAAGCAGGGGGACAGCGTCGCACAGAGGACACTGTTACGGTACGCCCCCTACACCCCCTCTTCTTGAGTCCATGACGAGACAGAAAGCGCTTAATAAGACTCGGAGCATGAATGTTCTCCTGTGACTCCCAGGACCTCTCTTCTGGACCAAATCCTTTCCAGTCCACAAGAAAATAGGTCTTCTTGGCCCGCTTCTTGACATCCAGAATGTTCTTGACTTCAAAGACCTCATCAGTATTTTCAGACACTGGAGTAGGAGTAGAAGGAGCCTTTGAAAAATGGTTAAGGACCACTGATTCAAGCAAAGATACATGGAAGGCATTGGGAATGCTCAGAGAGGAAGGCAGACGTAACTTGTACGCCACCTCATTGATCCTCTTCAACAATTCAAAGGGTCCAAGGAATCTTGGAGCAAACTTAAAACTGGGGACTCTTAAGCGGATGTTTTTGGAGGAAAGCCATTACTTCTCCCCAGACGAGAACTGGGGTGGTCTCCTTCTTCTCTTGTCCGCATTGGTCTTCATGCGGATCATCGCTTTGTGTCAATACAGGCCTTGGTGTCACTCCAAATCGTCAAAAAATCTCTAAAGGAAGAGTCTGCAGCTGGCACCCCAGGAAGATACAGGAAGAGGAGTACAATGGTGTTGACCATAGACGACAAAGAATGGCGAGGATCTAGTAGACTCATTAGGCTACTTTCACACTAGCGTTCGGGCGGATCCGTTCTGAACGGATCCGCTCATAATAATGCAGACGGAGGCTCCGTTCAGAACGGATCCGTCTGCATTAAAATGGCAAAAAAAAAGCTAAGTGTGAAAATAGCCTCGGACGGATCCGTCCAGACTTTCAATGTAAAGTCAATGGGGGACGGATCCGCCTGAAGATTGAGCCACATTGTGGCATCTTCAAACGGATCCGTCCCCATTGACTTACATTGTAAGTCTGGATGGATCCGCACGGATCCGCACGCCTCCGCACGGCCAGGCGGACACCCGAACGCTGCAAGCAGCGTTCAGCTGTCCGCCTGTCCGTGCGGAGGCGAGCGGAGCGGAGGCTGAACGCCGCCAGACTGATGCAGTCTGAGCGGATCCGCTCCATTCAGACTGCATCAGGGCTGGACGGCTGCGTTCGGGTCCGCTCGTGAGCTCCTTCAAACGGAGCTCACGAGCGGACCGACGAACGCTAGTGTGAAAGTAGCCTTAGTGTGGTTGTTTTAGGAGAATTCTGCCAAAGGTAGCAGTGATACTCAGTTGTCGTGTTGCATAGAAACAAAATGTAGAAGACAGTACTCCAAAATCTGATTGACCCACTCTACTAGCCCGTTGGTTTGGGGGTGATAATCGGAAGAGAAGTCCAGGTCAATTTCTAGCAGACGACAGAGGGCTCTCCAGAGCTTGGATGTAAACTGGACTCCTTGCTCAGAAACAATATGCCCAGGCAAACCGTGTAGTCGAAATATATGTTTTATGCTTAGCTTGGCAAGTTCCGCAGCCTTCCTGCCCAGCAGCAACAAAATAAGGCAAAACCAAAACAACACCGCCTGCAGACTACAGGTCAATTACCTGCCGGTCCCAAGCTGGAATGGTAGTGATAGAGTCGTTCCCCGTGGATCCCTCCGACATCGTCTCCTCTGGTGCCGCTGCAACATCGTCACGTCCATGTCCAGCGCTGCGCTTCCCCCAGCTGTCGGTCATCACCGGACCCTTTCAGTGATGGGAATAGTATGGGGGTTCATTACTGGGCGAATGGTGTGGGGGCCCAGTGCCAGTAGTTATCAAAAGATAAAAGTATGCGGGCCGGCACTGTACTGCGGAGTAAAATGGTATAATCCCTACCCAAATTAGCCACCGCAACCGCTGCTCGAACTAAACAATAGCGTCTATAAACAACCACAAAGGATAGACTATTCTTTTTTCCCCAAAGGATACAAGCACTAGTATAGTGCCGCACCTGCACGCAATGCTGCGACCTGTGATGCCCCCGCCACTCCTTTCCTTCCCCCCCCCCCCGCCTGCCAGTACTTGACCTGTGCACAAATGATAAGACGATTCATGTCCAGAACACAGCCAGCAGATTACAGTGTATTATCTGCAGTATTCTTCAGCGATACCAAAGCCTGACCCCCCTGCTTTACTGTGCTGGTAGTAGCACAAGAAATACACAAACACGAGATCGTAACACAAAAGTAGGATGGCCACAACACCTTTTTGATACACAAAGAACATGCAAATAAAGCTCTGCAAATAGACAAACTGGATATACAGCAATTAGTCATCACACAACAATCAGCGCTTCACTCCCAGTGACAGCAAAACAGATAGGGGCGTTTCCACCTGACATCACGGGATCATAGTTACCAGCTCCCCGCCCCAAAAACCACTGGCCTGCGCGCCAAAATACTGTTTAAAAGACGATGTCCTGTCATTTCTCAGTATACATTTTTATTGTCCTGATGAAGAGGGCTGTGCGCCCTTGAAACGCGTTGACAAAAAAATATAAATCAACTTTTTTAAAAAAAATATCACGCAAGAATTTCCGCCTCCTGTGTTCAGCGCCGATAAAAAGGTTCAGAAAAAATCTCAATTTTTATCTTCAATACTTTATCTCTCTTGCCACAATTGGGGCAGAGAAAAGGAACCTTGGCAGCAGTACAGGACCCCGCACGCTGGACGGGAGAATACCGGCAAAAGCATCAAACAGTTGTTGTGGCTCTACACAACAACAAATGGTAAGCGCTTCTTGTATAAAGCGCATTCAGACTGTAATACAGCCACACACACGAGGCGCGGCCTCCTGTCTCCTTTGTCTTTTTTCCTTTAGGTGAACATCTTGCCCCATTCACTTTAATGGCAGGCGAACCTGAAAAACCTTCAGGTCATATTTGCAGCCAGCAAACACTTACTAGAAGTACACAAATAGTCCCACAACATGGACAGTGACATTCCAGAGGGAGATTATTGGCAAAAATTCCCACAAAAAATATGCATTTTAATCAGAGGCAATTTTTATGTGTCTTAAAGGGCAATTCTCAAAAATGTGCCCTGCTGGAGCCTAGAATTTTTTTATTTTCTATCGGTTTGATGTATACAAATGTGCAGCACTCCATGTTTTTGTATCCTGCAGAGTCCATTAAAAAAATAGCATATGTTAACGTAAAATTTTTTTTCTACCATGGATCTGTATGGTGAATGGACTGTACGGCATCAGTCTGAGGCATCTGTTAACGCATACATTTATGGCATGCATTAAATGGATGGCAAAAATGGGATGTGAACCCAGCCCTAGTGTCAGAATAAGCACCAGCACACAGCGGAGCAGCGTGGCGGAGAGGGGAGGCCGCCATGTACTGACAGAGAGCTACCTGGTCCTGGTGGTCAGGATGAGGACAGTGCTTCCCAAGGATCATTTTCTACTGGGAAATACAGGGCACAGTATAATACACTAGAATCTATATAATATAAAAATATTAGCCCTACCCCCGAATAATAATACAATTAGGTGGTCATTTATTATATAGAAATACGTCTATGTTAGGCGTATCTCTGACACAGATTGTGGCGCAAAGGTCCTTAGCACCGCAATCTGCATATTTTTCACGCTCATGCCAGATCTAAAAAAGGATAGCGTGGGCAGGAAAAGGGATACAGTTATGGCCATCTAGTTATTGAATACCACCTCCATACGATGACCGGATAACACCTCTGTACAATGACCTCATACCGTGACCAGATAAAAGGGTATAAGAGGTTACAGTACAGGGAATGACTAGGGCCACTGCACAGGGTGTGGTAAGAGGGCACAATGCAAGGTATAAGGGGGCACAGTACGGGATGAGGGGCACAGTACATGGTGGGGGGCACAGTCACATGATCCTGTGACATTAGAAGGTCCTTATGATGAATGCGGTTTATACGCCACCATAATGAGAGGCAGAGGAGTGAGACTAGGGTGTGATTATGTGGCTAGAGATAAAAAATTCACCTGACAGCAAAGAACTTTGGATTCTGTGGCTGGAGGTACATTAGGCGGTCACAGGATAAATATGTAACTGTCGGCCAGCACAGGCCCCAAAAATTAGGCAATAGGCATTCACCTGACAGCAAAGAACTTTGGATTCTGTGGCTGGAGGTAGATTAGGCGTTCAGAGGATAAATATGTAACTGTAGACCAGTACAGGCCCCAAAAATTATGCAATAGGCGTTCACCTGACAGCAAAGAACTTTGGATTCTGTGGCTGGTGGTACATTAGGCGTTCACAGGATATAAATGTAACTGTCGGCCAGTACAGGCCCCAAAAATTAGGCAATAGGCATTCACCTGACAGCAAAGAACTTTGGATTCTGTGGCTGGAGGTACATTAGGTGGTCACAGGATAAATATATAACTGTCGGCCAGTACAGGCTAAATTAGGCGTTCACCTGACATAAAAGGCCTTCTATGCCGCTGTATATGCATAAGTGTCACAACCAGACATCTAAGAAGCTCTGACAGAAGCCTTTCAGAACCTCCTCCTTGAGTTTTCTTTGTTTTGGTTTTCAGTTCCTCATCTCGTTAGCCTCTCTCAGCTGTCATGTAGTTGGACTGATTGCATCCCTTTAAATTCCTCCCCATAATGCATTAGTGTGCGGCTTATACAACTTCCTGGAGTGTGTGTGCATGCTGATCCCATTTTCCAGTCTTCTACAAGTTAAGTGCTCTACATTTATTTGTGATTTTCTGTTTGCTGGATCCCAGGTGACCCTGACTCCCTCCGTGTCTAGTGTAGGGAGCCGGTGGTCGTGTCCCCTCACTATTGTAGGGTGTTCAGGTGGTATATAGTCGAGGTACGAGGAGATGCGATCATCCACCATTGGGATTTTCGCATAGGCTGAGCAGTCAGGGAGAGTGCCAGGTCTTATGCAGGGGTCTCCCTTTTGTTCCTTAGTTTTGGATCCAGTGAGTCATATATTCATTTTGCATTGTCTTGTTTCCTATACACCATCCATGACATTATAAGCCGCCAAAACCGTCTCAAGCATGGATCCGTTTTCACTTTTGACTGAACGCTTCCAGGGTCTTTCATTGGAGGTAGCTGATCTCCGTAAGACTCTTTCTCAGTTTCTAGTGACTGGTTCAACTTGCGTTCA
Source organism: Bufo gargarizans (assembly GCF_014858855.1). Taxonomy (NCBI): domain Eukaryota; kingdom Metazoa; phylum Chordata; class Amphibia; order Anura; family Bufonidae; genus Bufo; species Bufo gargarizans. The sequence continues at coordinate 190,887,090 of NC_058082.1, forward strand.
TGGAGTTTGTTCTGAGCCTAAGATCTCGCTCCCGGATACGTTCTCCGGGGGTAGTGAGAATTTTGTGCGTTTTAGAGAGGTTTGCAAACTCCATTTTTGCCTTCTTCCCCATTCCTCTGGTGATGAGGAACGGAGGGTGGGGATCATTATATCGCTGCTCAGGGGTAACGCTCAGTCGTGGGCCTTTTCGCTGCCGGTGGGGGCACGGCCCCTCCGTTCAGTGGATGAATTCTTTTTAGTCCTGGGTCAGATATATGATGATCCGGATCGTGTTGCTTTGGCTGAGTCTAGACTACGTCTGTTATGCCAGGGTAAACAATCCGCAGAGATATACTGCTCAGAATTTCGGAGATGGGCAGCTGATACTGGTTGGAATGATGCTGCACTCCGAAGTCAATTTTGCCATGGTCTTTCAGTGGGATTGAAAGATGCATTTGCCTTTCATGAGAGGCCTATCTCCTTGGACTCTGCTATGTCTCAGGCCGTTCGTATTGACAGGCGTCTTAGAGAGAGAGGAGAGATCTCTCCTTCCTGTCATACTCAGTCCCAGGACAGTGCAGCGGTCTCATTCTGTGTGCAGGGGTCTCAGTCGCTGTCAGCCCCTTCTGAGCAGGAGCCCATGCAGCTGGGGTTGATTGCCTCTGACAATAGAAGATTCAGCCCGCGTGAGAAGGAGACGAATGGAAGACGGCCTTCAATACCCCTGAGGGCCATTTTGAGAATTTGGTTATGCCTTTTGGTTTGATGAATGCCCCAGCCGTTTTTCAGCATTTCGTGAACAGCATTTTTTATCATTTAATGGGAAAATTTGTATTAGTGTATTTGGATGACATTTTGATTTTTTCTCCTGATTTCAAAACTCATAAGGAACACTTACGTCAGGTCTTGCTCATCCTGCGGGAGAATAAATTATACGCGAAACTGGAAAAATTTGTGTTTGCGGTTCCAGAAATTCAATTTCTGGGGTTTCTTCTCTCCACTTCTGGTTTTCGCATGGACCCCGAGAAGGTCTGCGCTGTGCTTGAGTGGGAGCTTCCTGAGAATCAGAAGGCGCTGATGCGTTTTTTTTGGGCTTCGCCAATTATTACAGGAAGTTTATTTTGAATTATTCCTCTATTGTTAAACCACTCACTGATATGACCAGAAAGGGGGTAGATTTTTCTTCCTGGTCGGTAGAGGCGCGTAAGGCCTTTTCTAATATCAAGGAGAGTTTTGCTTCCGCTCCCATCTTGGTACAACCTGATATTTCTCTACCCTTCATAGTTGAGGTTGATGCTTCTGAGGTGGGTGTGGGGGCGGTCTTGTCTCAGGGTCCCTCTCCTGCCAAATGGCGACCGTGTGCCTTTTTTTCGAAGAAACTCTCCCCCGCAGAGAGAAATTACGATGTGGGAGATAGGGAATTGTTGGCCATCAAGTTGGCTTTTGAGGAATGGCGCCATTGGCTAGAGGGAGCCAGACACCCTATTACCGTGTTTACTGACCATAAAAATCTGGCCTACTTGGAGTCAGCCAAGGTCTGAACCCAAGACAGGCCAGATGGTCTTTGTTCTTTTCAAGGTTTAATTTTGTTGTCACGTTCCGCCCTGGGGTTAAGAATGTGAAGGCAGATGCCCTGTCACGTTGTTTTCCGGGGGGTGGGAATTTTGAAGACCCGGGTCCCATTTTGGCTGAAGGTGTGGTGGTCTCTGCTCTTTTTCCTGAATTGGAGGCAGAGGTGCAGGCAGCCCAGTCAGAGGCTCCTGATCTTTGTCCTCCTGGGAGGTTGTTTGTGCCTCTCGCTTTAAGACACAAGATTTTTAAGGAACACCACGATACGGTCCTTGCTGGGCACCCGGGGCAAGAGCCACAGTGGATCTCATCGCTCGGAGATTCTGGTGGCCTGTGCTTCGTAAGTCGGCTGAGGGTTTTGTGGCAGCCTGCGAGACTTGCGCTTGTGCCAAAGTCCCTCATTCACGGCCATCAGGTCCTCTCCTTCCCTTACCCATTTCTTCCCGTCCTTGGACACATCTGTCCATGGACTTCATAACGGACCTGCCTCGTTCCTCGGGGAATACTGTGATTCTGGTGGTGGTGGACCGTTTTAGCAAAATGGTGCATTTCATCCCTTTTCCTGGTTTGCCCAATGCTAAGACGCTGGCGCAGGCATTTATTGATCACATTGTCAAACTGCATGGTATTCCTTCAGAAATAGTCTCTGATAGGGGCACACAGTTTGTTTCCAGATTCTGGAAAGCTTTCTGTTCTCGCTTGGGGGTTCGGTTGTCATTCTCTTCTGCTTTTCACCCGCAGTCGAATGGCCAGACAGAGCGCGTCAATCAGAATCTGGAGACATATCTGCGCTGTTTTGTGGCGGAGAATCAGGAGGATTGGTGTTCTTTTTTGTCCCTTGCTGAGTTTTCTTTAAATAACCGTTGTCAGGAGTCCTCTGATAAGTCACCATTTTTTGGTGCATATGGGTTTCATCCGCAGTTTGGGACTTTCTCGGGAGAGGGGTCTTCTGGTTTACCTGATGAGGACAGATTCTCCTCGTCTTTGTCATCTATTTGGCAAAAGATTCAGGATAATCTAAAGAGCATGAGTGAGAGATATAAGCGTGTGGCAGATAAGAGACGTGTGCCTGGTCCGGACCTGAATGTTGGTGATCTGGTGTGGTTGTCTACCAAGAATATCAAATTGAAGGTTCCCTCCTGGAAGTTGGGTCCTAGGTTTATTGGGCCTTACAAAATCCTGTCTGTCATCAATCCTGTTGCCTACCGTCTTGATCTTCCTCAGACTTGGAAGATCCATAATGTTTTTCATAAGTCCTTATTGAAACCTTATGTTCAACCCATTGTACCCTCGCCTTTGCCTCCTCCTCAGATTATGGTTGATGGGAATCTTGAATTTCAGGTCTCTAGGATTGTGGATTCTCATCTTGTCCGCGGTTCTCTCCAGTACCTCGTTCATTGGGAGGGTTATGGTCCTGAGGAGAGGATGTGGGTCCCAGTGACGGACATTAAGGCCACTCGTCTCATCAGGGCTTTCCATAGGTCCCATCCTGAGAAGGTGGGCTCTGAGTGTCCGGAGTCCACTCGAAGAGGGAGGGGTACTGTCACAACCAGACAGCTGAGAAGCTCTGACAGAAGCCTTTCAGAACCTCCTCCTTGAGTTTTCTTTGTTTTAGTTTTCAGTTCCTCATCTCGTTAGCCTCTCTCAGCTGTCATGTAGTTGGACTGATTGCATCCCTTTAAATTCCTCCCCATAATGCATTAGTGTGCGGCTTATACAACTTCCTGGAGTGTGTGTGCATGCTGATCCCATTTTCCAGTCTTCTACAAGATAAGTGCTGTACATTTATTTGTGATTTTCTGTTTGCTGGATCCCAGGTGACCCTGACTCCCTCCGTGTCTAGTGTAGGGAGCCGGTGGTCGTGTCCTCTCACTATTGTAGGGTGTTTAGGTGGTATATAGTCGAGGTATGAGGATATGCGATCATCCACCATTGGGATTTTCGCATAGGCTGAGCAGTCAGGGAGAGTGCCAGGTCTTATGCAGGGGTCTTCCTTTTGTTCCTTAGTTTTGGATCCAGTGAGTCATATATTCATTTTGCATTGTCTTGTTTCCTGTACACCTTCCATGACAATAAGGCAAGGACCATTATTTGTTCTGGGTGTAGATGGATATGTGTGGGCTTGCATGAGGAAATTCAATTACATGTGGTCATCACAGGTGTTGAATTTCTCCGAGATCCATGCCTCATTTATTTTAAAAAATGTGAGGTAGTCCACACTGTCATGTGCTAGGCGAGTGCGCTTATCGGTCACGATCCCCCTGCTGCGCTGAGCGTTCTTTCAGACAGGACACTCGACGAGGGGCAAGCCAAGAATTCCATGGCAAATTGTGCCAAATCTGGCCACAGGTCAAGACTGCACACCCAGTAGTCAAGGGGTTCCTCGCTTCTCAGAGCGTCCACATCATCCGTTACCCTGATGTAGTCGGACACCTGTCGTTCTAGGCGTTCCCTGAGGCTGGATCCGGAGGGCGGCTGTCGATGGGTTGGATGAAAGAATGATCTCATATCCGAAGGGAGCAACACATCTTCAAACTGCCTTCTTTTTGCTAGCGTGGTATAATTGGTACCCGCACCTGTTTTGCTGTAGGTAGAAATTCCTCTGCCAGTGCCTGCAACAGCAGAATGCAGCATCTCTCGCAGCAAGGCCTGGAAATGCTGCGTTCTGACAGCCCTCTGTGATGCTGGTAACATGTCCACCATTTTGTGTTTGTACCAGGGGTCTAAGTATGTTGACACCCACTACAGGTCCTTGCCCTTTATGCTTTTTATACGGGGGTCCCTCTTCAAATACTGGAGCATGAAGGCCTCCATTTGCATTAAAGTGGAAGCAGTTGAGCGACCTGGCTCCTGCTCATCGCCCAGGAGAATGTCGTCCTCGGGCTCCTCCCCCCAGCCACACCACGGACAACACCAGGGATCCCCGAAAAGTTTAAAGCCTGTGTCACGGTGGCGAGTGGGGAAAACCCCCCACCGTGCAATGACAGTGGCTGCAATGCCAGATAGCAGGGCACAGGGAGCAGGTCACCACCTAAAGTAACCCTGAGCTCTCCCTGGACTCCTAGCGCATGAGCCGCCTCAGATGGTAAAGGGGCTCATGCTCACCAACCTAGGACCCTACTATCCTTGTTATGCCCTAGGCCAGATGACAGGGCAGAGACCTTCCATTCATCCTACACCACGGATGCATGGTGTCTCCAGAAGCCCAGTGGCAGACAGGAAGCAAGACCATGGGATAAACAGTATGGCAGGTAAGTTACACAGCAACATAACTATGCTATCTACACTTACCTGTCGTAGCCAAGATGGAATGCAGCTCCAGGCTGGGAAACCCACAGTCTTGTCTTCACTTAAACCCCTCCGGGAAAGCACGCCCCTTTCGGAGCAAAGACACCACCAGAAAACCTCCATACACCAACCACACCCATACACCAGGTGGGGGAGGAAAACAGAGACACACCGGAGGGGGCACACAGCCAGGGCAAGGAAACAATATAATAAATGAGGGTGACTCACACAGACATACCACCAGGGAGCAGAGCTCCTACTCAGGCAGACAACAAAATAAAACTGACCACATGCTCCAACACACGAACATATAAGGAAGCCTGAGGTCACACCCACCACACCTAGCAGAAACACCTAAATTAACCCCATGACAACCAAAACGGGGAAAACACCAAATAAATGTAAGTGTACGTGCAAACAGAAAACTACACGTTGCCCCCGACAACCAGTCTGCATGCAACAGCGTCACGGTCAAACATAATTTGGCCGTGACAGCCTGCTCTTCTTTCTCCTCCTCCTCCCCCCAGCCACCATCCTCCTCTGACTCCTCTTCAGACTCCTGATGACTTGTCTTAGATTGAATAGCCCCCCTGGGAATTCATTCAGCATTGCAACTTCCTCATCTTCCAGCTCCTGCCCCTCGACGGCTTGATCAATGACACGACGCAATGCACGCTCCAGAAAGAAGGCGTAAGGTACAATGTCACTGATGGCGCCCTGGCTGCGACTGACCAGTTTGATGATCTCATCAAATGGCGGCAGAAGTCTGCTTGCGTCGCGCATGAGCAGCCACTGGCGCTGTGAATAGAAACCAAGCTCCTCAGAACCTGTCCTGCTGCAGAGTTCATACAGGTAGTCGTTAACGGCATGTTTCTTCTGGAGCAGCCTATCAAGCATATACAAGGTGGAGTTCCAGCGCGTCAGGCAGTCACAAATCAGACGTCTGACGGACAAGTGGTGTTGACGCTGAACGTCAGCAAGGTCGAGCCATGTCGAGCCTGTGTAAGATCTTCTAAAATGGCCAGAGATTTTCCTGGCCTGCCGTAAGACATCCTGGACCCCGGGGTAATTGGCAACGAATCGCTGCACGACTAAGTTCAGGTCGTGTGCCATGCACGGCACATGTGTCATTTTTCCCTTTTCAGCGCACTCAGCAGATTGGCACCGTTGTCACACACCACTTTACCAACTGTCAAATTGAGCGGGGTTAGCTACTGATCGGCCTGTGACTGCAGAGCTGGAAGCAGTGCAGGACTGGTGTGGCTCTTGGCTTCAAGGCACAACAGACGCAGCACAGCATAGCAACGTCTCACCTGGCACGTCAAATACGTTCTGGGGAGCTGGGGGGTGCAGTGGAAGAGGTATTAGCAGTGGAAAAGGAGGAGTCAGCCGAGGAGGAGATGGAGGATGGAGTAGGAGGAGGAGAAGAAGAGGCTGGCCTGCATGCAATCCGTGGCGGTAACACCAAATCCACACTGGTGCCATGGGTTACATGCTAGATGGCTGTCAGAAGGTTCACCCAGTGGGCAGTAAAAGTTATGTACCTTCCCTGCCCGTGTTTGCTAGACCACGTGTCTGTGGTCAAATGTATCTTGGCACCGACACTGTGTGCCAGAGCTATATTAACTTGCCGCTGAACGTGGCCATATAGTTCAGGGATGCCCTTCTAGGAGAAATATTTCCTTCCGGGGACCTTCCATTGTGGTGTGCCAATGGTCACAAATTTATTAAAGGCCTCCGAGTCCACCAATTTATATGGTAGTAGTTGGCAGGCTAGCAGTTCCGAGAAGCCAGCGGTCAGCATTTGGGCAAGAGGATTATCCGGTGTCATAATTTTTTTACTCTCAAACATTTGGGCCACGGAAGCCTGCCTTGTGCCAGATGAACGTGACGACGGCATGGTGGAAGGTGGAGTGCAGGACAAATGGGAGTAGAGAGGAGAAGGAGAAGAGGCAGGACTTGGAGCGCCGGGAGAGTGGCTTTGTGGGTTCTGACGGCGTTGCTCCCACTGGGCTCGGTGATTGTAGGCCAGATTGCCTTCTTCAGCACAGGCTCCAGATAGCAACACTATTTTCAGCAGCTGACACATTAAAAAAAAGCTCACACTGCGGAGCCATGTGCCGGCGTCTTGGGAGCGCAAGATGTGACCGTGCATAGTGGATGTCTCGCTCCAGATACATTTGAAGTCTGCTTTTTGCCTCCTGTGCACTGCGAGTTCTGCCTGATTCTCCTCCTTCTCCTCCCTATCTGCTGCTCCATCTCTCCCTCTGAACTCCTCTCCTCTTCCTCTCTTATGGGCACCCACGTGACGTCCATCATTGACACGTCATCATCGACACCTTCACCACCACTGACATTAGAGATCTCCGAGTAGGCAGCAACAGAGGGGACCACCCTCCTTGGTCTGATCTGGGTACTGTCCTCTTCCTCATCCGATGCCAAGAATGGGTGCACATCGGTAAGGTCTGGGAATGGATGGGAAAATAATTCCCCTGACTCGAGTGGAGGGGCTATGGTGGTGGTGTCTTTGGGGGTGCACACAGCAGAGAGTGAGGAGGGTGCAGATACAGAGGGTGAGGAAGGTGCAGAAGCGGAAGGCAGAGTGAGCCACTCAATCAACTCTGGTGCGTCCTTTGACATAATCGCATGCACCTTCTCCAACTCCCACTTAGGCTCCGACCTGGTGCATCTGCCCAACCCCTACCTCCCCTGCGGTATGACCTGCCTCTTCCTTTGACTGTCATTTTCAAAATGACTCTGTGCCAAAGTCCCTAGAGAAGAGCATGTGGAAGCTGATACATGGCAGGCCTCAATCAGTATTTTCTGGAAGCATACAAATACACTATAATATACTTTCTATGTCACACCTATCGATAACACAATGTTACCAGTCCTTAACCCCTTTAGGACACAGCCTTATTTCACCTTAAGGACCAGGCCATTTTTTGCAAATTTTTTTTGCAAAGGGACCAGGCCATTTTTTGCAAATCTGACCAGTGTCACTTTAAGTGGTGATAACTTTAAAACGCTTTGACTTATCCAGGCCATTCCGAGACAGTTTCTTCATCACATATTGTACTTCGTGACACTGGTAAAATAAAGTAAAAAATAATAATTTTTATTTATAAAAAAATACCAAATTTACCAAAAATCTGTAAAAAATGGCAAATTGCCAAGTTTCAATTTCTCTACTTCTATAATACATAGTATTACCTCCAAAAATAGTTATTACTTTACATTCCCCATATGTCTACTTAATGTTTGGATCATTTTGGGAATTATATTTTATTTTTGGGAGATGTTACAAGGCTTTAGAAGCAAATCTTGAAATTTTCCTTAAATTTTCAAAAACCCAATTTTTAGGGACCAGTTCAGGTCTGAAGTCACTTTGAGAGGCTTACATAATAGAAACCACCCAAAAATGACCCCATTCTAGAAACTACACCCCTCAAGGTATTCAAAACTGATTTTACAAACGTTGTTAACCCTTTAGGTGTTCCACAAGAATTAATGGAAAATAGAGATATAATTTCAAAATTTAACTTTTTGGGCAGATTTTCCATTTTAATATTTTTTTCCATTTACAAAGCAAGGGTTAAAAGCCAAACAAAACTTAATATTTATGGCCCTGATTCTGTATTTTACAGAAACACCCCATATGTGGTCGTAAACTTCTGCACACGGCAGGGCGCAGAAAGAAAGGAATGTCATATGGTTTTTGGAAGGCAGATTTTGCTGGACTGTTTTGTTTTGACACCATGTCCCATTTGAAGCCCCCCTGATGCACCCCTAGAGTAGAAACTCCATAAAAGTGACCCCATCTAAGAAACTACAGCCCTCAAGGTATTCAAAACAGATTTTACAAATGCCGTTAACCCATTAGGTGTTCCACAAAAGTTATTGGCAAATGGAGATAAAATTTCTGAATTTCCATTTTTTTTGCAAATTTTCCATTTTAATCCATTTTTTCCAGTAACAATGCAAGGGTTAACAGCCAAACAAAACTCAATATTTATGGCCCTGATTCTGTAGTTTACAGAAACACCCCATATGTGGTCGTAAACTGCTGTATAGTCACACGGCAGGGCGCAGAAGGAAATGAATGCTATACGGTTTTTGGAAGGCAGATTTTGCTGGACTGGTTTTTTGACACCATGTCCCATTTGAAGCCCCCCTGATGCACCCCTATAGTAGAAACTCCAAAAAAGAGACCCCATTTTAGAAACTACGGGATAGGGTGGAAGTTTTATTGGTACTAGTTTAGGGTACATATGATTTTTGGTTGCTCTATATTACACTTTTTGTGAGGCAAGGTAACAAGAAATAGCTGTTTTGGCACCGTATTAAATTTTTTGTTATTTACAACATTCATCTGACAGGTTAGATCATGTAGTATTTTTATAGACCAGGTTGTCGTGGACGCTGCGATACCTAATATGTATACTTTTCTTTTATTTATGTAAGTTTTACACAATGAAGTTTTGAAACAAAAAAAATCATGTTTTTGTGTTTCCATAGTCTGAGAGCCATAATTCTTTAGAGTTTTTGGGCGATTACCTTAAGTAGGGTAGGGTATGATTTTTGCGGGATGAGATGACGGTTTGTTTGGCCCTATTTTGGGGTGCGTGTGACTTTTTGATTGCTTGCTATTACACTTTTTGTGATGTAAGGTGACAAAAAAATGCCTTTTTTTTACACCGTTTTTTTTTATTTGAATTTTTACGGTATTCACCTGAGGGGTTAGGTCATGTGATATTTTTATATAGCAAGTTATTACAGACGCTGAGATACCTAATATGTATACTTTTTTTAATTTATGTAAGTTTTACACAATTATTTCATTTTTGAAGCAAAAAAAATCATGTTTTAGTGTTTCCATAGTCTGAGAGCCATAAATAGTTTTTGGGCGATTATCTTGGGTAGTGTATTATTTTTGCGGGATGAGATGACGGTTTGATTGGCACTATTTTGGGGTGCATATGACTTTTTGATCGCTTGCTATTACACTTTTTGTGATGTAAGGTGACAAAAAATTGTTTATTTAGCACAGTTTTTATTTTTTACGGTGTTCATCTGAGGGGTTAGGTCATGTGATATTTTTATAGAGCCTGTCGATACGGATGCGGCGATACCTAATATGCATACTTTTTTTTATTTATGTAAGTTTTACACAATAACAACTTTTTTAAAACTAAAAAAATTATGTTTTAGGGTCTCCATATTCTGAGCCATATTTTTTTTATTTTTTGGGCGATTGTCTTAGGTAGGGGCTCATTTTTTGCGGGATGAGGTGACGGTTAGATTGGTACTATTTTGGTGGGTAAACGCCTTTTTGATCGCTTGCTGTTGTACTTTTTGTGATGTAAGGTGACAAAAAAATTGTTTATTTAGCAGTTTTTATTTTTTATTTTTTACGGTGTTCATCTGAGGGGTTAGGTCATGTGATATTTTTATAGAGCCGGTCGATATGGACACAGCGATACCTAACATGTATACTTTTTTTCCCCCTATTTTTTACCAATTTTTTTTTCTTTATTTGGGAAAATGATGTTTTTGTTTATTTTTACTTTAAACCTTTTTGGGGGAAAACTTTCGTTTTTCTACTTTTTTTTTCACTTTATTTTTTGTCCCACTTTGGGACTTCAATTTTTGGGGGTCTAATCCCTTTACAATGCATTCCAATACTTCTGTATTAGAATGCATTGGCTGTATGAGTAATACAGTGAGTATTACTCATACAGCTTCCAGCCTGTGAGATCCAGGGCCGCATATTTCTGCGGAAGTCCAGGCAGGTCTACAGGCACCGTTGGCGAGTAAGCTGATCGGACCTCTGCTAGGCAGGTGGAGCAACAAGATGATCCCCATCGCAGGATCTGACCGGAGTGCCAGTCCATAATCGGCGAATATTTGGATTCACAGAGACTGGCAGCACATAGAAAGAGATCAGCTCCGAGTGCAGAACCCCAAATTGTAACTTAAGGGGCACAGTAACCGTGAGTACTGGTTCAGGAAGCGATAGTCCATTTACGGAGGCCACAGACAAGGGCCTCTCCAGTCGGGTGGTGGGGAGCCAATACTGATGGACCAGCACATGTTGAATGAAGTTACTGGCTGACCCATAGTCCATGAGTGACGGCACCGATAACTTAACTCCCTTGTGAAACAGAGTCACCGGAAGTGAAAGTTTCGGAGAGTGCTTCTCCTTTATTAGGACCACCTCTCCAACTGATCCTAGACAGTAGCGTTTTGCGGCCTCTGGGAGCAGTTATGCACAAAATTGCAGCTCCCAGCGCTGTAGCAATGAGCGCTTCTGTGTTGATGGAAATGCTCATTGCATCTGGCAGCCCCCTAAGAGCTGGCACCTGGGGCGAAATACATATTCCCCTCACCCTTCTTTGGCATGCCACTGGGGCTAATAATAATTGTCATCGAAACCAGATATTGTATTCCCGTGCTTCTGCTATTATTGTATGTATTCACTCATGGGAATCTGTGTTAATATTTGTTTATTCTAGAAGACATAAAACTATCATTTTCCGTGGGATTTTCATTTCCATTTAGATTTGCACAGGCTTAAAAAAATGTAAAGTTAGAAATTATATGAAAGGACTTAAAGAGGTTGTCTTACCATTATATGTCATATTCATTTTATAGCTCATACAAAATGAAGCAAATGAGTATTTGCCATTTGCATGCTGTTAATTGTTAAATAATCGATCTAGTGATGAGTTATGAAATTTACTTACATAGTATAGTGTCACCCGCTGTACAAAGTGTATATTAATGTGCACGTCCATCTAGTGGACTGAGTGCTGCTGGTCACACATGCTCATTCACTCTGCCCACAACAGGTCTCTGCATATTGATGACTGCAAGGCAGACAACAGAAATTGCTTTCTTCAGGCAATGCAGCTATGATTACTTGCTCCTCTTCAGTAAACACAGAGAATACATTTCCATATGCTGCACTGCAGTGAACAGAGGAAATTAGGATGCCAGATCCTTTACTGTCACTGGCAGTAAATCACAAAACGTGCACCAGTTCTTTCTTATATCCTGTTGCCCAAAACTGTACACATTGGGAACACTACATTTTGGACAATGTAATTTTGACAGACTAGACAGCCGAAAAATAACGTGTCTGATGCTGAATAATAAATGTGGTGCATCTTGGGCTGTTTAGTATAAGTTTATACCACTTACAGACTCTTTGGTTGCTTTTGCAGTATGCTTTGGGTCATTGTCCATCTGCACTGTGAAGCGCTGTCCAATGAGTTCTGAAGCATTTAGCTGAATATGAGCAGATAATATTGCCCGAAACACTTCAAAATTCATCCTGTTACTTTTGTCAGCAGTCACATCATCAATAAATACAAGAGAACCAGTTCCATACATGCCCACACCATGACACTACCACCACCATGCTTCACTGATGAGGTGGTATGCTTAGGATCATGAGCAGTTCCTTTCCTTCTCCATCCTCTTCTCTTCCCATCACTCTGGTACAAGTTGATCTTGGTCTCATCTGTCCATAGGATGTTGTTCCAGAACTGTGAAGGCTTTTTTAGATGTCGTTTGGCAAACTCTAATCTGGCCTTCCTGTTTTTGAGGCTCACCAATGGTTTACATCTTGTGGTGAACCCTCTGTATTCACTCTGGTGAAGTCTTATCTTGATTGTTAACTTTGACACACATACACCTACCACATACACCTATCTTCACCAGGGAAAGAATTCTTCGGTCATCCACCACAGTTGTTTTCCGTGGTCTTCCAGGTCTTTTGATGTTGCTGACCTCACTGGTACGTTCCTTTTTTTTAAAGAATGTTCCAAACAATTGTTTTGGCCCCGCCTAATGTTTTTGCTATCTCTCTGATGGGTTTGTTGTGTTTTTTCAGCCTAATGATGGCTTGCTTCACTGATAGTGACAGCTCTTTGGATTTCATCTTGAGAGTTGACAGCAACAGATTCCAAATGAAAATAGCACACTTGAAATGAACTATGGACCTTTTATCTGCTCATTGTAATTGGGATAATGAGGGAATAACACACACCTGGCCATGGAACAGCTGAGAAGCCAATTGTCCCATTACTTCTGCTCCCTTAACAAGTAGGAGGCACATATGCAAACTGTTGTAATTCCTACACCGTTCCCCTGATTTGGATGTAAATACCCTCAAATTAAAGCTCACAGTCTGCAGCTAAAGCACATCTTGTTCGTTTCATTTAAAATCTATTGTGGTGGTGTATAGAGCCAAAAATGTTACAATTGTGTCGATGTCCCAATATTTATGGACCTGGCTGTATTAGGTGACCTACTTTGCACCAGAACCACAATATTCAAACACACCTTTCTACTAAGCCACTTGTAAAATGAGGTGGAAAACCAGCTAAAACACAAAATAAATGCAGTGCAAGGAATGCACACTGGATAGTCTTTTGGCATAGATTTTATTATTTGGGGAAAACATATAATAAATCATTAAAACGTTCTACTGCACAGTTTGGGGAAAAAAAAAATCTTTTCAGTAGTTTGCTTTCATTTGTCACTGAATCTCCAGGGTGAGGATCAAAAAAAGGGCAATAGATATACAGCTGAAAAAAGAGAAGTCCATAAAGTTCAACCAAGGGATAGGTGGGGACGTGACTCCCAGAAGGAAATGAGACTCAGATTTCTACATGTTTTCATAAGCATTAAAGGGATTCTGTCACCTCCCCTAAGCCAAAAAACGATTTTAAAGCAGCCATGCAGCACAGCTTACCTGGATTAGGCTGTGCTCTTTTATCTTGAAATCCGTCCAGCAGTTACTGCAAAAAACGACTTTTATTGATATGCAAATGTGTCCTGAAGGTGCCCAGAGGGGCGTTTTGTTCTTCTTAGAGAGCCCAGTACCGCCCCTCTTACAGTGCCCAGCCCGCCTTCCTTGCACTGTCTAACCGCCCCCAGCCTGCCACAGCCTCTCCTCCCTCTCCCTCACGCCGAACGAAGTCTCGCACAGGCGCAGTACCCACTGAGGGCTGCGCCTGTGCGATCAGCAGGAGACTGAGGGCAGGAGCTTCATCCTCGTCACTGGGCATGCGCCGAGCCCAGTGACGTCCGATGCTCGCTCTTCCCTCAGTCAGCAGGGAAGAGCGAGCATCGGACGTCACTGGGCTCGGCGCATGCCCAGTGACGAGGATGAAGCTCCTGCCCTCAGTCTCCTGCTGATCGCACAGGCGCAGCCCTCAGTGGGTACTGCGCCTGTGCGAGAGTTCGTTTGGCGTGAGGGAGAGGGAGGAGAGGCTGTGGCAGGCTGGGGGCGGTTAGACAGTGCAAGGAAGGCGGGCTGGGCACTGTAAGAGGGGCGGTACTGGGCTCTCTAAGAAGAACAAAACGCCCCTCTGGGCAGTTTCAGGACACATTTGCATATCAATAAAAGTCGTTTTTTGCAGTAACTGCTGGACGGATTGCAAGATAAAAGAGCACAGCCTAATCCAGGTAAGCTGTGCTGCATGGCTGCTTTAAAATCGTTTTTTGGCTTAGGGGAGGTGACAGAATCCCTTTAAAGTTGTTTACTTTTAGAAAATCATCTAAACCCTTTTTGAAACTGTCCACTGTTCCTGCTGTGACCACGTCCTGAGGATATCTTTTCCACAGATTCACATTCTTACAGTAAAGAACCTTTGACGCTTCTGGAGACAGAAATTTTTATTTTCCAGTCGGAGGCAGTGCCCCCTTGTCTTTTGAGGGCATTTTACATGGAACAGTTTTTCACCGTATCTTTTGTATGGTCCATTTATATATTTGTATAGGTTAATCATGTCCCCTCTTAGACGTCTCTTCTCAAGACTAAATAAATTAAATTATTTTAATCTTTCTTTATAACTAAGACCCTTCATCCCCCTTATCAGTTTAGTCGCTCTCCTCTGTACTTTTTCCAGCTGCAGTGCTGTCCTTTCTATGTACTGGTGCCCAGAACTGGACTGCATATTCCAGATGAGGCCGCACCAGCGCTTTGTAAAGTGGTAATATTACATCCCTGCCCTGCGAGTCCATGCTTTGTTTAATGCAGGCATCCTCAAACTGCGGCCCTCCAGCTGTTACAAAACTACAACTCCCAGCATTCCCGAACAGCCTACAGGTATCAGCCTGCAGCAGGGCATTGTGGGAGTTGTAGTTTTACAACAGCTGGAGGGCTGCAGTTTGAGGATGCCTGGCTTAATGCATGGCAATATCCTGGCGGCCTTAGAAGCAGCTGATTGACATTGTATGCTGTTATTTGATCTACCATCTACAAGGACACCCAAATCCTTCTCTATAAGAGATCTCTACAGAGATTATTACTACCAAGATGCATAACTTTACATTTATCCACATTGAACCTCATTTGCCAAGTCAGCTTGTAGTTTATAGACATCTTCCATGGACTGTACAGTACTACATAGCTTGGTGTCATCTGCAAAAATACAAATGGTGCTATTAATCCCGTCCCATCATTAATAAATAAATTAAATAATAGAGGACCCAGCACTGAACCTTGGGGTACACCACCTGGGACCATTCTGAATAGGAATATTCAAGATAAACAAGATAATTAGTTTTGAAAACTATGGGGAGAAATTATCAAGAACTCCAGATTTCTGGCTTTTTGGATTTTCACGCAGTCCCATTCACTTCTAGTGCACAATATAGAGCATGCTGCGATTTTCACGCAACGCATAAGTGATGCGTGAAAATCACCGCTCATGTGCACAGCCCCATAGAAATGAATGGGTCCAGATTCAGTGCAGGTGCAATGCGTTCACCTCACGCATTGCACCCGCGCGGAAAACTCGCCCGTGTGGAAGGGGCCTAAGAGGAATATTTTCCACAAAACTATATCAATCTGCTCAGCCCCCTGCGCTATATCATGCTGCCTGCAGATTGGACTGCATTTTCATGGTAACAGGTTCATTTTAAGTTGACAGTGAAATTAATGAACAAGAAAATTATTTTTGACTGTCCTCAGTGATTAAGTTGCAGAAGGGAAATTAAATATCACGGTGACATCTAGTGGCAGAAAATGGTATTTCAGAAAATGTTCCCATTTGAAATGTTGCAAAATGTGTTAAAGGTGATTTCCAGTGTCTAGATACTGATGACCTATCCTCAAGCTAGGTCATCAATATCCATTCGGTGGGGTCTGACACCTGGCACCACAAACAACACAGAATAATGCAGAAAGCTCTGTTAGCTGTGTGCTGGCCGTGCTGGTTTACTGCAGCTCAGCTGCTGTTCATTTGCAAGGAATTTGAGTGAATGTCTCGGACCCCCACCAATCTGACATTCATGATCTATCCTGATGACACGTTATCAAAATCTAGACACTATAAAAGTCCCCAAAAAAGAGAGAAAACGTGGATTGCACATCCTCATGCTATGCATTGATCTATTTCTTCTCAACATAATTTACATGGCTTCTCTGCGTAATTAATAGTATAGAACACCATAATCTACATACTGTACACAAGCCACCATTTAGGCTACAAACTGTACACAAGCTTATTTGTATATGTTTTGATAAGCCCACTCACCATGTCAAGTTGCCTCTTTTAATTGGGTACCTACTCTAACTAGGCGCACCACCATGTGGTGGCAGCTGCCGCTGCAGGACCACGCCAGCAAGCGCCATGACCCAGCAGTACAGCAGCACCCCTGCTGTCAGACTAGCCCCCTTGGCACCTGGCCCTAGCAACTTACAGGCACAGCACCACTTGGTCTCAGTATAGTTCCTGAGACCACATGGAAGTGTGAGCTTCTGACATCTGTTCACATGGTGCGGTATTGCATGGTTACTGTGGTCCACCGCAACCATGCAATACCGCACCATGTGAACATATGTCAAAAGCTCACACTTCCATGTGGTCTCAGGAACTATACTGAGACCAAGTAGGAGTTTATTAAACCTTGTGCAGCCCCCTGCTAATTAAAACCACCTGATACCACGATAGCTTTAGGCTGGGTTCACACCTGAGCGTTTTACAGCGCGTTCCTACGTGCTGTAAAACGCTCAACAAGGAGAAACCAATGATTCCCTATGGGAATGGTTCACACTTGGGCGTTTTACAGCGCGTACGATCGCGCTGTAAAACGCCCGACGCTCCAAAAAGTACATGAGCGACTTTTGGGGCGTTTGTGGCCATAGGACACTGTAGTGAATCACACAAACGCGCGTCAAACGCGCGTTTACTATTACAAAAACGCGCATAAAAATGTGCGTCAAAAACGCGCGTTTGCGCAACGCTCAAGTGTGAACCCAGCCTCAATCTGTAATAGACAGATCTATGAAGTATCACATTACCACTAACAATAAGCATACAAATGGATTTTATTGAAATTGTACTGTTGCCCAAAAATGTGTTCAACATGGTTGAATAAGCAAAAAAAAAAAAGCAAAAAACATTCTAAAATTTGTTTCTAAAGAAAAGTTGCTGTCTGCCCCTGTAAATAGTCTAGTATAGTGGTTCCCAACCATTTTTCATGTGAGGGTCGCACTAGACATGGTAAAAATTTTGCGGGCCAGAACCTGGTAGCTTTGCCAGAAAGAAATGCAAACACTGTGAGGGGGCGCGTGTGAGCATTACTAAAATACATAATATGTAGGCCTTCAAATCTGCGTTGGAGGCTGCGTTTGGAGCCTCTGTTGCAGATTCTGTCGAAAGACCAGAGAAAAGAGCCTTGAGTGCAGCACTTGTGTCCGGTAAAAAGACAGGATCCCGAATGGAAACTGAACAGATCCCATCATAGTCGGTGGAGTCTGTTCAGTTTCTTCCCTGTGGGGTGACAGGAGGAGGGGGGAGCAGGGTCACTAGTGGGGTGACAGGAGGAGGGGGGAGCAGGGTCACTAGTGGGGTGACAGGAGGAGGGGGGAGCAGGATCACTAGTGGGGTGACAGGAGGAGGGCGGAGCAGGGTCACTAGTGGGGTGACAGGAGGAGGGGGGACCAGGGTCACTAGTGGGGTGACAGGAGGAGGGGGGAGCAGGGTCACTAGTGGGGTGACAGGAGGAGGGGGGAGCAGGATCACTCGTGGGGTGACAGGAGGATGGTGAAGCAGGGTCACTAGTGGGGTGACAGGAGGAGGGGGAAGCAGGATCACTAGTGGGGTGACAGGAGGAGGGGGAAACAGGGTCACCGAGGACCAGTCACATGAGTCCACGGCTCCTAACCTCTCCAGCAGCTCTGTCATGTTTCCCAAGGTCCTCGGGCAGCGCACCCGCTCTCCTTTCAACAGCCACCCCTGGAGCTGGCTCCTCCTCCTTCCAGCTCCCGCCGGCTGCAGGACCTGTATTGCTCCGGCGCGCACCTATACCAACCAATAACAAAGCTCCTTGCTGTAAGGAGCTTTGCTGTTGGTTATTTCAGGCACAGGCAGCATTTCTGCGATGCCTGTGCCGTTCACAGCGCTCACTGCGCTGATGAATGTGGGGGAAAAGTCTAAAGCGTATTGGAACGCCTTCGACTTTTTCCAGGGAGTCGCACGGGCCGCAAGGACCAGCTTCGCGAGCCGGATTTGGCCCCCGAGCCATAGGTTGGGCATCACTGGTCTAGTATAACAAAATAATTAGTTTATTCCTGCACTGTGCACTGGTTCGCCCTGTTGCTGTTTGTTTTCCTTGCTGCAACTGTGATGTTTCATGTACACAGGCCACAGCACATAACTGGCCTCCGCAGTGAAATTCTGTATACACTTGAGGCCAGTGATTGGCTGCATGGTGACCTGTGTACTAGGAACGTCACTGCTGCAGCTATGAAGATGAAATCAGCGTGGGGAAGAATGGAGCTCATTCCTCGATGAAGCAGGAGAGAAAAGGGGTGAGTATTTTTATTTTAGACCATTTAGAGGGGCTGTCCGAGTTCTACAGAAGGATGGATATGGGTGACAGCCTGCAAAAATGCACATGGCCAGCACCCTGATGTACCCGGTGAATTTTCTCTACATACCTTATCTATGGAACCTGTGGTGGAACCTTCACAAAACACCTAATTGAGTTGTGCACAACTCTGCTTGGTGAGTGTATCCACCACCAACTCTCTACTACATACAGTACAGACCAAAAGTTTGGACACACCTTCTCATTCAAAGAGTTTTCTTTATTTTCATGACTATTAAAATTGTAGATTCACACTGAAGGCATCAAAACTATGAATTAACACATGTGGAATTATATACATAACAAAAAAGTGTGAAACAACATGAAAATATGTCATATTCTAGGTTCTTCAAAGTAGCCACCTTTTGCTTTGATTACTGCTTTGCATGCTCTTGGCATTCTCTTGATGAGCTTCAAGAGGTAGTCACCTGAAATGGTCTTCCAACAGTCTTGAAGGAGTTCCCAGAGATGCTTAGCACTTGTTGGCCCTTTTGCCTTCACTCTGCGGTCCAGCTCACCCCAAACCATCTCGATTGGGTTCAGGTCCGGGGACTGTGGAGGCCAGGTCATCTGGCGCAGCACCCCAGCACTCTCCTTCATGGTCAAATAGCCCTTACACAGCCTGGAGGTGTGTTTGGGGTCATTGTCCTGTTGAAAAAAAAATGATGGTCCAACTAAACGCAAACCGGATGGAATAGCATGCCGCTGCAAGATACTGTGGTAGCCATGCTGGTTCAGTATGCCTTCAATTTTGAATAAATCCCCAACAGTGTCACCAGCAAAGCACCATCACACCTCCTCCTCCATGCTTCACGGTGGGAACCAGGCATGTAGAGTCCATCCATTCACCTTTTCTGCGTCGCACAAAGACCAAAGCACAGATTTCCACTGGTCTAATGTCCATTCCTTGTGTTCTTTAGCCCAAACAAGTCTCTTCTGCTTGTTGCCTGTCCTTAGCAGTGGTTTCCTAGCAGATATTCTACCATGAAGGCCTGATTCACACAGTCTCCTCTTAACAGTTGTTCTAGAGATGTGTCTGCTGCTAGAACTCTGTGTGGCATTGACCTGGTCTCTAATCTGAGCTGCTGTTAACCTGCGATTTCTGAGGCTGGTGACTTGGATGAACTTATCCTTTGCAGCAGAGGTGACTCTTGGTCTTCCTTTCCTGGGGCGGTCCGCATGTGAGACAGTTTCTTTGTAGCGCTTGATGGTTTTTGTGACTGCACTTGGGGACACTTTTAAAGTTTTCCCAATTTTTTCGGGCTGACTGACCTTCATTTCTTAAAGTAATGATGGCCACTCGTTTTTCTTTACTTAGCTGCTTTTTTCTTGCCATAATACAAATTCTAACAGTCTATTCAGTATGACTCATCAGCTGTGTATCGCCCTGACTTCTCCACAATGCAACTGATGGTCCCAACCCCATTTATAAGGCAAGAAATCCCACTTATTAAACCTGACAGGGTACACCTGTAAAGTGAAAACCATTTCAGGTGACTACCTCTTGAAGCTCATCAAGAGAATGCCAAGAGTGTGCAAAGCAGTAATCAAAGCAAAAGGTGGCTACTGTGAAGAACCTAGAATATGACATATTTTCAGTTGTTTCACACTTTTTTGTTATGTATATAATTCCACATGTGTTAATTCATAGTTTTGATGCCTTCAGTGTGAATCTACAATTTCCATAGTCATGAAAATAAAGAAAACTCTTTGAATGAGAAGGTGTGTCCAAACTTTTGGTCTGTACTGTATATTTAAAAGTTTTACACTATGTTTCCTCTTTTATATGTCCTGAAAAGACAAGACACCCATGACTGGACAGCAGCAATTTTGTACTGGGAAATGAAAGCCCACTCCACATGTCTAAGATCATGCCCAGGAATTCCGATCTCTGGCTGGAATGGAAGGAGGTTCCAGGGTTATATGAAGGCTGGTCAGGTTGTCCTCCCTGGATGGGGACTTCACCAGGAGATAGACCAGGTACGGGATCATGGCTGCTCCCCTTGTTCGGAGGAGAACTACAAGTGAGTTTTCCGCATGGGTGCAATGCGCGACATGAACGCATTGCACCCGCACTGAATGCTGACCCATTCATTTCAAAGGGTCTGTGTACCTGAGCATTTTTTTTTCATGCATCAATTGTGCGTTGCGTGAAAATCGCAGCATGTTCTATATTCTGCGTTTTTCACGCAGCCTTGGCCCCATAGAAGTCAATGGGGCTTCAGTGAATAACGCATTGCATCCGCAAGCAAGTGCGGATGCAATGCGTTTTTCACTGATGGTTGCTAAGAGATGTTGTTTGTAAACCTTCAGTTTTTTATCACGTGCGTGAAAAACGCATCAAAACGCATTGCACCCGCGCGGAAAAAAATTAACACAATCGCAGACAAAACTGACTGAACTTTCTTGCAAAATGGTGCGAGTTTCACTGAATGAACCCTGAACGCATCCAGACCTAATCCGTCACTGGCCTGAAGTGACCTAAGAGGAACCAAGACCTTGACGAAGACCCTGGCCAAGCCAAAGGGTAAGGTCACGAATTGGAAATGTGAACTGCTTCTGAAGCAAAGGAACCGTTGATGAGAAATGCCTATGGACACTTTTGAACCCATATTTTTATGGCTTTGAATAAACTTTGACAAGCAGTTTTCATTAAACATTTTCTACAATTTGCTACTTTCTGTAGCCTGTCTATAGGTACTGTGGGGATTTACTCCGGTAGACAGGGATGCGGGTGCAGTATAGAGGCAAATGGAGTCCAGGTAACGAAGCAAAAGAGGGTTTATTTCACACTTGCTCAAAGAGAAAAAGCAAAACTTGGTGTTAGTTCACACACAAAATAACACAGAGCTTCACCTGGCTCCTTTACTGGAACGAGTCCTGTCCTGGCCGATCGCGCAGCCACAGAAAGTATTCCCACAAGATGCTAGGCGCTCTGTACGCCTGTGTCGGGGTCCAGGCCTCAGCTCCACACACTTCAACCCACCCAGACTCACTGTGATTTTTCCTTCCTTCTCCTCCCAGCTGAGGTTGCTGCCTGGGAATTTAAATCCCAGCTCCAAAACCTGGTTCTGGAACGTGGGGAGTAGGCACCCGCCCAACTCTTTACCTACTCCCAATAAAAGCCGGCCCGGATTGGCTTTGCAGCCATACTAAGTATTAAAGGTGTCAACAGCCTCTGCTGTTAACACACAAAACCCGGCTCTCACCTCACCGAGGCCAGGAACCTCGCTGACACGTATCTGCCATCCAATACGGTACCCTACACCTTACCACAGTAACTACAATGCAATCTAGTTAAAACTCTTCTGAGAGCACTCCAACAAGTACATCTTTTTCTGTAACTACATGCTAATATTTTTCAATGAGGTGAACTTTAATTTGCCTTTCTGTTCATTAGTTATATACAGGTGCTTGTACAATTTAGAACACATTTTGTGTTGCATGGCTCCATCTAGTGTAACAATCATGAATAGCAATAAGATTATACACTGCATACAAATAAGACATACCGTATATGCCGTAAAGCTGTTATGGACAGGGGTCCTGCAGTTGTAATCATATTCGTCACCATTCCCTGGAAGTAGTATGGATGAACAATCAGCACCATGGACAGCAGTTAGATTGCTCACATACAGTATCTATACTGCCTTATTCATACAGTCAGTGTTTGGTCAGTGATTTCCACAGACATGAGGTATAATGGAAAGATCTGCACCTGTTCTGTGTTTAGAGCCGTACCTGGTTTTGGCTTAAAATCACTGATGGAAACCACTGACCGAACACTGACGTGTGAATGAGGCACAGGGATACTTGCACACGGGTGCAAGCTTCAAAACAGAATTTTATTATGGATTTCCATGCAGATTGTTTATACGCCAAATCCACACCAAAATCCTCCTGTGTTACTTGCGGATTTCATTAGGGATTTTTACTCTGGTTTTCATCCCATCTCACGCTTTGCATTTCAAAGGGTTAAACAATGCTAAAAGTCCACAGAAACAACTGACATGCTGCGGCTTTCTAAATAGGCACAGCAGGTCAACTCCCTCACGGAAAATATGCGCAAAGTGTACATGAGATCTGGGAAATCTAATTCACTTTGCTGTTATGGTGTTTTGCTGCGGTTTTTCCCCACAAAATCCCGCGCACAACCACTGTGTGTAATCCGCAGAAAATGAGGATGGACTGCGTCTGTATTTTGTGGATCCGTGATATGCAGACTGCAAAACAGACCCGGTTGTGTGCATGAGGCCTTATTTTATTAATGCCATGTGTACTGAGTGCATTGGCTGCAGATATTCGGGAATTACAGTACCCGTTAGAAAAGCCTTTAGTGATTCAAAGGCATGTTGCTATATTCTGGAGTTTACACATGGCGATAATTTTTACAAGGTTCCAGTGTAAGCACATCCTTAGGCTCCATTCACACGTCCGCAATGTGTTTTGCGGATAAACGGAGCAACGGATCCACAAAACACGGAAAGCGGCAATGTGCGTTCCGCATTTTGCGGACCGCACATTGCCGGCACTAATAGAATATAACAAAACAACAACAAATACAGGTGCACTCTGCGGTCTCACTAAACCCTCAAACTGATTTTAAAATTGAGAGATTAGTCAACATGTCCTACGGTGTAGAACATGTCTAAGCCCGGGCACCACGTCAAGGTTTCTCAAGTAGCCCGAGACCTAACACTCTCCTACCTGAGCCGTATGGGCGATACCAGGAGCCAGTGGGCAAATTACAGGAGCATGAGGCCGACTCACAAACAACTCACCAGTTACCTCCAGCATGTAGCCATGCTTGCAATGGGAGGAGGGAGGAGTCTGCGAGTCCCACTCAAGACTGACTGATATGGCCCAGGCCTCACAGGTGCACCTAAATGTAGCCTGTAGATGGAAAACAGGCACATTTAAATTGGAGTTTATACACCTCCAGGAATCTATATATACAAACCAAAAAAGACAAGGTGGCATTAGCAGGAGGTGCTCAAACCCACATGCAGTCGTGCATATATATAGCACCTCCTGCTAATGCCACCTTGTCTTTTTTGGTTTGTATATATAGATTCCTGGAGGTGTATAAACTCCAATTTAAATGTGCCTGTTTTCCACCTACAGGCCACATTTAGGTGCACCTGTGAGGCCTGGGCCATATCAGCCAGTCTTGAGTGGGACTCACAGACTCCTCCCTCCTCCCATTGCAAGCATGGTTACATGCTGGAGGTAACTGGTGAGTTGTTTGTGAGTCGGCCTCATGCTCCTGTAATTTGCCCACTGGCTCCTGGTATCGCCCATACGGCGCAGGTAGGAGAGCATTAGGTCCCGGGCTACTTGAGAAACCTTGACGTGGTGCCCGGGCTTAGACATGTTCTACACCGTAGGACATGTTGACTAATCTCTCAATTTTAAAATCAGTTTGAGGGTTTAGTGAGACCGCAGAGTGCACCTGTATTTGTTGTTGTTTTGTTATATTGATTATTACATCCGCACTTGTTACCTTGTGTGAGATGTCTATTGTGGTACTTGTGGTTCGCCGCGGGCATCCTCCACCGTATGCATCTTGCTGGGGATCGCCATTAGCAACGGACCACAAGTGCAGGATTTGCTCCCCTATATATATGCACGACTGCATGTGGGTTTGAGCACCTCCTGCTAATGCCACCTTGTCTTTTTTGGTTTGTACACTAATAGAATATGCCTGTTCTTGTCCGCAATTGCGGACAAGAATAGGACATGTTCTATTTTTTGGCAGAAACGGAAGCACGGATGCGGAAGTGCGGATCCGCAAATGTGGATGCGGACAGCACATTCCGGCCCCATTGAAAATGAATGGGTCTGCACCCGTTCCGCAAAATTGCGGAACGGATGCGGATCCATTTTGCGGATGTGTGAATGGACCCTAAGGGCTCATTCACACATGGATTTCTGTGTGGATTCAGTGGAAAAAAACTGTAGATAAAATGGTGTCTTCTGTTGTCTGTGTTTGAGCTTTCATATCACAGAACTCCATGAAACTATCATTCTAATATTCCTTTATAAAGTGGGTCACTGGTATTTTGGACCAGCTTGCAGAAGTACTCTCATTTATAAGGTAGTGCATATGATGAAATTCACTTGATTTGGTGATTACTGTGGTTAAAGAAATTGATTTGTTATGGTATGGCCTAAAACTAGGTAATTCTGACCCATGACCTGTGTCGCAAAAAAAAAAAAAGTAATAAGTATTTTGTAGTCTACAAAACCAGTTAATCTGTTTACCTGATAAATGATACAGATTCTATAATTAATGAACAGCGCCCTCTTGTGGTTAACAGTGATAAATACATTCTGTAGTTGATCAGCTTTCTCTTTCCACACACAGATCAGCCCTTTATCTATAAAAGTACTGACAAGTGAATAACAGATTATCTTATGACAATGTAAGATATTACAGGAAGCAAGTGAACCAGCCCTTGAAGCAAAAATGGCCAAGCAAAAGGATCTGGGAAAACTATAACAAAAGTCAAATTGGGATGGCTAGACGACTGGGTCAGAGCATCTCCAAAATCACAGGTCTTGTGGGTTGGTTAGTACAGTGCCTACCAAAAGTGGTTCAAACAAAATCATCTGGTGACAGCGTAATAGATAGTGTTGAGCGAATCGAAGTCCACAAAGTGGACTTCTGGAGAAAATTTGATTTGCCGTGAAGCCGAATTTCCTCGTGCTTTATGGTAGCTAATAGATTTTCCCTGAAATAGTGTAAAGAAAACTAAAAAAATCATACTTACCTCATCTATTTGCTCGTGACGTCCTGGCCACCAGCATCTTGATTGAAGATCTCACACAAAATCCCGTGTGCAGTGACGTATGACATCATCACGGGCGATTATATATGATTTTGCGCCAGATCTTCAATCAAGATGGCAGTGGCTGCCCCGTCGTGAGCAAATGGAGGTAAGCATGATTTAATTTTTTAAAATTTTTATTTTACACCTGATTAATGCTATCAGATGCCGCGATAATGTATGAACGTGGAATCTGAGGGGTACAATGATTGGGGGGCGGCGGTGCAATCGCCGCTCCCTGTCATTGCTCCCACTACTTACAAAGAAATGAGAGTCGTGAAGAAGTAATTAGTCACGAAGCAAATTTTTTGTCAAATTCGGCAAAGCAGCCAAATCAAATTTATGAATACTTCGCTCATCTCTAGTCATGGGCTCCCAAGGCACTTGGCGAGCAAAGACCAGCTTAATCCGATCCATGAAAACATCACCAGATTTGCCAAGCATTCATAATTCTTAGGCATTCCATAAAATGGATGGCTTGAAAATAAACAGATGAGTTAGTAAAAAAATTTTTAGACTGGTGATACTTAAGCAGATCACTGTGATTGAAATTATGATCAGTTTCAGCTCACAGTAAAAGCTGGTAAGGACTTTGTAAGGGGCACATGGGACATGTTCTTTAAGCCCCTTAAATGGGTTGTGTCACCACAGACATTCAGGGCATATCAGTAAGATATGCCACAAATGTGAGATAGGTGTAGGTCCCAAAGGTGGGACCAGCACCTATGTCTAGAACAGAACCCCTAAAGTGAATGGAGAACAGGCACACATGAGCGGCCTCCCTCCATTCCTTTCTATGGGAGTTCCGAAAATAGCTGAGCAAGCACGCATGGCTATTATGGATAGTCCCATAGAAAAGAAATTAACGGAGAGCACACCACGCAAGCACAGATACTGCTCCATTAACCTCAATGAAACTGAGCCAGAGCTTAGCTATTTTCAGATCCCCCCCCCCCAAGAAATGAATGAAGGGAGGCTACTCATGTTTGGCTGTTCTCCAGTTACTTCGAGTGTCCCGTTCTAGAGATAAGTGCGGGTCCCAAATGTGGGACCTGTACCTATCTGACATTTGTGGCATATCTATTCACATAGCCATATGAGGGTTTATTGTTTGCGAGACAAAACTAGGCAGCCTGACTGCTGTTCACTTCCTGGGTTCTTGCTTCTGAGGCTGGGCGGGCTTAGGCAGTTTTATTGCTGGGCTGCCACGCCTCCTTATGACATCACCCCCATTCCTGCTCGTTCATGTAGCTACCGTAGTATGAGTCATCAGCCTGCAGTGTGATGTTGCCCAACCAATCAGAGATCACCTTTCATCTCTCTCTCTGAACGTCCTCTCGCTGCAGGTCAGTCTCCAATGTCCGCGCTGCAAACAGAGCTTGCGCGTCTCTGTTTTAGACGCGGCCATCAGAATAAAGCTTTGCGCATGTGCGGCCTCGCGGCGGCGTGCACGTTCATGTAATCAATGAGCAGCCGGCCAGGGGAAAGAAGTGCTTCTTCTGCGCAAGCGCGGCCCATGGAATCGCCCAAGAAGCGGTGGCCGTAACTAGGGGGAAACAAGGTGTAACACTGGGTAGGATGGAAGTAATTTTCGCTCTTCCGGCCCACTTGATATGCTCAAATGCTCCGATGCTCTCCCTTGCCCTGTGCTAGATCTCGCTGGACAAGGGCTTTTTTGTTTATGTTTTTAACACTACTAGGTGGAGGCTTCCGCCTAGCAATGAGCACAGTGACGTCACCGGCTCGGATGGGCAGGCTTTAGCACTGCCCTAGCCGTTACAGGCTAGGGCAGCGCTAAAGCCCGCCCATTAGTGCCGGTGATGTCACTGTGCTCACTGCTGGGTGGAAGCCTCTGACTAGCTTTCCGTATACATCTGGTACGTCACCGGATCTCCTTAAAAGCCTTTTTCAGTGCGATTCAGCACAGGGCAAAGGAGTGCATCGGAACATGAAATGCTCCGATGCTCATATTAGGGGGGCTGCCTGGTGAAAATGGTGTTAACCCCTTTAATCTACCATATCTTGAAATGGAAAACAGGAAAAGATTATTTGTGGGGTGAAATTAAAAAAACCTAATTTTTTGTGCAAAGTAACTGATTACATCAGTTACTTTGCGCTAAAAATGACATCTTTATTTTGCAGGTCAGTATCACTAAGGCAATACCAAATTTGGTAGTTTTTATTTTACTATTTTTCTAAAAAATAAAAACCTTTGCAACAATGAAATTTTTCTGTGCATCACAATTTTTACAGAGCTGTATGAGGGCTTGTTTTTTGCAGGGCAAACTGTAGTTTTTAATGGTACTATTTTGGGGGTAAGTACAAATTTTTGATAACTTTTTTTTCAATTTTTTGGTGGGAAAAGAGGTGACAAAAAATGGCGAATTGGGGATTTTTTTTATTTTTTCCCTTACAGCATTCACTGCTTAGGAAAAATATTTTAATATTTTAATACTTAAGGCATTTTGGGACACAGCAATACCTGTTTTGTTTATTTTTTTATTGTTTATTTGTCTTTATGTGAAATTAGGAATTTTATGTAAAATTAAGAATTTTTAATATTTGTTTTTTACTTTTTACACAGTAATTTTCAGGTCTTTTGCAGTCTATGGGACTCTAAGACACTGCCTACTGAGCCATGCCTCGCGCATGGCTTTACAGGCAGTTAGCCATGACAGGCCTGGGAAGATTCTCAAGGTCTCAGGCTGTTATGGTAACCGATTGGAGCCACGCAATTTCACCCTCTCCCTCTGCCTAGACTCACAGATGGCTCGATTGCTATTGACAGTGGCAGGGGTGCACCTGGCCTTTCTTCTGCCAATTTAAATGCACGCCCCTTGCAAAATTCTTAATGTTCTCACCCCCTTTTTGTATATTACATATTTGGACACATTTACTAAAAACTTGTGACTATTTTAAGTGTAGAATAATTTCAAGTCCTCTTTTCTAACCGGCTGTGCAACAATATTTAGTCACACGGCTGGTTTTAAGCCTATTCTGCCAGTTCGATGTGATGAGGGCTGGGGCATGTCAGGGGCCGTTTCGGGACTCCAGCCCTAGCAAATTTACTAACATTTAGACATAAATGTTAGCAACCTCTGGCTGCCATAGTTTTCACCAGGTGCACTGACTGCCACAGATATACCTAATGCCTCATCATAAACCAGACAAATCTAATTGCAGAGCAGAGGGGTAACTAAGGACGGCGTAAAAGCCGTTCTTAGTAAATGTGTCCCAAAGATAGATTGATAGATAGATAGGAGATAGATACATAGATATTGGCAACACATGTTGGGGGGCAGTGTGTAAAGCTGATGTTGGGGCCAGGGAAGAGACACAAGGTGGCAGGTCCCCCTCTGCCACAGGACCTCTTGCAGATTGTGTGCCCGCTTTCACAAATTACAAAACTGAATCTGCCAGCTGTGCAGAACAGAAACAACCCCAGGCTGTATGAGTTAAAAGAGGGAGACTCACAGACCAGAGTCACAGTCATAAATCACAAGAGATGTTGCCAACTTGCCATGCTCCCTTCCTAGTTAAAGAATTACTGTGCTGCAGTCGGCTTCAGGTCTTCCCAACGTGCACATCAAGGAAGAAGGGTGAAAAGAGGGCAGCACTGAGACTGTCATAGGTGCCTGAGTAGGTACCCTCTTAGTGGCACTTGCACCTGATAGCAACTACTTGCCTGCAGAGTTCCCACATGATGCAGCACTGTGGCTAACACTTGTAAGAAATCTTCACCCATCCCCACAGATACAGATCAGGACGTGCAGACTTGTCCTCAATAGCTGGTCTTACACAGGGAAACAGCGAGTGCATAGAGTATGAGTACTCCGCTATTGTCACTGTTGATCGTAGAGTAGTAATTAATACATCCAGAACTACCGCTGTTCAGTAGCACAGTGAGGGGTAGGTCCTAATCTGATCTTTCTCCCTAACATACTGCATAGAGTACTGTACTAATCAGTACTCTATACCCTGTTGCTTCATAAAGGATTAGCTGCGCAGAGCTGCCACCCACTTCCTCCTAAATCACTTCCTCCTAGATGGCACCGCCAAAGGCAACCGGCTCACCTTGCCTCATTAGCGGTGTGCCCCTGGACAGTGGCATCTGAGGGGTTAAATGACCAGGATCATGATCAACAGCAACTTTGGTCATTGACGCCAGTGAGTGATCTCACTCCATACATCTCCTTAATGCTGATCATGTACGTGATTTTGCTTTAAAGGGTTTCTGTCATGAGAAGTAACGTTATGTAGCTGATTGACATTAGCAATGTGCTAATGTCCGCAGTACATAACAGTGTGCTTTATAACTCCCTGCCTGCCGCCATTCTCTTAAAATAAACACTTTTAAAACATGCTTCGGTGCAGGCGCAGTGAGGAAGCCGGCAGCAGGAGCGCTTCCTTCACTCACTGTGCCTGCGCCGAATACAGAATGGGATGGCCCAGTTGCAGGATTTATTGAATGATGAGGAGAACTCAAACGTCAATCAACAGGACCTATGCGTGCTAAATGGTTTGTAGACCGAGCCTCTAGCTGCTGAAGCAGCGCCCTAATAGCACCTAGAGGCTCATTAGCATATTTTTTAAGTGTTTATTTTAAGAGAACGGCGGCAGGCAGGGAGTTATTAGGCATACGGGTTTTTTTTTGTTTGTTTTTTAGACCACAGATCTCAAACTTTATTTTCCTTGACAGTGCTCATTTTGGGATATATATATATGTATTCAACAACACTTTATATGTTATATAAAACATATCATTATTATCATATACCAACTTATTTTACTTTAACCCCCCAACCCCCCTCCCCCCTTGCGATGCGTCATCCTTCAGCCCCACCCCTCCACCCCTCCGTTCTGAGACCGAGGAGTGGGGTTGACGGGTGAGGAGCGGAGGAAGCTTCTATGAGATCCAGTCTCCCCAGATTCCAATCCATTAATTCTCAGTATTTCTCTGCTTATACAAAATGTATTCATATCTCTTAGTAGTACTCACCAGATTTAACCATGTATTCACAGTGGGACTGTTTCGCGAAAACCAAGAACGTGCTATCAAAAGTCTTGCCAAAAACATTATCTTAAATAGAAGATCTTTTTTGTATTGCTGACAGCTCACCTTGGCCAGCTCACCCAATACCCAACATTCAGGGGAAAAAGGGATCTTATATATTATTGGATAGCCCCCCAATAGGGTTTCAACTCTGCACAGGACCAGAACATGTGCAAATAGTCCGCTTCAGGAGCATCGCACCTAGGGCAGTTGGAGTCGTTTCTAATCCCACATCTATTAAGCCAAAGAGGTGTAACATAAAGTCTATGTAAAATATTAAACTGCACCACCACGTGATTAAAATTATGTGAAACTGATTTTAAATTCAAAGTTACCTTCTGCTGGTCATCCAAATGAATCATTGGGCACTCATTTTTGCCAAGTCCTCTGGCCAGCCGAAGAAACCCCTCCAAATCGAGTTATAAGTAAATTTTTATAAAAGTGAGAAATCTTCATCTTGTGTTCCGAGTTCCCTATCCACTCATTAAATTGTGCTGAAGTGTGTATATGAAACCAATTTTTTTCCTTTATACTCAAAAGTGCCGATCTTAACTGTAAATACCGAAACCATAATAATTTCTGTGATTTTTCTCTCTGTGATAATTCTACAAATGAAATAATATCTCCATTACTTACTGCCTGTGTCAAATAAAAAATATAATTTTTTGCCAATATTGTTCCTTAGCTACTTCATCTAAAGTCTGAAAGTGCTGGTTATGTGCTGGTTATAAGGGAGTGCATCCTAATGAACCTTTCACTCCACACCATTGTCTAATAGAATACCAAGACTTCCTAAAAAGATTCCTAGCTGATCTAAATTCCCTATCGGAGTTGATCAATTGATCAGACTCCAGTAGAGTAAAAAAATTATCATATGGAGATCTGTTCACTAAGTCCCTGCTAAGTGGGCTATCTTTCCATTCACAGAGAAAACAAAACTGTGCAGCTAGAAAATATCCCTTAAAGCAAGGGAGGTTAACTCCTCCCCTCTCTGAGGGCATATACCAGTGCTCTAACTTAAGTCTTACCCGTTTCCTCCCCCAAACTAGATCATTAATAATCCTTTTGATTACCTTTAAATACCTATCCGGGATCCAAACTGGAGAATTCCTAAAGAGATAGAGTAACTGAGGGAGAATCACCATCTTAACTAAAGATATTCTATCGGCCTTTGACAAAGGTAAATGTAACCACGTTGTTATTTTTAACCTTAACTTATTTATCAATGGCATCAAGTTAAGCGGGATAAAATCTTCTACCCTAGGGGAGACTGTGATACCAAGATACTCAAAGGAGTCCGCAATTTTTAGAGTGTTCAAAGGACTATCTTTGGGGAATGAAAATTAATCTAAGGGCATAGTTGTTGTATCTAGTGGCATAATCGTAGTTTTAGCCCAATTTACATCCAGACCTGAGGCTTCTCCAAAGGAATTTATTATTTGCATAATAGTTAACAGGGTAGATTTTGTCTGTTGAACATAAAATAAAATATCATCAGCATATAAAGAAATGCAATCTTCCGTTCCCAATACCCCAAACCCTAGAATCCCAGGATCTTGTCTGACCCTGGCAGCCAAGGGTTCAATATAAATATCAAATAAAAGAGGAGAAAGAGGACATCCCTGGCGAGTGCCCCTAGTCATGGGAAAACTTCTTTATTACATTTATATTCGGTCTTGCAGTAGGAGATCTCAGCTTCTTTTGTCTGTCACCCCCTCATCTTGGAACCGGAATGTGTTCAATGATCTGAAAACGTAACTGCAATATATTATGTTTGTATTTATGAAAATGAGATTGGACTGGAAGGAGTAAGTTTTGACAGCGCAGGCCACACAGGCATTTTAGAATATAGATCACGTAGTTGGTATCACAAGTGAAATAGCCTTTGATGGGGTATTCTCTACCTGTGTGTGGATGTCTTATCCTGTCTCCCTATTGAACATTGGAGCATTGTGCGCAATGAAGACAGGGAAAGGTACCTTTCCTTGTAGTCCCTAGAAATTGTTGTCTGGACTTTCTTCTGTTAGAGCCTATGCCTGCCTTAACTAGGTGGTCACATAGGTTTTTGGAGAGTCATGTACAAGGAAAAATAGTCGTCTGAAATTCCTCAAATCTAGGGTGAGATCTGGCTAGTATGTCCCAAGGGTGTTTTATGATGTTGGTAATTTTATAGGAGTAAGAGTGAAAAGTGTGTATGAAATGTATTCTTTTGCTGGAATTTAGCTGTTTATTGATGGTGGGAGAAAGACTTCTTTGGATTATAGTTTGTGGGTAACCTCAATCACAGAATTTCCCTGCCATATCTTGTATTCTCTCTAAATGTCTTTGCTGATTTGTGACAACTTAATTGGCTCGTGTGAACTGAGATCTTGGAAGAGAGCATTTGGTGGAAATGGAGTGACAACTGTCATAATGTAAAAGATTGTTGCAGTCCGTCGGTTTTCGGTATAGGTCTGTGGTCAGTGTAACATCAGGAGGACTGTTTTTGAGGACTAGGGTTAAGTATTGGTCGTGATGTATAGTGAATTGGAGTTCTGGGTATATACTATTGGTGAACCACTGAAATGTATTTAAGGTTTCAAGGGAACCATCCCAAATGCAGAATATGTCATCTATGTATCTCTTCCAAGTCTTCACAGATTGTGTGAAAAGAGGGCTAGGATAGATGTATTAAATTTCTACTTGTGTCATGTATGCATCAGCATAAGGTGGTGCTACATGTGAGCCCATTGCGGTCCCTTGTTTCTGTAGAAAAAATGTGTCTTTGAACATAAAATAGTTTTCTTTAAGTACAAGGGAAAGTAGATCCAGGTAGAATTATATGTGTGCCTTAGGTATATTAGCCTCTTGTAGAAAAAGTTTAGTGGCTCTAATCCCTTTTACCATGCTCTATGGACGTGTAGAGACTGCTGATGTCCCAAGTAACAAGATAGGTTTCTTCTGAGAGTTGACCTATTTTTCCTATCAATTGGAGAAATGCTGCAGTGTCTAGAAGGAATGACCTGGTGTCTTTGATAAGTGGAGTAAGAGCCTTCTGTAAGAGGATAGATAGAGGAGATAGAATGGAATCTGTAGATGCCACTATGGGTCTTCCCAGTGGTTTCTCCAAAGTCTTATGGATTTTTAGTAATGTTTAAAAAGCTGCAGTAATGGGGTAAGGATTAGTTAGAAAATAAATTCATTGATCATCAATTATGCCCTTCATGAGGTGTTGTGTGAGGGTTGCCCTGATCTTATTGGCAATTGTTATGGTAGGATTACAATCGAGTTTGGTGTACACAGTATTGTCATCTAGTTTTCTACGAATCTTTACGATATAATCTGTCCGGTCCATAACAACGATCACACCTCTTTTATCCGCCAGTTTGATATTCAGGCTCCGGTTTTCGGTAAGAGTGCCTGCCTCTCAACATTGCTGAGATTAGGCTATAATCGATAATCGCTCCCCTTTTATTCTGCGCATAAGTACACACCTATAACAACTGGCTCAAAATAAGTATGTGTGCTACGCCAACATACTAGATTAGCAACACCAATAAACATAGCACAGCTAATAATGAATATACTTTATTTCAACAATAGACTAGATAAAAATACAAATACATACAATGCAGCAGCTGATAAAAAACACACAGGATATGTAGAGAATCACAATCTGGATAACATGATAGAAAATGTAATAAATGGATGGGTCATAAAAGGTACAAAAATCTATGTAAGTGATAAATACCAAAAGGTATAAAGTGAAAAAAGTCCTGACCTCAGACCCATAAAACAATACTACTGTGCCAAGTACATATAAATATATAAAGTGCAAGGTGCAAAATATAAATAAATGACAGTGTAAATAGACAAGGTAATAAATAGATAATTACTTAAATACCAGAGTGATAATCAGCAGCCCCAATGCGCGTTTCGCGGATAGCTTACTTAAGGGTTGTAAGTGTAAAGTGCTAACAGGGTACCTTTTATATATACAAAGATAAATTAAATAACTAACAGCTGGGGAGAGAGGTATGTGTGGCCACAAATTAGAGGCGGTGGAATGCACTGCATCACTTCCTCTTCAGATAAAAAACAAAAGGAGCCCAATATTATAGATGGAATCAATTATATGAATACAAAATGTAATCGATATAACTGGGAGAACGAGCAGTGTGAAAATAGCTACAGTACATACACACCAGGAAGAAAGGCAATGAGAGTTGGATATCACGTACCGAAGTGGAACGGTTGGAGCTGGTCATGTGACCAATGAAACGCACACTCAGGAGACCCGGAAGTCCCAACTCAGCAACCTCTGCTCAGGCAATGCAATTATAATGACCCTCACATAAGACCACATACAGTGAATACAATTGATTAATGGGCTTAAATAGATGGAAAAGCCCTACGCTTAAATAAATAAATAAATAAACAAAAGCAATCCAAATTTATAAAAGTGTAAATACATAACAAATACAAGATAACACCAAATGAACAAGGAGAGAAAGGGACAACATATAATGTAAAAAAGTAAACATCATCAAAAGGAGGGGAAATAGGTGTTAATAAAAATAAATATGATAATAAATACATAAAAAGTGTGAAAAAAAGTAAATAAAAAGTGTTTGAAAAATGAAATTTTTTAAATTATATATATATATATATATATATATATATAGCAAAGAAAAGTTCGCAGCACTCCTTGAAAGATAAAATGTGCTCTTTTATTCACACATATCAAGTGACAACGTTTCAGTTCTCTCACAGAACCTTTCTCAAGTCAGGTTCTGTGAGAGAACCGAAACGTGGTCACTTGATATGTGTGAATAAAAGAGCACTAAGGAGTGCTGCGAACTTCTCTTTGCTGTTTGCTGTCCTGAGTCGAGGGACTATCGCGGGCACCCTACATCCTATACAAGTTTTCAAGGGAGTGCTGCCACAGCTTTATTATGTATATATATATATATATATATATATATATATATTTATAGATCCAGAAAAAAGAGCAGCACTCCGGTAGATAAAAGCAAGTGAACCCTTTATTCACCCAGGTGGTGCAACGTTTCGACTCCAAACATGAGCCTTCTTCTAGCAAAGATACATCTCAAATGATAGCAATTATATAAGGGAAGCAATCAACATACAAATCATGTGATCACACTCCACCCAGTGGGTGTGTTACAAATTGTGACATTGATAAATACAGTGACACATGGTGACATTAAATAAGAATACATATCATAAAAAAAGACATGACCATGCATGCCATATATATCTCAAACATATGTGCAAAGTGTACTTGGATCAGTTATAATAAACTTGATCAGATGATATCTCTAAATAGTTGTGTGTGATGCAGGGGGAGGAGCGCAGAAGTGGTGTCGCAGACATACCCGATCAGCAGGGAGGCTCATTCAATGCCGCTATGTCGGTGTTGTGGACATTTCATTGCGCAGGCGTGGCACAGCACCAATCGAAGACTGTAGACGAACGGGGAACACTGAGCGTCATCAGAGCAAGCCGGCACTCATACGTCACCCGGACGTCATTCTATCCAGCCTCAATGTGTTACTCCATGCGCATGCCAAGTAAGAAACCTTACTAGGAGCGCCATCTTGGTGATTGGAAAATTGCCCACAAATCTTGATTCAGTGTATCGCATCCAACCTAATGGAAATCGGGTATAAGTGACTTGAAGAGGCAGAGAACTCCCCTAAAATCAGGGTGTCCGCATGCCCAACCCAGGCAGAAATCCACCGCAACCACAGAATCTGTGGTATCTGCAGGGGTAACGCCAAGGGTACCAAGCCACCATCTTATCCGAGAGGGATCTCCTCTTCAAGGTGCATAGATGCCACAGAGTGCGAATAACTCATCATATAATGTTGAAAAATTACACCATCGGGGCTGTTGTACTAAAAGAACCAGTCCCGTGGTGCCTGCCATACCCTGCCATACTTTGGCGAGCAACCTTTTCACCTCCTGTTGGGTATTTTTAATGATGTATTAAAAGTTAAGTCTTATTTGAACCCACTAGTTCTGTTCATTTTTTGAACTGATATCTTGGAAGAGAGCGTTAGTGTAAGTGGAGTGACAGCTGTCATAATGTAAAAGATTGTTGCGGTCCGTCGATTTTCGGTATAGGTCTGTGGTCAGCGTACCATCAGTGTTTTTGAGGACTGGGTGTCCAAAAAGCCGATTTTTGAGTATTGGTCGTGATGTATAGTGAATTGGAGTTCCGGGTATATACTATTGATGAACCAGTGAAATGTATTCAAGGTTTCAAGGAAACCATCCCAAATGCAGAATATGTCATCTTTGTATCTCTTCCAAGTCTTCACAGATTGTGTAAAAAAGAGGGTTAGGTTAGATGTATTCAATTTCTACTTGTGTCATGTATGCATTAGCATAAGGTGGTGCTACATGTGAGCCCATTGCGGTCCCTTGTTCTGTAAAAAAAAGTGTCTTCGAACATAAAATAGTTTTTTTTAAGTACCAGGCTAAGTAGATCCAGGTAGAATTCTATGAGGCCAGTGTAACCGAAAGAAATGAGGACCCAATGACCACTCGATCACAGGTAAGACTGAACCATTGGTGATAAATATTTCATCCCAAATATTGAGCCCGACGGAAACATCATTGTTGCAAAAAGGATTATCTTTCTGCCCTACTTACCCTTTTGATACATTTCAACTTGAAAAGATTTTATAGTAACCTCAGACTTAAAGCCCATTTCTCAGATAATCCCAATTATACCGGCACAGAATCGGTTCCCCCCCTCCCACATCAACCTGAAATAACTGGGACTTTGTGTAAAGAGCAACTTCATGCCCCCTAAATCCTCTCCAGGGGTGTAGGCATTCATTACATTGGTGGATAGAGACACTGAACTACTTATGTCTTTTCATTACCTGTTAGGTGTAGTATTAATCTTATCATATAATGTTGAAAAATTACACCATCGGGGCTGTTATACTAAAAGAACCAGTCCCGTGGTGCCTGCCATACCCTGCAAAATCAGATATAAAAGATACAATAATGTCAATACACAAATTACATAATGTATTAGAATGACCCCTTCCTGTGGTATACTGCGTACACACCATCCGTATATTCCATCCCCCATAGTGCTGATCTATAAAAAAAGAGAAAAAAATGTTAAAGCAAGAAAAAATTGAGCTGTATAACTCTCCAAGTATGCACACAAATCGCTGAATTGCATCCAGCCAGACACCGGAGGCAAACAAACCCTCATAAAACATCCCCAAAATTATACTCAACATTTAAGCAATTGGGTTTCAAGCTGTCCAACTTATGGATCCAGCTGAGTTCTCTACGCTTAAGTATCCTGGACCTGTCACCACCTCGTCTGGGTTGGGGTATGTGATCAAGGATCCAACACCTCAGATCACCTTACTTATGTTTGGCCTCAGTGAAATGCTTGGATACCGGTAAATCCAACCATTTTTTCCGGATGCTCAAGCGGTGATTATTAAGGCGAGTCTTCAGCTCGGTTGTCGTCTCGCCTACATAGAGCAGGTTACACGGGCAAGATAACACATAGATGACATAGCTAGAGTCACAGGTTAAATGAAATAAAATGCTGAAGGATACACCAGTGCTGGGGTGTATAAAGCTCCTCCCTTTGCGAATGTATTTGCAGTTGACGCAATTCAGACAGGGAAAACAACCCAGGCCAGACTGTGTCAACTTGGTTTGTCTCAGGGATCCCTTGGAGCCAATGTCGGCTTTGACCAACTGATCCCACAAATTTCTGGATCGATGGTAAGATAGCAATGGTGGACATTGAAATTCAGGGATTTCTTTAAAGCATGTACCAAGCAGACCCCAATGTTTCTTGAGAATCCTGTTTATTGAGGGGCTGAGTTTGCTATACACTGAAACAAACGGAATCCTGTCCGATTTGTGGACAGTTTTCCGTTTCATCAGTAACTCGGCCCTGTCAAGGGTGCGAACCCTATCCATATGTTCCCTCAACAGCCGTTTAGGGTAACCCCTATCTTGGAACTTGATGGCCATGGAATCTAGGGTCGCATCCAATTTGATCTCATCTGACACCAGGGCCGGACTGGGACAAAAAATAGGCCCGGGCATTTTTGACTGAGCAGCCCAATCACATGACCCCCGACAGGCCCCACCCCCTTGCAGTCTAGGGGCGGAGCCAAACCCGGAAGCACAATTGATGGGCAGGGCCAGCCACCAGTAAGATAGGAAGGCTTCAGCCAACACACAAGCTTTGCAACAATATAGGAAGCTACAGAAAAGTCTTATAATATCCTCAGTGGATCTCAACCTCCCCATCCTCCACACCCTGTACAGGTCAGTGCCCCCGAAATTGCACTCACAGTTCTCCAGCAACTCTGGCAAATGCCACCTATTCCGTACAGGGTGGGTTTACATCTGCGTTATGCCATTCCGTTATAGGTTCAGTTTCAAACGGAATATAACGGAATGGCCAGATGGAATGCAAAACGGAAACCTTTAAGGGTCCATTCACACGTCCGTTGTTTCTTTCCTGATCTGTTCCGTTTTTTGCGGAACAGATCTGGACCAGTTCTGTACCCATTCATTTTCAATGGGTCCTGAAAAAAAATCAGACATTGAGCTGTCCGATTTTTTTCAGGACCCATTGAAAATGAATGGGTCCAGATCTGTTCCGCAAAAAACGTAACAGATCAGGAAAGAAACAACGGACGTGTGAATGGACCCTAAGAGACATTCCGTTTTGCTCTGTCCTAATAGAAGTTTATGAGAAAGCATAACGGATCAGTCTGGGTCCCCTTATGCAAGACGGACTTTGTTTTCCGTCTTGCATAACAGGAACCAGATGGATCCGTTTTGATTCCCATAGACTTTTAAGAGGACGGAGAGCAAACGGAATGCCTCTTGCAGAGTCTGCACTGTAGGAGAGAGAGATAGCAGTGGCTTTGAAGGGAAAAGTTCCAGAGCACAATGACCGCCCCAGAGCCTTTCTGCTGCCTGACCAACCGTATGCTGCCACAGCGCCAGCCTGCAGGACATCAGAGAGGCCTGGGGGCCACATTATAGCACCACTACATTTACTTATTATCAAAAAGCATCATACATAACCAAGCAAAAGCCAGACTATAATAAAAGACAAAAACATTAAACTACATTTATAATAAAACAATTTACTTACAAAAGAAGCGATTCAGTCGTCTGCTGTGCCGTCCTCTGCTTGCTTCCACTGATTATGTGCCCTCCTTTCTGTCTCTCCTCAGTGCGCAGGCGCACTGTTATGGGGGATCTGTGGATGACAGTATGACGCACTGTTATGGGGGACCTGTGGATGACATACTGTTATGGGGGACCTGTGGATGACACACTGTTATGGGGGACCTGTGGATGACACACGGTTATGGGGGCATCTGTGGATGACGTACTGTTATGGGGGATCTGTGAATTACACTATTAATGGGGCATCTGTGGATGACACTATTATGGGGGCATCAGTGGATGACGCACTGTTATGGGCATCTGTGGAGGACACTCAAGTGTTATGGGCATCAGTGGATGACACACAGTTATGGGGGCATCTGTGGATGATGCACTGTTATTAACAGTGCGTCATCCACAGACCCCACCCCATAACAGTGTCATCCACAGATATCCCCTTAATAGACTGTTAAGGGGATATCTGTGGATTGCATGGCACTGTTATGGCGGCATCTGTGGATGACACTGTTATGGGTGGCCGGGGGGATCTGTGGATGACACACATATATGGCAGCGCAAGCATCTTGTGCTATATATATGTGTCATCATCCACATGATCCACAGATATCTCCCCCCCCATAACAGTGTCCCTCCCTATTGTAAGACAGACCCCGCCGTTCCTTATGTAAGTGAGCTATTGAGCTTGTAAATAAACTTGTGCAAAGTATATGAGTAGTTACTAACTACTCATATACTTTGCACAAGTTTATTTACAAGCTCAATAGCTCACTTACATAAGTTACTATCTAATAATCTATCAATCACTATCATCACTAACTTACTACCTTGGTCCAAGGCCCTTGGACAGTCAGTGGGCAGGTGGCAGCTGGTGGGTGGCTCCAGTCCAGTCCCGCTCTTCAAGTTCAAACTAGGCGGCCGGCGGCAGCGTAACGTGACGTGACGTCACTCACTACGTAACGCCGCACGCGCATGCTCCTCCCACTTTATTAATGAAGGCAGAGCAGGCAGCGTGACGTCAGAGTGAGCGACGTTACGCTGCCGGCCGCCGGAAGATGGGAGGCAGAGCACGGAGGCGGAGCACAGGAGGCGGAGCACAGGAGGCGGAGCAGTCACAGTCAGTATCTCTATGTGTCTGTAGGCTGAGAGGAGGCGGAGCAGTCACACAGGGGTGTGATTAGGCCATACCCGGCCGGCAGTCACGGCACACCCACTCGAGCCCTGAGGCGGCCCGGCCCACCGGGCAAATGCCCGGTCTGCCCTATGGCCAGTCCGGCCCTGTCTGACACAACACGTTTGACACAGAGAAATTGGGAGAAGGGCAGGGACTGAATCATTCTCCTGGGGTGGAAGCTATTGTAACACAAAAAAGTATTGGTGTCAGTAGGTTTCGTGTATAGCTGACACAGTCTGGCCTGGGATGTTTTCCCTGTCTGAATTGCGTCAACTGCAAATACATTCGCAAAGGGAGGAGCTTTATACACCCCAGCACTGGTGTATCCTTCAGCATTTTATTTCATTTAACCTGTGACTCTAGCTATGTCATCTATGTGTTATCTTGCCCGTGTAACCTGCTCTATGTAGGCGAGACGACAACCGAGCTGAAGACTCGCCTTAATAACCTTAAAAACATTTTTTTCTCTTTTTTTTATAGATCAGCACTATGGGGGATGGAATATACGGATGGTGTGTACGCAGTATACCACAGGAAGGGGTCATTCTAATACATTATGTAATTTGTGTATTGACATTATTGTATCTTTTATATCTGATTTTGCAGGGTATGGCAGGCACCA
Source organism: Bufo gargarizans (assembly GCF_014858855.1). Classification (NCBI taxonomy): domain Eukaryota; kingdom Metazoa; phylum Chordata; class Amphibia; order Anura; family Bufonidae; genus Bufo; species Bufo gargarizans. The sequence goes on from NC_058082.1 coordinate 190,928,696, forward strand.
CGGGACTGGTTCTTTTAGTATAACAGCCCCGATGGTGTAATTTTTCAACATTATATGATAAGATTAATACTACACCTAACAGGTAATGAAAAGACATAAGTAGTTCAGTGTCTCTATCCACCAATGTAATGAATGCCTACACCCCTGGAGAGGATTTAGGGGGCATGAAGTTGCTCTTTACACAAAGTCCCAGTTATTTCAGGTTGATGTGGGAGGGGGGGAACCGATTCTGTGCCGGTATAATTGGGATTATCTGAGAAATGGGCTTTAAGTCTGAGGTTACTATAAAATCTTTTCAAGTTGAAATGTATCAAAAGGGTAAGTAGGGCAGAAAGATAATCCTTTTTGCAACAATGATGTTTCCGTCGGGCTCAATATTTGGGATGAAATATTTATCACCAATGGTTCAGTCTTACCTGTGATCGAGTGGTCATTGGGTCCTCATTTCTTTCGGTTACACTGGCCTCATAGAATTCTACCTGGATCTACTTAGCCTGGTACTTAAAAAAAACTATTTTATGTTCGAAGACACTTTTTTTTACAGAACAAGGGACCGCAATGGGCTCACATGTAGCACCACCTTATGCTAATGCATACATGACACAAGTAGAAATTGAATACATCTAACCTAACCCTCTTTTTTACACAATCTGTGAAGACTTGGAAGAGATACAAAGATGACATATTCTGCATTTGGGATGGTTTCCTTGAAACCTTGAATACATTTCACTGGTTCATCAATAGTATATACCCGGAACTCCAATTCACTATACATCACGACCAATACTCAAAAATCAGCTTTTTGGACACCCAGTCCTCAAAAACACTGATGGTACGCTGACCACAGACCTATACCGAAAATCGACGGACCGCAACAATCTTTTACATTATGACAGCTGTCACTCCACTTACACTAACGCTCTCTTCCAAGATATCAGTTCAAAAAATGAACAGAACTAGTGGGTTCAAATAAGACTTAACTTTTAATACATCATTAAAAATACCCAACAGGAGGTGAAAAGGTTGCTCGCCAAAGTACAGAACACTTATTACAAATCACTCAATGGTGAAAAAGTACAAAATTGCTATATGTGGTACCAACAAACCTAAATGGGAGCAAAGTAGTGGGAGGGGAAGGGAGACTGTGTCTCTTTCTTCTATTGATACCTTCCTATATGTAAACACCTCCTAAGTTGTCCATAGGTGTCCCTACACTGCGCCATATGACTGCTCAGTTTCGTCAGTTCATTCAACCGTATTTTCATAGGACAAGTAAAGTTAACCAACGCCAAAAGGGCATTTTAATAAATACATGACTGATTTTGTGTAACAAGTACAAAAATCAACTGTATTTTATCACCTCTTCTTGGATGATATACCACTCCTCCTATGATCGCAGAATTGCAATATGGGCAATTTAAACAGGGTTATGTCCCCTTCTTTTCAGTTTCAATTGTCTACAACCTTGGCCCCTATTTACATTGATATCAACTCTCACCAACCTAGCGTTTTCCTTTTTTATGTGTAATCGTGCCATTTTCTTCGAATAAACCCCTATATTTGCTATCATATTGCAAAATCCTCCAATAATTCTCAGTGTTTTCATAAGTTTATATGTATGTTTATCATATTTGCTGACAAACACAAAATGCTCATTTATTTTTAATTTTTTTGACCTTTATTTCTATTTCTCTGGTTTTGCTGTTTTAGGGGGATATCCTCTCTTCACAAACTTCTGACATATTGTATCTTTGTTCTCCTCAGTATACTCAGGTGTGCTACAAAGCCTCTCAACCCTAGCTATTTGACTAATTGGAAGAATTCAGAAAACATCGGGGGCATGCTAGTATAGTGATAGCTAGAATAGTGGAGCAGATTGTTTTTATCAGTACTTTTTGAATATAGGGTGGTAACATACCTCCCTTCTGTTCTTATCACTTTCACATCCAGAAAAGTGACAACAGTCATTTAACCCCCCCCAGCTGCAAGTAAAGCAAATCACCAAAGCAAAAGTCATTGAGTTCATATTTTGTGCTCTTGCACACAAACTTATTTTCTTTCCGTGCCTGTTCCATTATTTTTGCAGACCGTATGCAGAACCATTCATTTCAATGAGTCAGCAAAAAAAAAATAGGAAGTTACTCCATGTGCATTCCGTTTCCGTATGTCCATATTTCCGTTCGCAAAAAAATGGAATATGTCCTATTATTCTCCGCATTACGGACAAAGATAGTACTGTTCTATTGGGGCCAGCTGTTCCATTCTGCAAAATATGGAATGCAAACGGATGTGATCCGTATTTTTTAGGGATCCGTTTTTTGTGGACCGCAAAATACATACGGTTGTGTGCATGAGCCCTACTTAGTGATGAATTTTGACACCGCTTTTCTCTCACAGCTTGTATTCCTTCTATTTGTGTTATATTTGTATATAAACTCGTCACATGTAAAGTACAAAGAAGGGTGACGTCATTCTCTTTTATCTCCTTTAACTAATTCAAAAAATCTTCAGTATCTTTCAAATATTGTGTAATAGAAACTCTCTATAGGTTGTCTAAAGATGGGTTTACACTGGCCGAGAAGAGGCCGATTGTTGGGAAGAAGCGTTCCTTCCTGACACTCGGCTGCTCGTTTAGTGAAGGAGATTGCGGCATTTACATACAGTGAACTCCTTCGCAGTAATCGCTATTGTGATCGCTCGTCCCCATACAGTTGCATTGTTTCTGGGCAGCAGATCGCTGTTTAGACTGCATGATCTGCTGCCCAGAAACGATAACTTATGTGCCTGCACAAACAACAGGATCGTCGTGCAGGCATGATAGTTTTGCTCGTTGATCCGGTGATTGGCAGGACATTTAGACGGGCAGATTGTCCGGAATGAGCGTTCGCAGCATATCGGACAGAGTAAATCCACTTTAAGTAAACTGCCAAAGGCTGTAAAACGGAACCCACCCCAAAGACAATCGGTCTTCCGGGGGGTTCTTTAACCCTTTCTTGCACCTCAGGTAAAAGATATAGTAATTGGACTCTAGGTGTATCACAAGCCAGAGCTTATTTTTACTGTATTTGAAATCACTGCCCCTTCACAGCATCAGCAAGAAACAGATCTGTCTCCTTTCTAATCACATTAGTTGGATCTCCTCTCAGCTTTTCATATACATTTGTACGGTATATGAAACTGACACTACTGCCAATTCTTCTAGTCTTTCCAGCAGTGCCTGAAGCAGCAGAGTACAAGGAGGGTAACTGACCCCCTGCTCTTCCCTTTGGATAAATATAGTCCATCTATATAATGATATAGCAGGCTAGAGGCAGTGTCTGTATAGAAACGTAGGCAATGAGTGAGAGAGCTGGCTGGGTTTAAACAGTGGGTCCTAATGACATCATTGGAAGTCACCCAGGAGAAATCTGGGTACACACACGAGATACTTGTATGCTGAATGGTCATATGCATGCTCTGCACTGGGTGTAGTTGTGCAGCAAGCAACCTTAGATCCTGGACATACAGTGTAACAATTCCCTTTGATGTTTCCTGAGGTAGTCCTTAAATGGGTTTTCAAGGATGTGAAAACTATGCTAAAGAGTAGAAATGCCTTAACGTGTAACTACCATATTTTTTTTTAAATGTGCAGGGCAATTGATAATGAACATTTTTTTTAATATAGTTTATCTATTGATTTTGCATCAATGCCAAACCTCCTGCAATTCCAGGAGGCTAGCTAGCAAGTGTGTGGGGCTTACAGATCGCATGGACACTGTCAGCGCTCGCTGCTGATTGTGTTGTGATGTCAGACAGGGCAGTATATAAATATATGTAGTATTAATGGCCAGCTTTAGCCATATATGAGGGAGCTAGTGAGGGCGGCACAGTGAGTGAGGAAGTACTGCGTTGCACAGTGAAGATGGGCAACTTACTGCCAAAAGTCAAATTCAGGTTTGTTTTCTTTATTGAAAAATGCAAAAACAATAAATAAAGTGTATTGAAAACATTTTCATTATCACTTGTCACTACAAATTTAACAGAATAAAAGGCAGTTACACTTTAAAGGGCTTCTGTCACCCCATTAAACCGTTTTTTTTTTTTTTTTCTTTACTAATAATCCCTACACTGCGATCTCATCATACATAAGCTAATTAATGATTTTCGTTCGGTAGAATTTGTTAAAAATCGATTTTTGAAATATGTAAATTACCTTGCTACCAGCAAGTAGGGCGGCTACTTGCTGGTAGCAGCCGCATCCTCCGATGGTAATGACGCCCCCTCTGCTTGTTGATTGACAGGGCCAGCGGACGGGATCTTTCTCTGCTGGCCCTGCCTGTTTTGAGTCAATATCTGGCGCCTGCGCCGCGGCCGTACCCCTCTTCAATCTGCGCAGGCGCACTGAGAGGCGGCCACTCGCTCGGCCGCTCCATCCTCAATGCGCCTGCGCCGATGACGTCACATCTACACCCGGCGCAGGCGCATTGAGGAGCGAGCGGCCAAGTGAGTGGCCGCCTCTCAGTGCGCCTGCGCAGATTGAAGAGAGGTACGGCCGCGGCGCAGGCGCCAGATATTGAATCAAAACAGGCAGGGCCAGCAGAGAAAGGGCCAGCGGACGGGATCTGTCAATCAACAAGCAGAGGGGGCGTCATTACCATCGGAGGATGCGGCTGCTACCAGCAAGTAGCCGCCCTACTTGCTGGTAGCAAGGTAATTTACATATTTCAAAAATCGATTTTTAACAAATTCTACTGAACGAAAATCATTAATTAGCTTATGATGAGATCGCAGTGTAGGGATTATTAGTAAAGAAAAAAAAAAAACGGTTTAATGGGGTGACAGAAGCCCTTTAAATGAAAAAAATGAACTCATTATTCACCTGATAAATTCTCTGAAAACCTATTTACCCAGGCAAGGGACATGGACATCTGAATAACCCCATTCTCTTTTTTTAACTATACCTTTTCCAATCAATGTAATAGTAGAGTTTTCCATGCACAAACTTTGGGGGGATTTCTCAAGCCCTGTACTCCAGAATTTTGGCTTCAAAAAGGGCAACTTTTTAGGCTCATTTGTGCAAAAAAATGTTGTTACATTTTGCATTTTAACACCACATTCTCCAGTTTTGAAAAGTGGGTTGGGAAGAGGGAGTGTTTACGCATGATAATTAGCTTTGCTCGAGATTTATCACTGCAAAATTTTAAAAAAGTCACAAAAAAGGTGCAGTCTGACCCCAGCAGTGGGTGACATAGAAAAAGTGTTCTGTTTAAAGTAAATACCATCCAGTCTCCTGGGTGAAACTTCTATACAAAGTCCCTATAGTACAAAGACCCTATAGTTCTTCTAGTATTAATAATTTACCCTATAGTGTCTCCAGCAATAATAATGCCCCCCATTGTGCCTCCAGTAATAATAATTTTCCTTAGTACCTCCATATTAAAAATGCTCACAGTAGTACCCCGTTATGCCCCCTATAGAACACCCAGTAATGCCTCCCTATAGACTTCTATACAAAGTCCAATAAAAAAGAATCAAGCAATAGTTCATAGGAAAAATTTAAAGCAAAGAAGCTTTATGCCAACATAATTGAAAACATGGAGTGCTCATCCGGCAATTTTTTTTCATAAATTATAACGCGTTTCAAACTTATCAAAGTTCTTAATCATAGAATGCTATGATTAAAAACTCCAATGAGTTTGCAACACCTAAGCATTTTTTGGTGGATGTGCACTCCATGTTTTTAATTATGCTCTGTTTAAAAATTGAGCCAAATTTATCAAACAATGTGAATGTTTTTGATAAATTTGGTACAAAGTACACGAACGCAGACTCAAACAAAACTACCTGACTTTAAGTACTTTGCATTTGATACCTTCCTTCATAGGTGTTTAATAGGTATGTAAAATAAAGTCTATAGGCTTAGAAAGTATAGTTTGTAGTTTGATTGAAAACTGGCTGGAGGACTGTGTCCATAGAGTAGCCAATAATTCTTATTCCGTATGATCCCCAGCTATTCGTGGTACCCCCCAAGGTTCAGTGCTTGCTCTGCTGTTATTTTAATTTATTTATTAATGATATAGAGGATGAGATTAATAGCACAGTCTATTTTTACCAGATGATACCAAGATATGTAGTACTGTGCAGATGTCCACAAACTACTAGCTGGGCATCCCCCTGGCAAATGAGATTCAATGTGGATAAATGTAAAGGTATGCTTCTTGGTATTCATCATTTACATGCATCATATGTCCTAGGGGGAGTAACACTGGAAGAGTCACTTGTAGAGAAGGATTTGTGTGTACTTGTAGATCCTTCTAAGGTCAGCAGCATACTGTCATGTATGGGACAGAGATATTGCCATTTTACAAAGCTGTATAATAATAATAATAATAATAATGCCCCAATATTGTCCCCAGTAATGCCCCTATAGTGCCCCTATAGTTCTTCTAGGATTAATAATTATTTACCCTATAGTGTCTCCAGCAATAATAATGCCACCCATTGTGCCGCCGCTAAAAATAATGTCCCTTAGTACCTCCATATTCAAAATGCTCACAGTAGTACCCCGTTATGCCCTTTATAGTGCACACAGTATTAAAAATGCATTTAGTTGTGGCCTTTAGTAATGCCCCCTATAGTGTACCCATAGTGCCTACAGTATTAAAAGTGCCCACAGGCATGTCCCTTATAGTTACCCCAGAAATGCATCCTATAGTATGCTCAAAAAGTGTCCATGTAAAAAAAACTAAAAACTGAGTCCTGTTTCATGTCACTGTCTGAAGTACAGGCTGCGGCAAAGACTTCATCTGGCTCAGGCAGTCCTGATGATATCACTTCGAGACCACCTGTGCTGTTCGTGCACTGCTTCATAGAAATCAAGCCTAGTGGACTGAGGACTATGAGGGTGAACAAAGGTTCAGGGAGCCATTGGCTTCCATTCCCTGTTGCAGTATTGCTATCCTGAGGAGTTACAGGGAATCCATCAACAGTTTTATAGCATCCTAACTAAGAGCAACATAAACTAGTGACAGATTCCCTTTGCCAGACTCAGACTGGCCCACAGGAGAACAAGTGAATCCCCAGTGGGCTTCTGAGCAAGGCAAGCCCTTAGTCTCCCAACCCCTACACAAGTGTCACATGACACGGTAGACTAACGCCGCTATATATACTGTAGATAGGCAGCATACAGCATCCCAACCAAGTTCATGTTCATATAAAAAAAAAAATGGGTAGACAATTTAGCAGGGGTGTAACTATAATTCATAGGGCCACATAGCAAAATCAGATGGGGCCCCAACCACCTACTGTAAGGAAGTTAAAGCAGCAGCATAAGTAGTATAAGTACAGGTATATATAATAGCACCATATATCGCAACACCCACATTATAGCAAAATGCAGACATATTGTTATATACCACCTGACTGGAACCCCTCAAACTCTTTTCAGGTGCTAGTGCTGCAATGACCATAATTACACCCATGCTATTTAAAAAACTACTGAGTTTAATATTATAGATGACGCCTAGGCATAGAGGCAGGCTAGCCAGTTTTATTTTTCCCCAAGGACCTGCCATTTTAAATTTGCTACAGGGACCCACATAATCAATTATCTTATAGCATCTTTCTGTTGTCTACCACTGTGCGAGCAGCTAGTATTTGCATGTAGCTGTACAGTGGGCTCCTAGAATGAATTTTACTACCGAGCCCTATGCACCCCAGTCCGACACTGCCCTTAGCAAAATCCTGGGTCACTTTGTTTAATTGATACAGCCATTTAGCTAAAATATTGTACTAAACAGCTCCAGCGCATGCTGAGCAAGTTTTCATAGTCATGAGTTCCTGGCTTTCCCCACTCAAAAAAACCTGTCAATCAGAGGCAGGTAGGCAGAGAGAGCAGTGAGTTCATGAATATCAGGACTCATTGGCGTTTGTTGGAGCTGTTAAAACATAACCGCATAAAACTGATGACAGATTCCCTTTAAGTTCAGCAGTGCACTTGCAGATGCTAGCTGGACACGTAAGTACATGCACTTAACACTGGTAGTATCATGCCATTATGCAACCTGTCTGTTCCCATGAGTAGAGTTGAGCGGACACCTGGATGTTCGGGTTCGAGAAGTTCGGCCGAACTTCCCGGAAATGTTCGGGTTCGGGATCCAAACTTCGTCCCGAACCCGAACCCCATTGAAGTCAATGGGGACCCGAACTTTTCGGCACTAAAAAGGCTGTAAAACAGCCCAGGAAAGAGCTAGAAGGCTGCAAAAGGCAGCAACATGTAGGTAAATCCCCTGCAAACAAATGTGGATAGGGAAATGAATAAAAATAAAAATAAAATAAATAAAAATTAACCAATATCAATTGGAGAGAGGTCCCATAGCAGAGAATCTGGCTTCACGTCACCCACCACTGTAACAGTCCATTGTCATATATTTAGGCCCAGGCACCCAGCTAGAGGAGAGAGGTCCCGTAACAGAGAATCTGGCTTCATGTCAGCAGAGAATCAGTCTGCATGTCATAGCAGAAAATCAGGCTTCACGTCACCCACCACTGTAACAGTCCATTGTCAGATATTTAGGCCCAGGCACCCAGCCAGAGGAGAGAGGTCCCGTAACAGAGAATCTGGCTTCATGTCAGCAGAGAATCAGTCTGCATGTCATAGCAGAGAATCAGGCTTCACGTCACCCACCACTGTAACAGTCCATTGTCATATATTTAGGCCCAGGCACCCAGCCAGAGGAGAGAGGTCCCGTAACAGAGAATCTGGCTTCATGTCAGCAGAGAATCAGTCTGCATGTCATAGCAGAGAATCAGGCTTCACGTCAGCCACCACTGTAACAGTCCATTGTCATATATTTAGGCCCAGGCACCCAGCCAGAGGAGAGAGGTCCCGTAACAGAGTATCTGGCTTCATGTCTGCAGAGAATCAGTCTGCATGTCATAGAAGAGAATCAGGCTTCATGTCAGCCACCACTGCAACAGTCCATTGGCATATATTTAGGCCCAGGCACCCAGGCAGAGGAGAGAGGTCCCGTAACAGACAATCTGGCTTCATGTAAGCAGAGAATCAGTCTGCATGTCATAGCAGAGAATCTTGCTTCACGTCACCCACCACTGGAACAGTCAATTGTCATAAATTTAGGCCCAGCACCCAGGCAGAGGAGAGAGGTCCCATAACAGAGAATCTGGCTTCATGTAAGCAGAGAATCAGTCTGCATGTCATAGCAGAGAATCAGGCTTCACGTCACCCACCACTGTAACAGTCCATTGTCATATATTTAGGCCCAGGCACCCAGCCAGAGGAGAGAGGTCCCGTAACAGAGATTCTGGCTTCATGTCCGAAGAGAATCAGTCTGCATGTCATAGCAGAGAATCAGGCTTCACGTCACCCACCACTGTAACAGTCCATTGTCATATATTTAGGCCCAGGCACCCAGCCAGAGGAGAGAGGTCCCGTAACAGAGAATCTGGCTTCATGTCAGCAGAGAATCAGTCTGCATGTCATAGAAGAGAATCAGGCTTCACGTCAGCCACCACTGCAACAGTCCATTGGCATATATTTAGGCCCAGGCACCCAGGCAGAGGAGAGAGGTCCCGTAACAGAGAATCTGGCTTCATGTCAGCAGAGAATCAGTCTGCATGTCATAGCAGAGAATCAGGCTTCACGTCAGCCACCACTGTAACAGTCCATTGTCAAATATTTAGACCCAGGCAGAGGAGAGAGGTCCCATAGCAGAGATTCAGGCTTCATGTTATAGCAGAGAATCATGCTTCACGTCACCCAACACTGGAACAGGCCACTGTCAGACATTTTTAGGCCCCGGCACTCAGACAGAGGATAGGTTCATTCAACTTTGGGTTGTCCCGCAATATAATGATAAAATGAAAATAAAAATAGGATTGAATGAGGAAGTGCCCTGGAGTACAATAATATATGGTTAAGGGGAGGTAGTTAATGTCTAATCTGCACAAGGGATGGACAGGTCCTGTGGGATCCATGCCTGGTTCATTTTTATGAACGTCAGCTTGTCCACATTGGCTGTAGACAGACGGCTGCGTTTGTCTGTAATGACGTCTCCTGCCGTGCTGAATACACGTTCAGACAAAACGCTGGCCGCCGGGCAGACCAGCACCTCCAAGGCATAAAAGGCTAGCTCTGGCCACGTGGACAATTTAGAGACCCAGAAGTTGAATGGGGCCGAACCATCAGTCAGTACGTGGAGGGGTGTGCATATGTACTGTTCCACCATGTTAGTGAAATGTTGCCTCCTGCTAACACGTTGCGTATCAGGTGGTGGTGCAGTTAGCTGTGGCGTGTTGACAAAACTTTTCCACATCCCTGCCATGCTAACCCTGCCCTCAGAGGAGCTGGCCGTGACACAGCTGCCTTGGCAACCTCTTGCTCCTCCTCTGCCTTGCCCTTGGGCTTCCACTTGTTCCCCTGTGACATTTGGGAATGCTCTCAGTAGCGCGTCTACCAACGTGCGCTTGTACTCGCGCATCTTCCTATCACGCTCCAGTGCAGGAAGTAAGGTGGGCACATTGTCTTTGTAGCGTGGATCCAGCAGTCCGCACACGTTAAAATGTGGGCAACTCTGCTGTCGTTGCGCAGGCAGTGCAGCATGTAGTCGCTCATGTGTGCCAGGCTGCCCAGGGGTAAGGACAAGCTGTCCTCTGTGGGAGGCGTATCGTCATCGTCCTGCCTTTCCCTCCAGCCACGCACCAGTGATGGGCCCGAGCTGCGTTGGGTGCCACCCCGCTGTGACCATGCTTCATCCTCCTCCACCTCCTCCTCATCCTCGTCCTCCTCATCCTCCAGTAGTGGGCCCTGGCTGGCCACATTTGTACCTGGCCTCTGCTGTTGCAAAAAACCTCCCTCTGAGTCACTTCGAAGAGACTGGCCTGAAAGTGCTAAAAATGACCCCTCTTCCTCCTCCTCCTCCTCCTCCTGGGCCACCTCCTCTTCCATCATCGCCCTAAGTGTTTTCTTAAGGAGACATAGAAGTGGTATTGTAACGCTGATAGCGGCGTCATCGCCACTGGCCATGTTGGTGGAGTACTCGAAACAGCACAACAGGGCACACAGGTCTCACATGGAGGCCCAGTCATTGGTGGTGAAGTGGTGCTGTTCCGTAGTGCGACTGACCCGTACGTGCTGCAGCTGAAACTCCACTATGGCCTGCTGCTGCTCGCACAGTCTGTTCAGCATGTGCAAGGTGGAGTTCCACCTGGTGGGCACGTCGCATATGATTTGGTGAGCGGGAAGGCCGAAGTTACGCTGTAGCGCAGACAGGCGAGCAGCGGCAGGATGTGAACGCCGGAAGCGCGAACAGACGGCCCGCACTTTATGCAGCAGCTCTGACATGTCGGGGTAGTTGTGAATGAACTTCTGCACCACCAAATTCAGCACATGCGCCAAGCAAGGGATGTGCGTCAAACCGGCTAGTCCCAGAGCTGCAACGAGATTTCGCCCATTATCGCACACCACCAGGCCGGGCTTGAGGCTCACCGGCAGCAACCACTCGTCGGTCTGTTGTTCTATACCCCGCCACAACTCCTGTGCGGTGTGGGGCCTGTCCCCCAAACATATGAGTTTCAGAATGGCCTGCTGATGTTTACCCCGGGCTGTGCTGAAGTTGGTGGTGAAGGTGTGTGGCTGACTGGATGAGCAGGTGGAAGAAGAGGAGGAGGAAGCTGAGTAGGAGGAGGTGGCAACAGGAGGCAAAGAATGTTGCCCTGCGATCCTTGGCGGCGGAAGGACGTGCGCCAAACAGCTCTCCGCCTAGGGCCCAGCTGCCACTACATTTACCCCGTGTGCAGTTAGGGAGATATTGCGTCCCTGGCCGTGCTTACTGGTCCACGTATCTGTGGTTAGGTGGACCTTGCCACAGATGGCGTTGCGCAGTGCACACTTGATTTTATCGGATACTTGGTTGTGCAGGGAAGGCACGGCTCTCTTGGAGAAGTAGTGCCGGCTAGGAACAACATACTGTGGGACAGCAAGCGACATGAGCTGTTTGAAGCTGTCTGTGTCCACCAGCCTAAATGACAGCATTTCATAGGCCAGTAGTTTAGAAATGCTGGCATTCAGGGTCAGGGATCGAGGGTGGCTAGGTGGGAATTTAAGCTTTCTCTCAAATTTTTGTGAGATGGAGAGCTGAACGCTGCCGTGTGACATGGTTGAGATGCTTGGTGACGGAGGTGGTGGTGTTGGTGGTACATCCCCTGTTTGCTGGGCGGCAGGTGCCAACGTTCCTCCAGAGGCGGAGGAAGAGGCCGAGGCGGCAGCAGCAGAAGAGGCCGAGGCGGCAGCAGCAGAAGAGGCTGAGGCGGCAGCAGCAGAAGAGGTAGCAGGGGGAGCCTGAGTGACTTCCTTGGTTTTAAGGTGTTTACTCCACTGCAGTTCATGCTTTGCATGCAGGTGCCTGGTCATGCAGGTTGTGCTAAGGTTCAGAACGTTAATGCCTCGCTTCAGGCTCTGATGGCACAGCGTGCAAACCACTCGGGTCTTGTTGTCAGCACATTGTTTGAAGAAGTTCCATGCCAGGGAACTCCTTGAAGCTGCCTTTGGGGTGCTCAGTCCCAGATGGCGGCGGTCAGTAGCAGGCGGAGTCTCTTGGCGGCGGGTGTTCTGCTTTTGCCCACTGCTCCCTCTTTTGCTACGCTGTTGACTCGGTCTCACCACTGCCTCTTCCTCCGAACTGTGAAAGTCAGTGGCACGACCTTCATTCCATGTGGGGTCTAGGACCTCATCGTCCCCTGCATCGTCTTCCACCCAGTCTTGATCCCTGACCTCCTGTTCAGTCTGCACACTGCAGAAAGACGCAGCAGTTGGCACCTGTGTTTCGTCATCATCAGAGACTTGCTGAGGTGGTATTCCCATGTCCTCATCATCAGGAAACATAAGTGGTTGTGCGTCAGTGCATTCTATGTCTTCCACCGCTGGGGAAGGGCTGGGTGGATGCCCTTGGGAAACCCTGCCAGCGGAGTCTTCAAACAGCATAAGAGACTGCTGCATAACTTGAGGCTCAGACAGTTTCCCTGGTATGCATGGGGGTGATGTGACAGACTGATGGGCTTGGTTTTCAGGCGCCATCTGTGCGCTTTCTGCAGAAGACTGGGTGGGAGATAATGTGAACGTGCTGGATCCACTGTCGGCCACCCAATTGACTAATGCCTGTACCTGCTCAGGCCTTACCATCCTTAGAACGGCATTGGGCCCCACCAAATATCGCTGTAAATTATGGCGGCTACTGGGACCTGAGGTAGTTGGTACACTAGGACGTGTGGGTGTGGCAGAATGGCCACGTCCTCTCCCACCACCACGACCATGTCCGCATCCTTTACTAGATGTTTTCCTCATTGTTATCGTTCACCACAACAACAAAAATATTATTTGACCCAATGTATTGAATTCATAAAGACAACTAACAATATCTGGCTATCTATTTAGGTACCGTATTACACTAATACAGGCACAGCAGTAACCACAGATTTAGCTGACTATAAATTTGAGGCCTATTATTTAGGCGCTGGGTGACAGGTATACGTTTACAGACAGAATTAGACTGGGATATGCACAGTAGCGTGTGTGAAGTTATTGAGAATGACCCTATCTGCACCTTGAATCTAATATACCCTTTTAAGGATAAATTTAAAGTAGGCCTGATACAGCAGAAACCACAAAATTAGGAAATTGCTAAATTGGGAATTGTATTTTAACCCAGAACAAAAAATGTGCTTTGACGGACACTAAATAACTTGACCAGTCACAGCAGTAACGACAGATTTAGCTGGATATAAATTTGAGGCCTAGTATTTAAGCGCTGGGTGACAGGTATATGTTTACTGACAGAATTAGACTTGGAAATGCACAGTAGCGTGTGTGTGAAGTTATTCAGAATGACCCTATGTGCACCTTGAATCTGATATACCCTTTTAGGGATAGATTTAAAATAGCTCTGATACAGCAGAAACCACTAAATTAGGAAATTGCTAAATTGGGAATTGTATTTCAACCCAGAACAAAAAATGTGCTTTGACGGACACTAAAAAACTTGACCAGCCACAGCAGTAACGACAGATTTAGCTGGATATAAATTTGAGGCCTATTATTTAGGCGCTGGGTGACAGGTATACGTTTACTGACAGAATTAGACTGGCATATGGCCAAAAAATAACCAGACTATTGATGGTTAAATGCACTTGGTGTGACAGCTTGACCCTGATGTAGGATTTAGCCAAAAAACAACCACACCATTGAGGGTTAAATGCACTTGGTGACAGCTTGCCCCTGATGTAGTATATGGCCAAAAAATAACTAGACTATTGATGGTTAAATGCACTTGGTGTGACAGCTTGACCCTGATGTAGGATTTAGCCAAAAAACAACCACACCATTGAGGGTTAAATGCACTTGGTGACAGGCTCAGCTTGCCCCTGATGTAGTATATGGCCAAAAAATAACCACACTATTGCTGGTTAAATGTACTTGGTGTGACAGCTTGACCCTGATGTAGGATTTAGCAAAAAAACAACCACACCATTGAGGGTTAAATGCACTTGGTGGCAGCTTGTGCTGGCACACCACAAGACACAAAATGGCCGCCGATCACCCCAGAAAAAAGTGACTGAAAAACGCTCTGGGCAGCCTAAAAACAGTGAGCAATTCAATAGCAGCAGTTCAATCATCCACAGCTGCAGATCGATCTCTGAATGAAGTCTTTTGGAGGAGTTAATCACTGCCTAATCTCGCCCTAACGTCGCAGCTGCAACCTCTCCCTATGCTGATCAGAGCAGAGTGACGGGCGGCGCTATGTGACTCCAGCTTAAATAGAGGCTGGGTCACATGGTGCTCTGGCCAATCACAGCCATGCCAATAGTAGGCATGGCTGTGACGGCCTCTTGGGGCAAGTAGTATGACGCTTGTTGATTGGCTGCTTTGCAGCCTTTCAAAAAGCGCCAAGAAAGCGACGAACACCGAACCCAAACCCGGACCTTTACGAAAATGTCCGGGTTCGGGTCCGTGTCACGGACACCCCAAAATTCGGTACGAACCCGAACTATACAGTTCGGGTTCGCTCATCCCTACCCATGAGGGCTGTTTGGGAGGCGAGCTGGCAAGAAATTCTAAGAACACAGGGTAATATAGCCAGGCCTGAATTACTTAATTAGCAATTGCTGCACAAAACATCTCAGAGAACTAGAGAAAAATGAACTGAGCAACTGCTGGATGTGGCAACACAGCAGAGTCTAGATAGGAAAGGAGGAACAGTGGCGTTCAATAGGCCAAGATCAACATGACTGTGCAACTATCGAACATGGCAGCCAAACCCTCTGCCAGCACTGCAAGAATGGCAGTGCCTGGCGGAAGGTAGCTACACCACAGAAATAACCTTCTGGGGCATTGAGAGGGTGAGATAAGGAGAACATAATCTGGAATTTAATTACCACTCATCTTTCTCTGAATCAGAAGGATGCTGCTGTATACTGTGTCCTTCTGAACCATCAGGACCAGACAATCATGTATGTGTGAAGATGGGGAAGGGGGGCACACAGGATAGTATTGTGCACCCCTACAACAGTGATGTAAATAGTGTTGCAGAATATTTTTGAGGCACAGGTGGCAGCACAGTTTATGTCTAGGTGCAAATATGGCAGTATATCTCTGTTGCACAAGAGTTCTTGTCTATGTTCTTTTTATATGTTTGATCTTATTTGTTTGGGCAGCTAAAGTGCAATCAGAAAGTCTTCAGACCCTTTCACTTTTTTCACATTTTGTTACTTTGTGACCTTGTGCTAAAATTTAAAAAAAATAAATAAAGTTTTTGCACATCATTCTGCGCTTAATGCCCCACAATGACAACATGAAAACAGAATATTGTAGATCATTACTAATTTGTTAAAAAGGAAAGACTAACATAGACTAACTAAGATTCTTTCCTTAGGACTTAGTTGAAGCACCTTTGGCAGCAATTACAGCTGCCAATCTTCTTCGATGTGATGTGCAGCCAACCCCTGAGTGCAGAAGATGGGAGTGGTAGTGGCCCTGATGAGGTGTTGTGTCATGGTGTATTCCCTCAGGCCATTGCCCCTTGGGGATCAGTGCAGTGGAAAGGTGGTTTGAAGAATCAGGCCAGAAGTAAGTATAGCAGTCTATTTACTTGGAGAAAAATATCACTTGCGGCACATCCAGCAGTTACTGCCACCACTTGTGGAGGTATGTTGGGTGGTTGGATTGCAGTTGATGGTACTTGCAGGCACTTGTGGAGATGGCTGTCCACTGTGATACAGGCTTGATGTTAGTCTGGTTGTTTTAGGTGATGGATGTCGGAGCCATAGTCCATCACCTGGAGCAGTGTCTGTGAAGCTGTAATTTCACTGATTACTCTGCTGTCTTGGCACGCAGATGCTTTCTAGAAGCAGTGTTCTGAATTCTGAAGATCTTTTTGGAGTGAAGTTCTCACAAGAGAATTGTATACTGTTCCTAGGAGTAGGAGCTCTATGTGCTTAGTCTCCCTTCACTCTCTGGACGGAAACTCCCCCTCCTGGCAAGAAATAGGACCGGTCCACTCCTACCAAGAGGGGAGGAACTGGGTAGTTATCCCTGTTCCTGCCAACCATTACCTTCTGTAGTGGACTAAGCCCAAAACATGAAAATACATAATATGATATAACAATACATAATAAACATTAACAATTACAGATACCACCAGGTCTGGGGTACTGCACATGCCACAAGGTTTGCACATCTGGATTTAGGGATTTACTTCTCTGCAGATCCTCTTATGCTCTGTCAGGTTGGAGGGGGGCCGCCATTTTCAGATCTCTCTCGAGATGTTTAATTGGATTCAAGTCAGAGCTCTGGCTGAGCCACTCAAATACATTCACAGAGAAGTCGCTAAGCCACTGATATCTTGTCTTGGTTGTGTGCTTAGGGGCCATTGTCTTGTTGAAATGGGACCCTTCGGCCCAGTCTGAGATCGAGAGTGATCAGGCTTTCATTAAGAATATCTCTGAACTTTGTGCCATTCAGCTCTCCCTTAACTCAGTCTCCATCCACTTAAAAACACCCTCACAGAATGATTCTGTCACCACCATGCGTCACTGTAGAGATAGTATTGGGCAGTGCCTGGTTTACTCCAAACATGAGGCTTAGAATTGAGGCCAAAAAGCTCAATCTCACAGACTGAGAGTCCTTTAGGTTGCCTTTTTTGCACAGTTTCATGTGTCTTTTACTGAGGAGAGGCTTCTTTCTGGCCACGCTGCCATAAAGACCACATTGGTGGAGTTCTGCAGTGCTGGTAAACCTTCTAGAAGTTTCTCCTTTCTGCACATAGGATCTTTGGAGCTTAGCGAAAGTGCCCATTGGGTTCTTGGTCCCCAGAATGTTAAGTTTGGTGGGACGGCCAGCTCTAGGAAGGGTCCTATTTTATTTAAGGATTATGGAGGCCACTGTGCTCTTGGTAACTTACACTGCAGCAAGAAATGTTGTACCCTTCTCCAGATCTGTGCCTCCACACACTCCTGTCTTTGGACTCTACAGACAATTCGTTTCTCCACATGGCTTGGTTTTTTCTCTGATATGCAGCTGTGAGACCTTATATAGACAAAAGTGTGTCTTTCCAAATCATGCCCAATCAGCTGAATTTACCACAAGTAGGGTCTAATCAAAGTGTAGACACATCTCAAAGATGATCAAAGCAAGTGCGAGCCCCTAAAGCTAAATTTCAGGTGTCAGAGCAAAAGGTCTTAATACTTATGTTATATCCATGCAAAATGTTAGTTTGTCCTTTTAATACATTTGCAAACTTTTCGCAAATTTTGATTTCAATTTCTCATTAAGGAGGAAAGCATGCAGATTGATGGGGAAAATGTGTTTGTTTTTAGCACAAGAATGCAACATAAAATGCAAAAAAAAAAGAGGCTAAACTCTGAAGACTTTCAAAATGCACTATATATATATATATATATATATATATATATATATAAAAAATAAACTAAATTAGGTAAGACTGAAATGGTGTTACCGCAAACTTGCATGGCCTAAATAGTCTCAAATGTTTGCTGTTTGTTTTGTTATTTCTTCTATCTACTGGCTAACATGTGAGAAAGTATTTTGTTCTGAAATAAGCAGCTATTGCCAAGACACGCATGGTGCAAAACATTTTTCCTTCTATATGCATTGTTAGCTTTGTGTATATTATACTGTATGTAGTATTGGAGCTCGGTGATCATGCATGCCTTTCCAAGAGTTCAGCATGGTTTTCTTTTGCAGGCACAAAACAATTCAGTAATTTTTGTTCTTTTCGGAAAACATATTTTTTGTTTTCCAGAAGAAATTAAATATATATTGCCAACCCATGTGTTTAAGCCCTTGAAGCTGGCATTTTTAAAAAGTAGATATATGCTCCTATTTATCATGTTTCCATGCCTTTCCATTGATAAGCAGCAGAGGTAGCCATGCCATTCTTATGCATTATACTCTATATTACTCTAATTTAATTTTCTACTGCCCATTGCTCACTTTGTCTGCCCACTTTCCACTTTGAGAGATTTTTTGTAATGCAAGTACAAGAAGCTCAGGCGTCTAATGCTTTGCATACTGTGTTAAGCACTTAATCATTTTCTATATGCATTCACTAACAGGCTGCATAAAATGTTGAACATACACCACGGCTGGGTTTAAGCAGTTTATTGTTTCAAGTAATACCATGTGTTTTACTTTAGTTAAAGCTATTAGAATTTGTTAATCTTATATTTTGCTGCCCTTTATTCTTATAATTTATGTGTTCTGTTTAATGGATGTTTAAGCTGTGCCCTGGCAGAAGCTGAATGTAATCTTGCTGGGGGCTTGGCTGCACATGGATGGAACTGTTGTTCAGTACAGATCACTACTGTATACTTCTATCATCCAAGTCTGAACTAGTGCATGAGTCACTGGCACACTGGCACATTAAGAATCCCCACTATTTTCTGCTCAGTGGGAGTGAATTGTTTGGTTTAAATAGGATCCTCAGGCTAGCCCAATAAGATGGGTACAGTTAGATGTCCTTTCAAAACTGTATTTATCTCACCAAGAGTCTTTAGAAGACATTCTTATAATATAGTTTGGAAGATGTCAAACTGTTTTTGTACTCTGTAGTTTTTAGAGCTACACTAAATCATGTACCCTGCAAGGCGTTTTATTGAAGTGTCACTAGGTGGCAGTAGAATTCTCGCAAAATGTTTCAAACAGTTGGATATTGGCTCGAGTCCTAACAAGCTTTTTTTTAATGCTTTCACTTTTATGACCTTAAAATGGTGAACACATTAAGAATAGCTTCTATGTTTGTGGCAAGGCAAGGGGAATAACATCAAACAACCTAATGGTAAAATATTAAGAGATTGCCAGCTTCATGCCATTGCAACGCTAGATCAATGATAAAATTAGTTCAATTAATATAGTTAAAATAACATTTAGCTATAAATATCTTCTATGTGTATGTTTATTGTATAACAAATACTTTAATGCATGGAAAAACATGTATGCATTTAAACAACTTTTTATGGTTCGAACAAAAAATCTATATAACACTACAGACCTATAATGTGTAGCAAAGGATGTATTGGATATCCCTATTAAAGGGGATGCCAGGGGTCACCTTACAATCATGGCCTGTGCCCATTTCAAAAAAATCTTGTATATTAGTATTATTTAGCCATTGGCTCAAAGTGTCACACTCTAATCAGCTAATAAATCCATACCCCCTGAGCAAAGGGTACCTGAGATTGTGACTTTGGGGTTTTCATAAGCTGTAAGCCATAATCATTCAAATTATAACAAATAAAGGCTTGAAATATCTCGCTTTACATGTAATGAGTCTATCTCATATATTAGTTTCACCTTTTAAGTTGCATTACTGAAATAAATTAACTGCACGATATTCCAATTATTCGAGTTTCAACTGTTTGTATATATATATATATATATATATATATAGCAGCACAAGTCAGAGCAGCACTATCAATAGCATAGAAAAAGGAGTACCAGCAGTTTAGAATTTAGATGTGTCCAAACATCAAAGAATTAATAAAAAAAGAAAAGACCGTAGCACATCCATATGGTTAAAAAAATGTGTAGTCCTTTATTCACCCATGCAACGTTTCAGTCCGCTTACTGGGACCGTTCTCAAGCAGTGGATGTGCCGCGGTACCTTCCCTTTTTATTTTTTATATATCTAATATATAAAGCTGAGTGTATGTGTGTATGTCCGCTAAAGGAATCAGCACCGTTGCATTTACAATCACGAAATTTGGCACACTGGTACATCGGGTGTCCAGGAAGGTTTTAGACCGGGTCTCAGCTCTCTAGCACGTACTGTTCCTGAGCTCGCAGGCCATTAGTCTCCACATACACGCAGTTTTACACCAGGTTTCCATAACAACCTAGCCATTTTTCTTCACTGCTGCAGGTCAGCTTTAAAGGGGCAGGGTGCTGTGGATGACACTGTTAAGGGAGCGGAGTGCTGTGGAGGTCACAGTTCAGGGACATGTAGGTTGGCCATTCAGGCCACCCTCAAAAGACGAACTTAAAAACCCTGCTTTCAGGTCCCGCTAATCCACGCTCCAGACCCAGTTAGGCCACGCTCCTCCCACTCCGCACATCGATATGGAAGCCAATGGGAGAACTCTGAAGACGAGAGGGTGACTGGTTCATAGTAAAAGGTCAGAAATTGATGGAAACACCACCAAAATGGTTCGGGAACAGCATGGGGAGGATGTCTGGATGCATCTTGGACTCCCAGGTCGCTGCTGGGAATGATGTTGTCCGAGTAGTACGCCATTTTTACAGACTGACATTAATACGCACAAAACCGAAGATAAAATCAATTTTAGAGGAAAAATTGTTAGGAAACATTCTTTCCTGTATATTTACTTGTATATAAAGTGCAAGTACTGCCAAAAATGACCAGGAAGAGGCACTCCGATACAACCTGTATATCAGATAAAGGAGGGCCTCATTCACATTGTGGTACAATTGTTCAGGTAGTGGGACTCCTACACTCATAAAGCCTATGCACTAAGTGAAAGGGCTGCTAAAAATTACAAGGAACCGGCACTACAATACACCCTTTTTTACACATAAAGGAGGGCATCATACACAGCCTTGAAAAATTATGATTGATGGCCTGCTGGTGACCCTCAAAAACATTTTGAGCAAGGCCCTGGTGATCTGACCATCTAAAACATTATGGGCGAGGGCCTGCTTCTGCTTTGGTGACTCTACCAATCGCACGTCCCTGTGACGGCGACGATCCTTCGGATGTCTGCCCTATCAACTTTCAATGTTATTTTCATCCCAAATGATACAGACCATGGGTAACGGGGGACTTATGGTTCGATTCTGGAGAGGGAGCCTGAGAAACGGCTATGGCTACCACATCAAAGCAAGGCAGCATGCGCGCAAATTACCTACTAGGTATAATTAGGTGAGGGCCTGCAGGTCAGCTGACCCTGTAAAATATTGTAGGTGAAGGCCTGTTGGTGACCCTCAAAAACATTTGGAGCAAGTACCTGCTTATCTGACCATCTAAAACATTATGGGCAAGGGCCTGCTGCAGCTTTGGTGACTCTAGATAACCTGGGGCCGATTGCACGTCCCCGTGATGGCGACGATCCATTTAGATGTCTGCCCTATCAACTTTCGATGTTATTTTCAGCGCAAACCATGGTGACCACGGGTAACGGGGAATCATGGTTCGATTCCGGAGAGGGAGCCTGAGAAACGGCTATGGCTACCACATCCAAGCAAGGCAACATGCGCGCAAATTACCTACTAGGTATAAATAGGTGAGGGCCTGTAGGTGAGCTGACCCTGTAAAAGATTGTAGGTGAAGGCCTGTTGTTGACTCTCAAAAACATTTGGAGCAAGGGCCTGCTGATCTAACCATCTAAAACATTATGGGCCAGGGCGTGCTGCCGCTTTGGTAACTCTAGATAACCTGGGGCCGATCGCATGTCCCCATGATGGCGACGATCTATTAGGATGTCTGCCCTATCAACTTTCGATGTTATTTTAAGCCCAAACCATGTAGACCATGGGTAACGGGGGAATCATGGTTTGATTCCGGAGAGGGAGCCTGAGAAACAGCTACGGCTACCACATCCAAGCTAGGCAGCATGTGCGCAAATTACCTATTAGGTATAATTAGGTAAGGGCCTACTGGTGAGCTGACTCTGTAAAAGATTTTAGGTGCAGGCCTGCTGGTGAGCTGACCCTGTAAAAAATTATATGTGAGGGCCTGCTGGTGAGCTGACCCTGTAAAAGATTTTAGGTGCGGGCCTGCTGATGAGCTGACCCTGTAAAAGATTTTAGGTGAGGGCCTGCAGGTGATCTGACCCTCTAAAACATTATATGCGACAGCCTTCAGGTGAGCTGACCCTGTAAAAGATTGTAGGTGAAGGCCTGCTGGTGAGCTGACCCTCTAAAGAATTATATGCGAGGGCCTGCTGGTGAGCTGAGCCTGTAAAACATTATATGTGAGGGCCTGCTGGTGAGCTAACCCTCTAAAAAATTATATGCGAGGGCCTGTGGTGAGCTGACCCTATAAAACATTGTAGGTGAGGGCCTGTTGGTGAGCTAACCCTGTAAAACATTATATGCAAAGGGCATATATGTGAGGGAATTATATGCTATGAATAAGCATGTGTTGATATGATGGAAGAGGAGAATGAGGATGAGAAACTGAAGATTCAACCATATACCCTTGTTTGTGGTGGAAGGGGTGCATGGGAATACAGTGTATTCAGTACATTATAAACAACACATTTAAAGTGCCTTTATGTTAATCGGCTTTCCTCTGTTGGAGTCGAGAAGTCATCGTCAATCCAGGCCTTGTTCATTTTCAGTTGACAGACGGATACGCTTATCTGTTTTAATGCCACCGGCAGCACTAAATACCCGCTCAGACAAAACGCTGGCGGCAGGGCAGGCCAGCACCTCCGAGGCGTAGAGCCCCAGTTCGTGCCACGTGTCCAGCTTGGACACCTAGTAGTTTTAAGGCACTGAGGGATCATTGAGGATGCTGACACGGTCTGCTATGTACTTCTTCACCATCGTTCAAAATGTTTCCCTCCTTGGGACACTAGGCCGCACATCAGGATGAGGGTGCTGGCATAAAAGCAAAAAAAGGAAGAGACCACTGTGGTACTCAGCAGAAGTGGCCAAAATTATTAAAAACAAAAAGATAGCATTTAGGAATTATAAAAAAAAAAAAACAAGGATGACAGGCAAATTTATAAGATTAGGCAGAGAGAGGCCAAACAAGTTATAAGAGCTTCTAAAGCACAGGCGGAAGATAAATTAGCTCAGTCAGGGAAAAAAGGCGATAAGGCATTCTTCAGATACATAAATGAAAAAAGGAAACCAAAACAAGGAATTACCAAATTAAAAACAAAAGAAGAAAGGTATATGGAAGAAGATAAATAACTAGCTGACTGCCTCAATGAATACTTCTGTTCAGTTTTTACAAAGGAAAATGAAGGAAAAGGACCTCAGTTAGGAAAGAAGACTAATGAATCTTTTGATGCATGTGTCTTTACAGAGGAAGAGGTTCTAAGTCAGCTGTCTAAAATTAATACAAATAAATCACAGGGGCCTGATGGGATACACCCAAAGCTATTAAAAGAGCTTAGCGGTGAACTAGCAAAACCATTAACAGATTTATTTAACCAATCACTGGCAACAGGAGTCGTCCCAGAAGATTGGAAATTAGCAAATGTTGTGCCCATTCACAAGAAAGGTAGTAGGGAGGAATCGGGCAACTATAGGCCAGTAAGCCTGGCATCAATAGTGGGGAAATGAATGGAAACCATACTTAAGGAGAGGATTGTGGAACATCTAAAATCCCATGGATTGAAAGATGAAAAACAGCATGGGTTTACTTCAGGGAGATCATGTCAAACGAATCTTATTGATTTTTTTGATTGGGTGACTAAAATAATAGATGGAGGAGGTGCAGTAGACATTGCTTATTTAGACTTTAGTAAGGCTTTTGATACTGTCCCACATAGAAGGCTTATCAATAAATTGCAGTCTTTGGGCTTGGACTCCCATATTGTTGAATGGATTAGGCAGTGGCTGAGGGACAGGCAACAGAGGGTTATAATCAATGGAGTATATTCAGACCATGGTCTTGTTACCAGTGGGGTACCTCAGGGATCTGTTCTGGGACCCATATTATTTAATATCTTTATCAGCGAAATTGCAGATGGCCTCGATGGTAAGGTGTGTCTTTTTGCTGATAACACAAAAATTTGTAACAGGGTTGATGTTCCTGGGGGGATACACCAAATGGAAAAGGATTTAGGAAAACTAGAGGAATGGTCAAAAATCTGGCAACTAAAATTTAATTTCAATAAGTGCAAGATAATGCACCTGGGGCGTATAAACCCAAGAGCAGAATATAAAATCTGTGATACAGTCCTAACCTCAGTATCTGAGGAAAGGGATTTAGGGGTCATTATTTCAGAATACTTAAAGGTAGGCAGACAATGTCATAGAGCAGCAGGAAATGCTAGCAGAATGCTTGGGTGTATAGGGAGAGGCATTACTAGTAGAAAGAGGGAGGTGCTCATGCCGCTCTACAGAGCACTAGTGAGACCTCATTTGGAGTATTGTGCTCAGTACTGGAGACCGTATCTCCAGAAGGATATTGATACTTTGGAGAGAGTTCACTAAACTGGTACATGGATTGCAGGATAAAACTTACCAGGAAAGATTAAAGGACCTTAACATGTATAGCTTGGAAGAAAGACGAGACAGAGGGGATATGATAGAAACTTTTAAATACATAAAGGCAATCAACAAGGTAAAAGAGGAGAGAATATTTAAAAGAAGAAAAACTGCTACAAGAGGACATAGTTTTAAATTAGAGGGGCAAAGGTTTAAAAGTAACATCAGGAAGTATTACTTTACTGAGAGAGTAGTGGATGCATGGAATAGCCTTCCTGCAGAAGTGGTAGCTGCAAATACAGTGAAGGAGTTTAAGCATGCATGGGATAGGCATAAGGCCATCCTTCATATAAGATAAGGCCAGTAGCTATCCATAGTATTCAGGCAGACTAGATGGGCCAAATGGTTCTTATCTGCCGACACATTCTATGTTTCTATGAGTAGCTATATACAATAAGTGAGAAAAGATTATAGGTTTATCTAATGATTAAAAAATTCTAGAATATTCGCTATAAGAAAGATATAGCACTATATTCTAGATCTTGGCAAATTCTCAAAGTGATGATATTCGCAATAAAATCAACACTAGGGATACAGTTGAATTCAGGAAGGGTCCTGCGGCTGCTGGCCAGGAGCATAAGTACCTGATGCTCCTAGCACTAATTTACACTGATAGCATCAGATCGTTAAGTGGCTTGGGCAGCCCCCTGGCCATCGGTTCACAGGGAAATTTCCCTGTAGGGTGTATGACCAATGCGCCCCTGCTCATTGGTTATTATCACCTCCTACCATTCAGTTATAGGTTATTTCTGTGAAACAGGTGCCATGCAGTAACTAGTAAGCACTTTCCCTTAGGCCTCATGCACACGACTGTTGTTTTATTCCGTGTCCGTTGCTCCGTTTTTCATGATTTTCTCCAGGCCCATTGATTTTCAATGGGTCCGTGGAAAACTCAGCTAATGCACCATTTGCCATCCACGTCCGTGATACGTGGTTCCAGTCAGTCAATAAAATATAACCTGTCCAATTATTTTCGCGGAACATGGTTTGCGGCCTATTCAAGTCAATGGGACTGCAAAAAAACACGGAGGCACACAAGATTGTCATCCGCGTCAGTTTTTTTCCTATCATTAGCATGGCAAACCTGACAGACTTTTTTTTACTTTCCTTAATGTCTGGTGGTCCTCCAAAAATAAAGGAAGACACACGGAAACAAAAACGGAAACAGATCACGGAGCAACGTAACCCCATTTTGCGGAATGGAACACAACAACGGTCGTGTGCATGAGGCCTTACTAACAGGGAAAGCACTTATTCGATAACCCTTTAACCCCTTAAGGACCCGCGTTGAAAATGTACGGCGTAGATGTCCGTGACTTAAGGATATGTACTAAGTGGTGATCGTGCGGGTGGAGGAGATGTCACAGACAGCCAGACCCCTACTGCATGCGCCAGCATCAGTGAAATCACTGATGACGGTGCATTAACCCTTGATGTGCCGCAGTCAGCTCTGACCGCTGCACGTGCGATGTACATGCAGGGAGGAGGCAGCCAGAAGTATTGTAAAGCATTGTAAAGGGGATCAGACCCCCAAAAGTTGAAGTCACAGAGTGGTACAAAAAAATAAAGTGAAAAGATAAATTTTTAAATAAAGTTTTACAAAAGTTTTTAAAATTTCAAGTATAAAGAAAAAAAGCATCCTTTTCCCAAAATAAAGTAAACAATTTTTTTTAAAATAGAGAAAAATAGAAAAGTAGACATATTAGATATCGCCGCGTCTGTATCGACCAGCTATATAAAAATATTGCATGACCTAACCCCTCAGATGAATCCCGCAAAAAAATTAAAACTGGGCGTATGCCCCCCAAAATAGTACCAATCTAACCGTCACCTCATCCCACAAAAAATGAGCCCCTACCCCATTTTTTTTATTTATTTTTTAATGCTGTTATTGTGTAAAACTTAAGTAAATAAAACAAGTATATATATTAGGTATCTCCACGTCCGTAACAACCTGCTCTATAAAAATACCACATGACCTAACCCCTCAGGTGAACACCATAAAAAAAACTCTGTCAAAGCCATTTTACCTTACATCACAAAAAGTGTAATAGTAAGTGATCAAAAATTCATATGCACCCCAAAATAGTACCAATCAAACCATCATCTCATCCCGCAAAAATGATATCCTACCTAAGACAATCACCCGAAAAAAAAAAAAAAAATATGGCTCTCAGACTATGGAGACACTAAAATGATTTTTTTTTGTTTCAAAAATGATATTATTGTGTAAAACTTAAATAAAAATAAAAAAGTTGACATATTAGGTATCACTGCGTCCATAAGAACCTGCTGTATAAAAATATCACATGACTAGGGATGAGCGAACCCGAACTGTATAGTTCGGGTTCGTACCGAATTTTGGGGTGTCCGTGACACGGACCCGAACCCGGACATTTTCGTAAAAGTCCGGGTTCGGGTTCGGTGTTCGTCGCTTTCTTCGCGCTTTTGTGACGCTTTCTTGGCGCTTTTTGAAAGGCTGCAAAGCAGCCAATCAACAAGCGTCATACTACTTGCCCCAAGAGGCCATCACAGCCATGCCTACTATTGGCATGGCTGTGATTGGCCAGAGCACCATGTGACCCAGCCTCTATTTAAGCTGGAGTCACATAGCGCCGCCCGTCACTCTGCTCTGATTAGCGTAGGGAGAGGTTGCGGCTGCGACAGTAGGGCGAGATTAGGCAGATTAACTCCTCCAAAGGACTTGATTAACTGATCGATCTGCAGCTGTGGATCATTGAGCTGCTGATCCTCAATTGCTCACTGTTTTTAGGCTGCACAGACCGTTTGTCAGTCTCATTTTTCTGGGGTGATCGGCGGCCATTTTGTGTCTTGTGGTGCGCCAGCACAAGCTGCGACCAAGTGCATTTAACCCTCAATGGTGTGGTTGTTTTTTGGCTAAAGCCTACATCAGGGTGAAGCTGTGACACCAAGTGCATTTAACCAGCAATAGTCTGTTCATTTTTTGGCCATATACAAAATCAGGGGCAAGCTGCGCCTGTCACCAAGTGCATTTAACCCTCAATGGTGTGGTTGTTTTTTGGCTAAAGCCTACATCAGGGTGAAGCTGTCACACCAAGTGCATTTAACCAGCAATAGTCTGTTCATTTTTTGGCCATATACAAAATCAGGGGCAAGCTGCGCCTGTCACCAAGTGCATTTAACCCTCAATGGTGTGGTTGTTTTTTGGCTAAAGCCTACATCAGGGTGAAGCTGTCACACCAAGTGCATTTAACCAGCAATAGTCTGTTCATTTTTTGGCCATATACAAAATCAGGGGCAAGCTGCGCCTGTCACCAAGTGCATTTAACCCTCAATGGTGTGGTTGTTTTTTGGCTAAAGCCTACATCAGGGTGAAGCTGTCACACCAAGTGCATTTAACCAGCAATAGTCTGTTCATTTTTTGGCCATATCCCAGTCTAATTCTGTCACTAAATCCATACCGGTCACCCAGCGCCTAAATACTAGGCCTCAAATTTATATCCAGCTAAATCTGTCCCTAGTGCTGTAGCTGGGCGAGTTATTTAGTGTCCGTTCAAGCACATTTCTTGTTCTGGGTTGAAATACAATTCCCAATTTAGCAATTTCATAATTTAGTGGTTCCTGCTATATCAGAGCTCTTTGAAATCTATCCCAAAAAGGGTATATAATATTGAAGGTGCACATAGGGTCATTCAGAGTAACTTCACACACACCCGCTACTGTGTATTTCCAAGTCTAATTCTGTCACTAAATCCATACCGGTGACCCAGCGCCTAAATACTAGGCCTCAAATTTAATTCCCTCTAAATCTCTCGTTACCCACCGCTGTACTGTTGTTGCTGGGCAAGATATTTAGTGTCCGTCAAAGCACATTTTTTGTTCTGGGTTGAAGTACAATTCCCAATTTAGCAATTTCATAATTTAGTGGTTTCTGCTATATCAGAGCTATTTGAAATCTATCCCAAAAAGGGTATATAATATTGAAGGTGCACATAGGGTCATTCAGAATAACTTCACACACACCCGCTACTGTGTATTTCCAAGTCTAATTCTGTCACTAAACCCATACCTGTCACCCAGCGCCTAAATACTAGGCCTCAAATTTAAATCCCTCTAAATCTCTCGTTACCGTTGTCCTGTTGTAGCTGGGAAAGTTATTTAGTGCCCGTCAAAGCACATTTTTTGTTCTGGGTTGAAGTACAATTCCCAATTTAGCAATTTCATAATTTAGTGGTTCCTGCTATATCAGAGCTATTTGAAATCTATCCCAAAAAGGGTATATAATATTGAAGGTGCACATAGGGTCATTCAGAATAACTTCACACACACCCGCTACTGTGTATTTCCAAGTCTAATTCTGTCACTAAATCCATACCGGTGACCCAGCGCCTAAATACTAGGCCTCAAATTTAATTCCCTCTAAATCTCTCGTTACCCACCGCTGTACTGTTGTTGCTGGGCAAGATATTTAGTGTCCGTCAAAGCACATTTTTTGTTCTGGGTTGAAGTACAATTCCCAATTTAGCAATTTCATAATTTAGTGGTTTCTGCTATATCAGAGCTATTTGAAATCTATCCCTAAAAGGGTATATAATATTGAAGGTGCACATAGGGTCATTCAGAATAACTTCACACACACCCGCTACTGTGTATTTCCAAGTCTAATTCTGTCACTAAACCCATACCTGTCACCCAGCGCCTAAATACTAGGCCTCAAATTTATATCCAGCTAAATCTGTCCCTAGTGCTGTAGCTGGGCGAGTTATTTAGTGTCCGTTCAAGCACATTTCTTGTTCTGGGTTGAAATACAATTCCCAATTTAGCAATTTCATAATTTAGTGGTTCCTGCTATATCAGAGCTCTTTGAAATCTATCCCAAAAAGGGTATATAATATTGAAGGTGCACATAGGGTCATTCAGAGTAACTTCACACACACCCGCTACTGTGTATTTCCAAGTCTAATTCTGTCACTAAATCCATACCGGTGACCCAGCGCCTAAATACTAGGCCTCAAATTTAATTCCCTCTAAATCTCTCGTTACCCACCGCTGTACTGTTGTTGCTGGGCAAGATATTTAGTGTCCGTCAAAGCACATTTTTTGTTCTGGGTTGAAGTACAATTCCCAATTTAGCAATTTCATAATTTAGTGGTTTCTGCTATATCAGAGCTATTTGAAATCTATCCCAAAAAGGGTATATAATATTGAAGGTGCACATAGGGTCATTCAGAATAACTTCACACACACCCGCTACTGTGTATTTCCAAGTCTAATTCTGTCACTAAACCCATACCTGTCACCCAGCGCCTAAATACTAGGCCTCAAATTTAAATCCCTCTAAATCTCTCGTTACCGTTGTCCTGTTGTAGCTGGGAAAGTTATTTAGTGCCCGTCAAAGCACATTTTTTGTTCTGGGTTGAAGTACAATTCCCAATTTAGCAATTTCATAATTTAGTGGTTCCTGCTATATCAGAGCTATTTGAAATCTATCCCAAAAAGGGTATATAATATTGAAGGTGCACATTGGGTCATTCAGAATAACTTCACACACACGCTTCTGTGCATTTCCAAGTCTAATTCTGTCACTAAATCCATACCGGTGACCCAGCGCCTAAATACTAGGCCTCAAATTTAATTCCCTCTAAATCTCTCGTTACCCACCGCTGTACTGTTGTTGCTGGGCAAGATATTTAGTGTCCGTCAAAGCACATTTTTTGTTCTGGGTTGAAGTACAATTCCCAATTTAGCAATTTCATAATTTAGTGGTTTCTGCTATATCAGAGCTATTTGAAATCTATCCCTAAAAGGGTATATAATATTGAAGGTGCACATAGGGTCATTCAGAATAACTTCACACACACCCGCTACTGTGTATTTCCAAGTCTAATTCTGTCACTAAATCCATACCGGTGACCCAGCGCCTAAATACTAGGCCTCAAATTTAATTCCCTCTAAATCTCTCGTTACCCACCGCTGTACTGTTGTTGCTGGGCAAGATATTTAGTGTCCGTCAAAGCACATTTTTTGTTCTGGGTTGAAGTACAATTCCCAATTTAGCAATTTCATAATTTAGTGGTTTCTGCTATATCAGAGCTATTTGAAATCTATCCCTAAAAGGGTATATAATATTGAAGGTGCACATAGGGTCATTCAGAATAACTTCACACACACCCGCTACTGTGTATTTCCAAGTCTAATTCTGTCACTAAATCCATACCGGTGACCCAGCGCCTAAATACTAGGCCTCAAATTTAATTCCCTCTAAATCTCTCGTTACCCACCGTTGTACTGTTGTTGCTGGGCAAGATATTTAGTGTCCGTCAAAGCACATTTTTTGTTCTGGGTTGAAGTACAATTCCCAATTTAGCAATTTCATAATTTAGTGGTTTCTGCTATATCAGAGCTATTTGAAATCTATCCCTAAAAGGGTATATAATATTCAAGGTGCACATTGGGTCATTCAGAATAACTTCACACACACACGCTTCTGTGCATTTCCAAGTCTAATTCTGTCACTAAATCCATACCGGTCACCCAGCGCCTAAATACTAGGCCTCAAATTTATATCCCGCTGAATTTGAATACAATACATTGGGCCAAATAATATATTTGTTGTTGTGGTGAACCATAACAATGAGAAAAACATCTAGTAAGGGACGCGGACGTGGACATGGTCGTGGTGGTGTTAGTGGACCCTCTGGTGCTGGGAGAGGACGTGGCCGTTCTGCCACATCCACACGTCCTAGTGTACCAACTACCTCAGGTCCCAGTAGCCGCCAGAATTTACAGCGATATATGGTGGGGCCCAATGCCGTTCTAAGGATGGTAAGGCCTGAGCAGGTACAGGCATTAGTCAATTGGGTGGCCGACAGTGGATCCAGCACGTTCACATTATCTCCCACCCAGTCTTCTGCAGAAAGCGCACAGATGGCGCCTGAAAACCAACCCCATCAGTCTGTCACATCACCCCCATGCATACCAGGGAAACTGTCTCAGCCTCAAGTTATGCAGCAGTCTCTTATGCTGTTTGAAGACTCCGCTGGCAGGGTTTCCCAAGGGCATCCACCTAGCCCTTCCCCAGCGGTGAAAGACATAGAATGCACTGACGCACAACCACTTATGTTTCCTGATGATGAGGACATGGGAATACCACCTCAGCATGTCTCTGATGATGACGAAACACAGGTGCCAACTGCTGCGTCTTTCTGCAGTGTGCAGACTGAACAGGAGGTCAGGGATCAAGACTGGGTGGAAGACGATGCAGGGGACGATGAGGTCCTAGACCCCACATGGAATGAAGGTCGTGCCACTGACTTTCACAGTTCGGAGGAAGAGGCAGTGGTGAGACCGAGCCAACAGCGTAGCAAAAGAGGGAGCAGTGGGCAAAAGCAGAACACCCGCCGCCAAGAGACTCCGCCTGCTACTGACCGCCGCCATCTGGGACCGAGCACCCCAAAGGCAGCTTCAAGGAGTTCCCTGGCATGGCACTTCTTCAAACAATGTGCTGACGACAAGACCCGAGTGGTTTGCACGCTGTGCCATCAGAGCCTGAAGCGAGGCATTAACGTTCTGAACCTGAGCACAACCTGCATGACCAGGCACCTGCATGCAAAGCATGAACTGCAGTGGAGTAAACACCTTAAAACCAAGGAAGTCACTCAGGCTCCCCCTGCTACCTCTTCTGCTGCTGCCGCCTCGGCCTATTCTGCTGCTGCCGCCTCGGCCTCTTCCTCCGCCTCTGGAGGAACGTTGGCACCTGCCGCCCAGCAAACAGGGGATGTACCACCAACACCACCACCACCACCTCCGTCACCAAGCGTCTCAACCATGTCACACGCCAGCGTTCAGCTCTCCATCTCACAAACATTTGATAGAAAGCGTAAATTCCCACCTAGCCACCCTCGATCCCTGGCCCTGAATGCCAGCATTTCTAAACTACTGGCCTATGAAATGCTGTCATTTAGGCTGGTGGACACAGACAGCTTCAAACAGCTCATGTCGCTTGCTGTCCCACAGTATGTTGTTCCCAGCCGGCACTACTTCTCCAAGAGAGCCGTGCCTTCCCTGCACAACCAAGTATCCGATAAAATCAAGTGTGCACTGCGCAACGCCATCTGTAGCAAGGTCCACCTAACCACAGATACGTGGACCAGTAAGCACGGCCAGGGACGCTATATCTCCCTAACTGCACACTGGGTAAATGTAGTGGCAGCTGGGCCCCAGGCGGAGAGCTGTTTGGCGCACGTCCTTCCGCCGCCAAGGATCGCAGGGCAACATTCTTTGCCTCCTGTTGCCACCTCCTCCTTCTCGGCTTCCTCCTCCTCTTCTTCCACCTGCTCATCCAGTCAGCCACACACCTTCACCACCAACTTCAGCACAGCCCGGGGTAAACGTCAGCAGGCCATTCTGAAACTCATATGTTTGGGGGACAGGCCCCACACCGCACAGGAGTTGTGGCGGGGTATAGAACAACAGACCGACGAGTGGTTGCTGCCGGTGAGCCTCAAGCCCGGCCTGGTGGTGTGTGATAATGGGCGAAATCTCGTTGCAGCTCTGGGACTAGCCAATTTGACGCACATCCCTTGCTTGGCGCATGTGCTGAATTTGGTGGTGCAGAAGTTCATTCACAACTACCCCGACATGTCAGAGCTGCTGCATAAAGTGCGGGCCGTCTGTTCGCGCTTCCGGCGTTCACATCCTGCTGCTGCTCGCCTGTCTGCGCTACAGCGTAACTTCGGCCTTCCCGCTCACCGCCTCATATGCGACGTGCCCACCAGGTGGAACTCCACCTTGCACATGCTGGACAGACTGTGCGAGCAGCAGCAGGCCATAGTGGAGTTTCAGCTGCAGCACGCACGGGTCAGTCGCACTACAGAACAGCACCACTTCACCACCAATGACTGGGCCTCCATGCGAGACCTGTGTGCCCTGTTGCGCTGTTTCGAGTACTCCACCAACATGGCCAGTGGCGATGACACCGTTATCAGCGTTACAATACCACTTCTATGTCTCCTTGAGAAAACACTTAGGGCGATGATGGAAGAGGAGGTGGCCCAGGAGGAGGAGGAGGAGGAGGAGGAAGAGGGGTCATTTTTAGCACTTTCAGGCCAGTCTCTTCGAAGTGACTCAGAGGGAGGTTTTTGGCAACAGCAGAGGCCAGGTACAAATGTGGCCAGCCAGGGCCCACTACTGGAGGACGAGGAGGACGAGGATGAGGAGGAGGTGGAGGAGGATGAGGATGAAGCATGGTCACAGCGGGGTGGCACCCAACGCAGCTCGGGTCCATCACTGGTGCGTGGCTGGGGGGAAAGGCAGGACGATGACGATACGCCTCCCACAGAGGACAGCTTGTCCTTATCCCTGGGCAGCCTGGCACACATGAGCGACTACATGCTGCAGTGCCTGCGCAACGACAGCAGAGTTGCCCACATTTTAACCTGTGCGGACTACTGGGTTGCCACCCTGCTGGATCCACGCTACAAAGACAATGTGCCCACCTTACTTCCTGCACTGGAGCGTGATAGGAAGATGCGCGAGTACAAGCGCACGTTGGTAGACACGCTACTGAGAGCATTCCCAAATGTCACAGGGGAACAAGTGGAAGCCCAAGGCCAAGGCAGAGGAGGAGCAAGAGGTCGCCAAGGCAGCTGTGTCACGGCCAGCTCCTCTGAGGGCAGGGTTAGCATGGCAGAGATGTGGAAAACTTTTGTCAACACGCCACAGCTAACTGCACCACCACCTGATACGCAACGTGTTAGCAGGAGGCAACATTTCACTAACATGGTGGAACAGTACGTGTGCACACCCCTCCACGTACTGACTGATGGTTCGGCCCCATTCAACTTCTGGGTCTCTAAATTGTCCACGTGGCCAGAGCTAGCCTTTTATGCCTTGGAGGTGCTGGCCTGCCCGGCAGCCAGCGTTTTGTCTGAACGTGTATTCAGCACGGCAGGGGGCGTCATTACAGACAAACGCAGCCGCCTGTCTACAGCCAATGTGGACAAGCTGACGTTCATAAAAATGAACCAGGCATGGATCCCACAGGACCTGTCCGTCCCTTGTCCAGATTAGACATTAACTACCTCCCCATAACCATATATTATTGGACTCCAGGGCACTTCCTCATTCAATCCTATTTTTATTTTCATTTTACCATTATATTGCGAGGCTACCCAAAGTTGAATGAACCTCTCCTCTGCCTGTGTGCTAGGCCTAAATATATGCCAATGGACTGTTGCAGTGGTGGGTGACGTGAAGCCTCATTCTCTGCTATGACATGCAGACTGATTCTCTGCTGACATGAAGCCAGATCCTCTGTTACGGGAGCTCTCTCCTCTGCCTGGGTGCTGGGCCTAAATTTATGACAATTGACTGTTGCAGTGGTGGGTGACGTGAAGCCTGATTCTCTGCTATGATATGAAGACTGATTCTCTGCTGACATGAAGCCAGATTCTCTGTTACGGGACCTCTCTCCTCTGCCTGGGTGCTGGGCCTAAATTTATGACAATGGACTGTTGCAGTGGTGGCTGACGTGAAGCCTGATTCTCTGCTATGACATGCAGACTGATTCTCTGCTGTCATGAAGCCAGATTGTCTGTTACGGGACCTCTCTGCTCTGCCTGTGTGCTAGGCCTAAATATATGCCAATGGACTGTTGCAGTGGTGGCTGACGTGAAGCCTCATTCTCTGCTATGACATGCAGACTGATTCTCTGCTGTCATGAAGCCAGATTGTCTGTTACGGGACCTCTCTGCTCTGCCTGTGTGCTAGGCCTAAATATATGCCAATGGACTGTTGCAGTGGTGGGTGACGTGAAGCCTCATTCTCTGCTATGACATGCAGACTGATTCTCTGCTGACATGAAGCCAGATTGTCTGTTACGGGACCTCTCTGCTCTGCCTGTGTGCTAGGCCTAAATATATGCCAATGGACTGTTGCAGTGGTGGGTGACGTGAAGCCTCATTCTCTGCTATGACATGCAGACTGATTCTCTGCTGACATGAAGCCAGATTGTCTGTTACGGGACCTCTCTGCTCTGCCTGTGTGCTAGGCCTAAATATATGCCAATGGACTGTTGCAGTGGTGGGTGACGTGAAGCCTCATTCTCTGCTATGACATGCAGACTGATTCTCTGCTGACATGAAGCCAGATTGTCTGTTACGGGACCTCTCTGCTCTGCCTGTGTGCTAGGCCTAAATATATGCCAATGGACTGTTGCAGTGGTGGGTGACGTGAAGCCTCATTCTCTGCTATGACATGCAGACTGATTCTCTGCTGACATGAAGCCAGATTGTCTGTTACGGGACCTCTCTGCTCTGCCTGTGTGCTAGGCCTAAATATATGCCAATGGACTGTTGCAGTGGTGGGTGACGTGAAGCCTCATTCTCTGCTATGACATGCAGACTGATTCTCTGCTGACATGAAGCCAGATCCTCTGTTACGGGAGCTCTCTCCTCTGCCTGGGTGCTGGGCCTAAATTTATGACAATTGACTGTTGCAGTGGTGGGTGACGTGAAGCCTGATTCTCTGCTATGATATGAAGACTGATTCTCTGCTGACATGAAGCCAGATTGTCTGTTACGGGACCTTTCTCCTCTGCCTGGGTTCTGGGCCTAAATTTATGAAAATTGACTCTTACAGTGGTGGGTGACGTGAAGCCTGATTCTCTGCTATGATATGAAGACTGATTCTCTGCTGACATGAAGCCAGATTCTCTGTTACGGGACCTCTCTCCTCTGCCTGGGTGCTGGGTAGTGTTGAGCGCGAATATTCGAAAAGCAAATTTTTTTCGCGAATATCGCAACTTCGCGATTTCGCGAATATTTCGAATATAGTGCTATATATTCGTAAAAACGAATATTCGTTTTTTGTTTCCCCCCCCCCCCCCCACAAAATTACAGTACACATATAATTGATTGTTTCCCAAAGGTCCAACAGCTCAGATCTTACTCACATTGCCTAGAAAGTGATTGAGGCGCGAATCTTCGTAAGGCGATTTTATTAGCGCACATGCGAATATCGGCACGTCCCAGAACAGAGGCAAAGGGCTTTGCATTCATACATTAGTGAATTGAGTTGCGAATCTTCGTAAGGCGATTTTATTAGCGCACATGCGAATATCTACACTTGTCCCAGAACAGAGGCAAAGGGCTTTGCATTCATACATTAGTGATTGAATTGAGCTGCGAATCTTCGTAAGGCGATTTTATTAACGCAAATGCAAATATCTACACTTGTCCCCAGAACAGAGAGGCAAAGGCCTGTGCATTCATATAGTATAGCACCATATTCGCGAATACGTAGAACTTCGTAAAATTCGATTTACGAATATTCGTATTTTTTATTTTACTTTCCACCTTACAGATTACATTGATCTGTACTCTGTCAACTACTGTCATCACCCCCCACTGTATCTCGATTGATTCCCAAAAGTCTCACATTCCCTAGAAAGTGATTGAGGTGCGAATCTTCGTAAGGCGATTTTATTAGCGCACATGCGAATATCTACACTTGTCCCAGAACAGAGGCAAAGGGCATTGCATTCATACATTAGTGATTGAATTGAGTTGCGAATCTTCGTAAGGCGATTTCATTAGCGCACATGTGAATTTTGCATAGCATATGTATTATGCGATAATTCGAATTATCGCATATGCGAAATAATAACGAATTTGAATAATCGCGAATATTTTACGAATATTCTTTCG
The DNA here is from genome assembly GCF_014858855.1 of Bufo gargarizans. NCBI lineage: Eukaryota > Metazoa > Chordata > Amphibia > Anura > Bufonidae > Bufo > Bufo gargarizans. The sequence continues at coordinate 190,966,136 of NC_058082.1, forward strand.
AATATTCACAAAATTTCGCGAATTCGAATATGGGACATGCCGCTCAACACTAGTGCTGGGCCTAAATTTATGACAATGGACTGTTGCAGTGGTGGGTGACGTGAAGCCTGATTCTCTGCTATGACATGCAGACTGATTCTCTGCTGACATGAAGCCAGATTGTCTGTTACGGGACCTCTCTCCTCTGCCTGGGTGCTGGGCCTAAATATATGCCAATGGACTGTTGCAGTGGTGGCTGACGTGAAGCCTCATTCTCTGCTATGACATGCAGACTAATTCTCTGCTGACATGAAGACAGATTCTCTGTTACGGGACCTCTCTCCTCTGCCTGGGTGCCGGGGCCTAAATATCTGAGAATGGACTGTTCCAGTGGTGGCTGACGTGAAGCCTCATTCTCTGCTATGACATGCAGACTAATTCTCTGCTGACATGAAGACAGATTCTCTGTTACGGGACCTCCCTCCTCTGCCTGGGTGCTGGGCCTAAATATATGCCAATGGACTGTTGCAGTGGTGGCTGACGTGAAGCCTCATTCTCTGCTATGACATGCAGACTAATTCTCTGCTGACATGAAGACAGATTCTCTGTTACGGGACCTCCCTCCTCTGCCTGGGTGCTGGGCCTAAATATATGCCAATGGACTGTTGCAGTGGTGGCTGACGTGAAGCCTCATTCTCTGCTATGACATGCAGACTGATTCTCTGCTGACATGAAGCCAGATTCTCTGTTACGGGACCTCTCTCCTCTGCCTGTGTGTGTGCTGGGCCTAAATATATGCCAATGGACTGTTGCAGTGGTGGCTGACGTGAAGCCTCATTCTCTGCTATGACATGCAGACTGATTCTCTGCTGACATGAAGCCAGATTCTCTGTTACGGGACCTCTCTCCTCTGCCTGTGTGTGTGCTGGGCCTAAATATATGCCAATGGACTGTTGCAGTGGTGGCTGACGTGAAGCCTCATTCTCTGCTATGACATGCAGACTAATTCTCTGCTGACATGAAGACAGATTCTCTGTTACGGGACCTCCCTCCTCTGCCTGGGTGCTGGGCCTAAATATATGCCAATGGACTGTTGCAGTGGTGGCTGACGTGAAGCCTCATTCTCTGCTATGACATGCAGACTGATTCTCTGCTGACATGAAGCCAGATTCTCTGTTACGGGACCTCTCTCCTCTGCCTGTGTGTGTGCTGGGCCTAAATATATGCCAATGGACTGTTGCAGTGGTGGCTGACGTGAAGCCTCATTCTCTGCTATGACATGCAGACTGATTCTCTGCTGACATGAAGCCAGATTCTCTGTTACGGGACCTCTCTCCTCTGCCTGGGTGCCGGGGCCTAAATATCTGAGAATGGACTGTTCCAGTGGTGGCTGACGTGAAGCCTCATTCTCTGCTATGACATGCAGACTAATTCTCTGCTGACATGAAGACAGATTCTCTGTTACGGGACCTCCCTCCTCTGCCTGGGTGCTGGGCCTAAATATATGCCAATGGACTGTTGCAGTGGTGGCTGACGTGAAGCCTCATTCTCTGCTATGACATGCAGACTAATTCTCTGCTGACATGAAGACAGATTCTCTGTTACGGGACCTCTCTCCTCTGCCTGGGTGCCGGGGCCTAAATATCTGAGAATGGACTGTTCCAGTGGTGGGTGACGGGAAGCCAGATTCTCTGCTATGGAACCTCTCTCCAATTGATTTTGGTTAATTTTTATTTATTTAATTTTTATTTTAATTCATTTCCCTATCCACATTTGTTTGCAGGGGATTTACCTACATGTTGCTGCCTTTTGCAGCCCTCTAGCTCTTTCCTGGGCTGTTTTACAGCCTTTTTAGTGCCGAAAAGTTCGGGTCCCCATTGACTTCAATGGGGTTCGGGTTCGGGACGAAGTTCGGATCGGGTTCGGATCCCGAACCCGAACATTTCCGGGATGTTCGGCCGAACTTCTCGAACCCGAACATCCAGGTGTTCGCTCAACTCTACACATGACCTAATCCTTCAGGTGAATATTGTAAAAGAAATAAAATTAAAGTGTGTCGAAAAAGCCATTTTTTAACACCTTACTTTACAAAAAGTGTAATACCAAGCAATCAAAAAGTCATATGCATCCTAAAATAGTACCAATAAAACCGTCATCTCATTCTGAAAAAAATGAGCCCCTACATAAGACAGTCAGCCAAAAAATAAAAAAAACTACGGCTTTCAGAATGTGAAGACACTAAAGAATAATAATAATAATAATAAAAAAAAGGCTTTATTATGTAAAACTGAAACAAACAACCCAAAAAAAGTAGTCATAATTAGTATTGTTGCGTCCGTAACAACTTTTTATTTAAAAATAGCACATGATCTAACCTGTCAGATGAATGTTGTAAATAACTAAAAATATAAAAGGTGCCAAAACAGCAATTTTTTGTGACCTTGCCTCGCAAAAAGTATAATATAGAGCAACCAAAATTCACATGTACCCTAAAATAGTGCAAACAGAACTGCCACCTTATCCTGTAGTTTCCAAAATGAGGTCACTTTTTTGGAGTTTATCCTCTAGGAGTGCATCAGGGAGGCTTCAAATGGGACATGGTGTCAAAAAACCAGTCCAGCAAAATCTGTCTTCCAAAAACCATATGGCGTTCCTTTCCTGCTGTGCCCTGCCGTGTGCCCGTACAGTAGTTTACGACCACATATGGGATGTTTCTGTAAACTACAGAATCATTGCAATAAATATTGAGTTTTGGTTGGCTGTTAACCCTTGCTTTGTTACTGGAAAAAAATAGATTAAAATGGAAAATCCACCTAAAAAGTGAAATTCTGAAATGTTATCTCAATTTTCCATTATTTCTTGTGAAACGCCTAAAGGGTTAACAAGATTTTGAATACCTTGAGGGGTGTAGTTTCTAAAATGGGGTCATTTTTGGGTGGTTTCTATTATGTAAGCCTCACAAAGTGACTTCAGACCTGAACTGGTCCTTAAAAATTGAGTTTTGAAAATTTTCTAAAAAAATTCAAGATTTGGTTCTAAACCTTTTAACGTCCCCAAAAAATAAAATGGCATTCACAAAATGATCCAAAATGAAGTAGACATATGGGGAATGTAAAGTAATAGCTATTTTTGGAGGTTATACCATCTATTATAAAAGTAGAGAAATTAAAATTTGGAAATTTTTGGTAAATTTGGTATTTATTTTTATAAATATGAAATGTTTTGACTCAATTTTACCACTGTCATGAAGTACAATATGTGACAAGAAAACAATCTCAGAATGGCATGGATAAGTAAAAGCGTTTTAAAGTTATCACCACATAAAATGACACATGTTTCTTACTTCACTGAGGCCAGGAACCTCTGTGACACATACCTTCCATTAACGATGTACCCTTAAATCTTCCTACACTCATTATTCTTTAAATATCCATTAATAATGAATCTGTTCTGTTATACATAGACTTACTGTGCATCAGACTCATTGTCAACATGTGGTCTAATATATAAGCGCGTTTACTTATTTGATCTGCTGCACCATTAATAATTACTCTATTCTGTTATACATAGATTTTCTGTGCATCAGACTCATTGTCAAATGACGGTCTAATATATAATTGTGTTTAACTATTTCATCTTTTGCGCCATTAATAATTAATCTGTTCTGTTATACATAGACTTAGTGACGACCAAACAGTAGTGGATGAAGATATAGCCAATCGCATGTTGGAGCTGAGTAAAGAGGAGGCATAATCATAAGGGGGAGGGGGTGGAAGCAGGCCCATGAGACAGCAGCAGGGTGGCAGCTTGCCAATCAGCCAGCAGGATGGAAGAAGTGGGAGGTCTGGAGCGAAATACGCCAAGGGTAGATCATCTGCTACTCAGGAGCCTACCTGTAAGGAAACAACTAGCTGTGCACGGGTTCATAAAGGCAGCGGCAACCAGTCAGCATGGAGTGTTAGGGGTAGAAAGCCAAACTCTTCAGTGCACTGTATGGCACCTGGCCAGGTTGCTGGTATTACATTCCCTCCATTTCCATATCAGATGGAACTGATGGCTTGTGCCCACTCAAGGTGGAGCGTCCCAGACCATCATTACTTCTCTTAAGCAGCTGCACCAGCCCTGCACACATATGTTGAGTAGAAGGTGGTCCAGTCCTTGAACCTGTTGGTGTCTGGTACAGTTCACACCAGCGCTGACACATGGAGCTGTAACTATGGTCAAGGACAATATGGGGGTCATTTATTAAGACCAGTGTTTTAGATGCCCAGGCACACCAGTAACTTGGCAAGGTCATGTACCACTTTGTCCTCAGCCTCCACTGTAGGCACAGTTCAGAGTGGCACTCCAGAATACACCTATGCAAAGCACAGCATTGTCACATGGTTCTGCACTTGGTCAGCCTGGGCGAACGGAGTCACACTGGGGAGAACCTGCTCCGTGTCATCAACCAAGAAATCGAATCCTGGCTGTCTCCTCACCAAAAGGATATAGGATCCATGGTCATTGATAATGGGAAGAGCATTCTGTCTGCATTGTGTCAGGGAGGACTAACCCATGCACCCAAGTCTTCCACCCAACTACAAGACGTCTTGAAAATGTGAAGGAAACAGTGCATGCACTTCAGCCACTCTTACTGTGCAAAACATGCCCTCTTTGACCTGCAACCCCATGACCTATTTCTTGATGATGCAGACAGACAGGACTACTCCTCAGTGTAACTTTGATGTAAGACAGTGGCAGCTCATGCTTGATATTTGCCATTTGCCAAGGCCCTTTGAGGAGGCCACTTTATTTGTCAGTTGCCAGGACTACGGGATGAATGCTGCCATTTCACTTCTTCACTTCCTGGGGGATGCTGATAAATCTGACTGGTGAGGGGATAGAAGATGTGGCAACCTCAGCTCTGTGGAGGCTGAACTGGCAGAGGAGGAAGATGATGATGAGGAGGAAGATATAAACTCCCAGGAATTCTATACAGACCTAGATGGTTTATCTGCCCAAGTGATAGAAGAGCAGGAGGAGCAGGAAGATCTAGAGGGTGAACCCCAACAGGCTATGGCAGTATGCAGTGGAGATGGCCAGATACATGCCGAGTTGCTTACGTAGTGACAGCAACTTCATTATCACTATTTGGCAGAGGGATGACTACTGGCTCTCCACAATGTTAGACCCTTGCTACACCTTCTGAGAGGGCTGAAAAACCCTGCTATTGCAATATCCTTTGTAGTCGGTTGGTTGTGGTTGCTGCCTACGCGTCCCCATCACCCATCCTCACAAAGGTCTAACCGGGGGGGGGGGGGGGGGGGGGGGGGTGGTGGGGGGTTGGGGTGGAGATAGAACTCTCTGAGCTTACATTCCACTGCCTTGACTGATGGAGGGGGTGGAGGTGCAGGAGCAGCACCAGCTCCATCAGCAGCAACTTAAGTCTTGAGTCTCTAATGAGCCTACTGAAGAAACCAACCAGCAGCAGCAGGACATGGAGCAGAACCTGAACCAGCAGGTAGTGGCATATTTGGACTGCACCCTGTAACCCCAGATCCAAAATTCCCTAGACTACTGGGTAGCCAAACTTGAATTGTGGCTGCAACTGGCTGAGTTTACCCTGAGCAAGCTTTCCTGCCCGGCTAGTAGTGGGTCATTAGAGCAAGTGTTTAGTGCAGAGGGTGGCATAGTTACCCCAAAGAGAACTCACCTTTCAACACAAAATGTTGAGAGACTAACCTTTATAAAGAGTAATCAGGCCTGGATCAATCAGAATTTCAAGGCACCAGTGCCTGATACAAGAGACTAAATCATTCTGGCAGCAATGATCTGACTATAGTGTGCTGCCACACCAGAACATTGACACATGGCCCGTTACTTCTGTCCACGTGCTGCTGCCACTATTCTAATGCTGTCCTCCGCCTAATGCCACACTCCTGCTGCCTCTACTGCCATCTGCTCCTACTGTGATCTGCCACCATCTTGTGCTGTTACTGCCAATACGGTTGCCCCCCTCACCAGTCTGTTACATGGCCACTAGTGTCCCTGTTTTGCCATGTTAAAATCACTGCTTATTTTTCCGTTCTTCTAATCCATCAAATGAACCCAAAAAATAGGTCCTGTCATTTGAACATCCATAAGGCCTATATCACATGGTCAGTATTTTGTATCAGTATTTGATCATGATTAAGAAGCCAAAGCAGGAGTGTGTCTGAAACATAGAAGACATGCAAATATTTCCATCACATGTTATCTCTGTTTTGGACCCACTCCTGTTTTTGCCTTACCAATACTGATCAAATGCTGATCAAATACTGAAGGTTTGAGGACAGATGCTCAAACTACAGTATCCGCTTTTTTTGGCCTGTTCTTCTGATGGATCAGAAGAACAGAAAAATAAACAGTGATGTGAACACAGCTTTACTGCTGACACCCTCCCCACTGTCATGGGGCCACTATTTGAATCTTTGACCACTGCACGGTTAAGTCCACGCCGGTAAATTAGAGCTGATGCTAACATTGAACTCTAAGCCTGAGTTCACACTTCTGTTATTTGGACAATTATTTCATTATTTCAATCACTTATTGTGAGGCAAGTTCATGAGCCAAGCCTACTCTTGGATTAGGTATCATGAATAGATCTATAGTTGTTCTGTGGTTTTGACCCGCACCTGCTTTGGGCTGACAATAACTGATGATAATAACTTACCAAATAAGTCAACCTTGAACTAAGCCTAATAGTGACGCACAGTCATTCTACAACTAAAACAAGGGATTCAAACACATGTGTTTGCACTGCCACAACATGGTTTAAAAGAGCCTTTTTTTTCTGCCTCCATGTCCTAATTTTGTTCCACTAAAGAGTCATTGGCACACCTTCAGGGGCACGCAGCATTTTTTTCTGCTTTACTGAAGGGTGCTGTATGCTTTAGCTAGGGGTTAGCTATGAATGTTGGTGGCCTGCATCATGATGTGCACGCCCATATATGTGACCTGCCTGTCATTTTTACGCACAGTAAGGGCTGTTTCACATGAGCGGATGTCACGCACGGGATCCGCTCGTGTGAAACGGGCCTAACTGTTTTGCTACCAGAAAGGACTAGCTATGCATGTTGCTACACTGCACAGTGACGTACACCAGGATACATTCTCCATAAAGTTTAATTGCAGGCCAAGATAGACCTGATTTAATACGCTTCATGTGAAATTAATTGGTCACAAAGCTAATTAAAAAAATAATAATTGTGAAGCAACCAAATCGAATTTTCGAAACATCACTCTTCTCTAGTTATTATGGCACCTTTTCATAACTGGGAGTAATTTGAAGTTTGCTCAAGGCAAAATTTCACCGCGTAAAATACTGCATTCTGAAAGTGAATATATTCACTATATGTTTATTACTTTGTATACCTTCTAGTGTTTTCTTTTCTTTTATTTCATTTAAACATAGTGTACACACACACATATACCTAGAGTATTTTATCTGCACGCTTAAAAATAAAATAAAAAAAAGAAGGTGAGTACTAAGAACTCACTAGTAATATGAACACCTTGCTTACAATTGCATTAACATTCACTACAATTGCTTTGCCAGTTAATGAGTACAAATTAAATTGTCTCACTTGCATGTTGATTGCTCCTCCATTAGTAACATTAGAGGCATAATCAGAAAAAATGTTTGTCACCACAGAATAAGTTAAACTATGACAGTGGCATAATGTATGGGCCATACTTAGAGAGTGATTGAATATTGTGCTTAATAGACCATGTGGCTTTTCTTTTGTTTTTCGTAGACAGGACTAGATGTCACTAAGGCACAGATAGCACTTTACTGTGTGAGTTAAATGCACTGCAAAATTAGAAATGCATTTGCAATGCAGGATGTTTCTTATTTAATATTCAAATTATACATTGGATTTTTACATTACAAAGTGAAACAAACTTGGAATAGCTTTTAACTGCACTGAAGCTCTGGCAGCAGAATAATGCAATTATGCAGGTTTCAAATAATACAACTCAACAATATTTTTCCCCCTGAAAAGTATTTCCTTTGTTTCATTATGACTCTAGGCCTTTAGAATTAAAAAAAATTATATTTGCTTTTAGTGAGGACACTTTTTAATGAACTTTAACATAAAAGACATGGGATTTATGTTGTTTTACCAATCCAGAGGCCAACAGCTACGAAAATATATTGGAGTGACATATACATTTATTTTAGGAAAATTCTCCGTTGTCAGGCAGGCATCACTTAATTTTATCTTATGGAAGATATTAAAACGCCTCAGTAAAAAAATATAGTTTTTTTATATACATGGTAGCCATGACACTAACTCTCTAGAAGCTTAACACCTTAAGGAGCCAGGTCCTAAAAGGCCGAGCATTCTCGTCCTGCGGTCCCGCAATCAGCAGCGGATCCAATGGTTACTTACAGCCAGACCCCTGCTGCATTGAGCGGACACCTGAATGATTGGAATTGCCGGGTTCGGCTGAACTTTCGCAAAAAAGTTTGCGTTCGGGACCCGAACTTGGCCCGAACTGGACCCGAACCCGAACCCCATTGAAGTCAATGGGGACCCGAACTTTGGAGCTCTAAAAAATGGCTCTAAAAAAGTCATGGAAAGGGCTAGAGGGCTACAAAAGGCAGCAAAATGTGGTTAAGAGCACGGTAAGTGCTCTGCAAACAAATGTGGATAGGGAAATGACTTCAAATAACATAAAATACGTAAAAATAAAAAATAATAATCTTGATCTAGGAGGAGGAGGTCCATATGGAGGTTGAGGAGGCAGTGGATGTGGTCAACACTGGTTTTTGTTTTTAATTTAATTTCATTTTTTTATTTATTATTTTTTGTTTAAATTTGGAAAGAAAGTGTGCTGGAGTACAAAAAATGTCACCCGAGAATGTAGCAGATGCTTTTGCACCCTGTTCCCTCTTTTGCTGTGCTGGTGCCTCTGTGCGACCTCCGCCTCTGTGCGACCTCCGCCTCTTCCTCCTTTGATTCCATGTGGGGTCTAGTACCTCATCATACTCCACATCATCTTCCACCCACTTTTTACCCCTGCCCTCCTTGTTGGTCTGCAGACTGCAGAAATCTGCAGCAGTTTGCACCTGTGTTTCGTTATCATTAGAGACGTGCTGCGGTGGTCTTCCCATGTCCTCATCCTGAAACATAAGTGGTTGGGCATCAGTGCACTAATTTTCTTCCACTTCTGGGCCAGGGCTATGTGGATGGCCCACGGAAACCCTGCCAGCAGAGTCATCAAAAAGCATAAGAGACTGCTGCATGACTTGGTGCTCAGACTGTTGCCTGATTTGCAAGGGGGTGAGTTGAAAGACCGATGGCCATGAACTGTAGGTGCCAACTCTGGGTGGGAGACATTGTGAAGGAACTGGAGGCACTGTCAGCCACCCAATCTAGTATCGCCCGTACTTTTTCTGTCCTCACCATTCGTAGAGTGGCATTAGGGCCTACCAAATAACGCTGGAGGTTCTGTCACCTACTCGCACCTGAGGAAGGTCCTCTCCCTGCAACAGGAGCTCCACCAACACCAGCAGCACCAGGACCACGTTCTTTGCGTTCACCCACCAAACTAACAGATGGTTTATGTCAGGCGACAATGTAACCGCCAATAGTCAACAATTAAGTTTACTGACAGTAAGGCTGTGCCAGTGTCATAAAGAGAAAAAAATTATTAAGGTCACACAACAGTGTAACAGGCGAAATTTTAATGCAATTACTTCACGGTCATTTTTTTAATTTGTCAACCAAATTTTTTTTAATTTGTCAACCAACAATGTAACAGCAGTATTGACTGGTTTTATTGGACTGTCAGAAATGCAGCGCAGGCCGCAAAGGTACTTTATGGAAAAAAAAGATGATTTTTTTACCCACAGTGAAAAATATGGATTTACTGATTATATTTCACTGATATATTTCAATCATCAGATTTGCAGTGCAGGCCGCAAAGGTACTTTATGGAAAAAAACATATGATTTTTTCACCAACAAATAAAAGAGATGGATTTAACAGATTTTCTTTCACTATCACAAATGCAGTGCAGGGCGCAAATGTACTTTTTATCAAAAAAAAAATGGATTTGTCCCCCCAGAATCTGGATTCACTTAATTGATTACACTCACATATGCAGCACAGGGGTTCTTTACAGAAAAAAAGTGACCCCCTGGGTCCCTGAACTCACAAATGGATTACCTATATTATTTTCCCTTCCCCTGGCACATATGCAGTGCAGGTGCACTTAAAAAATGGGTATATGTTGTCCACTGAACTAAAAGAACAGGTTTAAATTATTGTCCCTGGCACATATGCAGTGCTGGTGCACTGCACTTACACAAAATGGCCACCGGCGCCTACCTAACTAACAGACGGATAAAATTTATTTTTCTGTGTCACTGGGCTCAGGACAGGGTACAAAAATGTTGCATTGCACACACAAAAAAAAAAATCGATGTAGATCGCAGAGTTAACAACAAGTTCAGATATCAGATCCATTCCTATTCTCTCCCTCACAGCAGCAGCATTCTATCCCTAAACTAGTAAGAGCTGTGTGACGTGCGGCACTACGTGACTCCAGCTTATACAGAGGCTGGGTCACATGCTGCACTGGCCAATCACAGCCATGCCATTAGTAGGCATTGCTGTGATGGCTTCTAAGGGCACACGAGTTAAACGCTTGTTGATTGGCTGCCCTGGAGCCTTTCAAAAAGCGCCATTAAATTGCCGAACACAGAACTCGAACCTGAACTTTTACTGAAATGTTTGGGTCTGGGGTAAAAAAAATCGCAATGTTCGGTATGAACCCGAACTTTACAGTTCGGGTTCGCTCAACCCTAATCACCTTACATCACAAAAAGTGTAATACCAAGCGATAAAAAAGTCATACACACCCCAAAATTGTACAATTAGACCCTACCTAAGACAATCGCCCAAAAAAATTAAAAAAAAGATGACTCTCAGAATATGGAGACACTAAAACATGATTTTTTTGGTTTAAAAAATGCTGTTATTGTGTAAAACTTAAACAAAAAAAGGAAAAATATTAGGTATCGCTGCGTCTGTAACAACCTGCTCTATAAAAATACCACATGATCTATCCCCTCAAGTGAACACCGTAAAAAATTAAAAATAAAACCAGTATCAAAAAAGCTATTTTTTGTCACCTTACATCACAAAAAGAGTAATACTAAGCGATCAAAAAGTCATATGCACCCTAAAATAGTACCAATCAAACCATGATCTCATGCTGAAAAAAATTTGCCCCTACATAAGACAGTCACCCAAAAAAAAAAAAGATGGCTTTCAGAATATTGAGTCACTAAAAAAATCATTTAAAAAAAAAATGCTTTATTATGTAAAACTGAAACAAACAACCAAAAAAAGTCATATTTGGTATTGTCGCGTCTGTACCAACTTGCTCTATAAAAATACTACATGATCTAACCTGTCAGATGATCTTTGTAAATAACAAAAAATAAAAACAGTGCCAACACAGCTATTTGTTTGTTACCTTGCCTCACAAAAAGTGTAATATAGAGTAACCAAAAATCATATGTACCCTAAAATGGTACCAACAAAACTGCCACCTTATTGTAGTTTCCAAAACGAGGTAATTTATTTGGAGTTTCTACTCTAGGGGTGCATCAGGGGGTCTTTAGGGGCCACTTAAAATTATCCCAGTGAAATCTGCCTTCCAAAAACCAAATGGCATTCCTTTCCTTCTGCGCCCTGCCGTGTGCCTGTACAGCAGTTTACGACCACATATGGGGTGTTTATGTAAACTACAGAATCAGGGTAATAAATATTGAGTTTTGTTTGCCCATTAACCCTAGCTTGGTTACTGGAAAAAATGGATTTAAATGGAAAATCTGCCCAAAAAGTGAAATTCTGAAATTTCATCTCCATTCTCCTTTAATTTTTGTGGAACACCTAAAGGATTAACAACGTTTGTAAAATCTGTTTTGAATACCTTGAGGGGTGTAGTTTCTAAAATGGGGCCATTTATGGGTGGTTTCTATTATGTAAGCCTCACAAAGCGTTTGAAAGTTATCACCACATAAAGTGACATAAGTCAGATTTGCAAAAAATGGCCTGGTCCTTAAAGGTGAAAAATGGCAAGGTTCTTAAGGAGTTAACTTGAAGATCCTGGACCTGCAACATGTCCAGAGACTCCAAATCTACCATGTACTAATAATAATACTGGTGCTTTCATATGTGACTGCCACGCTCGTGTCTGGGAGAAAAACACCACACCGAGCATTGGAGGGAAAGGAGATACCGAAATAAGGCCTGGAAACTAGGGAAGGAAGATGGACACCTCCTAGAGAAAACACTAACTCCAGTCCTGACAGACTACCAGTATGAACAGGCCCCAAAGGTAGGCAAGTTCATACACTGGATACCTAGAATCCTATCTCACCCTATAGGACCCTGCTGGAACTAATGTCAGCACTGAGTCTACCTGTTCCTCCAAAGGGAAGGACGAACAGGAGTCTCCCTTAGGCCTAATGACAAACAACAGGGAAAGGCAACACACAAAATACAAAAGGGAAAGGAAACACTTATCTTCAATGAAGCTTTGGCAGCACCAGGAACTCAGCCGAGAACAAAACACAAGCTACCGTATTTTTTGCCCTATAAGACACACCGGCCCATAAGATGCACCTAAGTATTAGAGGAGGACAATAATAAAAAAATATTTTTCATTAGACCTCAGGTCAGACCAGCAATCAGAGCCATAAGACCTCAAATCAGACCCCCAATCAGACCTCAGATAAGAGCCCCCTGCCTCTCCTCATCCCCCAGCAGTCCCCTTTGCCTCATATCAGCCACCAGCAGCCCCCATTGCCTCTCATATTATCCCCCAGTAGCCCCCATTGCCTCATATCAGCTCCCAGCAGCCCCCATTGCCTCTAATATTAGCCCCCAGCATTTCCTTATTACCCCACCCCCAGCATTTCCATATTGCCCCTGATCAGCCCCCAGCATTTCCATATTGCCCCTGATCAGCCTCCAGCATCTCCATATTGCCCCTGATCAGCCCCCAGCATCTCCATATTGCCCCTGATCAGCCCCCAGCATCTCCATAATGCCCCAGATTGCCTCATGTTTTATAAAATAAAAAAAACACTTACCTCTCCTGCTCTGGACTCCGCCGCTACTCACCAACATTGCGATCCTCTTCCTCCTGCCGCCGACTGTGCTGTGAACAGGCGTGCACAGAGTGAGGTCACAGAGCGCCCTGACGCTGTGCGCAGCCTTCACAGCCGACTGCCAAGAACCAGGAAGCGGTGAGTACAGAGCCTTCACCGCTTCCTAGTCCTCCGGTACTAATGAACGCATCCATAATGGAAGTGATCATCAGTATTCACCCCATAAGACGCAGGGGCATTCTCCATCTTATGGGGCGAAAAATACGGTAATCACAAGTCCAACAAAAGCTATAAACCACATAGCATAGTGGTAGAAACAACAATAAATAGAGAAGGTTAAATAACCACAATAGCCACACCTGTGAAAAGAAGGTGTGGCAAGCACCAGAAATAACAGACGTCATTTGATCCAAAAGGAAAACATGTCAGATCAAACTATGTGTTGCCAGTCTCACAGATCTCCTGCCACCTGTTGCAGGAATGTCCGTATGTCTCCGTACGTCCGTGACAGTGACATAGAGGTGCCAGGGCATTGTTGTCTCGTAGCACTGCCTAATATGTCTTATGTGATACATGTGATTTGTGTGGCTGTTATGGCCACTGCTTTTAATTTCTCTATTTAATAAAAATGTCATTTTTTGCAATCTAGTAGTATTGTTTTTTGTATATTACTAGTTTTTTCTTGGTTTGATCTATTATCTATTAGTACCTAGCTATAGGTACATCATCAATCCTAAAAGCAGCTGTCAGCTGTCTTCCAGACCTTCTCTTGATCTCCACTTTTCCTGTTTAAGGCTTCGTTGACATCACCGTTCAGCCTTTCCGTTCTCCTGCCCCATTTAGGACAGATTTAGCACATAACTGAGCCGAACGGAGTCCACGGTCCCTATAATTCTTCTGAGCGGAAACCTAACAGACCTCATTATAGTCTAGGGGGCCCGTGGGCTACATTCGGCTCAGTTATGTGCCGAATCCATTCTTTCCGTTTTCCTGCCCCTGAAAGGCTGAACGATGATGTGAACGAAGCCTAACTCCCATGTTTTAATTTCATTTCGAACTGATGAAATGGCAACCTGATGACACTTTGCTATCTTTTTATAGTCTTCTCCTGCTTTGTGGGCCTCAACCATTTTCACTTTAAGGGAGCATTCACACGAACGTGTTTTTCTTCCGTGTCCGTTCCGCGTCCGTTCCGCAATTTTGACGGACAATGCACGGACCCATTCATTTCTATGGGTCCGTGAAAATTGCGGTATGCCTTTTATTCTCATCCGTGTGCTGTCCGTTCCGTGTGTCCGTTCCGTGTGTTTTAGAACATGTCCTATACTTGGCCGCAAATCACGGTCCAAGGCCCCATAGAAAATCATTGGGTCCGTGAAAAACGGATAGCACACGGAAATGCATCCGTTTGCCATCCGTTTTTTACGGACCCCTGGACTGAAAACATTCTAGGAAGCCCCATTTCAGTCACATGTGGCTGCACCTAGGAGCAGGAAGTAGAGAAAGGAGGCTGCAGGAGAATCATGGCCATCATCAATGTGGAGAAGCTCATCATTCTTGTCCAAGAACGGCCCCTATTATGGGACACCAGGTCAGAGCTATACCATGACCGTGTCAGAAAAGATGCGGCATGGGAGGAGCTCACAAAGGAGCTGCATCCTGAGGAGTGGGAGAAAGCAAGCAAGGTCCTGCGAAAGAACATGGGTATGTGTAGACCTGTAATTTTACCATGTGCACCCCAAAGTACGTGCCCCCCCAAAGTATGATATGCCCCCCCAATGTACCGCAAAGTATGTGACGCCCCCCAAGTGCACCGCAAAGTATATGACATCAAATGTACCCCAAAGTATGTGACAACATCAAGTGCACCCCAAAGTATGAAATGCCCCCCAATGTACCGCAAAGTATGTGACGCCCCCAGTGCAACGCAAAGTATATGACAACATCAAATGTACCCCAAAGTATGTGACAACACCAAGTGCACCCCAAAGTATGAAATGCCCCCCAATGTACCGCAAAGTATGTGACGCCCCCAGTGCAACGCAAAGTATATGACAACATCAAATGTACCCCAAAGTATGTGACAACACCAAGTGCACCCCAAAGTATGAAATGCCCCCCAATGTACCGCAAAGTATGTGACGCCCCCAGTGCAACGCAAAGTATATGACAACATCAAATGTACCCCAAAGTATGTGACAACACCAAGTGCACCCCAAAGTATGAAATGCCCCCCAATGTACCGCAAAGTATGTGACGCCCCCAGTGCAACGCAAAGTATATGACAACATCAAATGTACCCCAAAGTATGTGACAACACCAAGTGCACCCCAAAGTATGAAATGCCCCCCAATGTACCGCAAAGTATGTGACGCCCCCAGTGCAACGCAAAGTATATGACAACATCAAATGTACCCCAAAGTATGTGACAACACCAAGTGCACCCCAAAGTATGAAATGCCCCCCAATGTACCGCAAAGTATGTGACGCCCCCAGTGCAACGCAAAGTATATGACAACATCAAATGTACCCCAAAGTATGTGACAACACCAAGTGCACCCCAAAGTATGAAATGCCCCCCAATGTACCGCAAAGTATGTGACGCCCCCCAGTGCAACGCAAAGTATATGACAACATCAAATGTACCCCAAAGATTGTGACATCCCCTAATGCACTGCATAAATAGAATGTAAATATATATATATTTTTTTTTTACAGTAAAAATAGCAAAGACAAGGTGGAACAGCACCCGTGATCAATTTAGAAGGGAGCTGTTGGAAACTTCACGTAGCGGTGACGGGGGTGCAAAGAAACGTCCCTATATTTACACCAAGCAGCTGCGGTTCTTAAGAGATATCATGGAGTTGCGACCGTAAGTAAATATATATTATTTCATTTTTATTTTTACTGTCAAGTAAAGTACTATTATTACACTGGGGCGAAGCTATGGCACGGTTGACAGAGGCGACACTCGGAGCCCTCTTTGTGTGCACCTGCAAAAACCAATTGGTGGTAAAACAAAATAAAGGTGTATAGAAAATTTAGACAAAAACTGTACATTTTTAAATTTTTATTTCAGCACTGTTGATAATCTGGAGGAGCAGACTGGGTCGATAGATTCGGATGAGACCCAAATAGAGACACAGAAATCACCGGATGCCGCCACAACAAACCCACCAGAGATGTCACAGCCAATTCAGACATCAAGTGGTCCAGAGGAAACACCAGCAGAGACCCATCCAGCACCAAGACGTCGGAGCCGGAATCCTCCTGTGCAAGCACCATCAGATAATCGTGCTGTCATAGATAGTCGAGTTCTAGATTATCTAAATAGAAATCAGTCTGAGAGCCCTGAGGAATTAATGCTCCGATCTCTGGGTCCATTCCTCTCTCGTGTGCCAGAAGTGCGTCGGCCCGTGTTCATGTCTACCATGAACACGATCCTTGATATCTTCTCATGGCCCCAAGACCCCGCAGAATTGGTGCATATAATAGAGCAGTACAAATGGAGAGTAATTGGAACACCATGGGTTCCAGTAAGCACCCCTGGGCCTCGTCCATCTCTGTCCAGATACCCTGTTACTTCCCCCCCACTGTACCATGATTGGCCAGCAGCCAGCAGCTCTTATACTGGCCAGATACACCGACGTGAACATGAAGAGGGACGGGCCACCTCCACAAGGCCTACAGGCCAATTTACTAGGGAATTATTTGAGTTATAATTTTTTTTTTTGTTTTATATATGCCTATCTTCAGACATAAAGTTTATTTTGGTTCTAACATATTTGTGCTATGTATTTTTTTTAAAGGGATGGGAAATCTCTCATTTTTGGAGTACAGTTAGGAGCCTCTATTAAGGCTCTTTCGCACAAGTGGATGCCATGCGAGTAATCCACTGTGTGAAAGAGTGCGATACCCCGTTCAGTGTGGGAAGCACGGTGATGTCACCGCAGGTCCTGCAGAATGAATATAGAGAAACCTATCTCTGTACATCCAAATGGTATATTTTAGGCTACTTTCACACTTGCGGCAGTGTGATCCGGCATGCAGTTCCATCGTCAGAACTGGCCGCCGGATCCACTGATCTGCCGCTGACTGAAAGCATTTGTGAGACGGATCCGGATGCGGATCCGTCTCACAAATGCATTGCAAGGATGGATCCGTCTCTCCGCTTGTCATGCGGACCGACGGATCCGTCTTGTAAATTTTTTCACATTTTTACCGATCTGCGCAGGCCGGAACGGCGGATCCATCGTTCCGGTATTCGGAATGCCTGATCCGGCACTAATACATTCCTAAGGGAAAAAATGCCGAATCCGGCATTCAGGCATGTCTTCAGTTTTTTCAGCCGGAGATAAAACTGTAGCATGCTGCGGTTTTATCTTTTGCCTGATCAGTCAAAACGACTGAACTGAAGACATCCTGATGCAAACTGAACGGATTACTCTCCATTCAGAATGCATGCGGATAATCCTGATCAGTTATTTTCCGGTATAGAGCCCCTGTGACGGAACTCTATGCCGGAAAAGAAAAACGCAAGTGTGAAAGTACCCTAGCTTCCTATTACATCAACCTCATAGGTGACATAGTACCCGGATATGGTCCCAGTGTATGATAGATATGTATCGACCGGGTGACACCAATACCTATCACATACTGGGATCATATCATGATGATATGCCCCCATCTCATACATGAGCTGAAGTACTGATTTTTATTATAATCATTTCATGGCAATGGTTGATAGTAATGAGATATTAGAGGGTATCTAATGGCAAAATCCAATTTTATATTTTAATATGCAGACAATTATTTTTTTTTTTATTTAGATTTTAAAATAAAAAAATTTCAGTTGAGAATTAAATTAGATTTTGCCATTGAAAGATACCCCAGCCCGCAAGCCCGCGTCAAGGGTCCTCATTCTCTTGCGAGTCCCTACTCTAACAATAACAACTTGGAAACGAACTTTAACTAAACTAACTGATCAATATTGTTCGGAGTCAATATTCATTTAGTGCCTGCCATGAATTGCTTCTAACTGCCATGACAATGCGCCCTCTGGGCTGATAAAATAGTCAGCATATAAATCTCGAATATGCAGGCCTGATGATCCTGGTCTTCCATGCAGCATCTGGTCCAGGGCAAACGATGAAGAGGTCATGTATTGGTCCAGGTCTGCATCGAAGGAAGCATCGTACATCCTGATGAAATTGTGAAGAAGAACACACGCCTGAATCACCAGGGTAGCATTCTCAGGATCCATTTGTATAGCTGACATAAAGACCCTCCACTTATTAGAAAGTAGTCCAAAAGCACACTCCACATAACGGCGTGCACGAGTCAGCCTGTAGTTGAAGACAGACCTCCTTTCATCTAAATCACGTCTTGGGAAGGGCCGCATCACATGTGGTGTCAGTGCAAAACCTTCGTCAGCCACAATGACAAAAGGAGCTGGACGTCCAGCTGATCCAGACAGTCTTCTTGGCTGTGGCAGGTCGAGTTGGTTGGACTGAAGCCGTTCACCCATTCTGGAAGCACGAAATATTCGTGCATCAGAAGTGCTCCCATAGGCCCCGATGTCGACAATTATAAACTTGTAGTCACTGTCAACCAAGGCCAACAGGACCACTGAAAAATATTGCTTATAGTTGAAGAATCGGGACCCTGAGTGAGCCGGCTTCTTCACACGTATGTGCTTTCCATCCAGCGCCCCAATACAGTTTGGAAACTGGGCACATTGTTCAAATCCCTGAGCAATACGTAGCCAATCTTGCACTCTGGGCTCCGGCATCACCATCTCTCGAAGTCGCTCCCAGATAACTTTACAAGTGTGTGGAACGATCGTAGAAATTGTAGAAATCCCCAGCAAGAACTCAAAGTGCAGTGAGGCAAAAGAGTTGCCTGTTGCCAGGAATCTGGTAAAAAAAAAAAAGGTCTAAATTAACTCATACATATATGAGGAGGAGACAACAAATAAAAGTTTACATACTTTAGAATATTGGTATTTACCTCAAGGTGACGATTAGCCTTTCTTCAGGTGATATGCTGCGCCTCATATTAGTGTTCTGGAAGATGAGACCAGGACGAACAGACTCCAGCAGACGGTCAAAGGTGGACACCGACATCCGGCAAAATAGATGAAATTTCTCCGGGTGTTGCCTCAAGTCGGCGTACAAAGTATGAAAATGGCCCTTCCTGCACCGTTGTGAGACAATGGGGTGAACCCAAAGGCGCTTCCTACTCGGTTCCTCGTCCAACATTGGTGACTGCTGTCCGTATCGCCGAGAGAGAAGCCAGTACAGGAGAACTGTATCCACACGTGTTTTGGGCATGCTGAATTAACACAAATCGCCAGAAAGCTATGCAAGCAAAACTGAGGATTCGAACAAAGCACACTACGCTCTGAACAAGCAGTAGAAAATGGTGCCTGAGCGATCATGTGACCTTGTGATGTCAGTTTGAGGGGTTGGACATTTAAATTTGTCAATTTTAACCCATCCGTTTTTTTTGCGGACCGTGAAAAACGGATGACACACGGAAGCACCACGTCCGTATTATACGGACTTACGGAACGGAAAAGGAAAGATAACTGAAGACATACGGAACACACGGATCCGTGATTTACGGACCGCAAAACCAACACGGTCGTGTGAATGCTCCCTTAGAGTGTTGAGCTGCTGTTTAGAAGAACCTATGGCTGCTGGTTTTTGTGACAAATTTAGAGGAGTCTGGGTATTTATAAAGCTTTGAAATTTGCATCATTAGGGCCTTAACCATGACAGGCTATTTAAGATCTGAGACCTCAGTCAAATTTCATTGAGCACTCATATTTTCTTGGGTTCCCATACTTTTGCAATGTACTCTTGTAGTTTTTTCACTCTAAAATTGTACTAAAATGAAAAAATACACTAATTGCTTAACATTTTAAAACGTTTGTTTCATCTTTCACTATATACTTTTTGGAGATTGTATTTCAACTTCAAGTTGCTTAACTCTTCACAGTAACTAATTATGACAGGGGGTTCCCAAACCTATATATATATATATATATATATATATATATATATATATAAAATAACGAAAAAAGGGCAGCACTCCAACAAGTAAAAGATGAAAAAATTCTTTAATTACCCATATGGGACAAGCGACGTTTCGGCTCAATGTGTGAGCCTTTCTCAAGCTTGAGAAAGGCTCACACATTGAGCCGAAACGTCGCTTGTCCCATATGGGTAATTAAAGAATTTTTTCATCTTTTACTTGTTGGAGTGCTGCCCTTTTTTCGTTATTTTATCTATTTGGATTGGATTGGATTGGATTTATCCACATTGGGCCAGTTGCACCCACATTTTTCATCGACGGTGCTGCCACTGAACTCTTTTTTCTATATATATATATATATATATATATATATATACTGTTATGAGACGCACAGGAGTGAATGAAGCCACAGACGGAGGTGCTCACAGTAAAAAGGATTCGCCCCTCCTTTGCAAATAAAAACAATATCAAATAGTATACTGGGCACTCACACTGTAGGTAGAACCATGAATAGAATAGCAAATGTCTGAATGGTCAAATGAATAGTTTATTAGTAACTTGCTGCTTCTAATGATAAAATAAAATACAATAATAAAATAAAATACAATACTAATATTTATCGGTCAATAGGATACATAAGTATAAAAGCACTAGACATTAGACTAAAAGTATCTAAAAGTGAATAAATTATATAAATACACAGTGATAAGAATAAATATTCAAGTCTCAGGAATGTGATGGTATGCGGCTATAGTGGCGCTTGCTGATTTATCCTAAACAGGTAAGTACTGGCCAAGGAAATGAAGAGTGATCCTAGGACGAAGTCTCTGAAGAACTAAAGTCCCGGAACATCATCTGGGAGAACCTGCCACGCTGATTCACTGGAAGCTCGAACCTCTTGCAGTCAGAGAGCGAGTATATTTCCACTCTATAACCGCATGTCAGAGGCAGCGTGGAAGCAGGCTAACATAGGCTTGGAGGACATCGGCTCTTTAAACCTACGGAGCGATGCCCAGAGCCACTTAAACCGGCAGCGGAGATAACCTGAGAAGGAGCATTAGGTGACACAGAGAATCGGAACTGCAGCAGTGTAACCTACATCAGCAATCACCGAACAGTGAGTAGAAGCGGGACGCCGCATTAAAATCCTCACTGTATTAGGACATTGCTTCACATTGCACTATCGGACTTTAGTTCTTCAGAGACTTCGTCCTAGGATCACTCTTCATTTCCTTGGCCAGTACTTACCTGTTTAGGATAAATCAGCAAGCGCCACTATAGCCGCATACCATCACATTCCTGAGACTTGAATATTTATTCTTATCACTGTGTATTTATATAATTTATTCACTTTTAGATACTTTTAGTCTAATGTCTAGTGCTTTTATACTTATGTATCCTATTGACCGATAAATATTAGTATTGTATTTTATTTTATTATTGTATTTTATTTTATCATTAGAAGCAGCAAGTTACTAATAAACTATTCATTTGACCATTCAGACATTTGCTATTCTATTCATGGTTCTACCTATAGTGTGAGTGCCCAGTATACTATTTGATATATATATATATATATATATATATATATAGGTTTGGGAACCCTCTGTCATAATTAGTTACTGTGAAGAGTTAAGCAACTTGAAGTACCTCAAACAGGTATTCGTTAACGACACGTTGCTGCTGGAGCAGCTTATCAAGCATATACAGTACAAGGTGGAGTTCCAGCTCGTCTGATGGGCAGGTGGTGTCGCCGCTGAACTCTGCTACCTGTTTCATCCCTGCTTGCTTGCCTTGCCTCTCCTGCTGCCGACCCGGACTGCCTGACCTATTGCTTGTTTGACTTCGCCTCTGCCTCATCCTTCAGTCCTGCACTGTTGCTCCTGGTTATGACTACATCTCTACCTCTGGTACTTTGCTCTTGTACCTCCTGGTCCGCCTGGACCAGCTGCCTCGTGTGCCAATTCTCAAGAGGAAGCGACCTGGTGTTCCCCTCGGGAAAACCTATCCCCACCTTCAGGGGTACTGTTAAGAATGAGGAGTTCACTTAGACAACACCCTTAGAGGAGGTAGGACACATGGCACAATGGGTTCACACCCGCTGGTTTGTGACATACATATGTTATTTACCATGGGAGCCTATGTCATCTCACTTCACTTATCTTGAGTTACAGTATGTAAATCCAAGAGAAGAGAAGAGAGAATATATCTGTATATTCTGGTAAAATGTATGTAATAGGTAATAGCAGAGAAATAACCAGATATTTTACCTGGGAGGGATCCAAAAGCCACATAGAGGCATAATAGTTTCAGGATCACTGTGCCAACTAAATATAGAGATGTCCAACACTAACATGCAGGACAAATGGAGTATAATCCCCAAAATGGTCAATACACGGGCACCAAGAATCTTTATGGATTTGTTTCTTTTATTCCAATTACATTTCACGTTTCAAGGATTAACTCCTTCAGACAAAAATGGACGTGATCATGTCCGTCTTTGTCTGAACAAGGAGTTAATCCCTGAAACGCATTACTTTTAAAGATCCTTTGTTTTTGTCACCTGTGTATTCACCTTTTTATGGGGGTTATACTCCATTTGTTCTGCATGCAAGTTTGATGTCTGAAAGATACTCACGATGTGAAACCCCTACTGGCAGCTGCCCAAGTACCTTTCAAATGCAATTAAAGTGGTTGTGACTGTTCACAACCAAGAAAGGTGAGAGCAATACCTTCTGCTCTAACAACTTATGCTTAACTTTGGTTCAGACTGTACTACACTATGTAGTGCTTGGCACGGTATATATTTTTCCATTTCACCACTTCCAACACTTTTAAGTTTCAAAGAGGTATTCCAAGACTGGAGACCCCTTTTAATATTGCCAGGCAGGGTGCAGAGAGATTGGTAGTGAAAGAGAAGGGAGCTGAGTGCTGTAATCAGAACACTGGTGTCAGGTGAGTCAAAATCAAAAGGGGTTCCTGGTTTTCGATAACTCTATTAATATTTAATATACAGTACATGGCAGTATACCTAACAATCAGTATACAGTGCCTGAATAAGTAATAACATTTTCCCACAACAAAAAAATAAATGCATAGTGCTATATAGTACCCAGGCGGTGCCACACATTCTCTAGATATTGCCACAAAGTGGCAATATTTGAAATGCCACAATGAAATAAGAGAAATAGAGACTCCATTGTCATACACATACTTACAAACATTGTGGTTGGTACATTTAAGACCCATTCCTGGAACAACCCCAAAATCATCTGGGACCACCCACCTATAGATGCGGTTTATACAAACCGGATTCCCAAAAAGTTGGGACACTAAACAAATTGTGAATAAAAACTGAATGCAATGATGTGGAGATGGCAAATGTCAATAAAAAGATGACAGATCAAACGTTTAATCCGAGTAAATGTATCATTTTAAAGGAAAAATAAGTTGATTCAAATTTTCACGGTGTCAACAAATCCCCAAAAAGTTGGGACAAGTAGCAATAAAAGGCTGGAAAAAGTAAATTTGAGCATAACGAAGAGCTGGAAGACCAATTAACACTAAGAGACAAAACAAAAAGAGCTTCTCAGAGTGGCAGTGTCTCTCAGAAGCCAAGATGGGTAGAGGATCACCAATTCCCACAATGTTGCGCAGAAAGATAGTGGAGCAATATCAGAAAGGTGTTACCCAGCAAAAAATTGCTAAGACTTTGCATCTATCATCATCAACTGGGCATAACATCATCCGAAGATTCAGAGAATCTGGAAAAATCTCTGTGCGTAAGGGTCAAGGCCGTAAAACCATACTGGATGCCCGTGATCTCCGGGCCCTTAAACGACACTGCACCACAAACAGGAATGCTACTGTAAAGGAAATCACAGAATGGGCTCAGGAATACTTCCAGAAACCATTGTCAGTGAACACAATCCACCGTGCCATCCGCCATTGCCAGCTGAAACTCTACAGTGCAAAGAAGAAGCCATTTCTAAGCAAGATCCACAAGCTCAGGCGTTTTCCCTGGGCCAGGATCATTTAAAATGGAGTGTGGCAAAATGGAAGACTGTTCTGTGGTCAGACGAGTCACGATTCGAAGTTCTTTTTGGAAATCTGGGACGCCATGTCATCCGGACCAAAGAGGACAAGGACAACCCAAGTTGTTATCAACGCTCAGTTCAGAAGCCTGCATCTCTGATGGGGTTGCATGAGTGCGTGTGGCATGGGCAGCTTGCATGTCTGGAAAGGCACCATCAATGCAGAAAAATATTTTCAGGTTCTAGAACAACATATGCTCCCATCCAGACGTCATCTCTTTCAGGGAAGACCCTGCATTTTTCAACAAGATAATGCCAGACCACATTCTGCATCAATCACAACATCATGGCTGCGTAGGAGAAGGATCCGGGTACTGAAATGGCCAGTCTGCAGTCCAGATCTTTCACCTATACAGAACATTTGGTGCATCATAAAGAGGAAGGTGCAACAAAGAAGGCCCAAGACGATTGAACAGTTAGAGGCCTGTATTAGACAAGAATGGGAGAGCATTCCTATTTTTAAACTTGAGAAACTAGTCTCCTCAGTCCCCAGACGTCTGTTGAGTGTTGTAAGAAGAAGGGGAGATGCCACACAGTGGTGAAAATGGCCTTGTCCCAACTTTTTGGGACATATTTTTCTCTTAAAATGGTACATTTTCTCAGTTTAAACTTTTGTTCCGTGATTTATGTTCTATTCTGAATAAAATATTAGAAGTTGGCACCTCCACATCATTGCATTCAGTTTTTATTCACGATTTGTATAGTGTCCCAACTTTTTTGGAATCCGGTTTGTATAACTCGCAACCATTTCAGTCTGAAAATTAGGGACAGTTCCTGCAAATTTGGGACTGTTGTCAACTATGCATTGTCCAGATAATGCCACACAAATGTACATATTAGTGATGAGCAAGCATGCTCGTCCAAACTGCTGTTCAGCTCGAGCATCGCTATGCTCAGCAGATCCAAGTGCTCGGCCGAATACTTTGGGTGCTCAAGTATAATTTAACACAATGAAAGTCAATGGGAGACCCAAGCATCAAACTAGACACCCCCTGCTCTGAAGAAAAGAGTGTCTGGTTCACAAAAAAAAGGTTAGAAATTGATGGAAACCCCATCAAAAGGGTTTGGAAACAGCATTAAGAGGATGGCTGGATGTATCTTGGACTCCTATTATCTACAACATGCAATAGACAACCACACAAAGACTATATGCCAAAAGCCAAGTATATGCACGCACGCACGCACGCACTCTATCTATCTATCTATCTATCTATCTATCTATCTATCTATCTATCTAACAGATGACAGGCTTAGTCAGAATACCTTACAATGGCAGCCTTGTGCACTATGAGACATTCCAAACCAGCTCTCATCTGACTGAGAGCCAGTAAGCCCCAAAGTTATTTTGCATCTGTTGGATGGCTTGGGTGGACCTGCGCACCTAGATCAATATCATTAGGGAGACAAAAAGTTTTCTGATTGTCCTAAAATAATATTCAATAGCCTTTCTATACAGTTTTGTCATGTAAAAACTAATTTGCATAAACATCGGGTTATGGGAAAGACATGCAAATGAGCAGAATCTGCCTTGTTTTTCAGCTGTCAAGACTATGAAAACCAATAGATGGCGCTATTGAGTTATAAACAGTGCCCCCTTTTGGTTTCACAGTCTTATGACAACAGACTAATAGTTTTGTCAGAAGTTTATGAAACCAATAGATGGCACTGTTCATAACTCAATAGCACCATCTATTGGTTTCATAGTCTTCTGACAAGAATATTAGACTATGAGTCTTATGACAAGCTTATTAGTGTACTTTTTTGCATAGAAAATTTGCAATACAAATTAGCAATTAGAATATTTGCGATCTACACTAGGATGATATCTGACACTCAGAATGCTAGGTAATAACTCAGTGATAAAATCTGACACTGGAAAAGCTGGGTAATAACTCAGTTAATATATCTGACACTGGGAAAGTTGGGCAATAACTCAGTAAATATATATGACACTGGGAAAGCTGGGTAATAACTCAGTGATAAAATCTGACACTGGGAAAGCTGGGTAATAAGTCAGAGATAAAATCTGACACTGGGAAAGTTGGGTAAAAACTCAGTGAAGATATCTGACACTGGGAAAGCTGGGTAATAACAGTGATAATATCTGACATTGGGAAAGCTGGGTAGTAAGTCAGTGATAATATCTAACACTGGAAAAGCTGGGTAATAACTCAGTGATAAAATCTGACACTGGGAAAGTTGGATAATAACTCAGTGAAGATATCTATAGTTTCAAATATGTTTGACCACAGCACTCTTTCCTAAACTAGCAAAACTGGGTGCACGTCTGGGTTTTGTTCTTAGCTCCACCTCAAGAACTGTATATGTTATATAGATTTAGATAGCTCTCCAACGATAGTTATGATGCTCAGTGAATTTTATTTAATTTAATTTCAGCCGGGCACAGTGGTACACAAGCAGCAATATTTCGGGC
Organism: Bufo gargarizans; assembly: GCF_014858855.1. Lineage (NCBI taxonomy): Eukaryota > Metazoa > Chordata > Amphibia > Anura > Bufonidae > Bufo > Bufo gargarizans. The sequence goes on from NC_058082.1 coordinate 190,992,837, forward strand.
TAACATAAGCCCTTCATCAGGCGTAACGTGATCACATACAGGACGCAGTGAAGATATCTGACACTGGGAAAGCTGGGTAATAACTCAGAGTAGATTGCGAATATTCTAATTGTGAATTTTTATTGCGAATTTTCCATGCAAAAGGCTACACTAATAAGCTTGTTATAAGACTGTGGCGAAACCAACCTCGCCACTGGGTTTTGGAGAGGCCTGTTTACCAGCCTCTTGCCTCAGGATTACGGCCCTTTAAGATACATTTACTAATTTTTAAACCCCTTAACCTATTCAAGTGAATTTTAGATAGGTTTGTCCCCAAGTTATACTGGTTAAATTGATACAAAAGTTATATGTATGTACAATGTAAACTCACAAAGTTGTAACAATTTATAAGAAGTGTAACTTTTCAGTGTAGGAGATAGTTGAGTAGATACAGAAATTGACTCAATTATCTCCTAGACAGAGGTGAGGAATATGCTGGGTGTGTTTCTATTGTCCCATTGTCCCATTGTGTGTTTAAATGGTGATTTCTGTCCTGTTGTCTCCACATGTGTATTGGCGATTTCCCTTTGTCCTGAGAGATAATTGAATTGCTCCTCGGGTGTCTCTAGGGCAGAGAGGAGGAAACCATGATGCTTTGTGGGGATGTGTTGTGTCTGTGTATCCTGAATTGCTGCATATCTGTCCTGTGTCACAGTCTCCCTTATGGTCCCCTAGGGGCGTGTCCACCAGATGGGGACCTGCATAAATATGGGCGAGTAGCCCTCAATAAAGAGTGCCTGTTTTATCCTTCATCATGTTGAGGCTGGTGTTTTGGGTAACTGATCAACACTGGGGGATTGCTATACGCTGGAGATTTGCTATACTCCCCTGGCATAACTACTAGCTCTTGTAAGAGCTGTTCCTGCTCTCTGGATGTAGGAGAGGTTCACCCACTGGAAGCTGAAGCCCGGTCTTGGGTCCAGCGTGGGTGGAGGACGGTGAGACCCCAACCAAGCTGCGGCGGTTCGTGGGGTCTGCAGTGCGTACGGTGTCAAGTGGAGTGCTTGGAGTCCTCGGAAAGCACTAGGAGCATCTATCGACAGAGGTACCCGGTCGGGGTGCCAGGAGATCCGTTACAAAGACTCATAGTCTAATATTCTTGTCAGAAGACTATGAAACCAATAGATGGCGGTATTGAGTTATGAACAGCGCCATCTGTTGGTTTCATAAACTATTAGTCTGTTGTCATAAGACTGTGAAACCAATAGATGGCCATATTCATAACTCAATAGCGCCATCTATTGGTTTTCATAGTTTTATGACAGCTGAAAAATAAGGCAGATTCTGCCCATTTGCCTGTCTTTCCCATAAGCCCATGTTTATGCAAATGAGTTTTTACATGACAAAACTGTATAAAAAGGTTATTGAATATTATGTTAGAACAATCAGAAAACATTTTGATAAAAGTTTTTGATAAACCTAATGATATTGATCTAGGTGTACAGGTCCACCCATACTATACAACAGATGCAAAATAACTTTGAGGTTTACTGGTTCTCAGTCAATAGAATATCTCATAGTGCACAAGGCTGCCATTGTAAGGTATGCTGGCTGTTATCTGTCTCATGGATAGATTGACAGATTGCACATACCTGGCTTTTGGCATATAGCCCTTGTGTGGTTGTATGTTGTACATAATAGGAGTCTAAAATGCATCCAGTTATCCTCTTAATGCTGTTTCCAAACCATTTTGATAGGGTTTCCATCAATGACTTCCATTGTGCTCGGGTGCTCGGTAGAACACACAAGCATACCGATGTGTTCGGCCAGAGCACACGAGCACTTTGATGCTTGCTCAACACTAGTCCATATACTTCCAGATAGTGATTTAGTAGAGTAAAAAGTATCCAGATAAGTACTGTGATTCATTGTATACATACATTTTGCCATATGGGTGCTAGAAATACTGCTATATTGTGCCCACTATTAGTACATTTTTAACAAGGTAGCATTATTTTCTTGCAATAAAGAATAAAAATGATATACAGTGCAATCAGAAAGTCTTCAGACCCTTTCACTATGCTCACATTTTGTTATTATGTGGCCTTGTGCTAAAATAAATAAAGTTCAGCAGCCCACCATACAAAGTGAAAGCAGAATGTTTGAAATCTATTGACATACAGTAAGCATTCAGACCCTTTACTCAGTACTTAGTTGAAGCACCTTTGGCAGCGATTACAACCTTCAATCTTCTTCGCTATGATGCCACAAGTTTTCACACCTGTGTAAGGGTTAGCCCCTAGAATACGGTTCTTTGCACAGCTATCTACAATATGGTGCACATAGACTGTGATGACTTATTTCAGCCACTAGAGGTCACTGTGGCTCTGAGTAAGAGGAAGCTGAACTGTTTCTGAGATGCACAAGAGGTAGGAGGAGCCAGAGGTTCCCGGGGTTTGAGTCCTGGCTAGAGGTGGGAGTGCCCTGAGAGCTGTGAGAGGATGGCTGCCATGTTAGGAGCCAAGTAAAGGCTAGTGATGGGACATGGAGCCTGACTGATGGAGTCCTGAGAAGCTGGCTGTGCTGGAGATAGGCCAAGATAGACTCTGAACTGAAGTGCTGCAGCTGTGACCCAGAGAAAGAGACTGCACAGTGTGTTACAGAGGAGTGGGACCGTGTGTGGAGACCAGCCGGATCCTTCCTGCCAGAGGTGGAGAGCTGCATCTGTTGTGACCAGAGAGAGAAAGACAGACAAGAAAGCGACCGGACCTGGAGCCAGACTGCATCTTATTAGATCCAAGAGAATCTGCAGAACTGTGAGTGGCACAGGTGCTTATCTGTGATAAGTTATAGAGTCAGGGACTTAGTCAGTGCGCTGTAGAAGCGTCCCCTGGGTAGCAGGGCTAGATAGGAAATTGGTAGTGAAAGTAGCCTGCAAGCTGACTGTTTGCTGTTTAGCTTATTCTATGTCTATGCAAAATTTCATTACCACTGTTGTTGTGTTATATTCACCTGTTCATACCATTCATGTCATTGACCCATTGTGCCGCTGGTGCGGTGGTACTGTATTGTTACTCAGGTTTTCCGGCAGTTTCATTTTGTTCCTTAATAAAGCCGGCTTTTGCTTCAGTCTCCTTGTCCGCTGTACTGTACTTGAATCCTGCTTTGCGTTCTCTCCCTCCTGACCGCTACAAGTGGCGCTGCGAGCAGGGTACAGTCACAGAGATGGAGGCGGCTGAAAGCAATGTGCATAATGCTAATGTGAGTACCTCAGGCAATGGTGGAACCCCTGCAAGGGCCCTCCCTATGGGCACGTTGTTTAACTTGCTACCCAAATTTGATGGCCAGAATATGTCACTGTCGGACTGGGTGATAAGGTTACGGAGCGCTGCTAGGATTTTACATTGTCGGCCCAGAACTCCAGGTGGAAATCGCGTTGGCTGCCTTAGAGGGTGAGGCTCGGAAGACTGTTTTCCTACAACCAGAAGCCACCTGTAGAACGTTGGAAGAGATTGTACAATTTCTAGAAGAAATATACGGTGAAACGGCTAGTGCGGGGCACCTCCGGGCAACGTTCTTTTACCGGATTCAGCGAGAAGAGGAAGAGGTCTCACAATATACAATGGCGTTACAGGGAATATTGGCCAAGATACAGAAAAAAGAGGCAGACGGAGTAACCGGCCTGGGACCAGTGGACCGTATACTGCGGGAACAATTCATTCTGGGACTCTACAGCACTCCCCTGAGACAGGCCCTGCGGAAACGAGTCAGGGTGGACCCTACTCTAACCTTCCGACAAATATTGGCAGATGCTGTGGCGCGGAGTAAAGAGGAAAGTTATGCGTCCGGAGTGATACGGACCCAGACCGTCACACCCCACAGGGTTACAAAGAGCAAAGAGGTCCTAGTCAGAGGTGTACAAGACTTACAGAGCGCTCTGAGTGCTATGCACGAAAAGATGGCGCACCTGGAAAAACGGATGGAGTCGTGTTATCTCTCTGAGGCGGCCTGTCCGGCCCAACAACAAGCCTATCAGGCGACCCTGCAGGTTCCTACGCCAGAATGTCCTCACCTTAAGTTGCCTCCCCACCAAGTTCTAGGGGCACCTCCCGCACGCAGGCGGAGAGGGGGCCGTCGAAGGGTACAGTGTTGGCGGTGTGGAAATATAGGACATTTCGCCAGAGAGTGTTGGAGTAAGCCGCCTGGACACCCAGAACCTCTGGATTATTGGGAGCAAGCCACTCCACACAAACCTACCCAGACAGCATTTCAACAGCGGATCCGATTTTGTGGGACCCGGAAGAGAGTCCCAGCACACCAATCTGTGGTAATTCCGCGAGAGAAACGTCCCAGAGGCGATTTGAGCGAGTGTTGGGAGGTACAGCCATACAAAGTGAGCAAGGGAGTGTATCCCGATGGTCCGACTTACAAAGTGCAGGTTGCAAAGGAGGAGTTTGCCTCACGTACTCTACATAGGAATATGCCACGGCCATGCCGGTCCAAAGAACCCGCGACCACATCCAGATCTCCTGTACAGGAAGAACCCAGGTTAACAGCTACCAGTGGAGAAAGTAAGGTCCTAGAAGATAGTCAAGACCTCCAGAGATCCAGTAGGTCTACTGCAGGGGTTTCACCAAACAGGTACGCTGCTGATGAGTTTATTTGGTCTGCCTGTAGGTATGGTGGACAATGTTGTACTGCCGTTTAAATGTTCCATTAACCCCTTTGTTTTCCATGGACTATATAGGGAGGCCGAGGACGGCCGCCGTTAAAGTGGGGGGGCATGTAAGGGTCAGCCTCTAGAATACGGTTCTTTGCACAGATATCTACAATATGGTGCACATAGACTGTGATGACTTATTTCAGCCACTAGAGATCACTGTGGCTCTGAGTAAGAGGAAGCTGAACTGTTTCTGAGATGCACAAGAGGTAGGAGGAGCCAGAGGTTCCCGGGGTTTGAGTCCTGGCTAGAGGTGGGAGTGCCCTGAGAGCTGTGAGAGGATGGCTGCCATGTTAGGAGCCAAGTAAAGGCTAGTGATGGGACATGGAGCCTGATTGATGGAGTCCTGAGAAGCTGGCTGTGCTGGAGACAGGCCAAGATAGACTCTGAACTGAAGTGTGACCCAGAGAAAGAGACTGCACAGTGTGTTACAGAGGAGTGGGACCGTGTGTGGAGACCAGCCGGATCCTTCCTGCCAGAGGTGGAGAGCTGCATCTGTTGTGACCAGAGAGAGAAAGACAGACAAGAAAGCGACCGGACCTGGAGCCAGACTGCATCTTATTAGATCCAAGAGAATCTACAGAACTGTGAGTGGCACCGGTGCATTTTGCTCCTTAATAAAGCCGGCTTTTGCTTCAGTCTCCTTGTCCGCTGTACTGTACTTGAATCCTGCTTTGCGGTCTCTCCCTCCTCTGACCACTACACCTGCATTTAGTAATTTTCTGCCGTTCTTCTCTGCAGATCCTGTCAAGCTATGTCAAGTTGGATGGGGACCATTTCAGGTCTCTCCAGAGATGTTCGATTGGGTTCAATCCAGGTCTCTGGCTGGGCTACACAAGGACATTCACTCCTGTGTTGTCTTGGCTGTTTGCTTAGGGTTATTGCCTTGTTGGAAGGTGAAACATCATCCTAGTTTGAAGTACAGAGCACCCGGGATCAGATTTATGAATATCTCTGTACTTTGCTCCCTTCAGCTTTCCCTCAACTCTGACCAGTCTCCCTCCCAGTCTCTGAAAAACACTCCAACAGCATAATGTAGCCACCACCATGCTTCACTACAGTGATGGCTTTAGGCAATCTCTGATTTCCTCCTGACATGACACTTAGAATTGAGACTTAAAAGTTCAATCTTGGCTTCAACAGACCAAAGAATCCAGATTCTCAATAGTCTGAGAATCCTTTAGGTGCTTTTTTTAAAACTTGCATGGGTTGTTTACTGAGGAAAGGCTTCTTTCTGGGTACTCTACCATAAAGCCCAAATTGGTTGAATGCTGCAGTGATGGTTGACCTTCTGGAATATTCTCCCATCTGAACACAGGATCTTTGGAGCTCAGCCAGAGTGACCATTAGTTTCTTGTTCACCTTTCTTACCAGAGCCCTTTTCCCCCGATTACTTGGTGGGGTGGCTAACAGTGATGAGCGAGCACCAAAGTGTTCGAGTGTTCGGTCCGAACACATTGCGATATAATGGAAGTCAATGGGAGACAACCAGGTACCCCTTGCTCGGATGAGGGGAGAGTGCCTGGACCATATGAAAAGGTCTGAAAGTGATGGAAACACCTCTGAAATCGATCAGGAACAGCAGGGGGACCATGTCTGGATGCATCTTGGACCCCAATGTCGTTGCTGGGAACCATGTTGTCCAAGTTGTACGCCACTTTTACAGACTGACAAAAACGCCCAAAACCCTGCCCCCACAAAAAAAAAAAAATCCTTTTTAGAGGAAACATTGTTAGGAAACTTTCTTTCCTGTAGATTCAATTGTATATACAGTGTAAGTGCTGCTGAAGAAGCACTCCAATACAGCCTGTATTTCACCTAAAGGAAGGCCTCATTCACATGGTGGTACAATTGTTCAGGTAGTGGGACTCTTACACTCATACAGGCTATGGACTAAGTGAAAGGGCTGCCAAAAATTACAAGAAACCGGCACTCCAATGCACCTTTTATTACACATAAAGGAGAGCATCATACACACCCTTTAAAAATTATAATTAATGGCCTGCTGGTGACCCTCAAAAAACATTAGGAGCAAAGACCTGCTGGTTACCCTCTAAAACATTACAGGTGAGGGCCTGCTGCTGACCTGACCCTCTTAAACATTATGGTTGAAGGCCTGCTGGTGAGCTGACATTGGAGGTGAGGGCCTGAAGGTGAGCGAACCCCATAAAACATTGTAGTGAGGGCCTACAGGTGAGCAGACCATATGAAACATTGGAGGTAAGGGCCTGAATGTGAGCGAACCCCATAAAACATTGTAGTGAGGGCCTACAGGTGAGCAGACTGTATGAAACATTGGAGGTGAGGGCCTGAAGCTGAGTGAACCCCGATAAAACATTGTAGTGAGGGCCTACAGGTGAGCAGACCATATGAACCATTGGATGTGAGGGCCTGAAGGTGAGCGAACCCCATAAAACATTGTAGTGAGGGCCTACAGGTGAGAAGACCATATGAAACATTGGAGATGAGGGCCTGAAGGTAAGCGAACCCCATAAAATATTGTAGTTAGGGCCTACAGGTGAGAAGACCATATGAAACATTGGAGGTGAGGGCCTGAAGGTGAGCGAACCCCATAAAACATTGTACTGAGGGCATATATATTGTATGGAACAGGAGGAGGAGGAGGATAAGAAAACAAGATTCAAACATATACCCTTTTTTGGAGGTGAAAAGGGTGCATCTGAATCTTGTGGTTGAGTACATTGTAAAGCATACATTTAAATTGTGTATTTGTTCCTCATTAACTCAGCGTTCCTCTGGTGGAGTGGAGAAGTCAGCGGCAATCCAGGCCTTGTTCATTTTTATCTTAGTCAACCTGTCAGCATTGTAAGTGGACAAGCGGATACACCTATCTGTTATAATGCCACCAGCAGCACTAAATACACGCTCAGACAATATGCTGGTGGCAGGGCAGCACCTCCAAGGCATAGAGTGCAAGTTCGGTCCACGTGTCCAGCTTGGACACCCAGTAGTTATAAGGCACCGAGGGACCATTCAGGACGCTGACACAGTCTGCTATGTATTCTTTCACCATTTTCCAAAACTTGTACCTCCGTGAGCCACTAGGCCATGCTTAAGGGTGAGTCTGCTGGCGGGGTGTCATAAAGGTGTCCTATGCCTTGGACAGTGTTGCCCTGCGTTTGTTGGAACTGGTGTGTGTTCCCCTTGTCTCCCTTCCTCGGTTGCCAAAGGAAGTACGGACTCTGCCGCCAGCATTGTCAGATGTAAATGTTTGGAGCAATTTCTCAACAAGGACAAGGAACCTCTGGTATTGCACCATTTTACTTGCCCTCTCCACCACAGGAATGAGATATGAGAAGTTCTCTTTGTAGCAGGGGTCGAGAAGGGTGAAAACCCAGTAATCTGTGTTGTCTAAAATGCGTATAACGCAAGGGTCGTGGAAAAGGCAGCCTAACATGAAGTCAGCCATGTGTGCCAGAGTACCAACAGGCAAGACGTCCATGTCGACATCAGCATGACTCTCCATCTCCTCATTCTCCTCCTCATCCCCTTGTGCCCATCCACGTCAAACCAGTGGAATTAAAGTTCCGTCGGTAGTACCCTTTGTATCAGAGGCAACATTCTCCAGCTCCTCCTCATGGTCTAATTCACAGATGAAATGTGGGTGGTCTGGCTATCACCCACACTAAAGTCCTCCCCCATTTCCACATTTGCAACATTCAGAGTTCATTTCAAGTGTGCTATTTGCATTTGGAATCTGTTCCTGACAACTCTCAAGATGAGATTCAAAGAGCTGTCACTATCAGTGAAGCAAGCCATCATTAGGCTGAAAAAAAACAAACCAAAGCCATCAGAGAGATAGCAAAAACATTAGGCGTGGCCAAAACAACTTTTTGGAACATTCTTAAAAAGAAGGAACGCACCGATGAGCTCAGCAACACCGGAAGACCACGGAAAACAACTGTGGTGGATGACCGAAGAATTATTTCCCTGGTGAAGAAAACACCCTTCACAACAGTTGGCCAGATCAAGAACACTCTCCAGGAGGTAGGTGAAGTCTTCAAGAGAAGACTTCACCAGAGTGAATATAGAGGGTTCACCACAAGATGTAAACCATTGGTGAGCCTTAAAAACAGGAAGGCCATATTAGAGTTTGCCAAACGACATCCAAAAAAGTCTTCACAGTTCTGGAACAACATCCTATGGACAGAAGAGACCAAGATCAACTTGTACCAGAGTGATGGGAAGAGAAGAGTATTGAGAAGAAAAGGAACTGCTCATGATCCTAAGCATACCACTTCATCAGTGAAGCATGGTTGTGGTAGTGTCATGGCGTGGGCATGTGTGGCTGCCAATGGAACTGGTTCTCTTGTATTTATTGATGATGTGACTGCTGACAAAAGCAGCAGGATGAATTCTGAAGTTTTTCAGGCAATATTATCTGCTCATATTCAACCAAATGCTTCAGAACTCATTGGACGGCACTTCACAGTGCAGATGGACAGTGACCCAAAGCATACTGCAAAAGCAACCAAAGAGTTTTTTAAGGGAAAGAAGTGGAATGTTATGCAATGGCCAAGTCAATCACCTGACCTGAATCCGATTGAGCATGCATTTCACTTGCTGAAGACAAAACTGAAGGGAAAATGCCCCAAGAACAAGCAGGAACTGAAGCATCACCAGGGATGAAACCCAGCATCTGGTGATGTCTATGCGTTCCAGACTTCAGGCTGTAATTGACTGCAAAGGATTTGCAACCAAGTATTAACCTCTTCAGGACACATGACGTACCGGTACGTCATGATGTCCTGGTACTTAAGCACACATGACGTACCGGTACGTCATGTGTTGTTCCGATCACTGCCGCCCGGCGGGCGATGATCGGAACAAGGTGCCTGCTCAAATCAAAGAGCAGGCACCTAGGCTAAATGCGCGGGGGGGTCCCGTGACCCCCCCATGTTGGTGATCGCAACAAACCGCAGGTCAATTCAGACCTGCGGTTTGATGCGCTTTTTGCCGTTTCTGATTCCCGCGGTCCCTGACTTTATAATGCCCAAAATATATATGTTTTTCCTCGGGCGGTTATGGGCGGTGCGGGAGGCGGGCGGTGCGGCAGGCGGGATCGCGATCCCCCGCCCGCCTCCCATTGAAAAATCGTTGGTGTACAGTGGGTATATGCACATTGCTGGCACCCTGGTATAAACGGCTGACATCGGTGATGTGATGTCAGCCGTTTAACCCTTTCCATACCGCGGTCCGTACGGACCGCTGTATGGAAAAGGTTAACAGCGCAGGGAGCTCCCTCCCTCTCCGATCGGGGGGCTGCTGTGCCTTTGCAGCCCCCCGATGGGAGAGAGCCCCCAGACAGCCCCCCGCCAGCCCCGTCCTCACCCTTCCCCGTCTGCAAAGTTGTGGCAGACGGGGAATGTTCTAATGGCAACAGGATGCCTTCTCAGACATCCTGCTCTTCATGGTGCTGAACAGATCTATGCTGAAGGCATAGATCTGTTCAGTGTAAGTAAAATACAGTACAGTACAATATATATTGTACTGTACTGTATTATACAGACATCAGACCCACTGGATCTTCAAGAACCAAGTGGGTCTGGGTCAAAAAAAAAGTGAAAATAAAGTAAAAATCAAAAAACACATTTATCACTGAATAAAAAAATAAATAAAAAAATTCCCTACACATGTTTGGTATCGCCGCGTCCGTAACGACCTGATCTATAAAACGGTCATGTTACTTTACCCGAACGGTGAACGCTATAAAAATAAAAAATAAAAAACTATGATGAAATTGAAATTTTGCCCACCTTACTTCCCCAAAAAAAGGTAATAAAAGTGATAAAAAAGTTGCATGTACGCCAAAATTGTAACAATCAAACCGTCATCTCATCCCGCAAAAAATGAGACCCTACTTAAGATAATCGCCCAAAAACTTAAAAAACTATGGCTCTTAGACTATGGAAACACTAAAACATTATTTTTTTTGTTTCAAAAATGAAATCTTTGTGTAAAACTTACATAAATTAAAAAAAGTATAAATATTAGGTATCGCCGCGTTCGTATCGACTGGCTCTATAAAAATATCACATAACCTAACCCCTCAGGTGACCATCGTAAAAAAATAAAAACGGTGTAAAAAAAGCCAATTTTTGTCATCTTATGTCACAAAAAGTGTAATAGCAAGCGATCAAAAAGTCATATGCACCCCAAAATAGTGTAAATCAAACCATCATCTCATCCCGCAAAAAATGAGACCCTACTTAAGATAATTGCCCAAAAACGGAAAAAAAAACTATGTCTCTTAGACTATGGAGACACAAAAACATTTTTTTATTTTAAAAATGAAATCATTGTGTAAAACTTACATAAATAAAAAAAAATTGTATACATATTAGGTATCGCTGCGTCCGTGACAACCTGCTCTATAAAATTGCCACATGATCTAACCTGTCAGATGAATGTTGTAAATAACTAAAAAAAACTGTGCCTAAAAGGTATTTCTTGTTACCTTGCCGCACAAAAAGTATGATATAGAGCAACCAAAAATCATATGTACGCTAAACTAGTACCAACAAAACTGCGACCCTATCCCGTAGTTTCGAAAATTGGGTCACTTTTTTAGAGTTTCTACTCTAGGGGTGCATCAGGGGGGCTTCAAATGGGACATGGTGTCAAAAAAAACAGTCCAGCAAAATCTGCCTTCCAAAAACCGTATGGCATTCCATTCCTTCTGCGCACTGCTGTGTGCCCGTACAGCAGTTTACGACCACATATGGGGTGTTTCTGTAAACTACAGAATTAGGGCCATAAATAATGAGTTTTGTTTGGCTGTTAACCCTTGCTTTGTAACTGGAAAAAAAATATTAAAATGGAAAATCTGCCCAAAAAGTGAAATTTGGAAATTGTATCACTATTTTCCATTAAATCTTGTGCAACACCTAAAGGGTTAAAGACGTATGTAAAAATCCGTTTTGAATACCTTGAGGGGTGTAGTTTCTTAGATGGGGTCACTTTTATGGAGTTTCTACTCTAGGGGTGCATCAGGGGGCTTCAAATGGGACATGGTGTAAATAAACCAGTCCAGCAAAATCTGCCTTCCAAAAACAAAACGGCGCACCTTTCACTCTACGCCCCCGCTGTGTGGCCGTACAGTAGTTTACGGCCACATATGGGGTGTTTCTGTAAACGGCAGAGTCAGGGCAATAAAGATACAGTCTTGTTTGGCTGTTAACCCTTGCTTTGTTAGTGGAAAAAATGGGTTAAAATGGAAAATTAGGCAAAAAAATTAAATTCTCAGATTTCATCCCCATTTGCCAATAACTCTTGTGCAACACCTAAAGGGTTAACAAAGTTTGTAAAATCAGTTTTGAATACCTTGAGGGGTGTAGTTTATAGAATGGGGTCATTTTTGGGTGGTTTCTATTATGTAAGCCTTGCAAAGTGACTTCAGACCTGTAGTGGTCCCTAAAAATTGGATTTCTGAAAAATGTCAAGATTTGCTTCTAAACTTCTAAGCCTTGTAACATCCCCAAAAAATAAAATATCATTCCCAAAATAATTCAAACATGAAGTAGACATATGGGGAATGTAAAGCCATCACAATTTTTGGGGGTATTACTATGTATTACAGAAGTAGAGAAACTGAAACTTTGAAATTTGCTAATTTTTCTCAATTTTTGATAAATTAGGTATTATTTTGTGCAAGAAAAAAAAAAATTTTTACTTCATTTTACCAGTGTCATGAAGTACAATATGTGACGAAAAAATAATCTCAGAACGGCCTGAATAAGTCTGACAGTGGTCAGATTTGCAAAAAATGGCCTGTTCCTTAAGGTGAAATAAGGCTGTGTCCCTATGGGGTTGAAAAGTGAAAGTTTGATTTATGATTATTATTCTGTCCCATTGCTTTTGGTCGTGGGAGGAACATATGCAAACTGTTGTAATTCCTACACCGTTCACCTGATTTGGATGTAAATACCCTCAAATTAAAGCTGACAGTCGGCAGCTAAATCACATCTTGTTCGTTTCAAATCCATTGTGCTGGTGTATAGAGCCACAAATGTTAGATTTATGTCGACGTCCCAATATTTATGGACCTGACTGTATGTTTGCAGTCTAAATTCACGCACACAAGTCGCCCAAACTAGTAAAATTTGTCCCAAATAGAAATGATTCTAGGCTGGAATACTGTATATAACATTTGTGGATCGAGCACGCGCACAGATGTGGCACAAATTAGGTTAATTTCCCCAGAAAAATACATTTCTATGATGGAGCGGTGTATATTTCACTAGCAGGCACACTCTAGTGAATAAGCCCCTTTTTAGAATTTCTGCTAAACACACTGCTTTCTGATGGTGTACTGTAGATCTCATTGATATGTAATATTTCTTTCTTTTGAAAGCTTTTTGGTACTGAACACAGCGATTTTCCAGCCTTGCACTATCTGTCCCTTCCTGCAGATGGCAGTCCCTAATACTGTTGAATTTAACCCTTGTTAAAAATAAATAAATGCTGCACAGCTGTCAAACACACACTTTAGTCCTGAAGAGGACTGTCTTGTCTTTAAGAGCTTTTTGGGAGTTCAATCGTTGTAATTTCAGCAAACTGCTATACGTTCCTGCCTACTGTCGGCTCTCCCTGACGCTGAATGATCCGAGCGTGGGACGTCGGCTCCTATATAAACTAGTACCAAATGTTCCGGCCAGCCAACCAGTGTAAGGCTTATAGCTAACATGGCTATGGCATTACACTGGAGGGAATTACTTAACTGAAGGGTGATTGGATGCTTCAGAAGGCGCCAAATGTGCAGGGCTGAGACTCGAGCAATGCGATGAGCACATGTGGTATTCTGCCAAGTACCGCCACGAGCCAAGCATAGCGATGCTTGAGCCGAACCGGTGCTCGGCTGAGCATGCTCGCTCATCACTAGTGGCTAATGAAGATTCCAGGTTTGTTCCAAACTTTGAGGCCACTATGCTCTTGGGAACTTTCAGTACAGCAGAAATCTTTTTGTACCCTTCTCCAGATCTGTGCCTCCACACAATCCTGTCTCTGACCCCTACATGCAGTTCTTTTCTCCTCATAGCTTGGTTTTTGCTCTGTTAAGCGATGTCAACTGTGAGATATTACACAGAGGGACAAGCGCTATTGGAACAACTAATTGCAACTGGTGTGCTATAACAGTTGCCCCCCAAAAAATTGATTGAGGCAGTGGTGCGACATACCTAGAATATAATTTCTATATAGTGCATTTGTATTGTGCAGCATTTGTGTGCGGTTTTGCTGAGATACCGCAGCTATACAGAGGGACAAACGTCATTGGAACAACTAATTGCAAGTGGTGTAATATACCAGTTGCCCCCCCAAAAAAATGATTATGGGGTTCTATATAACTGCTTCCACAAATACTGCTCTTCTATAGGGACTTTGTCACAGGGTTATTTTGAAAATGACAGGCAGAAGAAGAGGCAGGCTATTCCGCAGGGGTGGTGGGGGTCAGGCAGGTGCAGGCCTCTTCCGCTGTACCCCGTAAGCTCCCCAGAACCTATTCGACGTGCCAGGTGAGAGGTTGGCATGCTGTGCTGTGCTGTGGCTGTTGTGGCTGGAAGCCAAGAGCCACACTGGCCCTGCACGCCTTTCAGCTCTGCGGTCACAGGCTGATCAGTGGCTAACCCTGCTCAATTTGACAGTTGGTAAAGTGGTGTGCGACAACAGTGCCAATCTGCTGAGCGCGCTGAAACAGGGCAAAATGACGCACGTGCCGTGCATGGCACACGTCCTGAACTTAGTGGTGCAGCGATTAGTTGCCAAATACCCCGAGTCCAGGACGTCTTGCGGCAGGCCAAGAAAATCTCTGGCCATTTTAAAAGATCTTACACAGCCATGGCTCGCCTTGCTGACGTTCAGCGGTGACACAATTTGCCCGTCACATGTCTGATTTGTGACTGCCTGACGCGCTGGAACTCCACCTTGTATATGCTTGATAGGCTGCTCCAGCAGAAACATGCTGCTAATGACTAACTGTACAAACTCTGCGTCAGGACAGGTTCTGTGGAGCTCGTTTTCTTTTCACCGCGCCAGTGGATGCTCATGCGTGACGCATGCAGACTTCTGCGGCCATTTGATGAGATCACCAAACTGCTCAGTTGCAGCCAGGGCACCATCAGTGACATTGTACTTTACTATTTCTTTCTGGAGCTTGCATTGCGTTGTGCCATTGATCAAGCCGTCGAGGAGCAGGAACAGGAAGATGAGGAAGTCGCAATGCTGAATAAATTCCCGGGGGGTGGTCTACTCCATCTGAGACAAGTCAGCAGATGTCTGAAGAGGAGTCAGAGGAGGGTGGTGCCTGGGGGGAGGAGGAGGAGGAGCAAGAAGAGCAGGATTAAACTTTTTTTGGATCCCTGGTGTTGTCAGTGGATGGGGCAGGAGACAGAGGACGACATTCTCCTGGGGCCTTCATGTTCCAGTGTTTGAAGAGGGACCCCCGTATAAAAAGCATAAAGGGCAAGGACCAGTACCTGGTGGCAATGTACTTAGACTAAAGATACAAACACAAAATGGCAGACATGTTACCAGCATCACAGAGAGCTGTCAGAATGCAGCATTTCCAGGCTTTGCTGCGAGAGATTCTTCATTCTGCTGTTGCGGGCGCTGGCAGAGGAATTTCCACCCACAGAGAAACAGTTGCGAGTACCAATTCTACAGCGTATGCAAAAAGATTTGCAGATGTGTTGGTCACTTTGGATATGAGATCATTCTTGCAGCCAACCCATCTACAGCCGCCCTCGGATCCAGCCTCCGAGAAAGCCTAGACCGACAGGTGTATGACTACATCGGTTTAACGGCCGATGTGGAACCTCTGAGAAGCGAGGAACCCCTTGACTACTGGGTGTGCAGGCTTGACCTGTGGCCAGAGCTGGCACAATTTGCCATGGAACTCTTGATTTGCCCCTCGTCAAGTGTTCTTTCCGAAAGGACGTTAGGCGCAGCAGGGATGATCTTGACCGATAAGCGCACTCGCCTAGCTCACGACAGTGTGGACTACCTCACATTTCTAAAAATGAATGAGGCATGGATCTGTCCGGTGAATGCCTAATGTTTGGGACCTCGGAGGAATTCAACACCTCTGACGACCATGTGTTATTGAATTTCAACTATTATCATTTAGAGCTTTTTCAAGAGGGGATTTTGTTAGCCATGTTTTTAATCCAATTTTATATATTTTGTTCTTTTAAACGTATGTATTTGACATCTATTTGTCCTGGCCAGCAGTAAAATTGATATCCAATGACTGTCTAATATACTTCCAGCCACATAATTACTTGTTCTTTTCTGTCCGGTAAATGCCTAATGTTTGTGGCCTGTACTCCACTGGCCTGCCATAAAATTGATATCCATTGACTGTCTAATATACTTCCAGCCACATAATCACTTGATCATTTATGTACGGTGAATGCATAATTTTTGGGGCCTGTAATCTAACTGGCCAACAGTAAAATTGTTATACAGTGACCGCCTAATGTACCTCCAGCCACATTATCAATTGTTCTTTTCTGTCTAGTGAATGCTTAATGTTTGGGGCCTGTACTCCAGTGGCCTTCATAATATTTTTTAACCATTGACCGCATAATGTACCTCGAGCCACATAATCACAATTTATTTTATGACAGGTGAATGCCAAATTTTTTAGGACCATACTCCTGTGGCCTAAAATAACATTTTTGTAGGCTCCAGCAGGGCACATTTCTGATTGTTTCCCTTTTAAGACGGATAAAAATGGCACCTGATAAAAATACATATTTTCTGGTATATAATTTTTTTGGTATGTCACTGTCCATGTTGTGGGATGATTTGTGCAATTCTTGTAAGTATTTGGTGGCTGCAAATATGACCTGAAGGTTTTTCAGGTTCGCCATTAAAGTGAATGGGGCCGCCGCAAACATTTGATCAGGTTCGCGCGATCGCAATCACGAATTGTTTCGGCAGTTGTTTGGCCATTACAAGTCCTGACTGCGTACAGCATCAGGACATAGTGATCACACTATAACGTGACATTGCTTATAGTCAGATCACAGTGCTGTGCAGGCTCAGAGAAGACCAGGGATCGTTGAGTGCAGGAGAGACCACTGGATCTGCATAGTGGCAGCAGAGCAGGAGAAGTAAGTTAATTTATTTTATCTCTGATGGGGGTCTGATCTGAGGTCTGATGTGGATGACTGAAATGGGGGTTTGATCTAATATAGGAGTCTGATCTGAGGTCTGGAGGTTTGAAATAGGGGTCTGATCTGCTACAATGGTCTAATCTGAGGTCTGATGTTGGGGGTCTGATGTAAGGTCTGATATTGGGGTCTGATCTGAAGCCTGATGAAGATTGGGGTTCTTATTTTGGGGTCTGATTGGGGGTTTGTTCCGAGGTCTGATGATAAATATGCTTTCTTAGTTTCCTCCTCGTGCCTCTTATCTAGGTGTGTCTTATCATCAGTTGCGTCTTATAAAGCAAAAATACGGTATATGTTTAAGTTAAAAAATAATAGTAATAATAATCATAATAATTGAGATATTTAGTAATCCAGATTATCTGTTCTTCTGGACTAAATCTACTTTAAAAAACCTCATTTTTTACATACTGTTAATAGTACAAGGAAGAAAAGATCTATGAATTAAGAAAAATCAGTCATAATACATTTTTATGGGCATATGGCGCATGGAGTTATTATTCAACTGCATTCAAGTGATTCAGGAGGTCACAAGGTGAGCATGCATAAGAAAAAAAAATGAAAGGAGTCATAAGAGAACGGTTAAATATGTTATAAAGCAAAAGGACTTGACAGTAGAAACTCAAAACAGTTCTGCAATAGAGACAAAGGAAGCCAATAGGAGATTTCTACTCGGATACCAAATGAAAGAAATATAGGAAGAGGAGCATGATTCACTGTCAAAAGCTTCATAAAGGTCAAGTAGAATCAGAAGAGAAGAAAGGCCTTGAGATGTGGAAATATGAAGGTCATTAGTTACTATGGTGAGTGTTGTTTGGGTTTAGAGTTGTGTGCAGACAAATATGCACAATGTTCAGCAGAGCACAGAAAACACAGATGATATATTCTGCATGTACGCTTTTTATTTCCAAAAAGATGACTGCTAGCTAATAACAGAGGTTAAACTTTACACATTGAAAATGCACTATATATGCCGTGCTGAATGCATGTAAGCAGTGCGACCTCTGTCCTCTGCATTGTTTGGCTGAGTAAGGAGGGAAAATGTGTGCAAATTTGCTCCCAAAGGCCTCTTGCCCACGACCGTATGCCCTCCGAGATATACGTTCCGTGAGTGGGCCATATGACCTGGAGCTGCATTGATTGTGCGATTGATTGTGCGCAGGGTTGCGCACAGCATCATAGATTACAATGTTTTCCCCTAAAATTAGGAAAATTGGCTTCTATCAGTTTTCTTTATTTTCTTATTTTTGCCTTCCTCCGGATCAACTTGCATGATTAACAGGCTGAACTGGATGGACAGATGTCTTTATGCAGCCTTACAAACTATGTTAATATGTTACCATGAAAATGAAAATGTGACTCTTTTCACACTATGTTTTGGGAAAAAAAATTAACACATATACTGTAGAATATCAATATGGGACAGACCTATCCATAATTGTACCCTTTTGGCATAATTTTTTTTTTAACAGCTGGGAAAACTTTTCTATTGTGAATTTCACCACCAATGTGTAAAAAAAAAAAAGAATCACAAAAAAGTGTTAATTTTGTGGTTTATAGTGACAATTTGCTGTGGTTTTTAAACTATGCATTGCAAACAGGGAAATATGCCACAGGGAAATATGTTTACATTCTCCTTTAAAAATAAAATAAAACAACAGTTGAATGGATGACAACTTTTTACTACTCTGTGCTAACTTTACACCTTTTTGATTAATCCAATTGACAGATTTAACAAAAAGGTGTACAAACTGCCATATAGTATTGTTGCAGTATTCCTTGTGATCCACTGGGAAGGCCCTGAACTAAAGATGATGAAAGAAAGACGGCCTATGAGAAATCAGATCTGAGTACAGACAGAGACTGACACACAGGTGTTAGCCTAGAGGTGCAAGCTCATAGTTTACTGTGTGGTGGCTCAAGTAACCGAGCTTTAAATTCAACCTCCATTTAAAGAACAGATACAGAGAAAGATGAGCAGCCTACGAGCAGATTATGTACACAATCAGAAGTGTTCCCACCAATTTAATGATTTCAAAGACATCACAGAAAGAGGCTTCAGTTTCTTTACAGAGCATCGATATTCATATATATATATATATATATATATATATATATGTTGCTAAGTGGATGCATCTGCCCAGAGCACTCGAGAATGAACTGTCTATAATAAACCCACCTGATTTGGCTGACCCCACAGATTGTGCTTGAGTATCCCTATATGACCCTAAACTCAAAACAACACAACACCAGATATGTTATAACACATAGGTGCCACCCTGATGAAAAGACTAGGAAAATATCACCAGTGTATTCATAGGTTAGGTTGGGGGGGGGGGGGGGGCACCATTGCTGTTCCCCATCATTGCTGTTCCCCATCATTGCGCCTGCAACTCGCAAATAAATGTGCTTCGTGACAAAGTAATTTGAGTCCGCATCCGAGCCGCCGTTGTGCTGTCCGCATTCGTTGCTCCGTTCTGTGGCCCCGCATCTGTGGTCCATTTTGCGGACAAGAATAGGCATTTCTACAATGGGCCGCCCGTTCGTTCCGCAAATTGCAGAAGGCATACGGGCAGCTTCCATTTTTTGCGGATCTGCGTTTTGCAGACCGCAAAAAACGGAACGGTCGTGTGCATGAGGTTTATGTGTAATTGAATTGTGTAAGCCCCATGCCACCTCTGTTGTACCTACTTCTTCTCATCAATTTCCTGGCATGTTCAAACCACCAAAATTTTGCTTCACTGCATCGTGTACTTCCCAATGTCATCGGCCCACCCATGTACATCCATTCCTTTGAAGTTTATGCAATGATACTAGCATCAGCATCGCTATAGAGTGACTAAAAGTGTCCTCTGAACCAATACTTGTATAGCCAAACGGGAACAAATATCACCATGCGGCCCCTGTATTATCCCCAGCAGCACCAAACACCAGCATGCATTGCAGATAGTAGCACCAGATACCTCTCCAAAAGCACCATATATTCCGGGGCATTATAAAATACCTCACCAGAAGTGGCAAATACACTGAGGCACAAAGTAACACCACAATGTGGCAAAAATACTGGCCTAGAAGCACCAAACAAATATCACAGTACAGCACAATATACCTCCTAGAAGCACCAAAATTATACCATAGTGTAGCACAAAATACTTCCTCAGCAGTGCCACATACCACAGTGTAACAAAAAAAAACCTCACAAAAATGTCAGATCCTACAGTGCGTCACACAATACTTCCTCAGAAGCACCAAACAAACGCTACAGTGCAACACCACTGGCAGCAGCATTCTCATTCGTATCCCCACTGGCAGCAGCATTGTTCAACTTTCTATACTGGCAGCTGCATTGTTCCCTTAGCCAATCCTTTTCCAAATTGCAGCTAATCATTTCTCTCAGCAACACTTTCCCTTTCAGCACAGGTGATGTCGCAGCTGCATGGAGAGTGTTAGCAGAGCTTATCTCTTACATGCTCTGCAGACTCCAATCCCCAGACTGCCACTCAAAACTCAGTGGATGCAGGACTTGTGCACACAAGATCATTTGACCACAATGTCAATGCAGGTCCTTCACTCCTTCTAACCATGGAAATTGCAAAGACAATGCAGGACTTATTTCTTTTTCCCCTTTACATTTCCTCTTGGACATGCCCTTATATGTTTGTCATGATATAACCAACTTTTCAAAATAGATTTAGTGTCATAAGGTGTCTATCCTTTATATGTGTATATGCAGCCACTCAATGGTTGTGCATTGCAGCCTGGCATATGGTAGCATCGTGTGATAATGTATTACATTTGGTTAATGAGAAATAGGAGTCTCATTAGAAGTTATCTGTAATAACACAAAGTTAATATCAATTGAAAAGCAAATTCAGTGCATGGCCATTAGCCTATTTATGGTTCTGCGGTTAAAAAGTATAATGTATAGATAAATAAATAAAATATAATATAAATAAAATTTAAAAGTATGACCATGAAACTTCTAAAACAGATGCTTATATAAGGGGGTACATAATGAGGAGAGAGAGAGAGAGAGAGAGAGAGAGAGGGAGAGATAAGAGTTAAATATGTTAAATATCTATCTATCTATATATACACAGAAAGAAGGACCATGAGATGCATATGGTACTGATAATCAGTCCTTGGACAAAGCTATAAGGCATATAGCAATCTCATGAGTATTATATCACTCTGCTATGGAGGGACTGGGGTCTCACCATATGGCATTGGTTTGGTTTGGTTTGTAGTAAGTGAGATAAATATCTGTACCTGCGGGGTACGCCCTGCTGATGCTGCTACCCTGCCTGTTTTTTTAAAATAGCTCTCCTGCACCCCGTTATGGCCCCCCACAAATTGTGAGCTCAGTATGCTAATACTGAGCATCGGAGCAATGAGGAGGAGACGCAGGCGTTTCCTTCTCCCTGACTGTAGCGGTGTCTAATCGCAGCACAGAGCGTCACAGCCAGGGAGAAAAACAGCCACAGGTACAGATATTTATCTCACTTACTACAAACCCATGAAAGGTCCTCTTTAAGGGTGAAGCTACATTGCCTGTCCAAAAAAAAAGGTCCCCACCGGGATTTAACTAAGCAAATAGTTTTGAGCCTCCTATTGGATAATTATCTTTCAGCTGGCAATAAGTTATTTAACCCCAACTGGTGCAATGAGTTGCTTCTCATTTCTTAAACAACCATGTTGAAAGACACATCTCGTGGTCATAGAAAAGATGTTAGTCTTTTTGAGAAGGGCCAAATCATTGGCATGCATCAAGCAGAGAAAGCATCTAAGGCGATTGCAGAAACTACTAAAATTGTGTTAAGAACTGTCCAACACATTATTAAAAACTGGAAGGATAGTGGGGACCCATCGTATTCGAGGAAGAAATGTGGCGGGAAAAAAATTCTGAATGATCGTGATCGGCAATCACTTAAACGTTTGGTGAAATCAAATACAACAGTAGAACTCTGGGCTATGTTTAATAGTGAAAGTAAGGGCGTTTCCATACGCACACTGCGAAGGGAACTCAAGGGATTGGGACTGAACAGCTTTGTAGCGGTAAGAAAATCACTAATCAGTTAGGCAAACCAGAAAAAAAGGCTTCAATTTGCTGGGGAGCATAAAGATTGGACTCTGGAGCAATGGAAGAAGGTCATGTGGTCTGATGAGTCATGATTTACCCTGTTCCAGAGTGATGGGTGCATCAGGGTAAGAAGAGAGGCAGATAAAGTGCCTACTATACAAGCCTGTGGGGGCGGTGCTATGATCTGGGGTTGCTGCAGTTGGTCAGGTCTAGGTTCAGCAACAGCATGTACTCCAAGAATGAGGTCAGCTGACTACCTGAACATACTGAATGACCAGTAGTGATGAGCGGCAGGGGCAATATTCAAATTCGTGATATTTCGCAAATATTTGGGTGAATATTCGCCATATATTCGCAAATTCGAGAATTTTTTATCTCCAGTCATTATTTTCTTGATTGCGGAAATCGCCAATTGAAAAATTTGCGAAAAAAATTTGCATTACGAAAATTCGTAATCAACACTATTCCTAAAGTCAAAGATATTGCAGCCTTCTCATTGGCTCACAAGCTAGAAGCAGGGTGGGATCATGTGTACTGATTAAAAGAACTCTCGAATATTCAAAATTACAAATATATATCACTATATTCTAAATATTCGCGAATTCTCGAAGTGCCGATATTCGCGATAAAAATTTGCTATTAGAATATTCGTGATTAACACTAATGACCAGCTTATTCCATCAATGAATTTTTTTCTTCCCTGATGGCACGGGCATATTCCAAGATAACAATGCCAGGATTCATTGGGCTCAAATTGTGAAAGAGTGGTTCAGGAAGCATGAGACATCATTTTCACACATGGATTGGCCACCACAGAGTCCGGACCTTAACCCCATTGAGAATCTTTGGGATGTGCTAGAGAGCAGAAGTCAGACTCTACCATCATCAATGCAAGATCTTGGTAAAAAATTTATGAAACTCTGGATGGAAATAAACCTTGTGACATTGCAGAAGCTTATCGAAACAATGCCACAGCGAATGTGTGCTGTAATCAAAGCTAAAGGCTTTTTTTTGGTGGAGACTTTTTTTTGGGACAGGCAGTGTATAACTGAGTCAGGGGCATTTAAGGATGAGAAGACAAGACATTAACATCTAAGCTTTAAGCACAATTCTGAACTTCAGTTACAAAACTAAAGAAAGATGCAATATTCTTCAAAAAATATGCAATATTTCCATAAGACAGCTGAGTCCTCCCACTAAATGTGATATGAAGAGAAATTATAGAGATTCACGGATATTTTACACCCAGAAATCCAAAGTTTAGTCCAAAATTTAGCTTTCCTATCGAAAAGAAAACACTAATAATGCATAAAAAGGTCTTTCAGTGATATGCAATGAGATGAGCTCTGTCCAGATTAAAGGTAAATTCAAATATGTTCAGGAATAAGAGAAGAATCTGCTCCAGGAATTTACCTTGGGCCTGTACAGTAAGATAATTACTCATCCTGTATTACCCAGATTGAAACAATTTGTATACACCTTTTCCCTCTAAAACTCTCTCCAAATTATCGGAGGATGTGTGAGGTGGTAGATGATTTGTTTCATGTTTTGTAGAAGTATGTAGCAGTCAATCAATTCTGGCACAAAATATTCAAAATAATATAAAAAATTGTAAGCTATGAAATACTGTGCAAACAACCCCTAAATTAGCTGTTCTGAATAGGAACATTGAACAAATATGTATGGAAGAAAGATAAAAATTTGCTCTTTTTTTCTTTCTTTCTTCATGTTTTCTCCAATCTGTCATCTCTTTTGTTAATAAATGCATAAAAATATGTTTATATGATATTTTTATATAATAGAACAAAACTAGAGTCTTTAACCCGATTCAAGCTAAGGTAAAGGCAAACTCATCCGTATATGAGCAATAGCTAAAAGTTCTTGGTATATTGGCCTGATTTTTTTGTTTTTCCAAGGTTAGGCAATCGTTAATAGCAGCAAAATTGTCGTCCTTCTTTGCACTTATATACTGTCATTAGAATGCTTTGCAGGTAGTTCAGTGACGATATACAGCTAAATAAGAGAGTATTTTATGAAGCTACAGATTCCCAGATATCTTGGCAGTTATTGATTTTCCTTTGTTTGAGGTGTAACCCTGGAAACCAGCCAGGCTACGGACTGCACAGCTTGTTTCCATGGATACATCTATGAAAGGTTGGTTATTGATAAGGTATCTATAAAGCAGAGGCAACTAATTTTCTACCCAATAATAATTT
Organism: Bufo gargarizans; assembly: GCF_014858855.1. Lineage (NCBI taxonomy): Eukaryota > Metazoa > Chordata > Amphibia > Anura > Bufonidae > Bufo > Bufo gargarizans. The sequence continues at coordinate 191,017,023 of NC_058082.1, forward strand.
TAACAATATAGGACAACTTTTTGGGGAGCTAGGAATGACATTTTCATTTGCATACATATCAAACTTGTTCAATCATTTCTATATGAACTGGTTTAGTCTGAGGGTTCAAAACACTCATGTGCACAGTAAAATCTCATGCCATAAAAAACATCTGAATTTTGACACAATATTGCATCAGAAATTTGCATGCTATTTTTCAGTGCGATCTTCAGCAACTTAAAAAAATTTGCTTTTTTTAAAGGTAAAAATTTATAGAGACGCATTTAGTCTGAAATACAGTATGTAAGCAAATTAAGGGGAGGGGGATTTATCATTTGTGGTGGTTTTGGTGTCTGTTTTAAATCTGTCTTTGCTTTGTAAGGTTACACCAAATTAAAATGGCACACAATAAAGTGATATACACCTATATCTGTGAAAGTACACCAGGGGCTTGCCTGAATAGAGATGTAACTATTTTGAAACTTTTTTAAAAGTTGCACATCATAAATGAGACTTAACCCCTTAAGGACTCACCCCTATTTCACCTTAAGGACTTGGCCATTTTTTTCAAATCTGACCAGTGTCACTTTAAGTGCTGATAACTTTAAAACGCTTTGACTAATCCAGGCCATTCTGAGACAGTTTTTTCGTCACATATTGTACTTCATGACACTGGTAAAATGAAGTTAAAAAAAAAATCATTTTTATTTATTAAAAAATACCAAATTTACCAATTTTTTTTTAAAAATTGCTAATTTCCAAGTTTCAATTTCTCTACTTTTATAATACATAGTAATACCTCCAAAAATAGTTATTACTTTACATTCCCCATATGTCTACTTCATGTTTGGATCATTTTGGGAATTATATTTTTTGGGGATGTTACAAGGCTTAGAAGTTTAGAAGCAAATCTTGATTCAGAAATTTTCAAAAACCCAATTTTTAGGGACTAGTTCAGGTCTGAAGTCACTTTGCGAGGCTTACATAATAGAAACCACCCAACAATGACCCTATTCTAGAAACTACATCCCTCAAAGGTATTCAAAACTGATTTTTACAAATGTTGTTAACCCTTTAGGTGTTCCACAAGAATTAATGGAAAATAGAGATACAATTTCAAAATTTCACTTTTTTTGCAGATTTCCCATTTTATTATTTTTTTTCCAGTTACAAAGCAAGGGTTAAAAGCCAAACCAAACTCAATATTTATGGCCCTGATTCTGTAGTTTACAGAAACACCCCATATGTGGTCGTAAACCGCTGTATGGGCACACGGCAGGGGGCGCAGAAGGAAAGGAATGCCATACGTTTTTTGGAAAGCAGGTTTTACTGGACAGTTTTTTTTGACACCATATCCCATTTGAAGCCCCCCTGATGCACCCCTAGAGTAGAAACTCCATAAAAGTGACCCCATCTAAGAAACTACACCCCTCAAGGTATTCAAAACTGATTTTACAAACGTCATTAACCCTTTAGGTGTTCCACAAAAGTTATTGGCAAATGGAGAATTAATGGAAAATAGAGATACAATTTCAGAATTTCAATTTTTGGGCAAATTTTCCATTTTAATAAATTTTTCCCAGTAACAAAGCATAGGTTAACAGCCAAACAAAACTCAATATTTATGGCCCCGATTCTGTAGTTTACAGAAACACCCCATATGTGGTCGTAAACCGCTGTACGGGCACACGGCAGGGCGCAAAAGAAAAGGAATGCCATATGGTTTTTGGAAGGCAGATTTTGCTGGACTGTTTTTTTGATACGATGTCCCATTTGAAGCCCCCTGATGCACCCCTAGAGTAGAAACTCCAAAAAAGTGAGCCAATTTTAGAAACTACGGGATAGGGTGGCAGTTTTATTGGTACTAGTTTAGGGTACATATGATTTTTGGTTGCTCTATATTACACTTTTTGTGAGGCAAGGTAACAAGAAATTGCTGTTTTGGCACAGTTTTTATTTTTTGTTATTTACAACATTCATCTGACAGGTTAGATCATGTGATATTTTTATAGACCAGGTTGTCACGGATGCGGCGATACCTAATATGTATATATATTTTTATTTATGTAAGTTTTACACAATGATTTCATTTTTTTTTTTTTTAACAAAAAAAATCATATTTTAGTGTTTCCATAGTCTGAGAGCCATAATTTTTTCAGTTTTTGGGCGATTACCTTAGGTAGGGTATGATTTTTGCGGGATGAGATGACTGTTTTATTGGCACTATTTGGGGTGTGTGTGACTTTTTGCTATTGCACTTTTTGTGATGTAAGGTGACAAAAAATTGTTCATTTAGCACAGTTTTTATTTTTTATGGTATTTATCTGAGGGGGTTAGGTCATGTGATATTTTTGTAGATCCGGTCGATACGGACGCGGCGATACCTAATATGTATACTTTTTATTTATTTATGTAAGTTTTACACAATAACAGCTTTTTTAAAACAAAAAAATGGTGATTTAGTGTCTCCATGTTCCATATTCTGAGCCATAGTTTTTTTTATTTTTTGGGCGATTGTCTCAGGTAGGGGCTCATTTTTTGCGGCATGAGGTGCCAGTTGGATTGGTACTATTTTGGTGGGCAAACGCCTTTTTGATCGCTTGCTGTTGTACTTTTTGTGATGTAAAATGACAAAAAAATTGTTTATTTAGCAGTTTTTATTTTTTATTTTTTATGGTGTTTATCTGAGGGGATTAGGTCATGTGATATGTTTATAAATCCGGCCGATACAGATGCGGCGATACCCAATATGTATACTTTTTTCCCCCCTATTTTTTACCAATTTTTTTAACTTTATTTGGGGAAAATTATGTTTTTGTTTATTTTTACTTGAAACTTTAAATTTTTTTGGGGGAAAACTATATTTCTTCAACTTTTTTTCACTTTATTTTTTGTACCACTTTGGGGGTCTAATCCTTTACAATGCATTCCAATACTTCTGTATTGGAATGCATTGGCTGTATGAGTAATACAGTGTGTATTACTCATACAGCTTCCAGGGCTTGGATCTCACAGGCTCTTCACCGGAAGGCAGCGCTTCCTTAGACATTTCGCTGCCTTCCATGCCATCGGGTCCCCCCTACAGCCGCATGGGGACCCGATGGCACCGCCCGATCGCCGCCACAAACTGCAAGTAAAACCACAAACCGCAGGTCTGAATTGACCTGCGGTTTGCAGCGATCGCCGATACGGGAGGTCACATGACCCCCCCGGCGTTGTGACAGGATGTCCGCTGAATGATTTTAGCGGGCATCCTGTCACAATTAACCCCCGCCACAATCTTTTTTTAAACTTAGGACGTACCGGTACTATGTCCTTAAGGGGTCAAAGGGTATGTACACCTTTTGGAGGTAATTTTTTATTATTATTGCATTATACTTATTTTGAGCTAAAAAGCTAAAAAAAAATCATTTTTTTCAATTTGTCTTTATTAACAATATGGTATCATTTTTTGTGTACAGAACTGAGATTCTGTACCAGCAGCCTGTGGATTTTCTGTCTTTTCCATCATCTGGGGAGCAGACAGACTTATATCTGCTCTCACATTATAAACACACATTAAAGCTCATTACTTATCTTACTGATAAGAATGTGGCTTAAAAAAGTGTTTGTCCTCTTAGTAGTTTAGAGATATGGGTTATTAGATGACCAGCACAAAGTGAAAGTACCAGTTACACAGTTAAAAAAACAGTTAACCCTTTCTGACTGAACAACACAATATTTTTAATAAAGGCCAATTGAAAATATGATTTTTAGCCAAAAATAAGTAAATGCAACCATTAAAAATAAATTGTCTTGAAAGGTGTACATAGCCTTTAACCTGTTTGGGACACATAACGTATCGGTACGGCATGATGTCCCGGTACTTATGGACAGATGATGTACCGGTACGTCATGTGTAGTTCCAATCATCGCCGCGCGACGGGCGGTGATCGGAACTCAGTGCCTGCTGAAATCATTGAGCAGGCACCCTGGGACAAGGCGTGGTTTGCTGCGTTTCCGTGTTATTCGGGTCTCAGGGGACCCGATAACCTGGAACAGGATGGTGATTGGTGGTGTGATAATACATCACCTCTCAGGATCGGCTCTGATTGGTTGCAAGGGGGGCGGGTGCTTCAAATTAGTGCAGCGCTCCTCTCCTCCTCTTTTTGTGTCCAGGAGAGAGGAGCAAGCAGCACCCCCATCTGTGCCCCAGCACCCCCTTCTGACCCTCCACAGTAAAAGTTATTTAGGGAAAGGTTAGGGACAGGTTAGGTTAGGCAGGTATATTCAGAGAAAGTTTAGTTAAAAAAAAATAAATAAAGTTTATGGTTGCATCATCCTAAATCGGGTGTCTGGGGTCCACTGCATAGCTGTGTGACCCTAGACACGCCCAGGGGTGCTGCAGCTTGCCCCCCCACAACTTTTTTTGGGGCTCAAGCAGTTATTTTTTTCTGCGTACGCTGACTGTGGCCGGCGCTATTAGCGTCCGGCCACTGTTAGCGCAATGCACACCCCACTGCTGATCAACTTCGGACGGTTGATCAGCAAGTTAGAATTTTTTTTTTACATTTTGTGGCCTTTTTTTTATCTGTTAGGTTTAAGTTAAGTCCGCGAACAACCGTGCCCCAACACACACACACACCAAATAAAGATCTCCACGCACACACACACACACTCCCCTATGGCCCGCCGGATGTTCTCGGCCGAGGAGGCATACGCCCAGCTTGCCACCGAGTCCAAGAGCTGCAGTGAGGACGAGGATGACCCTACTTTCCTTTTATCATCCACGTCCTCATCATCTAACGATGATGATGAGCCCCCAAGGCGGCGAAGATGCTGCAAGGCGGAACAAGAGGACTGCCATGCTAGAGACGCTGTGGGCCACACTAGTATGAGCAGCTCTGGGGCTCGTACTAGTTTTTCCGGCCCACCAGATCAGTCCACCTGAGCCCCCTGCCGGTGAACTTGTCTGGTGTACCCCAGAGAATTTTGAGCCCGTGATTCCTGATTTTGTAGGCCAACCAGGAATTCAGATTTCCACAGTAGGCTTCACTGAATACGACTACTTTAGTCTTTTTTTCAGTGACCACTTTGTAAATCTGATGGTGGATCAAACGAACCTGTACGCCCAACAGTTCGTTGCTCAATACCCGGGCTCCTTTTTGGCTAGGGCCGGTGACTGGACTCCGGTCAGTGCAGCCGAGATGAGGACGTTTTGGTGCCTCATGATGCACATGGGCCTAGTGAAAAAACCTAGTGTCAGGCATTACTGAAGTGGGGACGTCCTCTACCAGACCCCACTTTACAGTACAGCCATGACACGCTCCCAGTTTGAGGCCATCCGGAAATGCATGCATTATGCAGATAATGCAGCATGTCCCCCCACAAGGTGATCCTGCCTTTGACCGCCTGTACAAAATCAGGCCGGTCATCGATCACTTTGGGGCCAAATTTGTGGAGGCCTATGTACCTGGAAGGGAGATCGCAGGAGATGAGTCTCACATTGCTTTCAAAGGGAGACTCCTTTTCCGCCAGTATGTTCCCTCTAAGCGGGCGAGGTATGGCGTGAAGCTGTACAAACTTTGTGAGAGTACCTCAGGGTACCCTTACAAGTTTTGTGTGTACGAGGGGCGAGATTCCCGTATTCAACCCCCAGAATGTCCCCCCACTCTGGGTGTTAGCGGGAAACTTGTGTTGGACCTTATGCACCCACTGTTAGATAAGGGTTACCACCTGTACGTGAATAAATGTTATACTAGTATCCCCTTGTTCCAGTCCCTTGCCGCCAGATCCACGTCCGCTTGTGGGACCGTGCAGAAAAATCAACGCGGCCTCTCTACCAACCCCCTCCAGGTACCTATCCCCAGGGGTGAGACCCATGCACTTACCAGTGGAAACCTGTTGCTGGTCAGCTATAAGGACACGCGAGGGATGTCTTTTGTACTGTCCACAATTCACGGTAACGGCATCACCCCTGTCCCTGTGCGAGGTACCGCGGCAACGATCCTCAAGCCCGATTGTATCGTCGACTACAATCGGTATATGGGAGGAGTTGATCTCTCTGATCAAGTCCTCAAGCCATATAATGCCATGCGCAAAACCTGGGCATGGTACAAAAAAGTTGCGTTCTACTTGGTACAGGTTGCCTTGTACAACTCTTTTGTGCTGTCCCGGAGCACTGGCCTTTTTTATTTGGCACCATGTCCCATTTGAAGAACCCCTGATGCACCCCTAGAGTAGAAACTCCATAATATGGACCCCATCTAACAAACTACACCCCTCAAGGTATTCAAAACTGATTTTACAAACTTTATTAACCCTTTAGGTGTTCCTCAACAGTTTATGGCAAATGGAGATGAAATTTCAGAATTTCTATTTTTGGTAACCTTGCCTCACAAAAATGTAATATAGAGCAACCAAAAATCATATGTACCCTAAACATAGTCCCAACAAAACTGCCACATTATCCCGTAGTTTCCAAAATGGGGTAACTTTTATGGAGTTTCTACTCTTGGGGTGCATCAGGGGGGCTTCAAATGGGACATGGTGCAAATAAACCAGTCCAGCAAAATCTGCCTTTCAAAAACCACACAACGCACCTTTCCCTCTTCGCCCTACCGTGTGCCTGTACAGTAGTTTACGGACACATATGGGGTGTTTCTGCAAACTACAGAATCGGGGCAATAAATATTGAGTTTGGTTTGGCTGTTAACCCTTACTTTGTTACTGGAAAAAAAAGATAAATATGGAAAATTTGCCAAAAAATGGAAATTCTAAAATGTCATCTCCATTTGCCAATAACTCTTGTGGAACACCTAAAGGGTGAACGACATTTGTAAAATCAGTTTTGAATATCTTAAGGGGTGTTGTTTCTAGAATGGGGTAATTTTTGGGTTGTTTCTATTATGTATGCCTCACAAACCTGAACGGGTCCTTAAAAAGTGGGTTTTTGAAAATTTCAGAAAAATTTCAAGATTTTCTTCTAAACTTCTAAGCCTTGTAACATCCCCCAAAAATAAAATGTCATTCCCAAAATGATCCAAACATGAAGTAGACATATGGGGAATGTAAAATAATAACTATTTTTGGAGGTATTGCTATGTATTATAGAAGTAGGGAAATTGAAACTTAAAATTTGGTAATTTTTCCTAATTTTTGGTAAATTTGGTATTTTTTTTATAAATAAAAATTTAGTTTGTTTTACTCCATTTTATCAATGTCATGAAGTACAATATGTGACGAAAAAACAATCTCAGAATGGCCTGGATAAGTCAAAGCGTTTTAAATTTATCACCACTTAAAGTGACACTGGTCAGATTTCCAAAAAATGGCCTGGTCCTTAAGGTGAAAATAAGCCGGTCCCTAAGGGGTTAAACATGATCTAATCTGAAAACCTGACCTTCTTTTCACTCCACTTCTAAAAGTGGTGTTTTTCACCAAATTTGATTGAATGTCACAAAAATATGCATAAATGTCTCATGTGGGCATCACTTGCAACTTTTTGTGCCATACAACTGGCTTAGCAGATTTGATAAATGACCCCCTAAGTATTTATAAGACTTTTCAGCAGCTACTTTCTTTCAGTTTATTTCTGTGCTTGCTTGTCACAGCCAGGACTGCTTTAGTCATAGGCCAGTTGGTGCACCTTTAGCTGTGCCACTGGCAGCGACACCGTTTTCAACTTTGTTTGCATTTTATGTGCAGATAGCATTAAAAAACGTCCCAGCAACCCACTCCCCTGACACCTCCCCAGACATGGTTAGCATTGTTGTACCTAGTGAATTTTCAGGTCTTATTATTGTTGAAGGACCTGGAGTCACATGACCAGATCTGTGCAGGTCATCAAACCAGAGAACGGAGCGGCAAAGCTCCACATAGTAGGATAGGTTGAGCCTCTATGTAAGTGTCTGGACTATGATCTGGCTTGATTATGATCTGTAGTTGTTTTAGGGGGTATGGGTCTGTATTTATTTAGGCGGACTGTGTCTGTATTTTTTTAAAGGGCTGCTCTTGGAATTGTATTTATCCTGGGGTGTATATTTATTAAAGGATCTGTATTCAGGGGTCTGGTTTTTAATTCAGCATTTTGACATGTTTTGGGGGTTTCATTTTTACAGTATTTATGTCACAACCAGACATCTGAGAAGCTCTGACAGATGCCTTTCAGGACCTCCTCCTTGAGCTTTCTTTGTTTTGGTTTTCAGTTCCTCATCTCGTTAGCCTCTCTCAGCTGTCTTGTAGTTGGACTGATTGCATCCCTTTAAATTCCTCCCCATAATGCATTAGTGTGCGGTTTATACAACTTCCTGGAGTGTGTGTGCATGCTGATCCTATTTCCCAGTCTTCTACAAGATAAGTGTTGTACTTTCATTTGTGATTTTATGTTTGCTGGATCCCAGGTGACCCTGACTCCCTCCGTGTCTAGTGTAGGGAGCCGGTGGCCGTGTCCCCTAACTATTGTAGGGTGTTTCAGGTGTTATATAGTTGAGGTACGAGGATATGCGATCATCCACCATTGGGGTGTTCGCATAAGCTGAGCAGTCAGGGAGAGTGCCAGGTCTTATGCAGGGGTCTCCCTTCTGTTCCCTAGTTTTGGATCCAGTGAGTCATATATTCATTTTGCATTGTCTTGTTTCCTGTACACCTTCCGTGACATTATAAACCGCCAAAACCGTCTCAAGCATGGATCCGGTCTTTTGACTGAACGCTTCCAGGGTCTTTCATTGGAGGTAGCTGATCTCCGTAAGACTCTTTCTCAGTTTCTAGTGACCGGTTCAGCTTGCGTTCAGGGAGTTTGTTCTGAGCCTAAGATCTCGCTCCCGGATACGTTCTCCGGGGGTAGTGAGAATTTTGTGCGTTTCAGAGAGGCTTGCAAACTCCATTTTCGCCTTCTTCCCCATTCCTCTGGTGATGAGGAACGGAGGGTGGGGATCATTATATCGCTGCTCAGGGGTAACGCTCAGTCGTGGGCCTTTTCGCTGCCGGTGGGGGCACGGCCCCTCCGTTCAGTGGATGAATTCTTTTTAGCCCTGGGTCAGATATATGATGATCCGGATCGTGTTGCTTTGGCTGAGTCTAGACTACGTCTGTTATGCCAGGGTAAACAATCCGCAGAGATATACTGCTCAGAATTTCGGAGATGGGCAGCTGATACTGGTTGGAATGATGCTGCACTCCGAAGTCAATTTTGCCATGGTCTTTCAGAGGGATTGAAAGATGCATTTGCCTTTCATGAGAGGCCTATCTCCTTGGACGCTGCTATGTCTCAGGCCGTTCGTATTGACAGGCGTCTTAGAGAGAGAGGAGAGATCTCTCCTTCCTGTCATACTCAGTCCCAGGACAGTGCAGCGGTCTCATTCTGTGCGCAGGGGTCTCAGTCGCTGTCAGCCCCTTCTGAGCAGGAGCCCATGCAGCTGGGGTTGATTGCCTCTGACAATAGAAGATTCAGCCCGCATGGGAAGGTTTGTTTTTGTTGTGGAGGTATAAATCATTTGGCAAATGTTTGTCCCTCTAGGAGATTCAGGCAGTTTTCTGGGAGTAATAAAGAAACAAAAAGGAAAAAATCTTTTAAAAATGTTCCATCTGTTACTATTGGCAGGGTTGAGGCGGAAATTGAAGGTTTTCCGTTTGCTTGTAGTTCCCGTTTTGTCCTGCCTGCCAGGGTGGCGCTAGAGAGCAAGAACATTTTTTGTGAGATTTTTGTAGATAGTGGAGCAGCTGTCAATCTCATTGATAATCATTTTGCGATAACTCATGGTTTCCAGGTATGCACTTTGGGAAAGGATATTCCTGTTTTTGCTATTGATTCCGCTCCACTTTCTCAGAAATCATTAAAGGGCATAGTTCACAATATTCGTTTAATTGTGAGTGATGCTCATGTTAGGATGTGTCATGTTTCGTCCTTAGCGGATTACCTACTCCTCTTGTGTTGGGGCTACCCTGGTTCACTAAACATAACCCCACCATTGATTGGCAAGCGAGGCAAATAAATGGTTGGAGTGACTTTTGCAGAGAGAATTGCCTCACGACATCTGTTTCTGAGGTTTCTACTAAGACTGTACCACCTTTTCTCTCTGAATTTTCGGATGTCTTCTCTGAGAGTGGAGTTCAGGATTTGCCCCCGCACAGGGAGTACGATTGCCCTATTAATCTCATCCCAGGCGCCAAGCTGCCTAAATCTCGTTTATACAATCTTTCCGAACCTGAAAGGGTCGCTATGCATGCTTATATCTCTGAGAGTCTGAGAAAAGGACACATACGACCCTCGAAGTCACCTGTCGACGCTGGTTTTTTCTTTGTTAAGAAAAAAGATGGTTCTTTAAGACCTTGTCGGGATTTCAGGGAGCAGAACAGTATCACTATTCGTGACCCTTATCTGCTTCCTCTGATTCCAGACCTGTTTAACCAGATTGTTGGGGCTAAAGTCTTTTCCAAATTAGATCTAAGAGGGGCATACAACATGGTCAGGGTCAGAGAAGGAGACGAATGGAAGACGGCCTTCAATACCCCTGAGGGCCATTTTGAGAATTTGGTTATGCCTTTTCGTTTGATGAATGCCCCAGCCGTTTTTCAGCATTTCGTGAACAGCATTTTTTATCATTTAATGGGAAAATTTGTATTAGTGTATTTGGATGACATTTTTATTTTTTCTCCTGATTTCAAAACTCATAAGGAACACTTACGTCAGGTCTTGCTCATCCTGTGGGAGAATAAATTATACGCAAAACTGGAAAAATGTGTGTTTGCGGTTCCAGAAATTCAATTTCTGGGGTTTCTTCTCTCCGCTTCTGGTTTTCGCATGGACCCCGAGAAGGTCCGTGCTGTGCTTGAGTGGGAGCTTCCTGAGAATCAGAAGGCGCTGATGCGTTTTTTGGGCTTTGCCAATTATTACAGGAAGTTTATTTTGAATTATTCCTCTATTGTTAAACCACTCACTGATATGACCAGAAAGGGGGTAGATTTTTCTTCCTGGTCGGTAGAGGCGCGTAAGGCCTTTTCTAATATCAAGGAGAGTTTTGCTTCCGCTCCCATCTTGGTACAACCTGATAGTTCTCTACCCTTCATAGTTGAGGTTGATGCTTCTGAGGTGGGTGTGGGTGCGGTCTTGTCTCAGGGTTCCTCTCCTGCCAAATGGCGACCGTGTGCCTTTTTTTCGAAGAAACTCTCCTCCGCAGAGAGAAATTACGATGTGGGAGATAGGGAATTGTTGGCCATCAAGTTGGCTTTTGAGGAATGGCGCCATTGGCTAGAGGGAGCCAGACGCCCTATTACCGTGTTTACTGACCATAAAATTCTGGCCTACTTGGAGTCAGCCAAGTGTCTGAACCCGAGACAGGCCAGATGGTCTTTGTTCTTTTCAAGGTTTAATTTTGTTGTCACGTTCCGCCCTGGGGTTAAGAATGTGAAGGCAGATGCCCTGTCACGTTGTTTTCCTGGAGGTGGGAATTTTGAAGACCCGGGTCCCATTTTGGCTGAAGGTGTGGTGGTCTCTGCTCTTTTTCCTGAATTGGAAGCAGAGGTGCAGGCAGCCCAGTCAGAGGCTCCTAATCTTTGTCCTCCTGGGAGGTTGTTTGTGCCTCTCGCTTTAAGACACAAGATTTTTAAGGAACACCACGATACGGTCCTTGCTGGGCACCCAGGGCAAGAGCCACAGTGGATCTCATCGCTCGGAGATTCTGGTGGCCTGCGCTTCGTAAGTCGGTTGAGGGTTTTGTGGCAGCCTGCGAGACTTGCACTCGTGCCAAAGTCCCTCATTCACGGCCATCAGGTCCTCTCCTTCCCTTACCCATTCCTTCCCGTCCTTGGACACAACTGTCCATGGACTTCATTACGGACCTGCCTCGTTCCTCGGGGAAGACTGTGATTCTGGTGGTGGTGAACCGTTTTAGCAAAATGGTGCATTTCATCCCTTTTCCTGGTTTGCCCAATGCTAAGACGCTGGCGCAGGCATTTATTGATCACATTGTCAAATTGCATGGTATTCCTTCAGACATAGTCTCTGATAGGGGCACGCAGTTTGTTTCCAGATTCTGGAAGGCTTTCTGTTCTCGCTTGGGGGTTCGGTTGTCATTCTCTTCTGCTTTCCACCCGCAGTCGAATGGCTAGACAGAACGCGTCAATTAGAGTCTGGAGACATATCTGCGCTGTTTTGTGGCGGAGAATCAGGAGGATTGGTGTTCTATTCTGTCCCTTGCCGAGTTTGCTTTAAATAACCGTCGTCAGGAGTCCTCTGATAAGTCACCATTTTTTGGTGCATATGGGTTTCATCCGCAGTTTGGGACATTCTCGGGAGAGGGGTCTTCTGGTTTACCTGATGAGGACAGATTCTCCCCATCTTTGTCATCGATTTGGAAAAAGATTCAGGATAATCTAAAGAGCATGAGTGAGAGATATAAGCGTGTGGCAGATAAGAGACGTGTGCCTGGTCCGGACCTGAATGTTGGTGATCTGGTGTGGTTGTCTACCAAGAATATCAAATTGAAGGTTCCCTCCTGGAAGTTGGGTCCTAAGTTTATTGGGCCTTACAAAATCCTGTCTGTCATCAATCCTGTTGCCTACCGTCTTGATCTTCCTCAGACTTGGAAGATCCATAATGTTTTTCATAAGTCTTTATTAAAACCTTATGTTCAACCCATTGTACCCTCGCCTTTGCCTCCTCCTCCGATTATGGTTGATGGGAATCTTGAATTTCAGGTCTCTAGGATTGTGGATTCTCGTGTTGTCCGCGGTTCTCTCCAGTACCTCGTTCATTGGGAGGGTTATGGTCCTGAGGAGAGGATGTGGGTCCCAGTGGCCACTCGTCTCATCAGGGCTTTCCATAGGTCCCATCCTGAGAATGTGGGCTCTGAGTGTCCGGAGTCCACTCGTAGAGGGAGGGGTACTGTCACAACCAGACATCTGAGAAGCTCTGAAAGATGCCTTTCAGAACCTCCTCCTTGAGCTTTCTTTGTTTTGGTTTTCAGTTCCTCATCTCGTTAGCCTCTCTCAGCTGTCTTGTAGTTGGACTGATTGCATCCCTTTAAATTCCTCCCCATAATGCATTAGTGTGCGGTTTATACAACTTCCTGGAGTGTGTGTGCATGCTGATCCTATTTCCCAGTCTTCTACAAGATAAGTGTTGTACTTTCATTTGTGATTTTATGTTTGCTGGATCCCAGGTGACCCTGACTCCCTCCGTGTCTAGTGTAGGGAGCCGGTGGCCGTATCCCCTGACTATTGTAGGGTGTTTCAGGTGTTATATAGTCGAGGTACGAGGATATGCGATCATCCACCATTGGGGTGTTCGCATAGGCTGAGTGTCACGAACTATGGATCCGAACGCTCCGGATCCCACAGCTGTAACGTAGTGGTCTGTGACGGAGTCTGCGCACACACAGAGACCTCACGTGACCGGGGTATTACCATTCGGCTAACACCCCCCACTACACTTCGGTAACTGCCACCACGTGGGTTCCCGGTCCACGAGCCGACTATCCGGGTCATTCACTATCACACAGATCAGTGGATGAACCGGATATCACTTACTGACCAACCGCAGTCAATCACCCCCAACTACAATTCCTAAATGCAATTTGACTAACTACCTGGTAACGTCTCTTCAAAGGCAAGGTACGTTGTTCAGCAGCTTAGAATATGGAAGACTTAGCTATTTAGATTTTATAATCTTTAATGAGCGGTAAAAAGCAGTGCATACAAGTCTAATGAAAATGACTATAAATCTACAGAATAATAATAACAATATAAATAATCACGACAGTTCAAATGAAAAGGGAAAAAGATGAAAGAATACTTAGTTTCTCTGGAGGGTTTCAGATGGTCGTTCATATGTCCTTTTTGAATCCTTGCAAACCCCTTTTCAGTATGTATCAGGGGAGACCCTCAAAGTTCTTCTGATACAGGGATATGCCGTCAATGTCCAATTAAGTGTCTGGTGATGTTCCATGGGTCTCTCTCCTCTGTCCTTGTGCATGGATTTTTATGAACTCTCCCATGGGCAGGAGACTTACTCCTGTCAGCCAATGGCAGCAGAGTGACTGTGAAGCCTAGGGATGGCCCCCAAGTGTTTTATGACCCCATCAAAGTTCAGTTCCTACAATGAGGATTATACTAAAGCCCGTATCTCCTTGATACATCGGCATATTTTTATACAGAATACATATTTGCGATCCTTATTTATTTACCTACAGAATGAGACCACACACGGTAATGCTGGGACCTGTAGTTATTCTACCACCCATAGGTCAGCTAAGGAATCACATCCTCTAGTCATATTTGATACCCAATTAACCACAATACTCTGTAGAGCCTGGATCTGGTGTCAGAAAGGGCATAAGTTGATTCATAAATGAAAGGACTGGTTTTATGCCCAGAGCTAATTAAGGGCTATTAGCTCTCCTCAAACCAGACCTGGAAATTAATGACGTCACGCTCCAGCCAGGCTTGACAGCGAGCTGATCTTATCTTACCGGACAGGATGAGCTGGGCCTGGTATAGCCTTTATGACCTTTTTATAGCTGGCCTCAAAGAGTAGTGGTAATAAAAATGTCCATCTATATCATAGGCGACCCAGGCTTCAGGAAGATGAGAGTTCACAGTTATTTTTACATATGCCAGAAGCATATAAGATGGCTACCCAGAGGAATTATGTATGTATGCCGGCACACTGAGCAGTCAGGGAGAGTGCCAGGTCTTATGCAGGGGTCTCCCTTCTGTTCCCTAGTTTTGGATCCAGTGAGTCATATATTCATTTTGCATTGTCTTGTTTCCTGTACACCTTCCATGACAATTTATTGAGGTGTATTAATATGATAACTTTATTCTGTGGGTCAGTATGATTATGGTGATACCCAATGTATTTCATTTTTATGTTTTATAACTTTTATACACTGCCTGTCCAAAAAAAAAAGTTGCCACCTGGATTTAACTAAGCAAATAGGTATCAGCCTCCTATTGGATAATTACTGCATGGGCGATTATCTTTCAGCTGGCAACAAGTTATTTAATCCCAACTGGTGCAATGAGTTGCTTCTCTTTTCTTAAACAACCATGTGGAAAGACACATCGGTTGGTCGTGGAAAAGATGTTAGTCTGTTTGAGAAGGGTCAAATCGTTGGCATGCATCAAGCAGAGAAAACATCTAAGGAGATTGCAGAAACTACTAAAATTGGGTTAAGAACTCTACAACTCATTATTAAAAACTGGAAGGATAATGGGAACCATCATATTCGAGGAAGAAATGTGGCGGGAAAAAAGTCCTCAATGATCGTGATCGTGATCTCTTAAACGTTTGGTGAAATCAAATCGAAGAAAAACAACAGTAGAACTCAGGGCTATGTTTAATAGTGAAAGTAAGAGCATTTCCACATGCACAATGCTAAGGGAACTCAAGGGATTGGGACTGAACAACTGTGTAGCTTTAAGAAAACCACTAATCAGTGAGGCAAACTAGAAAAAAAGGCTTCAATTGGCTAGGGAGAATAAAGGTTGGACTCTGGAGCAATGGAAGAAGGTCATATTGTCTGATGAGTCAAGATTTACCCTGTTCCAGAGTGATGGGCGCATCAGGGTAAGAAGAGAGGCAGATGTAGTGATGCACCCATCATGCCTAGTGCCTACTGTACAAGCCTATGGGGGAAGTGCTATGATCTGGGGTTGCTGCAGTTGGTCAGGTCTAGGTTCAGCAACAGTATGTGCTGCAAGAATGAGGTCAGCTGACTACCTGAACATACTGAATAACCAGGTTATTCCATCAATTGATTTTTTTCTTCCCTGATGGCACGGCATATTCCAAGATGACAATGCTAGGATTCATCGGGCTCAAATTGTGAAAGAGTGGTTCAGGGAGCACGAGACATCATTTTCACACATGGATTGGCCACCACAGAGTACAGACCTTAAACCCATTGAGAATCTTTGGGATGTGCTGGAGAAGGCTTTGCACAGCAGTCAGACTCTACCATCATCAATGCAAGATCTTGGAAAAAAATTAATGCAACACTGGATGGAAATAAATCTTGTGACATTGCAGAAGCTTATCGAAACAATGCCACAGCGAATGCATTCCGTAATTAAAGCTAAAGGCAGTCCAACAAGATATTAGAGTGTGTGACATTTTTTTGGGACAGGCAGTGTAAAATAAAAGGGGCACTCATGAAACCTGTGCACTGGACCCACCAATTTGTTAAAACAGCCCTGTTCCTAGCCATTCAGTGCATCTGAAGTCTGAATGAGCTGATTTGCTAGGGATTATTAAAAACAAATTAAATTGCATTGAGTCCTGTCTGAGCAAAAATATTATCTTTCATATATAATTTCATATGATATGGCTATACAGTATTAAGCCTGTATTAGACTGGCATATAGTCTGCCAGATCTTTGCTAATGAGCAATTGTAGTAGCACTCATTATCGCTGATGTGGCAGTGTAATACTAACGCCTATTACCTGATGAACGAGCAAATGCTCAAATAAGCAAAGGCAATCCCAATCTTTCAATAGGTTTAAAAAACGTTTGATGCCGGCAAACACTGATTCCGTATGGGGACAAGTGATGGCATTAGAGATCACTCCTCCCCATACAGAGGAGGAGATTGTTGTATGTAATAGCAGCAGTCGCCTCCGCTGACGAGCAGGCGTTTGCCGGGAGAAATGCTTCCCTCCCGACAATCGCCTGCATAATCTGCCACTGCCAGTCTAAGGCCTCATGCACACGGCCGGGCATACAGTGGGTCCGCAAT